>NC_055684.1:37970103-38570103 GCF_017639745.1 Melanotaenia boesemani
GCAGACACATAATACAAATTATATTATAAAGCAATAACATGCAGTCCTGTAAATCATTCGTTAAAGCATTATATTTAGAGCTAAAAAGAAATGCAATCAGAGGAATGTAAATTTAAAAATTTAAGCTTTTGTGAAGGCTAAAATATTAAGTTGGTGCATGCTGCGCACATTACAAAGAGAATATTGAGTGAATATTCTCCTGATTAAATGTTGGCTACAAGCAGTCAACATCCACCTACATGCATCAATACTCCTCATTCAGCAAACAGCTCACAATCCTCACATGGTTTCGCTGTCTGGCCTCTGGAGCTCCGGTGAAAGAAAGCAAATTAACATAACTCAGCATCTCTGAGACAATAAAGCCCCAGGCCCATTTAGGATGCCGGTTCACTGTCTGTATCCCCAGCTCTGCACATCCTAATAGAGCCAGGCTGTGGGCCCTCGTGTCCTTGAGGCGGCTCAGGAAATGTCCTAATCGATGGCGAGACTGTCCAGTGTAGAGCTGGCATCAGCCTGGGGGGACAGCTTGGTGCTGGGCAACACCACAGTGCGCCACACCAAACAGTTCCATCCCAGGGCTCGTGGGAGATTGAGACAGCCTGGGGTAATGAAAGACAACAGCCCTGCCTGCCAGTGGAACTGCTGGCGTGGAGATGGGTCATGAGGGGAAAGTGTCCACGCCAGCTGTGCCACTCTGTCACACTCTGCTACATGCTGCATCAGAGCTGGTCTTCATTAGAAGTGTGTCTCTTCTGCAGCAGACATTTCTGCTTTCAGTGTGGCATGAATACTAATAAATCGATAGAAAAGTGTCACAACCTAAAACCTGGAGCAAGGTTTATTCTAATCTTAATTCAGCCTGCAACCACATCAAATTATTCATGATGTACTTTAAAATTTAGGAAGTAATGAGCCCATGTAGGTTGGTTAGCTTGTTAGCCTGTGGGCTGGAGCATGTGTAAGCATGTGGGGTCAGAGTTAGATGGTTTATGTTTGGGGAGGGATGGAGAATAATTGGTATTCAGTAGTATTCAGTAGAGTCAGAGGTAAGTGATACCAGGCTAACCTCCATGTACCCCCTGTTCTCCTCAACACAAGAGAACCTGCTTCACCCCTTAATTAGCTTATGAATATTCTAATTAGACACCAGCATGGTGGAGGATTAGTTGAAGTGTGGGAGAACAGGAGACGGGAGTGGAGACAATATACATAAACTGTATATATGCAACACAACTTTTTACAGCATGTCAGTATGGTCGGTCGTGTCTTTTATATAACACACACCACTGCAGCTGCACAGATCCAGTGTGCCACCTGAAATCTTATCCTCCCAGTGCTCTGAATTTCCTCCCATTGCATGAGCTTCAGTGCATTTAAAGTACATACAGTATGTGTGTGTGTGTGTGTGTGTTGCCATGTGTCTGTGCTTGTTTGTGTTGATGACCTTGACAGCAGGTGGGTGAACTCCCAGGTGTGTCCCAGTTTTCGTGGGAGGATCACGGGCAGGTGGGACCGTGCCCGGCTTGATGCGTCCAGATTAATGAGCTTCTCTTCACTCACATCAGCTGCTACTGCGGCTGCCCGAGCCAAACTGGAAAAAGGGACACAGTCCTGGCCCGCATTCACTAGACTCATTTATATTGTCCCACAAATGTGCCATGCTATTATGACATGCCAGCTCCATATAAAATTTGGACAAGGAAGGAGCATTGATGCACTGTATTGTTTCTTTGGTTGAAACCTGGAGATTTTAAAGAGTAATTATTCCCTAAATACTCTCGCTTAGCTGTTGGTAAAATCCTGTTTAAATTTCCAAAGCGTTTCCTGGCCAGGTTTTGTGCCGAGAGGGACCAGTGGGACGTCTCAGAATATAAACATTATGAGACACACTCAGTGGTGCATTTATGTCTGCAGTAAAATCAGCCAACTAAGTTACGAGGATGAGAATATCCCCATAATGATGGCACATGAATTTGAATGGTTCCTGATTTTGCCAGGTGTGCTCTCCAATATCTTGCTCCACAGAAAGACAGGCTCTCTATGTGAGACGGATCCTTTTAAAGTCAACATGACTGCTCATAGTAACCCAAACACAGCTAGGGATAAAAAATATAATCTGACCTTATACAACCTCCCTCATTAGCAGGATAAGATGGGCCGATGTGTGCTGTAGTGTTGGTGGCGTGTGGGCTGGTAAACGACTTCAGCAAAGAACAGATACAAAAGTCGTGGATGAGACAATGAAAAGAAGCTTCTTTCCAGCTCACCAGCAGAGAGGAGCAGGATTAATGTGGCCATTATCTCAGCTCTGTGCTCCACCCTAAGATAAATATATAATTTCCCCTTCTTTTTCATTTACATATAAAAATGCAACAAAAAATGGTTCTTTGCATGTTTTATTAGACTTTTTCTAAGGTTGAAAAAGAGCCATAGTTTATTTAATTATTTATTTATTTAGCTTTCTCAGATTAGATCGAGATCTTTGGATGGACGCTCTGGAATTTGTAGGTGAGGCTTCTTATTGGGTCATGTTGTACACTTGTGCATTCGGAAACAATGTGATGAATTTATTTAAAATGGAAGCAAATGGGTAGAATGAGATATTTTACCAGTAACAACTAAGGATGAACTACTCGCAAAAGTTTTATCCTGAGGATGAATGAGAAAAAGAAAAGAACTGCAGCATAATTAAAAAAAGGAAAACACTCAACACAGAGGCGACACTGACCTCTCGGTCCAGGCCGGCCGCCACTGTAATAATGTCTCCGGTCTCGCTGTTGATGGTGAACATGTTGGGGATGGGACTGTGGGGCGTCTGTGACAAGATGCGGTAGCGCACCATACCGTTGGCCGTGGTGGAGTCGTCCGAATCTGTGGCTGTCACCTGCATCACGGACGAGCCTGAGGACAGAAAGAAAGTTTTCTGAGTCAGCTACAGCACAATATTATAGGATAAAAAGTAAAGAAGTAAAACAAGATAACAAGTTTCATTAAAATATAAAAACAATGGACTCATAAAACCAGATAAACGAAGGTTCGTTATTAGCTCATTACAACTGATGAGCTTGTAGGACAAATTAAAGAGGGTTCCATAGACAACAAACTTATAAACCTGAAACAAGACCATCAGACTTTCCAAATTCATGTGATATTCTCAGTTCTGGAAATAACTTTTAGAGAGAAAGCCATTACATAGCAGAGTACAAAAAACACCAAGTCTGTTAAATAAGCTCTTTTTTTTAAAGCTGTGCTGATGTGTCTTCTGTATATTTCAAGCTTGTGGGGCAAAGTCTCCACCTCTGCAGAGGCCATTTAGTAATGAGCAGCGCAGGGTCTTCTGCCATTTCCAGCATCCATTATTTCAGCCTTCAGTGGCATCGTGGCTCCTCTTAATGCTTTGATGCTTTCTCCCCATTTGTCTTCGAATCACAGATAAACACTGTCATTTAAGGCAGGCAGCACAGAGGTGGTAGGAAGGAGGGAGTGTTTGCAACTGTGTGTGTGTGTGTGTTTGTGTGTGAGGGAGGGAGCAGCACATATGTATGTGTAAATTTATTTCCAGGCACATTTCTGCATTTGTATGCATGATCTTGTTTGTGTCATCTCAACATGTAGCGGGGGGATAGGCCCTCGAGTCCCCACGCAGAATTATTGATTTGCACGGGTTTGTCAGCTGGGCTCACAAATGCGGCCAGGCAATTAGGAGCACTTTGTGCTGGAAAGAGGAGAGATCACCTCGCCTCTCTCTCAGGGTTCTGTGAAAATGTCACTTTCCATCAGGCAGCCATTTACAGGCTGCTGCTGCCGCCGCAGAGAAAAAAAGGACTGTCAGCTCGCAGGAGGCAACAGCGGAGAGAAGAGACGGCTGAAGCACAAACATGCTCGAAGGGAAAGGCACTACTTAGAGAAGAAGTTAAAAGAGTGAAACGACAGGGGTGGAAATGTAAAAAGTAAAAGAAAAAAGGAGAAAGGAGCAAGCAAATGGTATTTATGTCTACATGTTAGACCAGGGATTTCGAACTCTGGTCATAGTGAGCTACTGTCCTGCAGGTTTTGGATTCTACCCTGATGAACACACCTGACTCAAATCACTGGGTCATTAACAGGCTTGTGCAGAGGTATGTTGTAGTAGGAAACATCTAAAATCTGCAGGACAGTAGCTCACAAGGACCGGAGTTTGAGACCCCTGTGTTAGACTATATGATGAAACTGACATGTTGACAACATTTCTGAAACTCAGTAGCTTAGCAACTAATGCAGCATGATGTGATGGTGGGGTCCATGCTGAGCACATGAGAGCAATAAAAGCTAAAAAAAAAAAAAAAAATCATATGGAACATAGTTAAGTTTTCCCCCTCACATCCATCCAAATCATTCATGCAAATATCTCGTCTGAAGCTGAGGGGCTGCTGGAGTCAGAAGATTTGTTGCCCCCCTGCGGGTTTGAGTGGTTAAATATGTCTGGGTTTCGATGGCAACATCATTCCTCAGACAACCTGCATGGACAGGATAATTGTAGCCTCAAATTCTATTTCAAACTTCATTAAGTTTCAAAGCAGAATTTGTCATGTTGACCAGGAAGGAAGAAAAGAGTGTCCAAAGAAGAACGGAAAAAGACAAACAATTATAGCGCACAGGCAGTGTCAGTATATAATCAACCTTTTCAGTCCTGCAGGAAAGTGGGCAGCATATGATGAACCACGTGCCGGTGCTGCCCCCATTCATTTCAATGCAAAACACTCAGTGATATGATAACGGATTGCTTTCAGGTCCAAAGAGGGAAAGTCATGCCCGTAAGGGTTAAACCGAGCCTGCTTAATTCCTGTTTAATTTCAACACTAATTCCAAATCCTAATTGCTTTTCTGCCAAAATCGCTGGACCTGAAAATTTGGTGGCAGGGGCATATATTGAGGGCCATCTCGCTCACGTGACTACCGATCACCGGTGAGGTCTATCTGCTGCCTAAACATTCATCAGCCAGAGTCAACATCCGCCTTCCAATTAGAGGGACGAGGGAGAAAAAAAGAGGACGACAGACGAAGACAGAAAGAAGAGGAACAAGGACATAAACAGACTGAGTCTGAGGCAGAAATCTGAGAAGAAAAAGATGGTGAGGATTTAAAAGGCTGGTCTGTCAAACAAAAAGAGTGGGCACAATTTTAGAGATAGAAAGAAGGAGAGGTCGATGATTGTGAGGTGAGGAAGGGAAGAGGGATGACACTGGGTTTCACACAAGAGCCTCTAATGGTGTCAGCTACACTTTGAAGACATGAGGATCCTGTCAAAAGCAGCCACCACAAGTAAACTGGTGTGAAGACCAGATCAGAGGCATCCTCTGGGAATATTTTTTCCTTGTGTTACAGCACGATAGCCAAGCCTGTCTGTCTATCGCTTTATTTATCCAGGACCGCCAGAGTAGAAGCCATTGTGAAAGACGGGGGGTGAACCCCCCTCGTCAGGCAGAACATCAACATAGCTGGAAAATGGGCAGTTAGTTCAGGTCATCCACAGTCAGAAAGGATGATCCATTCCTCAACAGACTGTGAAGCTGGAATAGGTCCAAAACCCTCCTGGTTGAATCATCTATAAACATTAGCAGTTGCATTAACTGGTTCTCTAAAGGAGCACTTCACTGGTTTTACACATGGAGATGAGTTAAGCTGACACAGTGAGAGCTACTCATCCTATTAATACATTTGTGTAATACTTGTTTGTGATGCTGAAGGGAGAGCGGGATGAAGTCATCAGGTCTGTCTTCACTCTGAAAGTTTGCAGAAAACTTGTTTTTAACCTTCATCTGTTCTGACAAAGAATCAAGTGGTGCCCGACCAATTATGTCTATCACACACATCTCCAAGCCTCATCAATGTGGTACTAATTTATTAGCATACCTTTCATCAAAAATTCACCACAGATCCATACTTATTGTGCATTATACAAGGAGAAAGGGTACGTTACCCTCCAGTACCTCAAAAACTGCATGCATTCTTGTGTGATTTAGACCTGTCAGTCTTTTATTTTATTTTTTTACAATCAATCACATTATTTGGTGTAGTTTTAACCTAAATGCCCACAAATGTAACAATATGCTCCACAGAAATACACTCATCTGCCACTCTACCAGGTCTACCTTCAAGTACCAGGTTGGACCCTCTTTTGCCTCCAGAACCGCTTTAATTCCTGGTCTGATAGATGGAAGCAGGTGGTGGAAACCTTCCTCAGAGGTTTTCTTCATATTAACATGACAGCATCACACAGTTGCTGCAGGTTTGTCGGCTGCATCCATGATGAGAATCTCCCGTTCCACCACATCCCAAAGCTGCTCTACTGGACTGAGATCTGGTGGCTGTGGAGGCCGTTGGAGTCCAGTGAACTCATCGTCATGTTCTAGAAAGCAGGTGGAGATGATCTGAGCTTTGTGACATGGTGCATTATCCTGCTGGAAGTAGCATCAGAAGATGCTCCACTGTGGTCATAAAGGGATGGACATGGTCAGCAACAATACTCAGGTAGGCTGTGCTGGTTAAACCAGGCCAGGTTGGTCCAAAGTGGGCCAAGAAAATCTCCCCCCACCATTACACCAGCAGCAGCCTGAAGAATTGATCCAAGGCAGGATGGATCCATGTTTTCATGATGTTTCCAGCACATTCTGAGTCTAGCATCTGAATGTGGAGCTGAAATGGAGACTCATCAGACCAGCAACGTTTCTCCATCTTCTATTGTCCAGTGTTGGTGAGTCTGTGTAAATTGTCAGTGTCAGTTTTACTTATACAACAACCCCAGTTGCCCAAAGTGCTGTACAATGAAACTATAAAAACAATAAAAACTAAGTTAAAAAGAATATTGAGCTCAACTGTGTTTAAAAGCCAGTGCAAAGAGGTAAGTCTCTGCAGCACTGATGTGAAGGGGGAGACAATGTCCCACAATTTAAAAGCAAACCTGAAAAGCTCTGTCACTCCTGGATTTAAACCTGGATTTTGGAGGAACTGTAGCCTCAGCTTCCTGTTCTCAGCTGGCAGGAGGCACCCTGTGTGGTTTTCTGCTGCTTCAAGCTTGGACGTGTTGTCTGTCCAGAGATGCAATTCTGCATATCATGGTTGGAACCAGTGCTTATTTGACTTTTTGTTGCCTTTCTATCAAGTCGCCTTTACCATGTGTTGAGCTGTTTCCATGTGATTGGCTGATTAGATATTAGATATTTGCATTAACAACCTAATAAAGTGGCCTGTGAGTGTATACTTGCCTGTAGTTGGAATTCTGATATAGTACACAGCAGTATTTTTGGGGTCTGCATAGAAAAGGATGTTATGTGTAACTGCAGGTAGCAGAGGCTTGTGGATGCACATACCACCTGAATCTCAATAAAGCGCTGTCAGACTGGATGATCCATCTACTGACGGCAGACTGGTTCAAAAATGGAAAAGAAAAAACTGTCAACATAATACCCAGAATCTGTTCAAAGCTCAGGAGAATCACATTATTTACAGCTAGCTGCCATCCCAACTGGCAGGAAAAGCAGCTGAAAACTAACGGCCATAGCCCGAGGAGCAAAATGTCACATAATTACCCACGACGCTTACATGTGTCTGTGTAGAGAAATGTTATGGATGGTTTACAAATAAAGGCAACTCTGAAAAGCCGATGTTTTCTAGGATAAAATTATTGTTTTGTTTTAAACCAATCTTAATGTCTCATGGGTTTTTGACAGCCTGTCAAAGAAAAAAAAACAAACAGTATAATTATTGCTCAATAAATTACCAGATAAATCTTATCAGGAGGCAAAACGGATCATCTACTACTTATGTCTTGCCTTTAAGAACATACTGGGAGGGAAAAATGCCCAATGATACAAAAAACAGCCCTTTATAGTGAGGTATCAGTGCATTAAATATTGATATGACCCTGGTGTGTCCTCTGAAGTGGCACTAAAGCTCAGACTGACAGTCAATAAGAACTACAGTGTGAAACGCCTGGAAAACTCCTCTGTTTACTTCCATCAGTCCATCTCCCTGCTCCTATACCAGTCCTTAATTACCCCCTCCTTCTCCGGGCCAGACTGAGATAAAACGTTTGTTAAATCTCTCTGCAACTGTTGGGAGAGAGAGGCAGAAACTCACCCCTCTGCTGCTGCCTCCCCTACCCCCCCGGGAGGGTAAATTGACTGTGAGAGAAGGCACTCAGCTGCTGGTTTTGATCTTGCACTCTCATTTCACAGCGCCCTTTTGAGAAAGATGGTCCATAAAAGGGAACAACTCGCTGGCAGATTTAGGGGGAAGGGGGAGGAGGAGAGATTGACAGAACATCGCAGAGTCACCTGCAGCATCACAGCTCAAGACATCTCTGAACAAAGTCTCGACAAATCTTTGTCTGAGGGCACTTCAGACAATGGGAGGGATGTCCCACTGCTGCGCCATCTACAAAAGCTTCAAGACTTTCACATCATATCTTAAAGAGACGCTGGTATTTTAATAAAGCTTCCATTTTATGTGTGTACGTTGCCTGGGCTTGTAGCAAAGAAGCAACAGGTCACCACCATCTCTGTGCATGTGGTCTTCTTACTAAGAAAGTGTTACCAAGATAATCCTCTTAGTTTCAGACTGAATTAAATTTATTCCTCATTAACAGCTGATGGTGATTTGCTGCTTTGAATTTCATGAAAACAATTAATTTTATTAGCCACAGGTTTTTTTTGTGGCTAAGCAGCAGCCTGGTGGCAGAAAATAACAAATACAGCAGTTTCAAACAGATCTCGCGTGATGGTTTGATTACATCTCTCCCTCTGTAGCATCTGGTGATGCTGATAAGAGTGATTCCCTGTAAATCTTCCTCTTTGATGGCGTTCATACAGCGCTACATATGAGTGAGCAGTAATGCTTCTGGGGAACCTTTGATATCTTGGTCAGTAGATGCAGAAAGTGAGGCTTAAGTTATGGGGGGTATGGCATTTAGAAAAAAGAACGAACATAGATTTTGTTGCTGTAAAACACATTTTTCAACAGTTAACATTTTTACATACAAACAGTAGTGATAACATACAGTATGTAGGAATAGAACAAGGACAGCTGAGGTGCTCGTAGAATCTACGAAGGGAGACGGAAAGACTCAAAGACTTCTGTCACCATGTCCAAGCAAATGAAGCAAATGGCTTTTCCTAATAATATCAGGAGGCAGCAGAGACAGGATATATTTTATTTTACATTTGATATTTAAAGATAATTTTCAATGACGCTCCAACTAAATTCTAATATACTTGATGATTCATCCCTGATTAAAGCAGCTGCAGGTCTGTGGGATTTCAACCTGAGAGATTTCATGGGGTTCTTAAGCCACATGCAAACAAAGGTTGTACACAGAGGATCTATAAAGCTCAGACGTGATCCTGTGGGTTTTTTGTTACTCACCGAAAATGTCACAACATGTAATAAAGGAAATTGTAAAGGAAGCAATTAATAGTGAACTGGGGCAGTATGATAAGTCCAATACTATGTGCGTCTACTCGTATTCGGTATTCATGAAAGTGTTCTAATACTACAGAAAACTAGGGCAAAATGAACACATTAATGTAAAGAGTCTAATTAATCATTGTGTTGCCAGAAACAAAGTTATTACTGGAGCCATTTAAAAATTTGGCGTTATCTCTGCGTTATCAAGCTAATTTTTGGCATGTAGGAACCTTGTCACAGCTGTCAACATAATCCACCAAAAATCACTTTATCCTGCTTATTTCTAAGATTCTGACAGTTTGCCAGCCTTACATTCAGAGGATGCTGCAGGATGACCCGTCTGATATGTCACACAATGACACACTCAGTTATTTCATCTGGTATTCTGGCCCACACTCCTTACCAGGGAACGGCAATGGAATTTATTAGTACTTATATTGGTACTCAATATGGGCAGGTACGCAAATGTAAGAACTTATACTCTGAAAAAAATGTGGTACTGGTGCATCTCTAGTTGTTGGGAAACACCTGATTGTGACGTTAACCTTTTGGGCGCCAGAGTTTTTAACGTTTTTACTGCACACTGTAAATGGACAGGCAGGCAGGCAGGTCTGGATTTCGCTGGGTAAACCAACAATCAGGCAATGACTGGAAGGCTGAGCTGGTCAAAGTACTGCTGCTGCTGATTGCGAACAAGGTGCAGGTGAAGATCCTGGTTGCCAGGGAAACAGGCCCACCCACCACAGCCACACATCAGAGCAGGAACATGGGCCACAACAGTAAATGATTAAAAAAGTTTAATATGAACCAGAGTTTATAATGGTAGTAAAATTATTCATTTAATTTTGTATTGTGGCATCACGGGTTGGCAGCCGTATTAGAATCCACGACTTTCTCTACGAATTATGACTGTTAAATGAATCAAATCAACACTGGATTGATGATCCAGCTCCTTATCTCCTATTCTAAGGGTAATTGAATTACTAAAGGAAAGGGAGATGAACATTTTCCAAAAATAGACTGTGATGCTCTTTTTTATTGATAAAAAGCTAATGTATCTAATCATCTTGGGAAAACCTCCTACTGTAACTTGTTATTATGAAATAAGTAGTTCTTGTGGATGGAATAATAAATGGAAATTAGTAGTTCTTGTGTTCGCATCTAATTTCATGGTTCATTGTTGTAACTGGTGAGAATCTGTAAAAAGCATGCATGTGTTGTTCTGTTCACAATGTCTTTCCTGAACTTTAAAAGACATCTTTCTTCTATCTTGGTTTTTAAAAATAATTGAATCATTGTCTAGGACAAAATTCATTGTTATCTTGAGACAACAATTTAAAAAAATATTTTCAAGCATGGCCACTCTGGGCTTCCGTACATTTGACAACAACAATCATGTAATATAATAGCATCCTGTTATTGTGACAGCCTGATTGTTTAAAAACAGAAATGCAGCTCCAAGATCGGCGCAGCTGAGGACACATTAAAGCAGGAAGTCTACCCGTTTATTCCAGTTCTGGTCTTCTAGGGGGGAACTGGAGTGTGTCACAGCTGCTATCAGGTGAGAGGCAGGTAAACTCTGGACAGGTTACCAAAAGTGGGATGCAATGTCCTGCATGGGCCAGATACACGCAGGTATATGACAGCTGACCTACAAAATAGTTGTTTTAGGGTGGAAAAATATATTTTTTTTTTAGTGCAGGCAGGTCACTGAGGGGATACTGAAGAAAAAAAAGACAATATACATTGATTTCTAATTCACATGAGAAAGTATCTGCTGCTCACAAGAAAGTATCTCATATGCACAAGTGACTTTCTGCAGCTGATTTAAGAACGGAGAACATGGATAAAACCAGGGACTGTGGAGGATATTTTGCTTCAGCACAGGAATCTCCGGGTTAAAATAATATCAGCCGTGAATAGCTGAAAATTTCAGAGACATTATATAATGCAAGTAACATTAAGTATGTCAGGAGTACGTTTAACTAAAAATTAACCTCCTCTGTTTTGTGCAGGTCACAGTTTGGGTTGCGGGTTATACATGAACAGGTTTGGTTAACTGGGAGATAATTGTGGGTAATAGTTGGGTTTGCTAATCATGCTGAAGGGTGCAAGTTGGTGTGGACTGGTGAAACCAGACTCATGCAGGTCTGTGCTGTGATACACAATCAAACCAAAAACAGATGTTTTTTTTTACCTTAGAGATTCAGATTCTTTACTTCTTATTTAACAAAGTTTTAATGACAGTGTTTCTGTTTTGTGATTCAAAGTAAAGAAGATTCCGGTGTTTGAAGACAGAAACATAAAAAGGAGTGTAGTCACAGTCAGAACGGAAATTAATAATATACCTCAGCCTAAGAGAACATCTTAGATTTAACCATTTTCTTTAACAGCAGTGCCGCTGGGTGTAAAAAAAAATGAAGCTGTAAGGCACTTAACTTGAGGTCTAAACTGGGTCCATTAATAATGAGTAAAAGATTTAACTGGCAGAGGATACATTAAAGCCTTTAATGGCCCAGAAAAGTATAAAAGTATGTCTCCTTGAAACTCCACTGAGAATGAACCACGGCCGTTCTTGTTTTCTTCGACCAAACAGGCAATTAGGCAAACACCAAGTCTATTTTCCTAATCAAAATTCAGCAGTTCAGAGAACAATGACTCAGTAAAAGAGAGATGAAAAGGGCTAAACTCATACTGCATCTTTAGACGTCGGACTCACAACACCTAACAAAGTGTGCTCCACAAATAAGTGTTACTTGGCAGTGGCTGCTCAATCACTCCGTACAGTGTAATGCATCTGTTAATTAGAGCAACAGATTTCATTCTGCTCAGTAGAGCGCTGAATTCAAAGACTTTTTTAAAACCACGCAGAGAGATTGAAAACAAAGACAGTAGCTTTTGGAAGGTCTGTTTGCTCTCACTAATTAGGAGCTCCGTATAGAGACCCACGCTCCACTGAGGAGTAACCGCCGTTCACAGACAAACACACACTCAATCCCATGCTCGCTCACCCATAAGCCCGCATATACACATGTACAACGTGCTCTCATATATTGTTTACAAATCCCCCAGAGATTAAACTTTGCAGCAGAACAATATCTGATGGCTGTGAAGACAAACATGGGTCCTCGGGGTCTGATTGTTAGAACAAGAGTTCTTCCTGTCGAGACGTGAGAACTACTTGAACATTCTGCTCTTGTCTCCAGCCTCGTGCTGACCACAGCTCTGCTCCCTGACTCCGACGGAAGGCATGCATCTCTCCATGCTCTGCAGAACCTGATAATGATGCATCCAGCCAAGATACAGTAACACAAATCTGGCATTTTTGTTGTTTGTTTGAAGCAACTGAAATCTTTACATCAGGAATGATAGGATACAAATATTTGGTTGGTTAATTAATGGGTAAATGCTACCAGGACCCCTAAATAAAATAATAAAGACATTTTTACAATATCAAACAGTTACAGGATTGGATTTAAAGTTATTTTATTGCTTTTGATATGACTCAAAGAATAAGAACTGAACACAAAGTGCAGTCTGAGAAAGTCATTAGTAATCAGAAATCTGCACCTCCTGTTCAGTGTTATGCCTTGCAGATGAGCCTGTACTGTACAACAGGTAATTCTGAATAAAACAGGCACAGATGTATCGCCACTGCTCGAAAAATGATCCATTTTTCATGTTTGATTCTGTTGCATCACCAATTAAAGATGTTCCTTCATTTTCACCTTTGCAAACACAGAAAGTCTGGGAACACTCTGCCCGTACTTTGGCTTAAATAATTTAAAATGACTGAATAATAATGTCCATCTGTTCACTGAGTTGACTCTGGTTTGTGGCCAAAGTATAAAGAGAATCCTAAAGCACCTCACAGTAGGAAAGTTATCTAAAATTTACTTAAAACGTTTCCTCCATGATTTGCTCTATTTACAGATGTTGACTTTGCTATTCCTGTTGAAAGGAAATGCATCCTCTTTCACTTTTAAGGTTCAATGTGTCAGGATCACTGACACATTTAGATGACCTCCTATTTGACTTTAGAAAGCTTTGGTTCATGGTTTTGTAGCTTTGTTCATTCTGCAACTTGTGCTTTGAGTTTGATGTGGCAGTAGATTAATGTGCACACACACTGGACAGAAGCTGACCATGATGACCATGATGACCAATATTCAGAGATCATTTATGTTAATTATGGTTGCACAAGTAGCTAATGCAAGATTTATTTTTTTTACTATTTGTAAAGGAAGTTAAGGCAGTTACATGTAAAGAAGATTTGAATTTGCTAAAAAGCAATTAAATGAATGAAAGCTAGAGATCCGATATTAGTGTGTGCCTTTTCTTTTGGACAGGCGATGTATAATATGCTTATGTTCATATTAGTTGGAGTTATGGCTCAGAGAAGAAACTTAGAGCTGCAGTTTGTAGGATTTAGCAACATCTAGGGCTGAAGTTGAAAACTGCAAACAAATATAAAACCCCTGCTTCACCTTCTCCATCCAAGAGTTTATGAGCAGCATTAGGGAAAAAGTGGATTAAGCAAGAGAAATCATTTACATCAAGAAATTTAGGTGATCTACTGGAGTTATATTAGGAATCCTCTAAATCAACTCCAGGTGTGTTACCATGCAGCTCTCTTCAAATCAAATCAAATTTTATTTATAAAGCACCTTTCAAGCATCACACACTCAAGATTATTACAGAACCAGTTAGGAAACACACACACAATCATACTTTTCCTTTTCTCTCTCTCTCTCTCTCTCTCTCACACACACACACACACACACTAAGCACACATAAGCCCTCACCCCCATTCTAATAATACGAAACAATATTTCTATGAAAATAACATACAGGGGTAGATATCTTCACACCGATGAACCTGGTGAGGAAGTTATATCTTAGGAATCCGTAAGGATCTATCCACATAGAGAGCCACCCCACCCAAGACCACAGAGGTCACTGCTATGGAAACCACCCAGGTCAGAGCAGACAAGGGCCCAAACTGCAACCATAATGCTGCAGTGCAGGGCCCCCGATCCAGACAAGGATGATCACCATGGCAACGAAGCTGCAGTCAAAGCAGGCCTGGCTCCCAAGATGGAGGACTCTCATAATGAAACTCTTACCTGGCTTGGACCCTTCAGCCACAGAGCCGTTGTACACCTGGTTCTGAAACTCAGGTCTGTTGTCATTCATGTCGATCACATAGATGTACAGATCAATCGGATTCTCCACCTGGTTCCCGTTCATGTCCACTGCGTGAGCGCGCAGCTGTGAAAGAAAGAAGCGTCATTAGCATTTAGTGCCAAACAGGAGCTTAAATGAACATTGTAAATGTAGCTGAACTAACTTTGACAGCAAGCTGCTGACTTGATTGATATGAGATTCTACAGAATCTCTGGTCTGGAACAAACTCAGCTCACAACAACAAATCTGCACTTTGTTAATTGGCAACTTCATTTAACTGGCAAACATCCCAGTTCCTGTCTGCCAATAGGGCATGAGCATCCTGTTGGCATCTTGGCATGGACCACATCAGCACAGAGAGGGGCAAAATAGTGAAATGTTCCAGACACACAAACAACACCTATTTTGTTGTTAGCACAGCCAGAGGCCTAGGAACATTAGAGAGGTGTTGCGGCTCAAACTGCGGCTTCTTTTTGTTCGGGGAGAATGTTTGTCTCGGTTTGTTTTGACAAAGCCAGGCATTTGGATGGATGTCTGCGTCTGATGAGCTGGTTCTCGACAATGCACAGTGTGAGAAAAGAGAAAAGCAGAGAGGGAGAGAATGAAGAGGGAAAACAAAACGGGGAGCCGAAAAAAGGCACATGGATGGAAAGGACTGGAGAATGACTGAGTCTTGTGCAAGTAAATGAGAGATGAAAATACAAAGTGGCAGTGTGGGGAGTGGGGGCTCGAACAGGGGGGGAATGACAAACGCAATCATCATCTACAGTGGGATGTCTTAATCTCCACTACTGCTGTTGCACAACCTCATTGCCCCACCAATCCCAACTAATGATATCTAGAACTACGCAAAGCTTTGCAATAGCCCTGAAACCAAACCGTCTCCGTACACCCTGACTTTTATTTCTCTCATTCAATTGCCACAAAATTCACATCCCCAGCTGAAATGTTATTCAATCACAGCTTGGCTTGTTAAAAGGAGGAGGGGGGGCTCATATTCTAGCCAGAACTGACATGCTGGCAGCCAAATGTTTTGTCTGCACACAGCCTAGGAAGATCTTCCTGTCAGCCTGTTTACAGGAAACCATGATGTATTGTAGGGTGATGTGAAAGTCTGAATGGCGGCACCTGTCTTCCCCAAAACACAGCTAATCATTTTGGCTTTTCTCCCTGCTTTTCAAGGATGTTTTAAACCGCTCCCAAGCACACGGCCTGTTCGAGCATCCACACGTGAGTCCAAACACCAATTCAGACACATGTTTATGCATATTAACATGGACGCTGACAAGCTCAAAGATGCACGCTGGGAAGCCGCACACAGCTGATCAAGAGTCCTCTTTAGCCTCTTAATGATCCTCAAGATGCTAGTTTTCCATTGGCTGAAGCAAAGCAAACAAACAGGGAGAGGAGACCCAACAAACAAACAAGCCCAATCTGTTTTCTCAGCTGTGAACGCTGCACGCCGAGGATGTGAGACTGCGATATGTGTGACTGCTTCAGTGCAAAGGCGTGTGTGCCAATGTGTGATAATGATTCAGTTTTGTTTTTTGTGTTGAAACCTTGTGTTTTAATGTTTTGTCCTCTCTGCTCTTGTTTGCGTGTTCTCTTGTATTTCTGTATGTGTGGATGCATCTATACATTTACTTTTCTGTGAATCCTTCCTGTGTGTCTTACTGGGAATTTGTTTGTCTGTGTTTGTGTGCTCAGCAGCAGAGTTGGAAGTGTGATCAGAGGGCCTGGAGGAGTGTGCGTTGTGCAGACTGCAAATATATGTATGTAAAAGCACATCAGTATTCTCCAGAGTGAGCTTTAGGATGACTGGGCATACCGCATTGAAGAAATATAGTTTTTACTTGCCCCATTGCTTCTAAGCCGATATATTGCTTTACTACCTGGTACTTGATGCTTCTGCACTGAATTTCTTTATGAGATTTTTTTTTCTTTCTATGATGAAATGTTGTTATTACTACTTGTCATACCACCAACTGACAATATCTCTACATGCATTTGAAAATTTTCCAGTTGAGGTGCAGTTAGAAATTTATGTAAAGGATGTAATGTTCCTGCAGACTAAAATCTAATGACCTGCATGGCCCTCTTGATGAATTTTAGTCAGCTGTCAGTGAACATTTTAACGAAAGAGTTTTGACTGAAGATGACTTATAAAATAAATAGCAGAGTAACATTAAGTAGTAAAAATCTTCAATGTGCAACCAGCTCTCCTACCTCCTCCTACTTTTTCAAGCATCTGGAAAAATATAATTGGGATCAAATCAACAAAAAGCCCACAATAGAGCACATGTTTGGTTTGTCTCTTCAGAGCTAACAAATAAAAACAACATGTGGAGGGTTGAGGAGCAACATGCTAATTATCCTAATTCTAAGGTATTGATACCAACTGCACACAAATTTCTATTCATACATACAGGCATGCATCTCTCTATTCTACAGTTCATGTCAGCTGCACCCATATGCATCCATATGTGTTTTTAATCAGCCTACCCTCCTGGCAGTCTTTCAGCAAAACATTACAGACAATAATAGTGATCCTCCTGAACAATCTCTTATCAAAACATTTATCCATGTTGTTCCTTTTCTGCTCAACCTCTTCCTGTCTGGTGTTTTTTGTAAAATATTCATTTGATTTATAAGCAACTCTTATTTTTCAGAAAGTACTCACAGTGACAGGACAGTATTTAGACCTGTCAATCTTTTATTTTATTTTATTTTATTTTTTACAATCAATCACATTATTTGGTGCAGTTTTAACCTAAATGCCCACAAATGTAACAATATGCTCCACAGAAATACACTCATCTGCCACTATACCAGGTCTACCTTCAAGTACCAGGTTGGACCCTCTTTTGCCTCCAGAACCGCTTTAATTCCTGGTCTGATAGGTGGAAGCAGGTGGTGTAAACCTTCCTCAGAGGTTTTCTCCATATTAACATGACAGCATCACACAGTTGCTGCAGGTTTGTCGGCTGCATCCATGATGAGAATCTCCCGTTCCACCACATCCCAAAGCTGCTCTACTGGACTGAGATCTGGAGGCTGTGGAGGCCGTTGGAGTCCAGTGAACTCATGATCATGTTCTAGAAAGCAGGTGGAGATGATCTGAGCTTTGTGACATGGTGCATTATCCTGCTGGAAGTAGCATCAGAAGATGCTCCACTGTGGTCATAAAGGGATGGACATGGTCAGCAACAATACTCAGGTAGGCTGTGCTGGTTAAACCAGGTCACGTTGGTACTAAGGGGTCCAAAGTGGGCCAAGAAAATAACCCCCCCACCATTACACCAGCAGCAGCCTGAAGTGTTGATCCAAGGCAGGATGGATCCATGTTTTCATGATGCTTCTACAAAATTCTGAGCCTAGCATCTGAATGTGGAGCTGAAATGGAGACTCATCAGACCAGCAACGTTTCTCCATCTTCTTATTTCCAGTGTTGGTGAGTGTGTGTAAATTGTAGCCTCAGTTTCCTGTTCTTAGCTGACAGGAGGCACCCGGTGTGTCTTCTGCTGCTGTAGCCCATCTGATGGTTCGTATGGTTCGGTCAGTTAAGGTGAGTTACTTCTTGAGTTTCTGTCTTGTTTTCGAGTTAGTGTTTGTATTGCTAGCATTGGGCTCTGTCGTTAGCACTTCCTCTCTACAATCTTACAACAGTTGAAGCCATGACGTGGGTTACACCCCCTGTGTACTGCTCAGAAAGAGGCGGTTTCAGCCGGCTGCAATCAAGCAAAGTTAAATCAGCTGTGTCAGCTCCAGGTACTTTACCATACATGGTGTGTTGAAGCATCAGCGAGGCATCAGCCATTGTATCAGCATGCATCGGCTTAAGACCACAAAGAGTAAAACCTGCAAGTCTACCTGCGCGAGTCCACCGAGCAAGGGCACAAGCTATAACCTCTTTATAACCAAATTAATGCACAATTTGCTTCAAACCATCCCTGGCCAGTCCTTCCTTACCTCAAGGAAGGTCTGGCCAGTTCACTGGCTTCCAGTTGCAGTGCACCAAATTTAAAGCTCTAGACTTTTCCTCTGTTGTTCGAAGTGGTGGAACGATCTACCAAACTGTGTCCAATCTGCAGAGTTCTTAAATATTTTTAAGAGGAACTTAAACACTCAGCTGTTTAACATTTCAAATATATAAAAAATGTGGCGCCTTTCCGCGCTTAGCTTAACTCTTCTACTTGTTGGAATGAGTCAGAAAGATTTGTCCAGCTCTTTGGCACAACTCAGCACTGATTAAGCTGTGTGCACTTATGCCCAAGATGATATTGTGTGATGAAATCGTGATCTGATAATTAAACAAAGGACTTTTGTTGGGAGGGGGAAAAATGCACTGCGGCTAGCACAACATGACAGCACCTGGGTCCAACTGGACTCACAGCAGTCTGACTAACACTTAATTATGACGTCCATTCCTGTTTGACTTTTTGCTTGTGTTGTTCTTACTCTCAGATGTAAATCTTTGGAGAAAACACCTGCTAAATGGCTAGAATAAAATAGAATAGAAAAGAACCTGCTTCAAGGTTGGGCATGTTGTGTGTTTAGAGATGCTGTTCTGCATACCTTGGTTGGAACCAGTGTTTGGAACCTGTTTACTTTCCATCATCTCCAACCATCTCCCCATTCTCCTCTGGCCACCAACAACAAGACATTTTGGTCGAGACGTCTGCTGCTCACTGGATATTTTCTCATTTTCTTCGTTTGAACTTCAGTAAATCATCTCCATCTAAATGCATGGAGTTACTACCATGTGACTGACTAAACAGGTGTACCTAATAAAGTGGCTATATAAACATACAGGCTACATTATCTGAACTGAACAAAGCAGTTTTTGCTAACCAGGAACAAAGCAGGCAAAAGGAATGAAAAAAGAATACCACAGTCTTTAGAAATTCTATTCCATTGGATAAAAGATGATTGTTTATGACAAGCACCTGAAGGGAGCAAAAAGTTTTAGCTCAACTTGAGTAAAGTCTCTTGAATATTGATGGTTTTGTCAATATTTTCCAACAAAATACTTGCAACTATGCATAAAAAAAATGTGGAACCCGTTATCAGTGCTGTGGATGTCTCCACTTTGACATCAACATCTATACATAATAACTAAATTTTATCAAAGTTTTTTAAATTTGCTTATCATATACGTATTTACAGCCCTCTGTGTAACCTGAAGTGCACTCATTGATTTATTAAAAAACACAAACACCACCACCACACACAACTCTGCTTGACAAAACTGAAGCTAGCGCTAATCCCCGCTCTCCTCACCTCACAGATCACTTCCCCCTGGTGCTAGTCTGTCAAAAACAGCAGCCTTGTCTCTCTTTTCTCTTGAACCCAAAACTAACAAGCAAAGTTTGGCCTAGAAGAGCACAGCAGAGCTGGGAACTTCCTGTCAAGATGGAAGAAAGTAAGCCACGGAATAAATTTCCCCAGGGTCAAATGCTGGCTTCATTCTCTGGAGCTAAATCATACATCACATCACAGGCAGCACAGGTTCTGGGAGTCTAAATAAGAGGTGCATTCAGGTTGAAGTGCCAACAGACTAATGTGCTGTTTTCACTTCAGTCTGTTTACGGAGTGGCTGTCCATTTCTAGGGACCAACAACCTGGCTATTTTATTGCTATTAAGAGTAAGAGAGACAACAAACACACACATAGCAGCATCCAGAACCTGATAAGTAAGTGAAACACACTCACGCTAAACCCGTCATGGTGCAAGCATGTGTGTGTGGGTGTGCATTAGTGTTTGTAATGTGTGCATATTGCTGAGTGTGTGCAATGAATAGACACCCCTCCCTTTCTATTCCATCCTTCCTGCAAAGACAGGAGCATGCCGTTGAATTAGCTCTATCAGCAGCACAGCCATCTATCATGCTGACAGGCATGTGGGCGCAGTGAGCCCGACACCAGCACTCACCTCATGTGCAGGTGTTATACTTGGCTGATATAAACTGAAACCTCTAATGTGCATAGAAGAGCCAGTATGCTGTTTCTACTGTTAACGTAAGTCTCATGTGGCCGGCATGTTAATTCAGATACACAAAGCAGTTTAACCTGAGTTTCCAGTGTGTGCGGTAAGGCCACATGAAGGCTAACTGTACAGCTGTCAGCCTGTGCCATTGATCAGCTCAGCTGCTCAGAGTGCATTAGGTAATGAGTGGGCCTCCAATGCATGTAGAGAACGTGAGAGGAGACAGGGAAGGAAAACACCTGTGCTTGCTGAAGATATAAACAAACATTTATCTTATTTATCTGCATGCCCTACACAGGCAATCAAGCACACACTTGCAGACACACAAAAAGTGTGCGTGCACATCTACAGCTGCATCTGCTCATTTACTCTGATGGTAAGAACAAAGACAACAGCTTTCCTACACTCCACCTCGGCTCTCTTTGCTTTTCTCTGTTCCAGCCCTCCTCTGCTGCTCTGTGCAGCTAAACCTTAGCGTAAATGCAGTCGTGTGTGTTTTGTCAATGCATTCTTCGTTTTATTGGCTTCAACATCAGTCAAGTATTGAGAGGCGGGTGTGGAGGTTCAGAACAGAAGGTGAATGTGCTCTGGCAGACACCATTAGTGTTAGAATGAAAACTAAATGTGAGATGAGCAAAGCACAGGCACATTTCCACAGGGATAATTGTAAAATAATGAGACAGACTTAACTGCAGATAGAGGGGTAATAGAATCAGACAATGCTGTTAGTTTTATTTTGCCTTACATGGAACGAGGCCCTCTCCTCTCTGTCCAGGGGTTGGGTGACAAACATGTTGCCGCTGATGGGATCAATGTTGTAGATACCACTCGGGGGCTGATCGGCACCTGCGCCAGTGATGCTGTAGCGGATGCCAACATCCTTATCCTGATCCGAGCGGATCTGAGGAGATTAGAAAAAACAAGTTTAATAAAGAGGAAAGTCTGTCCTTTACTCCTTGCTTTTAAGGCTTTTTTCCTGCAGTTCAGATGTTTTGTCACAGTTTGTGACATAAACTGTGAAGTGAAACATAAATTTAAGAGAACAGAGTATGTGGGATGTTTGATAAATGCACTGGTGATAACAGGTCCACAGAAAGATTTATTTCATGCCACTTTGAACAAGCAGCATTAAAGGTTATAAAAAGGTGGAAATGGAAAAACCAACAAAGAGGGTAAAAGATCTACAGTGCAGCGGCTGTTGTGCAAACCTTTGAGCTTTCGTTACTTTCATGACAGCCACTCAGCAGACTTAGACCAAGATTACCTTTACTGTCAGGTACATTTCACTGGAGCTTAATATTTCACTCTGCCTGTTATTTCACACAGAACTCAAAATGTGATGTTTAAAAGAATGGTTTATTTGACTTTGAACAAGTCTCTTTATTAACTCCTCTTTTGCCACAGCAATAAAAATATCAATACTTTTTGTTCAGTGCCGTGCAGACTTATAAGGAGACAAAGTGAGACAGTATTCAAGCATTTCTTCCCGTGGGATGGATTTTTGGATTTACTCTTCTGTCTCCCGAAACATTAAAACATCTTTAATGTCTCATCAGGTAAACTTTAGCTTTGTTACCATTATAAGTTGGGATACAACATACATTTTTTTTTTTACTTAAAAAAAATAAACAAAGCATAAACTAAAAGCTTGCAGGTTTGTTGGAAGGCAAAATACGATGACAGAGAAGATAGTACCTTTTGCAGTAGAAGTATTTGGAAAATAAAGATGTACACCACATGTTCCCTTCACTTTGTTCATGAAAAATGTTCTTTCTTTCACTATTAAACATAGGCCTGAGGTCTACTGGTGCTTTTCTTCCAACTGATTCCACCAAACCTTTATCAGATCACCGATCACCATCATCCAGGATCTTTTTATGACCACATTTCTTCCTGAAAGACGATGGTTCCCCGCTGTCCTTCCAGCTTCTAATAATGCGTTGGACAGTTCTGAATCCAGTTTTAGTAGTTTCTGCATCTCCTCAGATGTTTTCTCTGCTTGATGTCAGTGATCTGACCCTTCTTAGACAAACTAACATCTTCTCCACGATCACGGGATGTGTCTTTTCATGTGGTTCTTTAAGAAATGAGAAGCTGCTCATTGCATCAGATGGGGTTAAATAACTTGATGCTGCTAAAAGATGATCACCCTGCAGGAATTATCCAATAGGAGGCTCCCACCTGTTCGCTTAGTTAAATCCAGGTGAAGACTTGTGTAGGCAGTGTAGCCAAGCAGAAGCCAGACAGTGTATCTTGTTTCACTTCCTTCCAAAGACTTTTGTATGTCTGTGCACTAATGGAAGAGTATCTTTTTCCTCCTCATATCTAATACAGATATCAGGTGTAGCTCTATTATAACGTTTATGTGTTTCTGGAGCTATTTGCAGTAATTAGTTTTCGCATTTATTAGTAATTCCCAGTTGTGCTTTGGTACATGCCTCCTTCCATCCAGCCGTTGATGCAGGTCTTCTCTCCACGTATTCAATCTTCTGTAAAGATATCTCAGTACACCTGTCTACCAGGCTTTTAAATGTTTTAGAAATTAAGCTCTCTTTAAACAATTCAAAGTCATTAGCTCTTCTATGGTGGAGATTGAGGGGATGCACAATGTTTGGTTTTCTTTGTGTTTTAATGAAGCTTCTCAACTGTGAATCTTTGATGAAATGGTTACAAGGTTTACCAAATTTATCAGCAATTTCTTCAAATGTCATCAACACATGTTGCGGGGTGCAAAGATCCTCCATTTTTCTCAGCCCTTTTCTAGCCCAAGGTTTAAGCCACGTATGTAATTATAGTGGATTCATGAAACTGTGACATTCTCTGTTTTAATGGTTTAAGCTCTGAGGATAATCAGTGCATTGTCACACAGGGAAATTAAAAAGCTGTGCAACGAACAAGCTGGAATGAATATTTATTTAACATAATCAACTTTCAGGTGTTTTAACAATAAAAAGATGGTCTTTCCTCAGACATCACGCTTGGGTTCTGACCTCAACACTGCAATATGTTTCTTTTTTCTTTATACAATTTTTTTTTTATTGGGAATCATCTCTATGGTTACAAGTCAGAGGGAATAATCACAGAGTAAAAAAAAAAAGGTAGGCATGACTCTTTTTTTCTCCCTCTCTATCTTTTTCTTCCCCTCCTATGCAATTTTCCTGGTCTGTGAGGCTGCAGATCATGCATGAAAATGAAATTACTTCATCCGTTCAGTGGTGACGGTAGCTGCTGCATAAAACATCTCTCTGTTTGAACATGATACCCTCTCTCTTAATTTCCAACGTGGCGCTCCCACACCCACAGAGCAGCACTCTGCTGCAGCTTTCACTGCCACATTTTTTATTTCCTGAGCTCACTTCACACAAGATCCATTTGTGGACCCTGCAGGTAATGTACAATGTTGTATAGCCTCCATCAACTGCTGCACTTAAGCTGTTCTACTTGGCATATATGTAATCACAGTAGCATTATGATGATACTGGAAGACTAATTACAGTTATTATTCCCTGCAAGCCCACTATCTGCCAATCAAAGCAGGATGCAATCATGACATTAATAATAACATAATTTGATCGCTCACCCTCATTATAAGTGTCATCTGCTTGGTTAACAGTTAAATAATGTGGAGCAGAAAATGCATTTTGGAAAAGAGAATGATCCTGAGACATCCTCCGCTTTATCTGTGGAGCACTCAGTGATCAAACGAAATAAACTGAGGCAAATCAGAAAAAATCCCATCTGTTTGAGCTACAGGGACAAGCAAAGAAAAAAACTATAATAAAATATGTGCTACCTAACATCTGCTATTTTTGCACAAGTATTTCCGAGGTGTGTCAGAGGCTGCTTGTAGCCATGTTGTGTGTGTTTAGGGAGGTGTTTTGACAGGTAAGAGATTCTCTGTTCGCATCAATGCGTGGATCAAAAGGACCTGCCCGGTTCAATTATTCACAAGGCCGACATTTGGGAAACATGCTTATAAAATTTTCACCTGTTACGGGTCTGTAACTCTGCATGTGGACATGTGTGTGGTTGGGCTGCTGAGTGTGTGCATGTGTGCAATCTGTCTCTTCAGTATAGCTTCAAAGCTTCAAAGTATAGTTGGCACATTGGTATAATAGCCCCCAGAGAAGACAACAGCACTTCTACTCGCCTCTGCCTCTATGCCTGCTTAAAATTCCACATTAAGGCCACCTGAGACCACATGTCATACTTGCTGGTGTCTCTTAATGAAGAGTCTTTATATCAATAAATTGAATACATGAACAAGCATGGCTTCTTGGAGTCCGGGGAATCCCATGAGTGACAACTGCTCAATTGAGCCATTTGAATTGAATGCTAATGAGTAAAGCAGGGATTTCTGTCCTCCCCTCTCTCCGCCTGTCTGCTGTTATCTTGTATGCCCCCTCTTTCTTCAGTAGCTCCTTGCAGATAGAATGGCCACTAATCATACTAAAAATAGCTTGAAGAGGCAGATGCAAGGGACTTAACTGGCTGTCTGTCTCTGTCAAATCAGACCAGACATCAGATAAGTGACCTATTTGTAGCTCTTTGAGAGTGATTTCCTTGATTACTGACAACTGGGATCCTCTGGGACTATTAGTGTGAGAAGAGAGATGGAGAGGAATGGTGACAGGGAGACACAGGAAGTGAAAACATTGGGGAGTTGGAGGAAAATCAGATGAAGAATCCTTGAAGTGACACAGGGCACACAAACAGAAAAGAAACCAAATGGAAAGGAATACATTTCCATTTATCAAGCATAGCGGCTGGTTGCCTAATTAGCATGCTGTGAATTTCCCTTCTGCCAAAATCTCTTTTAATTGATCCAACCCTGTATGATCACCCCATCAGTATGAGTAGCTTGATGCTTCTGTGCTCTAATTTGGTGTTTATTCAATGGTACTCTGTGCTTCCACCACTTAATCCATGCGATATATCTGTCAGAAGCAAAACGGACGAAGTTGTCATCTGCAATGCAAATGACAAACACAGAATATCCAAACTTTTTTATTTTATAAGGAAGATACTCTATGCCTCCACCAGGAAGTCATGAAAGGGACAGTGTGCTGTAGGCACCAATGAGATCATTAAGGGTTACAGTGTGTTATGAACAAATATCATAATATAATGGAAATATGCAGTTTGATAGCCTCCTTTATGTCTCAGCAGCACAGGGTGGTTCAGGCATATCCACACATTCCCTTCCTTCTGTTTTCATTTTATCACACTTGATGGTTTCAGACCTCTCGCTTTGCCTTTAGGGTAAATCAAACACCCCCTCAGGTTGGACAGGTTTATAAGGCACACACCTCGTTATTAAAAAGTGGACAACACCACATGCTGTTGCCTTTTCAGGTCTTCTTGACCCAAAATGAAGGAAAAGTCATAAAAATATTAAAATCTGTAGTTTCTTTGCTTTTAGGTTGAGCACTTGAAGATAATAACTAAATAATGATAATTATGGTAATAATAATAAGAAAAAAAGATAAGAAATAGAAAATTAATGCTTTAGAAGCAGAAATTTCATTCCCACCTATTTCCTACTTCTAATGCAGCACATCACCATTATAAAAACAACATCACACTTCAAGGCTAATTCTATTATTTGTCAGGCTGTGTCTATTTTTACAATGCGTCATGCTAAGTCTAGTCTTCCAGGCTACTGGCAGATACAGACAGAATAAAACATTTACAATAACCATTGAGCTTCACCAATAATTAAATATTTACCTATTTTATTTTATAATATTTGTGTGTGTTTTGGGGGGCTTGTCTTGTATATATTGTGTTTATTGAGTTTAATTTCTTTTTTTATGTTAACACTTTTCCTACACATCTTTTCTTTAATCTAATTACTGCTGCTGTAGCAGGAAAATGTAACAGTTAGTAAAGTACTTATCTAGCTTACCTATCTAAAAATCTAGTTATGTAGCCAACATATTTTGGTCTAAATGTTTAGGTGTGCATCCTTGCAGCACAATAACAGAACCACCAGCCATTGCTCTGACTATCACAACTATGTCCTTACAAATGATAAGTCCATCTGTAAACTAATCAGCGTGCACAGGTAGAAGGGTAGCTGCTTTGACTTTTGGGAAATTTAACCTTAGTAATATTTGTCTTGGTAGCTAAACAAGCTAAGATCTGTTATTACATTTCAGTTTAGTGTAGTTCAGATTTGAGGAACTTTATTTGTGCCCATTATAAGTTTGGATGGTTTTTCTACTTGTGTTGTATTGTCTGTGTTGTTTTTATTGTCATGCACCCATTGTCAGACCAGGATCCACGCCGACAAGGAGTCTGAAGCATGGCTATATCTGCATTTGATTTTTGCACAGTCTGAGATGGAAAAGCAGAACCAGATACCATCAGCACTTATTCAGCATTGCCAGAACCAGAGATCGTCTGTTGGATGGAGACCGTCTTCAGTATATAACCTGGCTGTTATTATCTGGGGCAAAGGAACTAGTGTGTAGCTCCTTACATATGACACCCAAGTTTGGTTACAGTAAAGCAAAGCAGCTCTTTGGCAGTAAATACAGAATTGCTGTGGCATACATGGAGAAGACGTTGCCTTACCCTGACATAAAAGCTTAGGATGTTGATACCTTGGAAGCGTATGCTCTCTTTCTACACGGCTGCTGGAGGAACTGGAGTACATGCAAGAATTAGACATGACATGTAATATGAGGACCATTATAAGCTGCCATTCAAACTTAGAGAGGACCATCACATATGATATGGAAGAAACACAATGCAGAGCCCTGTTTAAGGATGTGGTGAAATGCATCAAGTGACATGTTTGGATTTTATCAGGTCCATGATATGGAGACATCAGCCATCTCCCATCTGAAAAAAAGTCATGTCCATGAAATGCAATAAAAGCAAAAAGCTTGGTCATAACCATCACATCTGTGGAATCACTACAAAGTGCCAGAGACCTGAAGTTTGTCTCATCATCACCGGTTTGTGTGTTTTGTGCACAGAGTCACTCACTGGAGCAGGCTGTTTATGCACCGGACATGTCAGTCGGAGTTGTGAGACACATTTGACTTGCAGAAATTCTGGTCAGAGACATTATACTTCATGTCAACCATCAGTTAGTTCGGACACAGAAATATGCTGAGGAATGAGGGGCATGTGTGCTAACTTCCCTTCCTAAAACATGTGGACACACAGGGGCTGGAAAGGGTCACTATTCCCTGCCTATTTTACCAGTCCAGGTTGAGGCATCTAAAGGTGAGGAAGAGGTGCAGATTTTTGCATTTTCAGTTCCTGGCAAGTCTGCCACATTTTGTCTATAGTACCTTATGCAAAAGCTTAATCTTATTGGAAGATAACTCAGTTTCTCTTGCACACCATGGGCCAGAAAATGTGTTGCCCGCATTGATATAAGCATTGTTACAGCAAAGAAATAATCAAACACAAATTTCCCAAATCTTTGTGATAAGTTAAAAAATGATTAAAACAAATGTATAAACAAAAAACTGATTTAATGTAGACACTCTTGATTAGGATTATGAGAAAATAACCATGTAAAAATAGAACCTTTTCAAACCCTGAATGTTCACAAAGTGTCCTGATGTGAAAAGCTGGAGGAGACATGAGGCTTTTTCTGGCTCATAAATGTTGAGATTATACATATTGGTGCTTTTAAGAACTGTGAAATGGCAACATCATTCTCCAGTGACTGGGCTGCAAGTGCATGTGTTCTAAATATTCAAGGGGATGTTTCCCCTGCGTCTTTGCTTACGGACTAAATGCTGCTCCGAAAATAGATTTCCTTAAAATCCTGTGGGATCTCCACAGTATATAGGTAACTGCAGCAGTGCTCCAAATGTACTTTAAATCATGTAGCGCTGTTTTATTCCCACCCTCTTATTATCTGACTGCATCTGAACACTATAATTCATATAGTATTTATACTACGGTTATATTTAACTTATCTTTAGAGCTTGTGCTACAGTAGCTTTCTTCTTTCTTTTAATTCTAACCAAGAAAATAATCCCGCGTTTAAATTACAGTTAACTTTACAGTTAAAATGTACAACAGAGAAGACTGAGTGATGAACAGTATAATATCTATTTATATTACACAGTAGGAGTAAATGCCATTAAAACACCTACAACACCGTATTTATGACAGCTTGTTATGTGGGGTGTAAGTATGGAAGTTTTAAAGATAGTTAATACAGAGCAGAAAAATGCACTAAAGCCAAAGTAATGGCATTTTCATGCTGAAATGCATTCTGGGAGGAGATGATGCCAACCACTCAGGGCACAGACATGCTATGACTGAGCTGTCTAACATAATTAAGAAAGCATCTGCCAAGTATCTCAATGCCTTTAATAGGTACTCCCTCTCTGACTGCATGGCTCATATCCCGACAAGGCTGCTCTGCTTTAAGACTCTGTCTTCCACTCTGAAGCACCAGTATGCATAAAGGCAGACATAAAACATTACAGCATTGTCGTTTCTTGGTGACAAAAGCATGATCCCCAATTCTTACTGTTCACAATGAAAATGAGGAAGCCCTGCTCCAGCTCAGGATTAGTCCGAGACGTTCTATTGATCATCATGTGGATTTGGTGTGAGCAGAAAACAATCAAACCAGAGTTTTAGAGATAATCTAACCTAATTGGCTGTCTGAAGCTCTCACCACAGCTGCTTGACTACAATATTCATTAAGTAGTTTGAATTTTTTGTCATTTTTATCTGCAAACTCCTTTTCTAATTTCTGTTTGTTTTACTGCTCATTTTTCACGCGGTTGCCTTTATCAAGGGAACTGCTGGCAGGCAATTAAATGGCTTTAAATATATGCTCTTAGTTTTTCATATGCCTCCATCCCTGATTCATAGCAGGTGTGGCACCTTAGTGAGTGTTTTTAAAGAAAGAGAACGACGCCGTCATGCTGGAATAGACAACTGATTTTCCTGTCTTGAACAGACTAACTTCAGAGCCGCTGCTGGGTTAAAATATACCAATCTGACAACAAACCTTTGCACTCATGGGGATGCTGGAATGATTGCTAACAGGACTTACAGCGGATGGGTGAATTTTAATGTTAAACAGGATTATCAAAAGCATCTGTGCATCTGTGAGCTACACAGGCATCCTTGAAAATGTCTGTTTGATAATGTCTCATCTCTCCCTGCTGTTATACAGTGTCTGTTTTCTCTTTGTTGAACATGAGGGAAATGGCAAAACTACATGCTTTTTAACTTCCTCTTAAATTTCAGTTTTGCATTGCTTTGATCACGGCTGCTGCGTGCTTGTCACTCTTCAAAGCTGATGTGCTCTGCTTTTGATGGGGAAGAGGAATTCAAATAGTTTGATAGGCCATCCACACAAACATCCAACAAAATGACACAGGTGGAGAAAGAGAAGCGGAGGATGAAAGAAAAAGAGAGATGGGGTGACAAAATGAAAACAAAATTTCCAATTAGGGAAAATGTGGGACCTCAATCTTTTCTTTTTTCCAGTCTTCAAACTTTCCTCCTGCAAAATATAGTAATAACCTTCGAAGCGAGAGTGCGGTTATAAACGTGGGCAAAACCTGTCAGTTTAGTGGTGCTGTGTGAAGGGAAGGATGATTTTAAAAATAGTCACACACTGGAAGGAGGTCTGTGAGAGAGAAGCTGCAAAGAGCTTAGTTTTAATATCTTTGCAGTGAGATCCGCTGACAGCTACCGTCACACACAGATATCCCTCATCCTCATAAGGAGCAGCAAAGTGGCAGAATGGTGTGTTATGAATTGGAAACTGAATGGGAAATGAACTGAGCTCCAAACAGCTCTGGGTTATGTTTTGTTCTCCTTTTACACCCTTTTCATTTAGCATCCTCCTCCATTTAGTCAGTATTTGTGCTGCCAAATCAGTTTGTTTCCAATTCTCACATTCCTGCACTGCTTCTCCCTTTTGCCCCAGTGGAAAGGAGGCAGGGAGAGTCCCATCAATACAAATGAGCAAGAGTCCCCACCTGATGCTGGTTTGTCTGCTCTGGTACTCATGCACTCCTACAGCCATTTGTCTCCCCTTTCTAACACAGCCACATGAATTCATTCATCGAGCTCCGCAGATTTCCTAAGGTAATGTTTCTGCACACTAAGATTTTTTTCTATAAATTTTGGGAAACAAATCTGAAGCCTTTTGGAGGTATTTTACCAGACAAACTGTAATAATATGCATGAGTGTATAAGACAGTACAAAAGATGCTTGTAGGGCCACCTTGAAGAAAACAAAGGCTCTGAATGTAAAGAGCAGAAAGCATTGTGAATACAGGGAGCGTAATTTAATAAATAACCCTTAAATTAAACAGTTTCATGCTGGTGTAGTCTTGTTCTTGGATCACACAGATCTTGGATTTGTAGACATTCCTCTAATTTCCACCGTGAGTATTTCTGATGTCTCTGTCTTAAATTCAAAGGCCCTGCATTGGCTTATGCATGTAATTCATTATTATGTAGATGAGAAGAGACAAAAAGTCCAACAGCGAAAACATTCTTTCTACCTGACAAAAACTAGATGAGATGCTCCCTCAAGTGCACATCACTGCTTCTACCTCAGACCATTAGCCAGGCACAGGAGTGAAATGTACGTTTGAAAAAAAGAAAGACAATTAGGGGGAGAACAAATATTAATGGAAGTTAAGAAGTGACTCACAAACCCAATTATGGCATTAGCCAGGCAATTTAAATGAGCTCTGCATGAGGCAAAAATCCTGTTGAAATGTACCAGTGGTCTCTCTCTCTCTCTCTTTCTCTCTCTTTCTCTCTCTCTCTGAATTAACAATACCATTAGTTCCCTGATTCACAGCGGGGGAGTAGAACAGAGCAAATAATCCATTTCTGTCTCCACATTCCTGAAATATACCATCGGAATAAAGGCGGAATATAGGCTCATGTACTTGGTCTTACCCGGCTCAACACGCATTAGACCCCTGGAATGTTTTGACTTCCAAATACAAGGATGATGCACCAATAGAGGAAAAACAAAATAATTACAAGTGAAGACATGGTTTACTGCTGGAAGGCTGACTATGGGGAGAGAATGAGGGAGCAGAAAGAGTTATATGGGTGGACGTAGCAGAAAGAAGCATTTTGCCAATCTTGCACTTTTCCTTTCCATCCACCTCCATTGTCAAGCTGCATCTTTCACCAATGCTTCTGCCACACACTCCCATGGGAGACATGCGGCCATGACAGCCTGGCCAATCAGCCGCACCCTGAGGCCAGTTGAAAGCCCTTCTGGCATGCCTAAGGCTAACCACGTCCAACCAATCAGTTAGAGGCCAGGCTTGAAAGGAGGGCCATGCTTGGCTCAGGGAGCTGCCGAGGCTGCCAATGAGCGTCTAGTGGGGGAGTTGGAGTGGCTCAGAGGGAGGCTGCCAGAGGGGTCAGAGTGGACGGGGGCAGACTGACAGTCATTTAGTGAGAGGCTGAGCTCCGTGTCACTCACAACAGCACTCAGCCTTTGTACTACTGAGTCACTTCTAATGGGACTGTCACCATCTAATTGTCCGACTGGGAATGTCGAGAATGAAAAACAGGCCCATGCGTACAGACACGACCCGAGACACAGCAACGCTCTCAGAGACACAGGCATCAGGCAGCAAATAAAAGCCCATGTGTTTACGCACAAACACCCCTCTTCAAGCTGCAGGAGATTTCTGACATCCTATAAGTGTATGAAATTCTCATAAAGTTGTTATCCACTTCAGCAAAATGCAATCCTTTACTTCACCTGCGGACACCGTCTTCACTGTTACTGCTGTGTTTAAGATAACAAGCTGTAGTGCCGCTCAAAACTACAAGACCTCCAGTTTTCTCATTAAAAGACAGAGCAGAGCAGCAGCTGCAGACCATAAACTTTTCAGCAGTTTCTTTCATTTGTGTCACAGTAAGAAAAAAAAGAAGAAAAAAACAGTGCTGGTGTTGATTAAGATCTTATCTCTGTGTGTACGTCCGGTTCAGCCTGGCACCGTGTTGATTGTTGCTGTAGCAACGACACCAGCATGTTCAGTCATAGTCAGATCGATGAAAAGCAGAGCATGCCTAAATGAGGCTTCACCTCTTCCTGATAAGGGATCTCTGCAGTCCACAAGATCTTTGCACATGTTAGGAAACAGCAATGCTAACATGTAGCATAGCAACATGACGGAGAGAAACTCAGCTAAAAGACTCTATCAAGCATCGGCATCCAAAGCAAACACAGTTCAAACCCCAAGCAGACCGCAAAAGATGAGAACAGCTCTGTCCACTTTAGAGCTTCTGATAATTTCTCCACCTCAAGGAAACCACACAAACAAGGCGTCTTATGAAAGCAGAGAAAGATGTCTGTCTCACTATGGGACAGAAACTCTGGGAGCTAGCAGCCAGAGTCAGAAATCAGGTCTTACTTTTGATGTTTTGTGGTGAAAAGTTTGATTCTAGCTCTAAATAACTCTGCTAATGTGTTCCCCTATCACTCTGCCTTTGTTTGAAATTAATCATAAAGGTTCTGTTAGTTTCCATGGAGATGAAGGAAGTTTTGTAGTATAGTATTCATTCTCTATCATCAACCATCTTGGGCTGCAGAACAGCAAGTTAGAGGAGTAATGAGACAAAGATGGAGTGATAATATGTGGCAAGGTCAGACTCGGACCTTCAAAATGTCATCATGTGCCAGTGTTACATATAGCATCATAATTTAATGTATGCTAAAAGATGAGGGAGGCACCTAAAGTATTTTGGCGGATCCTCTGGAGGAGGCTGGTTGCAGAATTCTCCCCCACCATGAAAAAGTCAAGTATCTGGAAGGAGATTAAAGAGAACTTTATTCCTGGAAACACCTGGATGATTCAGCACCAAGAAACTCTTCCATTCTGGGATGCATTCTGAGGATTATGTCGGCATGTAAACAAACTCTTTGCTCCTTGAAGCTCAAAATTAAACTGGAAATTACTGGATAAAGCAGTATAGGAAATGGATGGATGGATGGATGGATGGATGGATGGATGGATGGATGGATGGATGGATGGATGGATGGATGGATGGATGGATGGATGGAGAATGTAAGCGAGCTGACGGCTGCAGGGGGAATTATCTGAATAGATAATGTGACCCTTGCGACTTAGAAAGCACTTTGTAGGAAACAGCAGTGTTGGAGCACTGGAACTTCAAGAGCTTAAACCCAATAAAACCCCATATTTGTTCTCAAAATCATTCTGTGTTGAGACATTTCCCACACAGTGAGGAGAAAATGAAAGAAATTTCTTTCTCACTTCCTCAGCATAAGCGGGGCTAAGCTGACAACTCTTGTTAGTCCTGTCAATATACGGGGAGCTAACAGGCTCCAGCCGTAGGCGGTGCAACAATTAAACTTATGAATAACCAGTGAGTTAGGAGTCCTCGCTAATCATTTCATTGATTTCTTGCATGTTATGTTATTTATTGTGCATTTGTTTTGATAATATATGTGCTTGGGAGGTTTTTCTCTCAGCTGAATTCTTCCTACAGTACCCCTCGCAGCCTCTTTCAGAAATAGATGCAAGTGCAAGTGACTACAGGGGGTAAGTAATTAGTGCAAAAGCTACTTCTTGGGTGAGGAAGTTTAAAAAGTGATAACTTCATATAAACTGGTTCCTGTGTTTTGTCCAACTCAGTCATGTTCCCATATGTAGGAGGAAGCACGTTCATAAACGTGTACATGTTCGCATGCAAACACACATAAAATAGGCATAATGGGTGCACAATCCACAGGGGATGCAATAAAACTGCAGACAAAACAAGCAGATCCAAAAATCATATTACAAAGTCATTATAAGCTGTAATGAAATACTCTGTGCAATATGAGGTTGTAAATAAGCCACAGTGATATCGTTCTGGATACAGAGCAAACAACAGCACAAACATTACACTATGATTAGAATCGAGCCAACCTGGCCCCTCCTCTCACCTCCCTGCAGGTTATTTTGTCAGAGTATAGAAAATCAACCTGGATGGTGCCAAATGCAGATGCATTCATTATTCTAAGAAAAGCAGCATGAAATCATTCTGACTGTGTCTAAAACAACACCGCTTTATTAACCAGTAGCTTTACCATAATGGGCTATTCCATATAATGTGGTAAAGAAAATCACAGTGAGAAACTCTTTAATATCCCTACAAGTATGTGGATGTTAGATAGAGGCTATGAATTATACATATCATCACAGTTTCATTTAGGTCTCTGATGAGGGTGAAGAATTTTACAGAGATGAAGAAGCAGACCTTTTTCTTTTTCAGTGATCACTTTTTTTTTTTTATCAAAACTATCCACAATGTGCTCAATTATTTCCAGCTCATTGTTCATTTCTTTGTCCTAAATGTGGGTCAGAGAGAGAGGGACTGGTTAAATGAAAGGAGGATCTTTCCACTCTCCTGCATTCAGACTGCTTTCCATCAGTTTTGCCTCATTGGGCTCAGTGTAGGTGCTTGCAGGAGACCGTCAAGATGAGAATGCCACAAATGGCCTGAAACTAATGTTGGCCTCCCTCACCCTGCAGATTTACAGCATTCTCCTAAGACTTTCTATTTTGTTCTTTTTTTTCCTTTTCAACCACCCCTCCACTTTTACTCTAAGAAAAAGAAAAAGTTGTAGTTCACGCCATCTACCTTAGTATCCATTAAACTCAAGCTGTTTTTCTACCTCTCTGTTTCCACTGCACTTACATTTGTCATGTTAAATTATTTGACAGCAAAAGCTCTGAAGCATATTCCATCAGAGCACAATGGTAACTCAGTGTCATCAAAGCTGCACCACTTGTGTTCTTCGTGACGGTGCAGTGCATGTTGAGGTATGAACGGCCTTCAGTAGTGCCTGCGTGAGAACATTTCTGCTTTTAACAAAGAAAAAGTTGAATAATAGAGCTGGGAAGTAAGAGAATGACACAAATTACAGTACATTTTAATCCTTTAAAGCCTAATCCAAGAAAAAAAGGGGAGAAAATGATCATTTTAAAATCTGAAGTCTTTTTTTGGCCCAATAACAACAACAAAAAAGAAATAAAAATGTACATATGTACATATATATATATATATATATATATATATATATATATATATATATACACACTACCGTTCAAAAGTTTGGGGTCACTTTGCCATGGGATTCAATAGGGAAGTGACCCCAAACTTTTGAACGGTAGTGTATATATATATATATATATATATATATATATAGTGACCAAAATAACTAGATCAATACAAGCGGCTAAAGTGAATTTTCTCCGCAGGGTGGCCAGGCTCTCCCTTAGAAATAGGGTGAGAAAGCTTGGTGATCCGGGAGTGGCTCAGAGTAGAGCCGCTGCTCCTCCACATCCAGAGGAGCCAGATGTAGTGGCTCAGGCATCTGGTCAGGATGCCTCCTGGACGCCTGCCTGGTGAGGTGTTTCAGGCACGTCTCACCTGGAGGAGGTCCTGGGTAAGACCCAGGACACTCTGGAGGGACTACATCTCTCAGCTGGCCTGGGAATGCGTTGGGATCCCAGACGAGCTGGTGAATGTGGCCGGGGAGAGGGAAGTCTGGGTTTTCTTTGATTAGGCAGCTGCCTCCGCCACCCGGCCCCAGGTGACAAAAAATGAATGGAGGATGTTCAGGAAGGTTTTTACCATACTAAATGATGCAAAATGTCTAAGAAACTGTATGTATTAAACATAATACATTAAAGGGTTGGAACATATACATGGTTTAAACTCTACCCAAATAAATGTGTCTTTAACAAACAGAATCATATGGATTATTACTAAGAATTAAATTCCCCTGCAGCTAATGAAAAGACTTAATGTGTGTGGTTGAATCTTTCAGTGTAATTGGGATCAAGCGAATATCCTACCACAGCAGAGCTTTATTAACCTGTCATTATATCCTGAGTCAAAGTTCTTTTTCCACTCTCACAGAATCAAAGGTAAAGACCACCGAACACCTCTGTGGGCATGTTATTTGCATCATTTCATGGCTGTAATGTGGTAATTACACTCAGAGGGTTAATTGGTCTTATTTAAACTTGCTGAACCTGTGGAGGCTTCAGTGTAGGAACACAAGTGAAGAAATCTCAGTGTGCTTCCAGCACAGGAAAGCAAGTGTGTCTTAGATGTGTGTGCAAACTTTAAAGGTTGTTCTCAGCCACTTCTGAGACTGGCGTGATAAAGCACAGAATCCCCCACCGCTCCCTCAGCTTGGCTGCTCGACAAAACGGAGAGTCGTGCTGCAAAGGAAGCTGGAGACAAAAACAAAAATCTCATAGACAGAATCATTTCTCCCATACTGCCCCGCTTTCAGCTGCACACTGTGTTCATATACAACACAGGAAATCGTCTCCACATACTGACTCACATTCAGACTAACTACCTCAACAGTGGCAAGGCCACACGCACAAAGGAAGCTCATGTGGTTTAATCTAACCATCCAACACCCCACGTGAAATGGCGAGAGAAAGAAGGCCCATGTCTCCATTCGGGGCAGGACAATTTGGTCCCTCCTGTGACACTCAGCTCCTCTTTGTGTGTCTGTAAGAGGGAATGTTTCCATGCTTTGGTGGAAAATCTGCCCTCTTGCCGACACATTGGTGAAAAGCGATTTCCGTAATCCGGGAGTGTAAGCCTTGCTGTACAAATGGGCATAAGGGACTTTGTGTGTGTGTGTGTGTGTGTGTGTGTGTGTACCAGCAAAAAGCTGCATGTCTGTGTGGGTGAGTGATAAGAGGCAGCGAGTGTGGAGAGATTAGAGTAGCAGCAAAAAGCTAAAAAGAGAGCAACACTTCGTGAGAAAGTTGTCACAGATTTTCTTCATCTTTCTGATTCTTCGGTCGTAATAAAGAACTGGATCCATGTCTGTTTAGTTTCAGTTTTATATTTCTGTTTATATTCTTAGTCTGAAAATGAGAGACATGCAACTGAGCAGAGGTGTAAAATTGAACCCGTTTTGGTCCTTTGATCAAGCACATGCACACCCCCCCAAAAGAAGAATCACTAAAAATTCAGCTAAAACAGGTGTTAATGAAAGAAAAACCTCAGATCAGAACATGGTTCACCTGTCATCCAGATGCTTAGCTAAAACAAGCTCAGTATTATAGTAAGCAAAAATGGAAAATGGTCTTAAAGGACGCCATGTGCCTTCTCTGGGATTCTTTTATCACAATTTGAATGAAAGAAAAAAAAGTCTATCTTTGAAACACCTGGTAAATATGATCAGGTGTGTTACTGAAACTACAGAAACACATAAGACTGGAAGCTCCTGGACAATCTGAGCACCTTGCTACTGCTTTTCCTTTCCTTTGAACTAAGTTTAACTGCAGAAGCGGAACATTTTCTAAAAACACAGACAATTCCACAAATATCTAGAGACCAATGGGAACCTTGAGAAGGTTGTACACGAACTAGTCTGTGAACATCACAATGAATGAAACATAATTGCAAATAAACTTATTATAAATATATACTTATTATATAAACTTAGTATGAGGTTCTGCATCAGCCTGCATCCCGGGTTCTACACCTTTCAGCGTTATAAACCAGCCATGCTCGACGGCACTGTGGCAGAGAAGCTGCAGACACAGCATGCAGGACAGCTGCCTCGTCTACCTGTGATTATTTATGGGAATGCTTTGTCCTCGCTCTGTCTCTAAACATGAAATCTAACTTTTCTGTGCAGATTATGTCTGCTTGGGCTCAAAAAACGAGTCAGAACAACCGATTCGTCAACTTCTAATTTTAAAATACGTGGAGTTGAAGTATCTGTCCAGTGTGAGGAGATCTGTTTTTAATATTTCTACATGTTGCAGCATCTTTTTCATGCTTTAATATTTAAGTTATCTTCTGTTACACTAAAAAAGGTGGTTCAGACAAATAAAACCTGTTTTGGCTTCTGTTCCACATGCAGACCTGTTTTGTGTGATAGAATTTAAGGTCTAGTATAACTGATTTAACTCTCATTTCTTTTCTTTCTCAAGTCCAGTCTTCCATTCTCACTTTTAACCTAAAAAACTAAAATGAACTGAACTGTGAACTAGCTAAAACTGAAATGGTGAACTTTGACCTCTGACCACTGACGCAAAGCAGAAGAAACAAAAAAATCTTTTTTCTCTTTTTTTCTAACCAGCAGTGCTCTCACAATCCCTTTGATCATCACTGTGACATTATGAAAAACCATCTGAACCATTTTTAACCTGATCCTAATAATTTGCTTGTCCAGTATTTAAAGGTCAACTTTGGTGTGCAAAGAAAAAGTTGAAGCTAAATGGAACAAAGGACTGATTTGAGTGTTTGATCAGTAGAGCCACTATCTTTCTTTTATTTTTATTATTATCATAATGTCACGGTTCTGCTGCTTGTCTTTCCTGGGCTTTAGGTGGGGCTGTGCAGGCTTCAGGAAGCCTTGGGCGGAGTCCGGTCTGCTCCTGCCTCCGCAGCTGTTCTCCATTTACCCTCGTCAAGCCTCCCTTTATGAGGACTGCAGGAGCAAACAGACCTCGCCAGATTGTCTCACTGTTTCTGTGGTAAAGCAGGCTGCCACCAGTATTGCTTGTGCTTCCAGTCAAGTATTCTGACCCTGCCTTGCCTTTTTTTCTTCACCGGTCACTCACTTGTTAACCTTCACCTACCTGCCTGCTCGCCCCACCCTCCTCTAGCTCAGGTTCTGCAGCAGCTACCTTCCCCTCCACTCAGGATCTCCACCTGGATTCAGTAAGCCACCCACTAAGATTGGATTATTGGATATTTGTTCTGATCCGGCCTGCCACTTATCGTTCTCCTCTCCTCCCAGAGATCCAGAACCCCGGACCCTCCCCTGTTCTGGCCGCTCGGACCCCAGTAAACAATAAAGTTTGTTCTATTTCTACAGTTTTCACGTCTGCTATTTGGGTCCTGCTTCACCTTTTTCAGATGGCTGGACTCAGCCGTGACACATATTTCTTCCTTTTTGTGGTGAACTCAACTGGGGCTGTAAAGCTAACTTTCCACTGGTGAGTATTTGGCCACACAGCACGGAGTGATCAACGAGAGGTGACAGAGTGTAAAAAAGCCTGTTTCTGCTTGAGGGTTAGGTTTGTGGATAAATTCCCATCATCATTCACTCTGCGTGGGGTCAGAGCTCTGCAAACAGACACATACACTTATGAACCAGATAAGGCTGCAGGCCTCCACTGCCAAGTAAATGGGATCCAAGGTTACAATTTCACATTAGACTGGTTTCATTGTTGCTTACAAAACAAAAATAAACAAAACAGATGTCCCAATCATCATTTTCAAGAAATGCTAGTTGTACCCCTGCATCTCCAGTTTTCCTCTTCCAAAGACAGAACATGCTCTGTTTTCTCCACCTGCAGCAACTGAGATGTGAAAACAGGTGGTTTTCTCACAGCGTGCTGATGTGACTGGTTCAGTTTACTAAGAGGGACACATATCCCTTGGGGTACTAATCGACTCTCCAGAGGGAACAAGGGGGGGAAAAAAAGAGGGAAAACTTGTCATATATTTTCTATTCTTACTTAATAGATGTGACTTCAGTTTGTGTGATGAAGCGAGTCAGTCCAGGAGGTCAGGATTACTACACACATGTGGAAATACACTCGTATGTACATTTAAAATAACTACTAGCTCTGATGTGAAATACTGGATTTTTCAGTTCCTGACACTCAGGATTAAACGTTTGATTTTATAGATTCATTGTGATCTGTTAGTTGTAATGCACGAGTAAAAATGTGGAAAAAGTTAAATAAAAATAATTATTAGTAATGTTGTGTAATGGTAAATTAGAAAATGTGATATATGTGAAGTTAAAATGTGTTTTAAAAATATGTAAGGTAAAATCCAGCAACTTATTTTTCTCCAGGTTGTTCATAATTTCTTAAAGGATAGTTTATTAAATGTAAACTTGGACTTCTTTGGATTAAAACAAGGAGAAAAATGTGAAGTTTTTATTTTATATAGTTTATTATGCAGTTATTTTACTTTTCTGGCCAACAGCAGACCGGACTGTGTGGGATGCAGACCCTTTAAAATCTAAATCGATTTTTAGTTTGGTGCTTTAGTTTAATCACTGCCTGTGTAATTACAGAAGCAACTCCTTTTTATATTTTATATGTGAAGTGAAATCCAGGTTTTTTTAGAGTCTGTGCTTCAGTGCTGATGTTCTTCAAAATCCATTACATCTAAACACAAACTGGTCTGTATAGCGCTGTACCTCAAATGATACACAAAGTGCTTGACATCATATTCCCCCCATTCATTGCAGCCATGCAAGGCGCTAACCACAAACCATCAGGAGCAAATCGGGATTCGGTGTCTTGCTCAGGGATCGAACCAGCAACCCTCGGGCTACAAGACGACCAGACGTAGCAGTCAGAGAAAGTTCCTGATTAACCCCTACATCTTTACCCCGAACACCAAGCATGTGTGTACATGTTTACACTTTCCAAAGAAAGATTTATTTTTTTGTGTCCTTGTGGAGCCAAGAGGCCCAGCAGACAAATCACCGATCATGACTGAAATCTCAGACCAGTGTAGCGCTATTTACTGCACCTGCTGGGTGTGTCTGATGGAAAATACCACAATGTGACCGTTGTGGCTTCATGGTGAATGTAAGAAATAAAACGGCATCTTTTCACTGCCCACTTTTCCTTTGTCTGGACTCACTTATTTTCTCTAAAAGTACAAGTTTAGATGAAAGTTTCACACCAGAAAAAGATGTGTGTTGCTTGTTGAAATGATCCAAACTGTCACTTACTCTGACAAGCATGTGAGGGAAGGGTCCGCGGGAGTTTTCAGGCACATTGATGGGTGGGATGACCCAGTCTCTCTTCTGCCGCCTCAGCCCGTTGGCCGAGGAGCCTCTCTGATGTTTTCGAGAAAACTTGATCACCCTGGGTTGGGAGTCCCACACTCTCGACAGCATTTCTTCAAAGCCGAGCTAAAAAGAAAAAGCCAAACGGATCATTTCAGTTCTATTCTTAAACCATATAACCATATATTTAATTTCCCATCGTCTGAAGAGCGTTGGCTGGAAGATGAGTCGGATAGTAAAAAAACTGATAGTAAAATGCTTGCAGAAAATAAAACCAATTTTCAACACAACATATAAACACCTTCAAGAAAGCTGCTGCATCATTTGTCACGAAGCCCCTTGGCAGGACACCTGAGCCTGCCAGAGGCCTTTGGCTTCGGCCTGAGAGTGAGACTTCCCCTAGGCTACATCCCACAAAGACCTGTCATGCTTTGTTTGCTTTCCTGCAGAGATTTTTCCAACTATTAGCATCCTATCCAGGTCTTCTCTGCCCCAGCTAAAGTTAGAAAAACATGTGACCATTTACACCTGCAGAAACAAAGTCTAATAATGCAGTTTTGTCTTCATAACAACATGAGAACGCATCCCAAGTTTAAAGCTGAAGTAGTTTGTTTTAGCCAAGATTTGCAGAAAATTTTACATATTTTTAATGTTTCTTCTTTTCAATACCTTCAAACACTGAACAAGTCTTAAGAATTATGGGCAAGTCTCATGTAGGAATGTAAGGACAAGCAAACAACCCCTGCTGTGAATGCCTCCAGCTATAGCTGCGGAGAGGAGATTGTGTTCTTACTCATCTTGTCTGCTGAAATAAGGGTAAGAATGGTGTGTAAAAGCTTGTTTTTTTCCCCCGATCCTCTATGGTGTCCTCATGTGTAATATGGTTGTATTGCTGTAATCCACCTAATCCTATTGTTGAGTCCGCGCCCTGCGTACACACATGCCTTTACTGGCAGTGTGTTGCTGTCACCTGAAGCACAGTGGAAATCCTGCTGCTAATCCCACCTGGACCGCACACAACGCAACGTGAACAACTCGCGGCTTTGCCGAACACAGGCCGGAAGTACATGCACCCGCTTTGCCTGCTGTGAGAGGAAGACTATAAGCTAGGCTTTGGCAAAGGCAGAGAATATTATATTATATATGTTATATAGGTATGGTACATGTAATATTATTGAATACATGTAACATGCATTCATGAGCCACAGAGTTATTGTTTTTATTTTTAATTTTTTGGTTTTAACTCTTTAAACATTCACAAGTCAGACAGAGTGAAAGCAAAGTGCAGGACTTTGGTTAGCCAGGGCTAAGGAAGGATCCGGACGCCATGTAGAGGGATCAGGGAGACCTCCTGGGGGTGGTGGGGGGCAGCAGATGTGCTCTGCTGATAAGATGCTGCAGCTTCACTCACCCAAAACACTCACAGGTACCAACTGGTGTGGGGGAAGGCAGGGAGGCAGGCAGCAGGTTGAGTCAGTCTCAGTGAATTTATGATATTGAAGATTCATGTGTGTTTACTAAACACTAAAAAACAAACATGCAACACCAGAAAAAACAACCAATAACAATGAGGGATCATTCTGACATGTAGTATTCCTCTTCATCTCCTCTGATAGAGCCCTAATCATCCTTCCCAGCTATCAGTGGGAAAACAAAATGAATGAATAGGCGCTCCATCCAACAATCTGCCTGCTGATGAAGCCCTGATGATAACAAGGCTGAAATATTTGATTGGTCAGGCCCAAAGTTTCCTTTGGAAGAAATGAAGAAGAGAGACAGTCAGGCAGAGAGGCCGACAGCAGAAGATAGGCAGGCAGACAGACAGATAGCAGGAGATAGTCTTTATTGCGAGTCTGCTCGTGGATGATATCAGCACAGTGAGGCACGTGACTGTCACTTTCAAACAGCATGGCAGATGACAGGCTGCTGGCTTTGTGACAGCCAAAGAATTACAAAGCAAAGAAAGAAAAACTGGAACATGCACTCATGTGCTTATTAGGGTATGAAGATTCTTTTTCTTGTATGTGTGTGTGTGAGAGATAGAGTTCTGTCAAGTCTGTGTGCACATGTGGGAAATCATGTGTGCTGGCCTTGATGCAGGCGTGTGCGCACATGTATAATTGTGCAAAAATAATGCATGAACATATGCACGGGTGTATTCGTTTGTGCATCCCAATATGAGTGTGTGTGTGTGTGTGAGAGAGCATGAATATATGATAAGCAGTCAAGTCAGTGTGTCCCTGATGTGCCGGGGGCTCCTGACACCCACAGGCAGGCAAGGCCAGCTGGCAGCTTTCTGCTCCCAGGCATCCCGCACACTGCTGGGGCGCTCTTCAGGCCTGCAGACCCTGAGTCCTGGAGCAGACGTCTGGAGGTTATCGGTCTGACTACCAGGCAGAGCAGCACAATAACCGTGTGTGTTTATTGTCAATTCTCTGTTCAGCAAGTCTTCTTTTATGTCTTTACAACTGAAGTTTCCATTGCTGGATCAGATCCGAGTGTCAGCCTTCAGAGAGAGGAATGTCCTCCCATGAGATAATTTATCCAAAGAAAAAAGATATCTTGAATTTTACATAAAACTGTGTTTTTAAGAAGACTGCAGAAAATCTTGCCACTATTTTTTGCCTATCGAGACCTGCAGCTTTTATGTTAACATCTGAAAGTGAAAGCACACTACAAAATAGGTACCACCTTCCTCTTTTAAATGACCTGTGGACCCCAGGGTCCAGTGTTCAAACGTGTTGCCATAATCTACCATTAACAGGTAAGGCTGCTTGGATAGAGTGTGCTAAAAAATGCAAATGAAAGAAGCACTAAAACTCGGTCCGGCAACCAACCAGTGGACTCCAAATCCAGCAGTGCATAACCGATGGGCTCAAGCTGGTGGAAAAGGCAAACCACCATGCCATGTAATCACTATGAGCTGGAGAGCACTCAACGAGAGGCCCTACCTGTGTGAGGTGTGATAGCCTGAGTACATAAACACAGCGCAAAGAGCTTTCAGCCAAAGATGCTCTACACTGCAATAGCTGTGCTATTGCATGCTGGAAAATTAAAAGCTAAAATTATCTAGTGGTTTACATTGGAGGTATGCTAATTTCAGCCTCTGAAACACAACTGTGAGATATCAAGCTAGTTATTAAAAGTAAATGAGCTCTCTCTCCCTGGTACTGTACAATAAAGCAAGCAAAGCAAGAGAAGTGAGAAACAGTATATTCTGGGCAGAGACCAGTTCATAGAGATAAACTAACAGTACAATTTGTTAGACAACAGCAGCCCTGTCTTAACAAATCTGTCTTCACACAGTGAGAATGAACACAGTAAGTGAGTATCTGAAGTCTCTTTAATTGCCATTGGGAAAAAGAAGATATACTGAGCTGTACTCTGCTCTGTGCCAGCTTTATTATGCACAAATAGGTTGTGCTGATGTGAAGCTGTTATAATAGCTTTTGCAGAAACAAAGAAGTTGGCTCAAATAACAGCTGCTTGCATCTGTGTGTATACTCCGGAAGAAAGACGACATTTGCTCTGTTCTAACGTTTCATGGCATTGTTAATGTTTTACTTCAGTTCACTTACAATATTTGAAGTTATGGCAGTAAAATGTAAACAGCAACCTGCAGTTTCCTGGTTCATTTTTAGCTTTATAAATCAGAGAAAAAAACAGAGGAAACAAGTTTAGCTTTCTCTAAGCTGCCGTGCTGTTTTATTCTAACCTTCTCTAATGTGTGTGAATTTAACCCAGAACCATATATATATGAACGACATGCACAGGGATGACTGAGACAAAACAGCTCCACTGTTTGATAACAGGTTGGTAGCAAAGTAACCTTGCAAACAAATGAACAACCCCGGGATACTTACATATTTCCAGTCCCATTTTTTTTAATTAAGTTTGACAATTCACAATCATAACTTGCATCTAATCTTCACACTAAAAAAGAAAACTTGAATTTGTTCACCTTAATGATTTTTAATCAAAACAAAATATTTAATTGCATCATAAACTTAAAATTCAAGTTGTGTCAGTAATTTTTCTGTGTAAAGTTGGTCTCAACAATAAATTTACTTTGGCATAACAAACACGTTTTCATTAGACCGAGTGGAGCACGGTGGACGTCAGGCCAGCTACTGTCCACATGCTGCGCATGAGAACAGGCTCTACTAGAGCTTCTTGCAGCAGTTTTCAGCCACTATTTCCAGTTCCAGACATTAAAATTATAAACCTAATTTCAACAGTTCAACAACAAAAGCAGTCACCTTTAAAACAAAAATACAGGTTGGACGGTGGATCGATGGTGAGCCTTGTGTTAACACAGCCAGAGGGTTGCTGGTTCAGATCATGGCTGGAGAAGGTTTTTTTTTTTTTTTTTTTTCAATAAATAGAAGTCAAAATGTCAGGTTTTCAAACTTGTGACTGATCACTTATCTAAAAAAAAAAACAAAACAAAACAAAACAAAAAAAAATATTAATAACAATTAGTTGGGGCAACTAGATGCCACATTCTTATTCATATAAATGTGACTGCATGACACACACCCTACAATCCTTTTAGCATGCAACAAAGATAACGGAAAACTTCATATTTGTCATAAAACTTTTAACAAGGTCAAAATTAACATGGTGAACTATGAACATGAACGATTCATTTTAACCTGTGAGAACTAAACTTTGACCTATGAGGAGCATGAACTTGCACAGCACTGCATACACTACATACATGTCACATAAAAAACAAACAAAAAGACCAGACTGAAGTCACTGCACCCTGGAGCAGTTGCTGCTTTAGTAAACCTAACATGAAGCACTTTAAGCAAATACAAGGGCAAGCTTCCTTTGGAAAAATATTTATTCAGAATTTTTAATTAACCTGCAGTGCACAGCAGTAACTTCCATGTAGTAATACGCAGTGACTGGACCTGCTGCCACAGCACAGAAGTATCTGCGCTCAGGAAAAAAGGGACGGCTCTCACTGGTAAGTGCAGGATTGCACTGTTGTTTCTTCATAAGATTTAATATGCTGTAGATTAGACTGCATCTTAAAAATACATGCAGCATACATTTATGAGCCACTAGCTACAACAATAACTACAATAACATTTACTCGGAGCAACAATAATGATATAATTATGACTTCTTGTTAACCTGTCGTGTTTCTCCACAGCAAATTAACTTCCTGAAGAAATGAGATGGGGGAGTGGACAACACAACTGGGCCCACAGTCCCAGCCTTCTGCAGGGTTGCTAAGCATCGCAGCAGGTCACCATCCAGCCAGACGGCTGCTCACACAAACAGATTTTCTGCCCTGAACTTCTCATCATTACTTTATAATGAACGTTAACTTCTAGATGTCAGCGAGGACAAACCATTAAGCACATGTTCAGACTTTCAAAGGTCACCACTAAATGTTTTTTACTCTATTCCTTCAAGAGGTTTTAATTATTTGAGGATTTCAGAAACATCTGCTTTGAACTGTAAAGTAACAGGAAACTCTAACAGTCTAGCAAATCTAACGTGTGGCTTCATCACAATTCCTCACGTAGCTGTCAGGAAACAAATGTCTCATTTCAACATGCAAGCAGCATCCCAGATATCTGGATCTAAACTCAAATGTAGCACTAGCATGTATTTATCCTATCAAGTGAAAAGAACAGATTTAAACAGATTAAAAAAAAAAAAAAAGCTGATTTTTGATTTTCCATGTCATCAGAGAAAACACATTTATTTTCTGCTCAATTATTGAATCTTTTTCATGCTCCACGATGTGGAGAACATAATTATACACTGAAACTACATCACCTGGTCTTTGCAGACTCCACCAGAGTGGAACATTAGCTCAATCAATGTCAATTATTTCCCAGTCTCCATTATTGCACCGCCAAGAGTGGGCAGAATTTTAATCCCCACTTTGCGGTCGCTTTGGTTACATGAGTCTGAGGCTTTTTGTCATGATTAGAAACATGAGTGAACATTAAGCCCAATGGCATTCAACACGTAGTGAAGGAAAAATGATAGTGGGTTTGTCGCTGAACATAGCGAAGCCGGAGAACGGAACCCTGTAACAGCAGCAGCACATTTGCCAGACCTGGTAAGCAGGTAACCTTTGGTTGAAAATAGGATCATGTCTCTACTTGTCACATACAGAGAAGGACTACATCTACGCTGGGCCCTGAATGTTCAAAATCATGTATAAACACTGTGTGTGTTTGTTTGAATGCAGGCAGGATGAGAGTGATGCAGGGAAAAGGACTACGCTCAAATTAAAAGAAAAAGACGTTTAAATTGAGACACTGAATCAGGAAGATGCTTTTAGAAAAAAATGAAGGAAACAAGAAAACAAGGTTGACTTTTCAAATCTAATTTAAACATAATTAGATTGTCACTAAAATTAAGGCCTAAAACAGAGATTTGTGTTTATTTACTCTTGGCTCATTGGGCAGAAGGAGCTTTGAGTGGCGACCATGATCATTTCCTCAACTTGTTGATCCGGTCTGAAAACGAGACGAACACCAGAAGCTGCTCCATAAAATCTGGACTGAATGCAAATGTGACAGGAAGCAGGCGTTGCTTAATTCTGCACCTTATTTTTTGCTGTGTACCAAAACCTTTAAAAGCAAAAGATAAAACAGGAATATGGAATTTTGTAATTCTCAAGAAACTGATGTGACGCAGTGAGCTTGGAGGAGTAGCATCTGTTGATGTTGCTTAACCACACAAACACAACTTGCTCATGGAGCTTATTTTAATTCACTGCAGCTCATTTTAAACACAATGACAACCATACAGCTGCTGTGCTTCCCATATTGTTTGCAGTTACTGTTAACCCATTAAGGCCCGACCCATGTAAAAATGGTAAGAAAAGTCCAATTTTTAAAATATGAGGTCTTTATTTGGGCCTGTAACAAAATGTAACAAAAAAAAATTTAAAAAATTTTGGGGGGGGTGTCTACCATTTATTACCATGTGATGGTTTAAAAATATTATAATGTGGTTTTTCTGCTTCTGGGTATCTATTAGGGGACAGAAGACAAGTATCAGATTGTGTTCAACAGGATTTTAAGCAAAGTTTATACCATAAATTGAAGCAAAATGTCTCAGAAACTGTATGTGACAAATATATCACATCGGGCTCTTATGGGTTAAGGATTTTTTTAACATTAAAAATTGCTAATTTGAGACACCTGTGCTCACAAAGACACAGCAGTGGTCAAACAGTCAAAAGGCAGGTTTATGACAATAACCCACTCTACCAGTTCAAATGTATTATTTAAAAGGGAATATTTCATGAAAAAAAGATGGAAAACTAAAGAGGACACACAACTGTGGCGCTTTGATTTGGGCAACCAAGGTTTTTAAAATATCTCATTTATTGAGCTGTTCAGGTTTTCAGTGGTTTTCTACTTAGAAACGTCCATCCTCCTCATCTTTATCTCCATTCAAGTCAAAGTTCAAGTCATGCTGCATTCACAAAAACAGGAAGAAAGAACTCTTTTGCTAGTTACATTGCTACTCGCAACCAATTCTCATTAGCAGTCAGTTGACTTTTATTTGAAAAAGAAACAAGAAAATAATGCTCTACTGATAATTATATATACATATATATATATATATATATATATATATATATATATATAATTATATACTTGAGTTTTCTTTTCTCATTACCTTCATGAGCGGTAAAGGATGAAGATGTCCAGCAAGGGCCAGTTTAACAGTGGTCTCCCAGATGTGGGAATCATGGAGCCCCCGTGCTGTAACCATGAACTGGACGGGTTCTGACAGGTTGGCTACCTCCTGCTCTGCATACACCGTCCCATCGGGCCTCACGCTGAAGTTGGGGTCACTGCTGATGAAGCCAACCTCTCTGTTGCGCTGACAATCTTCAAACTTCACTGCAGAGACAGACGGTAAGAAGGAAAGGAGGTGCGGAATTAGAGAGCAGCACAGTGAGATTTGCTCCATGAGGTGCTCGCAAATCCCTGACACATCTGGCAGCTTTAAGATTAACTGCACATCCATCAAGACATATCTTGAAATATCTCATCCCTTCGGCTGTCATTTCTGATTCTGCGCTTTGACGTCTCTGGCAAAACAAACTGCTTATCTGTTCCTCAACCGCAGTACACAGGGAGGAACCTAATACTTTTCATATCATTCTTTTCCCAAAACTGGATACCAATGTCAAAATAGCATTTCCTTCAGCTCCTCTGGGGAGAGCATGAAGAGATGGTCTAAAGCATGTTAAAGCTGACTGGGCTGATAGGGTGCAGTGCTCATGTGGGTCCTGAATGGCATTTGAAAGGTTCCACTTCAGTGATCTGTAAAAAAAAGGAGCTGTAAGGAATCTCATGTTTGCATGCACACACAAAAACTGCTACAGAAGTTTGGGTTCATGGGGATTTTACCACCGTTACACTTTACATTACACTTTCTTTAGGACAGATCACACAAAGACACAGACGGAGCCAGTTTTTCAAGTGAAAAGCGCTGGCTAACACACTCCTTACAAAACGCTGCAGTAATCTACACTCTCAGACAAGTCTTTGGCATTTCTGTTGCCAAATCTAATGAAGACTTACTGCATTATTTTCACATGGTTCCCAGCATGATGCAATGACATCAACGCTCCTGATGACTGATGGGTATTTTCAACATTTCTGGTGTGTTAGTGCGCACACACAGGCAGGCAAACACAGACACCATCCCCTTGTCTCACTCTACCCCCAAGAAATGGGGATGCATGTGCTGTGATGGTATCTGACAAACTCTGGCTGCTGATAACAAGACAAATTGATTTCATAAATCACCCAGGGAACAGATCATCTGTTATGAGCTATGGCAGTGTGATTTCTCAAAAAAGCAGTGTGAAGAATTCTGCACAGCAAGCTTTTTATCAAGCCATCTATTTAATTTATCGCCCAGCTTCCTGTCAAAAGCAGCTCCCAAACAACAGGCTAATAAAGCATGAGATCCTCAGCCAGCACAGCTTAGCATCTCACAAATGAGGCTGCTTGTTTTCAGGCTCTGAGTAATTGCATGCGTAATGGGGACGGATGGTAAACACACTTCTGACAATGTGCGCATCTGTCTGTGTTAGCAAATGCAATCTATATTTTTATTAAAAACAAAAGAAAAGCACAGCCGAGAGGAGAGCGTCCAGAAGTGAGTGATACGCTTTGCTTGATATTATTGAGAGGGGAGTTTAACATCAGTTGAGACAATACGACACCGGCCTGGTTGAACTGTCCACAGATGAATTGCGATGGCAGACATGTATTATGGAAATGATTTCAATTAGCTTGAACTGAGCAGGCTAATTGTTGTCATTTAGACAGGTCTCTTGTGGTGCAGCTGGAGAAGTGTGGCTTAAGGACATGAGCGCTGCATAGAAACATGCATGTGTGTGCTTCTCAGTGCACATACAAATACAAATGCATCCCGAGTTAAAAAGCACCTCCTCAGCAGGTGAAAACATTCATGTTGATGTTAATGCGATGATAAAACCACAGAGGTCTCTGGGGGGGTCTGTCTGAGCCTGCTGCCTCGTGTGCCAGTTGGCATGTGAACACTCATGTGGTCTGTGAGGCATCAATGTTAGGAAACTGAGGTGCTCACAGCCAGCTCTCAGTTTACTCATCGCCTGCTGCTGTGTAACCGCTTGGGGCCGGGACCATGACCTCAACTCCTGACGCATCTTCCAAGTGTGGAGATATGCATAATGTTTTTGTTTGTTCATTAAAAAGTCCTGTGCACAAAGCACATTCAGATCAGGAAGTGGGATCTGATCTGCCACGCTGTTTAATAGATGAAAGCAGCAGAAATGAGACAATGCAGGAAAGAGATACTGATGTGTGTGTGTGTGTGTGTACTTAGAAAGGGAGGGAGGGAGATTGTAGGATAAAAGCAAGATGGAGGGAGAGGATGGAGGGAGGCAGATACAGTGGCACCCAGCAAAACGGAGACATTTAACAAAGTAAATGAAATGAACCCCAACAGGAACAATTTCTTTCTCAGATTTTACAAGAACAGTGAAGACCTACACTGCTGATAGCTGTGCTTCTGCTGCTATTGTTCTTTAGTGCATGTAATCTGTTCTGTCACGTTATGCTTTGCAAAGCTGCAGGATCAATTTGTCCCCCCCCCCCCCAAAAAAAAGGTTGAACTTGAAATGAAAAAATGAAGACAGGCTTCAGGCTGTTTTCTCAGCTGATGACACTGAAGGGCAGAAACCCACAGGTCTTCATCCATATATATATATATATATATATATATATATATATATATATGCGTGTTCTCCCTGTGTATGCGTGGGTTCTCGCCGGGTTCTCTGGCTTTCTTCCACCATCCAAAGACATGCATGTCAGGTTAAATGGTCACTCTAAGTCAGCGGTACCCAAGTCCAGTCCTCAAGATCTACTATCCTGCAACTTGGAGAAGGGTTGCATCTAAAAAGCTCCTGGATAAGTGTGAGTGTTTGTTTCTTTCTGTGTTGGTCCTGCGATGGACTGGTGCCCTGTCCAGGGTGTACCTGCTACAATGAAGGGTTAGGCTCCAGCTTCCCTGCGACCCTTAATGAATAAAGCGGTTTAAAGAGAATGAATGAATGTGTGTGTATATATATATATATATATGTATATTGTGATAATAGTGTTGCACAAAGACGTTAAACTTTGCTACCAAACACCTGCAGGTCCAGCAGCAGCCATAATTGTCATGCTCTGCCTCCCTGGCTATTCACTCACTTCCTGGTCTCACTCGGCTTCTCCTCACTCTCTGCCTGCAGCTGCACCTAACGGGATTAGGCACACCTGTCCCTCATCATCTGTCATCACTGATGCAGATAAAAGCCTTGTTTCTTCACCTACGAGTGACCAGTCCATCGTCAGACTGGGAGTTCCTCTTCACAGGTCCTGCCTTACACCACACTTTCTTGGAATAAATTCAGCTTTGATCCTCTGAACCCTTTTGCAGCTTGAGTCCTTCTTTAAAACATGAGAATTATACAGAATATAATCAGTTTTAACATTCTGTAACATTCATGTTTTCTTTGAGAAAGCCTGACACTTACGGCACATTCAAACTACAATAGTCCAGGAGGCTTGTTTCAGTTATGCACTGTTATGTTGTTTGGTTTGCTTTCACTCTGCACTTTACTGAGGCGGATCAAACAGCCTGAGCGACGTCACACAGTTGCAACAACTGCACACTAGAGGGCAATTATTCTCTGAAACAACCACCGACTAAAAAGAAAGAAGAAGAAAACCAAAAATGGCTCATCCACCAAAAGTAAACAAATGAATTCAGTCTCAGGGTTTCTGTTTATCTTTGTTGTTTAAACCCAGTACAGTTTTCACAAGAATCTGTCCAGTATGAGCAGCAGGAGCTATGTTGGACTACGATGCGTTCTACATTAATTCCTCTCTGGTTCACTGGATGCCATGTTTGCTTTCACACTGAAAGTTAACCGAGACCTCTGGTTTTTAAGCTTCTTTGGTCCGCAGCAGGGTGTGAATGCACGTTCACACTGCTCTATATGAACTGGAGTAGCTGTGAAAGCAGACCAGACCAAACCACAGCAGTGTGAATGTGCCCTTAATGTGAAGTGATTAACATGCAGCTAATAATACAACATGTAGATCTAACTATGAAAATTATATCAAACATTATGATAATCAGTGATGGCTTGTGATGTCATTGGCTGCATTTACATGGACCATATTTGATCCCGTCGAACATCCAATCAGAATAAAAATGATAAAAATTAGTATCCAATCCGCTTTATTTATAAAGCACATTTTAAAAACAAGGACATGTCTCTAAGGTGCTGCATATTAACACTCAACAATGGTGATAATATCCATCCATCCATCCATTATCTTGACCGCTTATTCCATTACAGGTCGCGGGTGAGCTGGAGCCTATCCCAGAATTTTAGCAGGTGAGAGGCAGGTACACCCTGGACAGGTCACCAGTCTGTCAAGGGCATGGTGATAATAAATAAATGAATAAATAAATAAATAAAAACAAGTGAAAAGATAAAATAAATAAAACGACACACAGGACCACACAACTCACCAGAGAATAAAAGTGGGTCTTTAGACGAGACTTAAAGCCTCCACCGTGGGGCAGATCAGACATGGAGGGGCAGAGTGTTCCAGAGGGTAAAGATATAAAAGATTTCACTTTTGATAAAAGACGAAGGTGATGGTGAACAGCCATATTAAATCTGGCCATCATGTAAACACACAACTGATCAACTTTTTCCAGTGTCCATGTAAACATGTCATATTTAACAATAAAAATACATGATATGTTTAGTTTTATAAACCCCTTCTTCAGCCATTTTCCACTAAAACATTGCAGCATGAAATCTGATATAAAACCTATATTACATATTAGCACGTGTGGGCTACTGCACACACACACACAAAAATCTAGGTTATCTTATCTCCTCCACAGACTCCAAACACAGTGTGTTGACTCATTTTTTGTCTATTTGGTTGTTTTTTTATGTGTGTAACCAATCTTTTGGATTAGTGGTTTTGTTAGCCTTGACTGCTTTGATGGTTTTGTGAGCCACCACATGCAATCTCATGTTGCATCTTTCCAGCTTTTCATGGTCCACCTCTAGAAGACTGTCTGCTAGAAAAGTCTTGGGCATAAACTGCTGGCACTGACTGTATGTTTGTGGTCTTTGTCATGAGATTTATCAAGTATTTTATGTTGTCCATTTCTCCAGCTCTTCCTCCAGCAACTTGTCTCCCAACCAGACAGTGATTTTTCTGCAGTGGTGTTCCCACCTCATTTCCACAGAAAAGCTGCTGAGTTGTCAACTGACTTAGCTAGCTGCACCATAAAAACTTATACTGGTGACAGAATGTGATTCCTGCGACTCGTTGTGGGAATCATGAATTCAAGCCAGTGGCACATATTTGGAGTTCCCACTAAACTAACAAAGTACCACCAGTTGACAACTTGTCATTTGCAGCTTGACAGATGCTTGTTAGGAGGATGCAGCTGGTGTTTGAATGGTGAAATAAATGTAGGCTGGTGATGATCAGCAATGTGGTTATTAATCCATCCTTCAGAAATGTGCTGTTTACACTTTATTTTCATGTTTGTGCAGAAAACTGTGTTGCTGACATTTTTGAGGTCTTTGTGATATTTCTTTCCTCCACCTGTATCTCAGTTAGCATGAGGCAATATTTCCTTTATTCTTTTTTATTGCCTGTGTCAATAATATTGATCTTATGGGATTAATGTTTAGTCCTGGGGCCAGATCATAAAAACTGTGTGTAGATTCATGATTAAATCTGTGTAAGTGCACCAAAGGAGAAGCATGTGCGTGCATTCTTTTCACCAGCAAAGCGGGCCCATTACTCTTTTATAAATCCAGTCATCTTCAGACTATGTGCACATGCACCAGCTTAATTTCCACTACCATTTATAACACAAATGGAAGTATATAAAAAATATTTGCACCACAAGTAGACATGATAATAATAGCAACAAGAAGTTAAAAAGAAAAAATGAAATCTGTATATTTGGTTCTGATATTGTGAACAAAACAAAGCTTGCTGGATGGGAACAAAAAGCAACATAAGTGATCAAATCTGTCATTTCCGTGCAACAAACCCGACAGAGGTGAAAACGAAAGAAAGGAATAGTTGGATTATAAATGGGAGCAAAACGCTGCATCAGCTCACACATCAGAGTGACGGGCAAAGAGGTGACAACTCCTGCTTTATAAATATCAGATAAAAGCATCGCCTGCACGTGTCCAACCTTGCATGGAGACGATTAGGAAGAAGACACAAATTTACAACGGTGGGCTGTTTTCTTGCATTTGGAAAATGGTGCATTAGAGAACCTTGTGCCAGGAAACTAGAATGACTTTCACAATACTTGTTGTCTTATAAAAGCCTGTTAGAAAGATCTCAATTGTTACGCACAGCGTGATATAAGGCTGCAGTGATTTGGTATTTATTCCTGAATAAGACCATGTTTGAAATACCTAAGAAAATTAGTTAAAATATATACATACATATATATATGTATATATATATATATATATATATATATATATTCACTGGTTATATTAAATGTGAAGTCGAGTCACCACTGATCCACAGGAGAATCTATGAGTTGACTGATTTATGTGACCGAATGAACTTGGCTTTTCAATTCATATGAACAGGGAGTTGGTTTAAATATGTAACCAATGTATGTAACGTATGTGGTAGTCAACACTAGATTAGACATACAACATGTCTGCAGTGTGAATGATCCAGGATTTGGTCTAACAGTCACCCAGAGACATTTTCAAGCCTGCATCTGTCAGGGTGTGGTTAACGTAGTCTGCTGGACCGCTTATATCAAACAGCTTCAGCTCTTAGAATCAGGAAGAAATGGAATCTACATAAAAGGGATGAGATCACTGTGTCAGCTGCCTTCTGTTCTTGCCTGGCTGGATGTGTACACGAAGCTTCCTGTGCTTCCCGGTTCCTGTTATATGAGGTGGAAACATCAGAGAAAGTAAACCCCACCTGTGAGTGTATGTTTACCGTCTATGCATTAAGTTCTTTTCCTTTTTAGCTGTCTATGTGAAAACATGTGTGTGCATCCTCTATCTGTGTCTCCGTCCCGTTGAAAGCTTCTTTTTGTGCAAATGTGTGTGCATGCGTTGTGTGAGTGTGTCCTGTATATTTTACTGCATCCACTGAGATGTTTGGCAGGCAGCTGAGGCTGGTGTCATTCTGCTCGGCTGCTCTTCTCTGGACTCTGTACGGCAGAGAAAAAGCTGTCCAACAGAGCGGCTGGCGCAGCACAGATGCAGCTAAAACAGGGCAGGCAAACAGCCGTGACCATCGACCACAAAGTCCTCCCAGCACACACACACACACACACACACACACACACACACACACACACACACACACACACACACACACACACACACACACACACACACACACACACACACACAAACACACTCAATTACTTATGCTCTTTGTCTCCTCCTGCTTGTAGATCTGCAGCAAAGCCCTAGAGGAGGCAACAACAGCACTTGTATGGGTACATTACATGTGCATAATGCAGACGGCAGGTCACTCTGCACAACCTGCTTTGTGCATCCACATGGAGCACGCCACCCTCGTCCCTCTGCGGCTGCCTACAACATGTTCACCCGTTGACCATGAACGCCTCACCTCTCTCTTCCTCTCACTTTCTCCATCCCTGCTCTCCACTCTCACAGCTCTCCACCCTCTTCTTCTCACTATCCTTATATTTTCTATGTTTAAGCTTCTCTCATCTTATCCACGGCACCCTGCTAACCTGATTATAAAATCTGAAGATGACACTACTGTGGTAGGCCGCATCTCAAATGGGACTCATGTTGCTAATAGAGATGAGGAGGATAAACTGTCTGAATGGTGTTCTCATAACAACCTTTTCCTAAACATTAAAAGAGCAAAGAGCTTGTTACTGATTTCAGGTGGAAAAGGGAGGAGCACAGGCCACTGGAGATTTGGGGCCTGTTTTTGTTCCCAGTTTTAAATTTCTGGATCAGTGAAGATTTTAAATGGTCTGGGAACACAGCTGCTATCGTAAAAAAGGCTCAAATGAAGCTCTATTTCCTCAGAACACTGAAGAAAATCCATCTTCCTCCAAACCTGCTCTGCCGTTGCTCAGTGGAAAATGTTTTAACTTATGCCATCACCTCTTGGTTTGGAAACTGATCTGCAGCTGACAGAGCTGCTCTTCAGAGAGCGAGAAAAAAAAGCCCGGAAGATCCCTGTGCTCCCCTCTGGAAAACATCCACCACTCCGGAAGTAGCAGCAGAGCTTCTTCTATTGTGAAACCTATTTCACCACCTGTTTTCTCTGCAGACCTCTGGTAAACATTATATTTACCTAAAACACACACAGTCAGAATCTCAAATAGTTCCTGAAGTCAGAATGCTGAACTCAGTGCAAATTGTGCTATTTTGCAGTCACATTGCTATCATCTACTTCAATATTTGCACTTAGTTAATTCTTTTATTGTTTGTTAATGGTTTTTATGGCTTATTTTTTAAGGGGAATAAGTGTGAGTGTTTGTGTGTGTGTGCAGTTCTTTGTAGGTAAAGTGGTGCAATTTTATTGTATGCGATACATACAGGAACAAAAAAAAGAGCATTGATTCTGATTTATCCTCCTCCCCTCGAATTCCCTGCAGACGACTCAAGTACTTTCTCCCCGGTCATAAATACTTTAAAAGAGTTAAAATTTCACTCAGTTTGAATATATCATATACACATTTCATTTTAGTGATCAGGCAATAAGATTTTTATCATCTTAAAGACCTGATGAATCATTTTATCGACCTGGTTTTATATAGCAACCTTTATTATTGTTCCTACCTGCCTTTTATGCCTCTATTCTGCATGAGTCAACACAAATTTATTGCTTCTCCTCCTGATTTGATCATTTTTGTGATGGGCTTCAGTCTTCTGTTTTCAGATTTGAATGCTGTGCAAACTAAATGATAATAAAAATAAACATCAAAGTGTGCAAAAGTTGGCTGATGCAGTTAGGAGAAAAGTTAAGGAACAACGTGTGACAGAGAAATTTGGGAGTCAGGTATGCTCCGATGAAGCCAATAAATAGGTCCAGACTGAGCATATGGAGCTTCTTTTTTGAAGGTGCTGTTCATCACAGTGGTAGCACAGTGCTAAGTAAACACTCCCCTCTGGTACGCCACTGCATTCCTCAAGCCAACGGGAAAATCTACGCCACCCACTCAATTTGCAAATAACAGTATTTTTGCCAAGCTGAGGCTGTGATAGACAGGAGCCGGAGCCCACTGATGAGTAAACCAACACTAACACTGAACATCTTGTGCATACGGAGCTGTGAACAGCCTCAAAAATGCTCAGATCTGAGATGACTGTCGGCTTATTTTGTGTGCTTATCAAGTAATTTGAGAATTTTAATGAGTGCTTAAAGTAAGTAAACAAAAAAACAAAACAAACTTTTCAATGACAGTTCTGATTTTATCACCTATATTTAAAGTTTTTATTAAATAAAACAACGAGGAGCCGTTTACCTGACAGTAACATATATTAACGTTAAGTTGCCAGAGAAAAGTTTTAATATTCCTTCCACCCACCAGACACAACAAAATAGAAAAGTTTATATCTTCTGGTGCAACTTGCAGAAGCAGAAGTGAAAAAGGTGAGACTGACAAGTAAAGATGTAAAAGTGTTATGAGTTATCCCTATAAAGTGAAGCATTTCGTGAACCTGTAGTCAAACCTGAGGCAACCTATGCAGCACATTCACAAGCCCTGAAACTCTTTTGAAACCCAGCCCACTGTGCCCCCACAGGAATGCTTATAACTAATTCAATTTACATGCTGCTGTTTTTAAAACACTGCAGGTACAATGTGACTTTCCTGAAAAGGATTTTTTTTTTTCTTTTTTTGGCCGCGGTTGGAAACGAATTTCTCTGCCTCTGCAGTTTTCTGTTTCAACAAAGACCCACACAATTCCCTCTGACAGCTGCCACACACACAAAAGGAAACCACTACGAATCAAGTGTGTGTGCAGTTTTGCTCCCGAGCAAGAGCAAGAGAGATAAAGACGGAGTAAGAGAGGAGAAGGACATCAGAGTGGGAGTGTGTGACATGGGCTCTTTGCATATACGATTATTACAGCTGGTGCATAAATGCTTATGGGTGCCATCAACTGTATTCTTAAAGGTCTGCATGTGTGTGTGTGCGTGGGGAGAGAAGGTTCTGTCAGCCTGCATTTGTGTCGGTGCTCGTGTTTCATGTTTTAAACACCACATGTTTGTTATCTGGTGCTGCTGCGAATTCTCGCCACATTGGAAGTGCACTGTTACATCTGTCTAACCAGCATCCGTGCACATCCTTGCAACCTCTCCATGTCTCACCTGTGTCTTTAAACAGATAAAAACATGTCTTTCTGTGTCAAAGCTTGCATGAGTTTCATACCAGAGACCTGTCAGTAATGTAACTGGGAGTGGTGGATGTTTTTATAGATATAGATATTTGTAATTCTCTAAGCTTCACTTCACGTGTACATCATCACATTAGACAGATTCGCTCTACGTGTCAGCTTGAATGCCACCATGTTAGAAGAGCTGCTCCCTTCGCTGTCTTGGGAGTCTTGGTGGGGGCTCTCTGGATGGAGCACATCCACGGCCCTTCCTCTTATCTCTGCATTAGTCTCCTCTCCTGGGCTCCGGAATGAGGAGGCTTGAGGACTGAGGAAGGGGGAAAAGGCAAGATAAAGAGGGAGAGCCGGAGCAAAGCAGAGCGGATGCAATTAAAAGACTGGGTCACAGATCGCAGTGCCAGGCGTCAGTGTGATTAATACACCACCACTCAGCCCAGGAGCTTTTTTCCACTGTGTGGATGTGTGTGAGTGTGGTTTTGTTTGGGAATTTGCTGGCTACTAAGCATGCCACAGCTAGGGGGCACCAATGTGTTTATGTCAGGCTCTTTGTGACATGAACAATCAAAGGTTGAATGACTGACAGGAAACGTTACCAACATTTTCTCCAACAAAAGACAAAAGCAAAAAGTGACACATTTTTAAAAAGTATCTGAAAATGACCAAACACAGCCTTAAAACTTTCTAATTACTTTTGACAAGACCATCTGTCACACAGCACGCAGCATGTTGCTTAACTTCACACTTTTCTAAACATTAATGAGCATCCACAACCCTTCCTCTTTTCTTGCAGGCCTTTTGGCTGACCATCTCATTGGCAACTCCCCACTAATTTCAGATCAGACCTAGTCAGTGGAATCTGACTCCCAGTCAGTCCACGCTTTGCAGAAAAACTTGCATCAAGGCAGGAAATAACAGCCTTGAATATTCCCCCCAATTGAGCTATCGGCCCTTTTCAGAGTGCAATGGTAATGAGAAATGTTTCTTTTTGAACCACAGCAAGCTGCACAAACATATAAACTGAATCTTTCTTTATTCCTTTCATCTGGCTCCCACTCACCAGACCTTGGCTTCAAGGCTTCCCCTTCGATTTAGCGTGAGCAGAGAAAGAGCCACGCTTTATCACAGCAATATCGCTTTTAAGGAGGTGAAGCGAAGAAAGTGCCTCAAGGCTACATAGTGTCTGTTATCTCCTGGTACAATGTAATAATTTCACATAGCTGTAAGTGAGGCAGTTGGACCTCAGCTGGGCCAGGGGACAAAGAAGGAAATGTGAGCAAACCACAGGCAAGAATCAAGAGACAAAAGGAGCTTCTGGGAAATATCTGTGGCTGTCAGTCAGCCGTATAAACGCTGTAATGAAAACCAGTTTTTCTTAAATAAGTGGCCCTTTTCAGCAGAGTAAAAGCTACAGATTTGAATAACCTTCAGACTTTAATTGCACATAAAAAAGACACTGCAGAAATGAGAGTTGTTATAGCTTCTCAGTTCTGCTACATGAGATGGGACCCAGTCTGTGTCCAGAGTTTATGGCTGCAGCACCTTTTAGCTGCTTATTTTTAGCTGGATGTGATTACCCTGGAGACTGGCTTTAATAAATGCTAAAAGAATCAAAAACAAGCTTCCTTCCTCTGCCCCACCCCTAGCACCACCAACCTCCTCCAGGTCCACAGAGAAACCAAAGACTCACTCACGGGGTAATCAGCTTTTAATTTTCTCCTCCATCTTTTTTTTATGTTCTTTCGTTTCTTCTTTCTCTCCTTCAGCTCTCCCTCTCTCTCAATCACCCTGGACCACCGACTGAGCCGATCGGCAGCCATTTCTTCTCTCCGGTTTTCTCTCCATCTTTACTTTATTAGCATAAAAGTGTTTGCATCCTTCCCTGGTGATTGTTTAGCAGCTGTGTTCAGCATCTTGATTTGATTTCTTGCGACTGCCCTAATTAGCATTACAAATAAACGCTTAGAAGGGAACAGAAAATTCTGCTCGGGCTGACGGAGTTATTTAAGGGATCGAAGGCCAAAGGAGAAGCAGACACAAAAGGTGTATCACTCCATCTCGACTACCTTCTCCAAGTTCACTGAAACTTCCTATTTATGTAAATAAATGAAGTATTTAACAATAGTAATGTATCAGGTGCTTGTTTGAGATAAAAGGTGTAATCACAACAAGTAAAAAACCCTCTTATCTTCTCTGCTGCTCCCTCTCGCCAACCCAGATCATGTCTTCTAAAGCCAATGATTAGACTTAAGACAGATCTCCTTCATTATCCGACTCTCTCATCCATCTCTCTCTAATCCTGTCTCCACTCCAAAGCCCTTTGGGGCAAGCGGTAGGCCATGGCCAGCCATTAGTCTCCAGGGCCAGAGACAAGAGACAAAATCCATCCATATTTTCCCCATGAGGAGATCAAGGCCATCTCAGAGGTTAGCTACACCGACTGCTATCTTATGTTGGAAGTTGCCACTCTGACTCATTTATGGATGCATTTTCATTTGAAGAAAAACCAATTTAAGATGATTTGATCTAAGCAGGGAAACTGAAACTGAAGTATATGAAGATTTTGATGGTGAAGTAATTATACATGATAGCAGAGTTCCTACCAGCTGAAAGTGTTGAGGTGTTTCCACTAACGCTGCCTTCTAAGCGTTTATTGTCATGAGTACAGGTAAGAAACAGCTGGTTTTCCCATACAATGAAAATCTTACTTTGCAACTTACTTTGGACAATGTCCAAAAAGAAATCATTTTACAATCCATGTCAAACCAATAAACAGAGGAGTGTAGAGGTGGGTTACTAATTATTAATATATCCATGGTTGAAACAAATTTTTACTTCTGTTAAACAACACGAGGCTTTGATTAATTACTTCAGAGGAAGTTTAAAACTATTTTTTAAGATAACAAAGATTTGACCAAAATCCTGCAAACATCTGCAAACATGTCTGGCCTTCGATAATAATCTTTTGACCCAGAGTGAGTAAACAGATGCTTCAGACATGATCAAATCTAACTCAGGAAAGTCTCAGCTGCTGACTGATATACTCACTTTTGTACTTTTTTCTTCTTTTTGAAAGCTGACTTTTTGCAGAGTAGGGCTAAATATTTTTTGCTTTCTGGGAAACTGATTATTGTTTGACCCACCTGGTGATGAGTGAACAAGCTTTGACATAGTAGATTGTTATATTAATATGTTAAATATGTTAGCAAACAGTTGCTAAATGTGGGCATCAAATCCTTAAACTCCGGTGCTGAGGGAAACGGCTGGGTTGACTAACTTTCCTTCGGTTTTTAGACACTTTTTTGGGATAATAAAGAATATGAAAAAACCTTAATAGTTCACCATAGTGGAAATTTGTTATTGGCTCTCCAAAAAATATTAACAAAAAATTAATAACAATAATATATATATATATATATATATATATATATATATATATATATATATTATTGTTATAAGGAATGAGCAACTCACCACAGAGATCAACAAGATAAAAAAGAGAAAAATAAATCAGATTCATGGACACCAAACAGAAACGTTTGTGTCCTTTTCTGCAGCTTTAAGTGTCATCACAGTTGGCCCTCAGCTGCTTCATCCATTGTTAATGGATCGCTATTGATAAGTTCTGAAATCAAAGACAGCAGTAAATACATTATGGATTTATTGTAAATAACACGGAATTAATCATAAAAGAAAGCATTCATCATTAAGCATAAAGTCGCTGCAGTTCTATGTAATAAACATTCACACTTGTCCCAGTTTGAGTTTAAATTTGCATAAGAATATGAATTTACCCCCCCCCCCCCCCCCACACCGAAAAAAAAAGTAAAAAAAAAAAACATTTCTCCATTTAAAGCAACCATTTTGAGTTTAACAGCTTTCTTTGAAGTCCCCCTGGTCTGTTCCAGAAAATCAATTAAAAACAAGACTAATGCATTCGCACCTAACATCTTTCACTTTTCCTCTTTAGAGCGTTTGATGTCCCCGCTGCCTAACGCCGTGTAAATGCTGAGATCACAGAGATAGTGATGGGAGGATTTCAGCACAGACTCTTTCACACTCATTCACTGCTTCAAGTGAAGCTTTGACCTAAAGTGAAATTAAATAATGAAGGATATCAATGGACTCCTGCTGTGCTCTTTTTGCACAACACTCCACAGAAACATCCAACACGTCTCAGAAGCCCATCAGACGAACGGCACAACTACCCGCCCCATGCATGTCCCTTTAGTCTTTCAAGCCTGTGAAGACATTTAATTTTCATATGATTTATACAAAAAATAAAAGGAAGTATCCTTCACTTTCACACCACTTCTCCATATATTTCCTGCATATCTTCCAAAGTGACACTTATCCGAGTGATCTGCAGTCGTCCTTAATGCGAACATAAAGCTCACCCTTGAGTGGACATTTCCAAGCCTCATTGTTGGCTACAGATGGAGGAGCCACAATAGAAGAGGCTACACCTCTCTGCTCAACTATCTACCAAGAGGGAATGGGAGGTCTGTCTCCGCAGGCCATGGAGCTAAAACCATTATTCTTATCACTGCAGGACAACTCACTGCAGGCCAAAAAAAAACCTCCTCCAAAAAGGTCAAATGAGAGAGTCTCAGTGTGTGTTTACCTCCTCCCCGCCCCTCTCACACCAGACGTTTCTGTATTTCTCATTAACTGATAATACATCACTTATGACCTTGTGATAAAAATACATTAGCTGGAGACAAGTCATTAATCTATAAGGAATCAGGCTGTTTAGGTTATCAGGTGAGAATGGGTAAGCTATACAATTTATCGCCAAGTGATTGGAACAGGTTTAATTGGCCTTCTTCAGCAAGTTTGTACATACAGAGGAACTGTCTAAGGCAGCAAAGATCACACCTTCAGATTTGTCTGTTTTTGAAGAAAGTCCAGTTTAGCATTGGCCAGTATGCAACAGGGAAATACCGAATTTATCTGTATGCACTGCAGGATGAATAATGGATTCCTTATAGAGACAAAATGTGCTTTGTGCTCATTAAATAAAGGCATACCTGACTGACTGGGATTTTTTTCCAGTTCTGCATTGGAAAAGGTTGATGGAAAAATGAGCAAAAATTTAAAAAAGCTTCTCCAAATTGGTTAAAAACTTTGTGAAAAAAACAGTTAATGTGCTTTAGGAATGAATGAAATTCCTCTTGTAATTATATTTTGATATAGCAAGCATGCTATTTAAATAACTGATCACACATTGAGCTGCTTCTGCCTATAAGCCACCATAGCAAGACAACAAAGCCGCCTGGAGGCAGGAAGCTGCAGTCATTTTGTTTTCCAACTACAAATTGATCATATTAGAAAATGGTTAGCCTTATAGCATAATTGCCTGCGTCATATTTTGGCTAAATTATTATGCTGATCTCTCTGCATTAATCCGAATAAATCATTAAAATAGCTGGTTTAACACCAAAACTGGTTGCATACAGTTTTGGGAGTCCCCATATTTCTCTGCTCCTGCAACGTGTGGCCACCACAGATGTCACCACACCATAAATGTTATGGGCTATATTAATATTAACTTCTACAGCATCATACTGAAATGGAAATTTTGTTAAGATGTATAAGTATCAGAATTTTTGAAAAATAAATGAAGATGGCACATAGCATACATAAAAAAGGTTTTAAGGTACCCTAAGAAAAGCAAACTTTTTGGATAAATACAGATATTAATATGAAATGATGCAACTTCAGCTCTAAACTTCTGTCACTCAGGGTGGCCACCTATGTGAAATCTGACTGGACACCCCAGATGCCACCTCAGGTGACGAGGAGGACAGAAAGTTCTTTCCAGACAGGATCACCAGTATCACTACACCAGTTTGAAGTGTTAAAGTAGTTTTCTAACTAGTCAAGTACTAATGTAATGTAAGGCGATTAACCTGATGTTAGCATGCAGTAGTGCTAATTTCTATGCTAGCACTAGATTAGTTTTAAGAAAAGCCAGCACCAGACAGTAAACCAGAACGGATCCCCCTACTACCACATCAAGCTCCACATACACCTCACAACCACCATCTTACCTTTTTATGGAGCTTTTTGAACTTGTTGTACATGTTTCCAGTTGGTGATCCAGATTATTCATGTATTTCTCATGTCTCTCTAAAGTGACCACAGTTATCACAGCAGTGTTAGAGAAACACAATCACTTCCTTACTTAGTATATGGACCCCCCGGGAAAAGTCCAACCCTCTTCCCCCCCATGTATAAACGACTACTGTAAGACACAAGATTATGAAAGCAGTATGAAGTAAAATGTTTGTTTTGTATAACTGTTCATTTACTTAACATGGATCATTTGATGGCTGGTAGCCATGAAAAGCTATGAAAACACTTCTAAATTTTACTTCACACGTGTGTTTGATTTGTTTTTTTTCTGCTGTAGTTGAAGCTTGAGGTTCCAAGACCTGATTAGATGAAACAGTGCTCAGCACAAAACACAAAAGTACAACAAGGACCTGTGTTTCCAAAATGGAAAGATTAAATTAGCAGGTTAACAGTGTGGGAAAAAAAAAACAAAACCAAAACAAAAAAAGGAAGAGAAGTTTTATTTTAGATTTTATCCAGATTTCCTGATTCACTTTATTAAACAAACATGATTCTTCTGCTTTTTCCTTTCAGGGCACCTACAAATGTCCACACTGAAACCTTTAAAGGAGGATCACGTGTTGTTGATACATATCTGGCAGCAAATGTGAGAAGTCTATTAAAACATGCAGATCATTATGTAAATAAGCGTTGTGATGGAGGGATGCCAGATGCATTTACAGCTCCAAGCTTCAAAATACCAAATTAATTGCTTTATTTTTGTTCCTAATCCAAAATTATTCTGACTTTCTTGCCAACATCGATTTGTTGTTGTGTTAGTGCGAAACTCTCTAAACAATGAGCGTTTTAGACACTGGGACTGGCTAAGCTAGCCGCTGGGACTTGCTAACCTATAATGTATGCTTGTACTTCAGCTGTCTGCAGTACGTAAGTCTCGGTGTTGTGCTGCAGGCAGAGGTGACTGAGAGGCAGATGAGGGCATCCAGTGCAGTATGAAGGATGGTGGAAGTCGCTCCCTCAGGCCACAGTGATGGCACTACATCGATCCAGCCACTCGGGAGCCTGAAGTGCAGAACCTTTTGGCTTTGTCAGCATTGTTCAGCTCAGCAATGCTTCCACTCCCCTGATCGCTGTCACAAACCCAGGAGAACCAGCCCAGGGAAAAGGAGTGAAAATGCTGATGTAACTAGAGCAAGGCAGGTGGCACAGGATGGGCTGCTGTATAACTGCTAACCTTTCATCAAGCACTATTTTTTCTGCCTGTTTTAAAATTCAAGCACATTAATGTTTATTGTCAAGCGGTGGCAAAGCAGGACAGGCAGAAGGGCTGCTGGAATATTTCCTGCTTATTCTACCTGTTTGTCCTGTTCAGCCTGCCAACTGCAACTCTGGGAAAGTTCATTCTCCTAATCCACTCATATGTTTACTCATGTGGAAGTGGGTGAACATCACTGAATGTATAAAGACTCCGGCGACCAGTGTTTGTCTTCTAATGTGATTCACAATGTACACTGGCTTTTATCTGTTGATGTGAATCTCTCAAGTCACTTTAAATGCACCCTGAGACTTCATGTTCTTCCTTTCTCGCTAACTGAATAGAAACAATAATCCTGACCTTGGATTTAAAGTCCCCCTAAGATCCAAGTCATAGTGCTAATATTTTGAAAACCTGCTAATTTAAAAGGCACCGACCTTGGTACTGAAGAGACCTTAAGTGGCCTCCAAAGGCTACACAGGAAGAGGGATTTTATTAAAACATAGTTACACACACAGAACAAATATTTGAGTGAAACCTTGTGTCCTTGGGTCTGTCTGGGGCTTTTCTGAATACAGGAGCCAACATTTGTTTCTAAAGTGAAGTACTGCTCAACAATACAACAGAATGAAGATAGGCTACACTTAGAAAAAATACCCAAGGAAACATAATATAAAAGATAAATTGACAGTTTGGGAAATAATAATTGATGAGAGTTAAATAAAATTCTCATCTCTCTAATGCCCTCGTAATGTTTGTGCAGCAGCTGCTTCCTCCCTCTCTTCTCATGTTGTTCCGTGAATCATCGGCTTTTCTCTCTTTTTGCGTTTGTTTATCGTTTAGCTGAGAAGGAGGAAACTAGTGGTTCATATTTCACAACACCACATATTTACCCCAAAACAGTGGTTCTCAAACTTTTTCTACTGTGTCCCCTTTTTGGAAGAATAAACCTTCCCAGGCCCCTCATATATATATATATATATATATATATATATATATATATATATATATATATATATATATATATTATTAGTCACACTAATCTCAATGTTCAGGGCAGTGATAGAGGTTAGTGAAGCCATTTAATAGAAGAATGTTGTTTGTTTAGTTTTCCCTGGTCTGCTAATTCATTATTCATGGCTAAAGTGCCTTTAAGCAAGGCATCTCACCTTCTTCCCTGGAGATTAAATTTAGTGTAGACTTGTATGCTGTTTTGTCTTTAGAAAATCTTGTGCTGTTAGGAAAGGGATCTTCTTCAAAACATGCATGAAAAATAATTTCTCAAAAAAACCCTGGTCATATATATGGTCTAAGGATGAAGTGGCATAATGATTTTTGGCATCAGCAGATTCCAAATCACAGATTTGGGTGCAGCACTTGACAAGTCCTGCCAATTTTTGGTACATCCGCTTAACTTCTAATCAAACATTAAAGCAAGAAGCCCCCATTAAACGTACTAAACACAAAGTAAAAAAATTCTGCCAGGACTTGTAAAACTGAACTTAGTCTTTCTGCTGTGCATGGGAAAAGGCTTTCATTCACCCCATTACTATTTGTGTGTTCAGCAATAACACTGCAGTGAAATCCATTAAGCACAATTGCTATGTTGGCATGGTTACTGTTTAAGTGGGATAAGCAAATTCATGCACACCCAAGCAAAATTGCAGGGCTGTTAGACATAAAGAGAGGGCGAAGATTCATCTCTTGGTTTATACGTCAATGTGCTTGCATGTTTTTATACTGTAGAGATGTTCATGGTGTGAAATAAAAAGCCTCTACTGTATCTACTGTAAACATGCAAATTTTTTATATTATCTTTTAAATTCAGCATCATATTTTATACAAACCAGTACTCAAGTAGATAAAATGCTCTTAAAAGTTTATAGACAACAGAATGACATGACATTTCCCCTCAATCTACTGGGAGAAAAACAGAGTCTTTCCTATCAAGAGCTTGCTGGGAAATGTCAAACTGACTGTCATTAAAGATCCATGTGACATTTTTATTCCATCTTTTAAAACTGTGATTCCATCTCTGCCAACAGAGGCAGTAATCTGCTCATCCCCAGCAGACAGGCGTCAGACAGATTAACTCAATTACTCTTTGACTTGACTGAGCATAGGAAACAATACATTTCTCATTTAAGCTTTATCCTGTGTGGGAGGAGTGGAGGAGGAATATTGCAGGTGGAGGGAAGATGGGGAAAGGGGGGCGGGGGGCTTGAAAATGATTTCTCAGGCAGTCGGCATGTTTGCTCATCTTTTTTCATCCTCCTGCTTAACTGCAGTTTGCGAGCAGCAGTGCGACATGGAGAGCAGAAGCAAAGATGGAGAAGAGGAGGAATGGTAGTAGATGAAGAGACATGATGGAGTGGCAGACAGGAAGACGGGGGGGGGGGAGACAGAATGAGGTTTACCACTTCTGTTTGTCAGAGTTAGTTTGCAGTATGAATCGCCAATAAAATCCAACTATCTCCACCATGCTGACACACCTGAACTAATACTCTGCACGGGGCATTACTGTCATCCTTATGTATGAAACACAGTGTGACATGTGTGGCCTCTGTATTGTCTGCAGCATCTGTTGCAGGGGCACAGATGGCAGTAGCCATCCTCAGCAGTGCTCCTCCAAGCCCCTGCCTTGTGGGAGATGTGGTCTGTGATGACGTTTTACTGACAGCGCAGACCATCTGTCAACACATAAAAGCTTGTTTTCAACTTCCTTTTCTCTCCTTTAAAATGTGGATCCAGACGCAGGAGGGCTGGGTGCGTTAGGTCGCAGAGAAATGTTCGCTGTGTGCAGGATGGATATTTGTATAGTGAGTATGAAAAGGTCAGGGCTGGGCGCTTACTGCGGCAGCAACATCAGTGAAACCCTGAAGCGGCAACAGCCATGAAACCTGGGATCCTCAACAAAGTTCTGTCAGACTGTAGGAAAGAGCTGTCAGTGCAGATGCCTAACCCTTTACCACCCTTCCCTCTGCCTCCCTCACACTCACTCTTGCCTGACTCTGACTCACCGTGTCAGGTCTTCAAACACTCTCCAGTCTCTCCTGCTTAAAGCTGGATGCACAGAGCAACATCAAACAAAAGAAGCAATCCTCCTTATTTTCCTCATTTACTAGTCTTTTGGTTATTCTCAGATAAAATTAAATGGAAGGAGGTGGAGTTAATGAAGATATGAGGAAGGGCAGAGACATGATCCAAGAATATTGAGCTTTTTCTGCTCCACCATTCTGAATGGTGATAAAGATTCATTAAAAATTCATCCCCTTACTTTCAAAAGCGCAGACGTCGGCATCTTGGCCAGGCTGAGAGACAGCGAACAACGTCTGGACTGTTTTCAGTTGACATTTAAGGTTTAAAACACGAACACACAATATATATATATATATATATATATATATATATATATATATATATATATATATAAATGTGTATAAACGAAAAGTAAAGACTACAAATGGAAGATCCTCTACATTTGTCTAGACTCACTCTTGGGGATGGGTCCAGGAGGGGCTCAGAGAGGAGTTGCACTCCTCTGCATTAAAAGGAGCCAGCTGAGGTGGTTCAGGTAATGATTTCTAGTCTAAATCTTTTCTGGATTGTATTTCCAGGCTGACTTTAGCCACTTCCTTCAGCTTAAGTGGACACTAAGGTCTGGGGATCTCTTCTCAGGCTGGTGCCTTTACAGTCCCAGATAAGCATTCGAAAAAGGAAAGATCCATGGATGGATATAATCATCACTGTAGTCAATTATTGGTTGTAATATGTCAGAGCAGTGACACAAAATTAGTTGAAATTTATTTAATTTATTTTTATTTTCTGTAATCTGGGGAACAATCAGATATTATAACCTTACCTACCAAGCATTGAAATATGTTACTATGACACCGTCGAGACATTAGCCTCAACATTCTCATTGTTGTCCTGATACCTGTGAGGGTTGTTGATATAACCCTCAGCTGATCTACCATTCTCTTTAACATGTTGTGTATCTGAGTTCACTGTTCTGCTAATTAGCTCTGAACCCAAAGTACAACTGAAACTACTGAGACCATGTTGGTTTAGTAGGTCACGGATTTAGCATGTCTCAGATGCACTGAAATTTGCCCCCGAGGAAGAAGCTGTAGGAAAAGGAGGGGATGTAAATGTCTGGAACAAAGCAGTGTTTCCCCTATCGTTATACTAGGGGTTCACCTTTGTGGGTTTTATTAATGTCAACATGTTATCTAAGATCTGAACTTTAACATTTAGAGTGACTCCACTGAGTGAAACAGTCTCATCAGGACATTCAAAGTTAAAGTGCTTTCTGTCCAGTGGTTTTTTTATCACAGCATACATGCATGAACCTGAGTCTAATTATTATTAGTTTTTGTTATTAGTCCCCCTAAAAAAATCACAAAACTTTTATCAACAGGTATCTGAAACTGAAAAATACAGTATGGTAAAAGTATGGTTGGTAAGAAGTCATTTAACAACCTCACGTGGGCCAGTTAGGAATTACAGAAACTTTGATTAAAAAATTAAGTTAATCCAACTTTATTTATAAAGCACTTTAGAACAACTACAGTGGACCAAAGTGATGTATAAAATCAACTAAGACATAAAAAAGCTATATAAAACAGAAGCAAAATGTCTTGTATGTCGATTTCACGTGAACCAAATTCATCCCATGGGCCAGATTGTACCCCCTAGTGGACCGGTTTTGGCCCCAGAGCCATACGTTTAACACCCCTGCTCTAACCAGATATGAGAAACTTAGGGTGGCCATTCTTTAAAAAAAAAAAAAAAAAAACTGTCACAAGGTTATCATCAGGGAACCGTGTTAGACTTAACGCTGATACACCCAGTAGATGGATGGATAAGATAAATGAAACCTTCTGCCTGCTGATAAGATCGCATCAATTCTTCCTCCACTGACGATGAGGTAGATATGTTTTACTGAAAGGCAAGTACGAAAAGCTGTAAGTTACTCTGAGGAAAATGCCAGTGGCCTCTCCCAAGTCATGGGCATTCATCTGCTGGGAGCCATAATATAATGATGCGGCTATAGTTCTGGAGATCCATAAGTAATGACAGCAGTGGGGCTGATCCACCGATCTCCCTGCAGACATCATGGCTAAAAGGTAGCAGTGGAAAGATTTACAAAGTGAAGCACGTGTCAACATGTAGTAAAGACACATACCAGGTGTTTTTTTTTCTTTCTTTCTTTTTTAATACCTGCACCCATTTTTCCCATACTGGACATAATCAACCACTCAAAGCATATTCTGTCCACCACCTGCTGCATTATGCTCTAACTGTAAATATTAAAGGTTTCTATAATTCCCTCTCGCTCATCTTAGGCTCGGTACCTCCTACAGGGAGGAGGTACCCATGCTGGGTCTGACTGCAAATCTGATGCTATTCTTAAAGTTTTCTAAGCTTTGCACGTCCATCGAAGAGCCTGTCTCATTCTGCTATGAGTAATATGGAGGTAGCATTTTTCTGCTTTATTCACATTAATTCACATAATTTTAACAACAGCGAACATCATCACAGTAAATTACACGACGACTTAAGTATTTCATGATCCAATTTATATCTTTGAATAGACAGAAATGTTTTGTTTGTTTTTCTGTCTTAGAATCCTGAACTAAGGTTGTTCAGTTCAGCAGTGACTCACTGAGTTTCAGGACGTTTCTGGCTTTCAAGAAAGAGCTTCCAACTTATCCAGATTAAATAATGACGGAATTTGATGGGGTGGACTAAATATAGTCATCACCTTTAAAAAGAGAAAAGAGAAATATCACCTCTTAAAAGACAAAAATAGCAAACAGAGGATTTGTTTGTGTTTATAAACCAACAGAAAACTTTAGTGTTTTTACCGTCTGTTTGCTTCACAATTATCAGATTGAACGTATTGGAAATTAATTCTGTGCAAAACCTGTTTTAAAAACCTTGTTGGTGTGACACCATAAACTCAGGAGCAATTTTTTATTGCGCATGATGTTTTAGCAATTATAGACACCCATCTGTGTATTTGGATTTCTACATCAGCAATCTCCCCTCATGTGTTCAGCCTGCGGCATTTCGAATTCATGACTTTTTATGTGTTTGCCACAATAAGTGTTTTTTTAATAGTTGCATCATCAAGGTCACAATTTGTTGAAAAAATGTTGGTGCACTCCATAATGCACTAGTTTTCCAGCTCTCTTTTTGGCCTTGTACCCTTAAATAATTAAGTTTTATGCCCACACTTTTCAGTCTAAATGACTACAAACTGTGCTTAGAGTCTATAAAGCAGAGGGTGATGATTCATTACTATCAGATATCTATTTCTCTGTTTTCTTTCATACATATGCTGACAAAAATATATTGTTCAGCTGCACTAAAATCCACTCAGATTCTGGGTAACACTGATTATAAGAAAAAAAATCCATTTTCATTTTCTACTTTCAGATGTGCCTAATTGTGCAAGCGTCATTGTTTGTTCCACAAGAGGCTTTAAACCTGCTTCAACGTTTTTCAGCCCGTTTAGGAAGGGTCTGAAACACGTGGCTCTTCAACTCTTCTACTCTGGCTCTGATATCTCCACAGCAAAGACATAGCAGTTGCTGAAAAGGACCAAGCTGGAAAAGAAAACTGTAGTGTGGTAAAACTGTAGAAATCTGTGCTGCACAAACATGCTTACGAGAAGTGGATAAAGTCTCCAAACTCAACTCCTGCTGCAAGTTTTGTAGCAACTCAGGAAATAATAAGGTTGTAAGCGGTCTGACATTAGTTTTAGTAGAAACCCTCCCTCACCAAGATCCTGCTGCAAAGCAAGAATAATTCTGACTCCATCAGTTATTTTCACTTGTAATCATCGTGTGTAGAAAATAAAACCAACATTTTGTGAAGCATTTCTTCTCATTTCTGTGAAATTCATTAAATCAAGTTTGTTCCACAACCTCATTTACTTCCAGCAAAATCAAATTGATCAAGTTCATCAAGTCTGACAAACTAAAACCATTTTAGTTAATTGTACTCAATCACTAAAATTAACAAAAACTTTTTTTTATTTTGGCAACAAGCCAAATAGTTTAATATTACAGTGGAAAAGATTTCCGCTTTAGGGGAGATGAAATGGTTGAAAACAATTTTAACTGACTTCTCCTATACTAAGGCATGGGTTTAAAGCCATACAGATTATAGATTTTCATAAAAAGTTATATTTTGGTGCGAGATTTTAATTTTATATTCTTGCAAAATGATGGTGCTTCCAGCTGATGGGGTGTGTAGGTTATTTTGGAAATATACTGTAGTCCTATTTTAGTAGTATTACAGTAATGACCATTTTTCCCTCCATCCAACCAACTATCTGTGTATGTTTGCCAGTTTACACCATTCGTGTCTTTGCTTTGCTGCCATCAGACCTGGGTCAGACATCCCTCTCCATAGCCATGACCTTCAGTTACTCCTCTGGGATCTAGAGGAATTCCTGGGCCAGATGAGATGTATGATCCCTGCACCATGTTCTCTGGGCCTGCCCCCTGGGTCTCCTCACAGTTGCATGTGCCCAGAATATCTCCACATACAGACATATGGTAGGTGTCCTGGTTACAAGCCCAAATTTACCTCTACTGGCTCTCTTTACTGGCCCTACTCTGAATTTCCCCAAAACATTAAAACTAACTTTGGCTACTTTTGCTAACATATTCGACCTTTTAGTCTCTACTATTGTGACGGTACGTTGGGGGCGGGGGGGTCCAGCTTTTTGGTGGTTGCCTGAACGGGTCCTCAGGGAAAATAGGTTGGGAACAACTGATCTAGATGTCTGCATGAAATAAATGTGAGCATTCCTTAACTATAGAAGTTAAGGACCAATGTTTTTCCACTGCTCTGACCAGGTTTGTGTGCAAACGATACGTTAAAACAGTGATCTGAATTCAGTTCACACATACGTCAGACGCTCGTCATGTTATTTTAGCTATTCAAGGGAGAAATCAAAGTCTTTGAAAGTTCTATATATTGGCAGGGAAAGTCATAAATACATGAAAATGTAACACTGAGGAATAATAAAGTAGAAGTAAATATATTCATGATCAATTTATCGAGTTGAGGTTTAATATGTAATGATGGTGTGAAGTGAGGAATGTTTTTTCTGTCAGAGGAGCATGCTGACCTTATCAGGACCTCTGAGGAACTTTCTCATGTATCCTTGAGCCCTAACAAAAACGCTGAATGCATTTCCTTCCTCTTAAATCATTGCTGACTTAAAAGAAAAAAAAAAAAAAAAGAAAAAAAACTTTAAATGACCACACATCACTCTGGTTACCTGTGCATCACCCCTGCCTGTCAATCAGGAAGACAGCATGCTGGAGGAAACAGGAAAAACGTGCGGCTTCATGTTGATGTGATTTACATATGAGTCATATTTAAAGATATGAACAAATACCTTAAATGACTTTTGATGGGAGAACTTGTCTTTCCTCTAGAACATCTCATTAAAGCATATGTTAATCGCACAGAAAGAGTGACCGCCACCTGAGACTAAAAGTGTGAATCACGACTGTCTTGGTGTAGAAGTTGGAGCATCCTTATTAGTTACTGAGGAAAAGGTACCAGCGTCACGTTGTGGTAGAAATGTTACCAATGGCAACAATGCTCATTAGCAGGTTATATGAAGACAAAATTATTGCACTATATATACATATATATATATATATGTGTGTGTGTATGTATAGTGCAATAAAAATAAGGCCTTCAGACCGGGACTTGAACCTTCACCAGCTGTGTGTTGGAGGTTCTAAATAAAAAAAAAATTATTTGTTTTCAGAGGCAGACTGTCCTCCTACTTTTACAGATTAAAAGCTAATGTTTTTGGAAACAAAAACATTTCATTATTTCATATTTTACATTTATGTAGTTATGAAGTTTCAGCTGACATGAAGGACACTGGTTTAGCATTTTTATAGAATGTGTAAAATATGTTAGATAAATCTTTGCCTCTCCACCATTGTTTTATCTTTGGTATAACCTTTACAGAAACAGATACTGGTGACCTTATACAAGAGGCTGAGTGAAAGAAATAAAAAGGAAAACATCAAAAGAAGGAGAAGGAGAGAGAGATCTGAGAACAGACTGAAAGAATGATCAGGTAATTAAAGTGCTTCTCACCTGGGACGTCGCTGTAGGTCCCAGTTATTAATGCTGGAACAACAATCCTGTGTGGTATATCACTTAACAAAGAAAATGGAGACTGAAAAGGTGGATTAAATGAAAGATGTAGAAGATTAAGGAGCACAAATAAAAACAGAGGAAAGCATGAAAATTAGTCAGGACACTTGGGAGCTGGTAATCAGATAAAAACAGAGAGAAGGATGAAGAAGTGAAATGTGCTCACGGTGAAATAGTGCACTAAAACTATCCACTAATGCAGTGGTTCCCAACCAGGGGTTTGTAGAACCCCAATGAGCACAGCGGGTCCCCAAGGCTTTGACCATTCAGAGCCAAGATGACGTAAATAAAGTCCATGTCCACACAGACATGAGTTGAGGTGGATTCACTTAAGTTTTTTTTTATTATTTTGAAGTTTCATTCACATGGAACCAGTGACTAACCGGTTCCGTGTGTAACACTAACTTTTCACCATTTCTTTAATGAGACATGTCTGAGAAATGCCACAGTGCGGATGATTTGACCTTATTCTGAAAAAAAGAAAACAAACAAACAAAAAAAAAACTTATTAAAAAAAGCTAGATGTTAATAAGTTTTGTCAGCCAGAACGCATCGCTTATGGAGAGAAGCAGATGATAAAAGCATAAAACCAGGAAGTTTTAAAACCAAAGTTTTTAAAAAGCAGAAAAAATACTACACATTTTTTTAAGATATGTAACTTAATATGAGCAACCACGCAGTTCCTGTTGTGAGGACTTCAAGCTGAAAGAGAGCTTGAAATTCTGAATGAAACACCAGGGATGACTGTTACTGCAGCTTAGACTGTGGACAGCTTCAGAGAGTCCTTGGAAAAAAAAACAAAAAACTGAAATAGTTACCATTCCAAGACGGATTTACTTGTCACACAAACGGTAATGATTTCTCACTGAAAGCAAGACACAAAAGGATACAGAAGGACTCAGAGAAGCGTCACTTTAGCAGTGACTTTCTTCTGTCCATACACAAAATACTCGTTCATACAAACACAATCACAACGGTGCACAGCTGCATTATGCTCAGACACACAGAGGGACATATAGAATAGCTCTGCATGCACTAGCAAAAATGTTCCCACTTGAATGTGTGTGGATGCATAAAATTCAGTTTATTCTGAACTGAATAAATAGATGATAATAAACAACAATATTATTGATGTTGTTGCAGCAGTTTCTGCTGCTCTTAAACTAGTAATGATGGCATCATCTATCAAGCTAGTCTGCCTTCTTTTTAATTTGAAGAGATATTTAGCTTTTCCCCTTGAATTTTTCTCTTTACTCCCATTTGGCCACGATTAACATTACACAGAGTGAAAAAGAAACTTTCTCTCTGCTTCTGTGTAATTGAACTTATCCTTCTGATGTTTGACCCAATATAAAATTACACAATGTGATGATCTGCAATCAGTACAAACATTCTGCAGGACAAAGTCAGAAGTGTAAACCAAAAGATTCCCTAGTTGCACAGGAGACGGCTGAAAATGTGCCGTGTGCTGAGACGTAGAATCCAGAATGGTGAAATTACAGTTCTGTTACGAGTAAACATGCAAGCGTGTTTCAATATGACTCAAATTCAGCAACCATTTCATCATTTCTCATGTCTACGGTGAAAAGATCATGCAAAATTTTACAGAGAAATTGCAGAGGAAAAAAATTTAAACCATAACGATACTGCAATACAAAATCAGTTATAAAAATGACAATTTCCTCTATTGTGCCCTGGTCCCTGGGGTGCCAGACATGGACATTTAGGCGTCCGGGGGGACCTGGTCCTCCTGGGCATTGGGGGCCTTTGGCATGGGGGGTGGGTTGTTCTTGGGCTCCTGGGCTCTGCACTTTGGGGGGCTGGTGGCTGGCGTCTCTGGCCTGCTGAGGCCGATGCCTCATGGCCATGGGGCGCTCTGGCTGGGGCCTTCCTCTGCCACCCTCTGGGCGGATCCTTGGTCATCCCTGTGGCATGTTCACTGGGATTCATGTTCTGGGGTGGCGGCTGGGAGTCCTGGGAGTTCCCTGGTCTGTTCCTGATCTTTGCAGGGATGTGGATGCATTTGCATGATCACTGTTCACTATTTATGCCTGATATTTAGCCTCCACATGTATTAACCTGCTGATCCGGTCATTGTGTCGGCTTGTGGGTTTAATCACCAACAACTACAAATATGTTCATGTTTTTCTTTGTGTAGCTGATGTTTTTGTTGTTGTGAGTCAAGATTTTATTTTTCCAGCTTTTTATAGGTGCTCCCGATGATTATCAGACTTGTTTTCTTGCGGATGTTGCAGGTGGTTTCTGTTTCCTTCCAGGCGTAGCAGCTAGTTGACTGCTTTCTCCTGTTTAGATTAATCAGCTGTTGCTGTTGCTTTCTATCCTTGTGTCTTTTTCTTTTTATATGCTTTCTTTTTTTTCTTATTTTACTTTCTGGCTCGTCATTAATATGTAAATTCAGCAAAAGACAAATCTATTAATAAAGAATAATACTTAAATTATCAAGATGAGCCTTATACCCATAAAGCTCCTCTTAGAAAAGCAAATGTGTTCAGCACAGCACAGCAGCCAGACCATTATTCTGCTGCTACCGTGCAGGACAGGACAAGTATAAATGAAGGAATGAATGAACGAACAAACAAACAAAAAATAAATAAATAAATAAATAAATTGAGCAAGCTGCCTAAAAACTGTCCCCACAAGAGTTGTAACATTAACCATCACTTCTATGCCAAATGTTTCTGGACAAAATGGCTTGTTGTTCACTGTGGAACAATATATGTCCCCGGACACAGTTGACTACAACAACATGTAAATGGCAGCAGCTGAAGCTGCAGGTGCAGCAACAGGTGTGCTACTACTTGTAAAAAATAAACAACACACACCAAGAGTTTATGTTGTGACTAATTCTGAAGCACCAAAAGCCTGAGAACAAGTGTTGTCGCTAAGCAATTAAAACTGAAGAAGAAAACACTAGAAATATCTTTGCACATAAAAGAGAGACATTCAGATCTGTAGACAGAGATAGAGGAGAAAGTTTCCTTTGTCAGCTTCAATTTACCTTTATTTTTCATTGTTTAAATCCTACATCCTTAGAGATTTAGTAAAACGTCATTGGACTTCTTTCTGTGGATCTTGAAAGCTGTGTCGGAGGAAGCTTCAGGTATTTAACCTTTGCTGGGGTTATTAGTGTCTTGTCAGTCTGTGAGGTTGCAATGACCCATAGCAACCACGACAGTCGTTTCAAATTAAGTATCAAGAAATGTGGACCTTTTTTGCAGGTGGTACCTGCTGCCTAATTTCTGGTACTGATGTTCCTGATCAACACCAGTCACAGAAAACATAACATGCACATAAAAATCCCTCTTTTTTCCACCCAGCCTCAGTGCAGAAGCATCCACAATCTTCCAAGGTTTAGAGCTATCTCTATTGTTAGCGCTGACTGGACAGTGCTAATACTTTACTATGAGAACCCAAATAAACTTTTTAAAAATGTCTACTCCTGTCTTTGTTCATTTAAGATGCCAATGACATTCTGAAAGTGAAAGCCTTAAGAAAAAGAGTCTAGCAAAGACCAGACACAGGACCTAATAGACCATCAGAAATGGCCTCCATGGAAGGATGGCTATCAAAAAGCATAGAAACACAAAGAACACATAGAAAAAGATTATATGGCAAATGATAGAAGAACTGGACTGAAAATCAGTGGCAACAGGCCTTATGAAGTGATGAATCCTCCCCAGAATCCAGACCTCAACATTACTGAAACAGTGTGGGATCATTCTGACAGAGAACACAACAAAAGGCAGAAACATGCAAAGGAGAGCTTTGAAATGTCCTTCATGAAGAACTATTTCTGAACACAACTATTCCTGAAATTACAAGAGAACTTTTCTCAGAGGGGTCAGGCTGTGTGGAAGGATGAAGTTGGTCATATATCAACTGTAGGGATAGAAAGATTGCGTGAATTGCCACTCTACTGTAGGAAAAGTGCATGGTGATGTACAGCTAATGAGCTAATCACTTAACAGGTCTGCTTCGGGAGCACGCTCAGTGAGTGTGTGTTTGCCTGGATGTGATAGAGAGAGAGAGAAAGAGAGAGACAGAGAGAGAGAGAGAGAGAGAGAGAGAGAGAGAGAGAGAGAGAGAGAGAGAGAGAGAGAGAGAGAGAGAGAGCACTCAGGATGACTGAAGGTTTCTGGCAGAACGAGGTCACTCTGTTCTACCAGGTGATTTTATGTGGGGGTGGACATGAAAAGGATGCATGTTTTTATGTGCGTGCATGTGCGTGCATGACTGTGCTGTAAATGCTTCAGGTCACAAACTGAAAATGTGCCTTTGAATTAGATTTCCATCATTACAGATCCACAGTTTCTGACTGACCAAGAATATTCCTGAATTTTACAATCTTTTAAAAGTAGTATTAGTTCAGTTTACAATTATATATAACCAGTTTAAATGCATGGCGTGAACGTAAAACATAAATAAACATCAACATGGCTTTTAGGCTAGAGGGAACTAGTTAAATGCCAACATAAATGATGTAAACTATTGTTACCAAAAGATTTAGGTTTCCATTCAATCAGCTGATAATCACTGGCCTCTACTAGGCCTGTGCCTTTTTTATCAAACATTTGAGCTCTTTTAGGCAAATATTTGCAAATAAATAGCACATTAATAAGCAGTGGAAGTGGCCTTTTGCAAACCTAAGTAATGACATGACGTGATGTGTACATTGTCCTGCTTAATGAGCGTCCTCAGAGAAGCAGGTACATGTCTTCTGTCCCTTCAGCCACCCCAGAGCAGCGCCCTTCTCTATCAGCATCATTAACTCCTACTGAACAGCAATGATGACAAAAACACAGTCATGTAATGAGGTTAAGTAACTTTTTTTCCCTTTTTGTTTTTGTACTAATAAAGCAAATGCCAAGCTATATTGTATGGCAAGACAAAAAGCTTTCATAATGAAGTGTATTCACTGAGAAAAATCAGCCAGATTTATTGAAAAATAAAAGTATTTCAAATTCACTGACGCTAAAAACAGCACATCTTGAAGCAAGATCTTCCGGTGTTTAATCATATTGTTAATGGGTGACTAACAGAGGAGTTTTTTTCATGAATGGCCATGCAGACTGCGTCTCAGGAGAGGACATTTTATTGTCTGATTAATCCAGTTCAAGATGTCTGGGAGGCCCTGTTTTCATTTGCTGCCCCTACAGGGTGCATTTCATTTTCTGTTTCAGACAAACAGCCTTTCATCTATCACATCCCCAACTGAAAGGACACCTGTCGCATAGCTGGAACCAGACAGAGAGGGGGACGCAGAGCCTGGGGGAAACTAATGTTCAAGGTGCTTTGTCCTAAATATTAACCAGGCGCCTCCTGTTCCAAACCTGCTGACGGTGGACACTTCTAGATAGACAGAAGAGGCGGGTAGGTGGGGGTGCACCCTAATCCTCCATGGACAAAACTGCCCTACTTGTATGGAGGTGACCCCCATGTGTTCTACACAGCCCTAACATTCACCATCGTTATTTATGAGCTCACAAAGGTGTCCCTTTGCAGAGAGATGTTCCACCAGTTTTAACAGCAGGTTAAAGTACAGAACAAATGTACCCTGTAAACAGTAAAGGTGCCGAAGAAGAGCTAACCTACAAGATCCAAACTAGGGTGCAAGTCTTCAAATTAGCTGGTAGCCTTGCCAACAGCAGATTTTCTGTATTTATTTTAAGGTGCTTTTTGGAGCATGTTGGAGTTCTGCACAGGTCCAACTTTACCAACATGCACCCGTCCGAACCAGTTAGGATGATTACCAAACCCCACCCGTTACCAGCAGATATCTCCCAGTATAATCTGGTCCGACCCGTTCATGTCATTTTAAGTTGACTTCATTCTCAGCTTATTACTGACAATCACTGCATATCTGCAATATTAAAATAAGCTTCGGCACACGTCTCACAGCAAAGTCTGCAGACAATATTTGTTCTTACTTTCTGTGCTGTATTATTTTATGCACCTCAGATTTGAAAAAAGGTGAAACAGGTGGGATTTTGAGTTCAAGTGTAAAAAGAAAAATAGGAGACCTTCGTAAAGACACCTTCAGAGATCCCTTTTTTTGCTGATTCTTTTATTTTCTTTCTCAGCACAAAGATTCTCATTTAGGCTGGCAGTCAAGCAGAGAATTAAGGATATTATCAGAACTGAAGATAGCCATCTGGACTGTATTTGTGATTAAATATGGAGGACACAGGCTGGCAGTTCCCTTATTAAGTGCTGTTGTGCTGAATAAGGGCCCTTGGAGTTTAGTATCTTTAAAATTTATGACATTGAGGGGAACTACCACAAAGACAGTCAGTAGTCAGTCAGCTGCTGCAGCTCAGAGTTTGGTCAAGGATGCACCAGGGTGAGGGCTGTTACTGAATACAACAACAAGTAAAGCTAAGGCAGCTTAGTGGCAGGAATATTTCACCCTCCTCTGCCACCTTTCTGGATGATGAGGTGCATTTATTCAGTAGTTCGCTTTGTTGTGCTTGCAGTCCAGAGACTCCTGATTAAGTGTCCATGGACAAACATGGACGTCCCTGTTCGACTGCGAGCGTGCACTCATACAAACACAAAAACAGTCTGTGGACTCTTCGTGAACTTTTAAAAAGCTTGACACCATCGAAGCTGAGAAGCAGAATCTGTTTCCAGTAATGAAGAGGAGATAGAAAATCTAGCATTAACCCCTGCTCTCCCAGGAAGAAACAGTATGATCCAGGAAGGTCTGAGGATATCTTCCGTATGCATACACATTCCCTCTTTGGTAACTAATGAAGTATTTTTCATCCTTTTTCTATCTAGGTCTCTTACTCTTCTTTCTCTATCTTTCTACATGGAGATACACCACAAAGAGAGCATAAACGAAGGGGATGGCATCAAAACATTGATTTCTGATAGGGATCTCTCTGGACCAGCATGGGGTTTGGTCTGAGTCATGTCTGCGCTTCGGTCAAGGACACTGTGTGTGGGAGCATCTACTGGAGTCTGGACCTGTCTCTTTCCACCAAGCACCAAATGAACCACCACAGCGGGACACAGGGATCAGAGAGCAGCGGGACTCTCCTTTCATCTCTGGGGAGATTAGCGCTCCTGTAGGAGAGGAGTATACATGCACGTATGTGCGCTGTATCACTCAGAAGTATGTACCTTTAAGCCACAGGCTACACACTTCCTGTTCCTGCTGCATGCTGAGAAACTCCCTCAAGGCCACAAATACATGAGCTTCCATAGGCAAGAGGGGGATGAAGGAGCAGACATACTCCTTGGGCAAGTTTTCTTAAAATAAACATGAAACGCTGTTTGTAAGTTTTTTCTCATGTGCATCATAGGCGCTTATAGGCTGACTTACACCACTGCTGGTTGATTGTATAAATATTCAAAGTGTAAAAACACAGTTCAAAGCTCCCGCTGTGTTCAGATGGGAAGGCATTTCCCACAGAAACAGTTAGAAAATAATAACATGATGGAGGTGAAAGCCCTAAATGCACAGGGTCATCTCAGCTCAGACACAGGTAAACAGCTGAGACAAAGAGCATCTGGGAAGCAGCATCTCTTCACAATCTGTGGCGTCTTGGATCATGAGCCACTTCACACTAAAGCAACACCTTGCTGGGGTTTCTGCAGAGAACTTCACAGCAGTGCAGAGGTAAAAGAAAACCTTTAGCACGGACAGGTCCGGTCATAGCCGGCATGAAAGTGTCAGTGGATACTACCTCCTTTACAACATTTCAACCTCTCACTGGAAATTAAACATGTAAGGACATGTTTTTTTTCTACTGAGTAACATTTTATTGCATATAGCTCTATTTTTTCCAAATATAATTTGTTACACATGTTCCCACACTTTAACTCTGGTGCTGTTAATTTGCAAGTTGCTCTTTAAGGAATATGTCACATGTTAAGCACCCACAGCTGTTTGAACTGATGCTGCATTTTTAATGTTTCCGAATGCATCTAAATTATACAAAATTAAGATTTTGCACAAATATTCATCACTACAGGTTTGATCTGATGGTAAAATATTTCTGGGTGCAGAGTCAAAAGAGTTGGTTGGGTATCTGATTTGAAAAACAACAGGTCATTTAGTGAGATAACTGAATGTTGTGTACACACACACACACACACACACACACACACACACACACACACACACACACACACACACACACACACACACACACAGGCTCTACATTAACAGGCTCTACAGTACACATACAGGACACTGACAGAGAATCCAAGCCCAGGCTGAGGTAACAGGACAAGATGTGCTGTTAACATAAGGGAAAAAGTAGTTCCAAGTCTTTTCAAATGTGTTCACAGCTCCAGATAGGGTCAGTCTGATTTTTTCCATTGTAAAAAAACATAAAGCACCTCCTTGGTCCATGTGACAGGGCAGAACTGAGGATTTCAACAAGGTCAGCCTTCTGGCCAACAAAGTCCTTATGAGCCATGGACTGATTAAGTAAAGCTGATGGTACATAACAATGCAGACAAAGCATTAGGAACTATGTTTCTCCCAGTTATTCTGGAAAGCACATCAAAGATTCCCAGTCCCAAAATATGTGGGCATAATCTGCATCTATCACATCAAATGCACTGTGCACGAGTCCTCACCAACACTGAATGTGGAAACATTTTTTATTCCACCTGTAATGTTATTGCTCTGATGATGAATTAATGTGGTTTGTTTTGACAGAGCACAGCATGACTACAGATATCTGCTCTTCAGGAATCTGTGATACTAAATAAAAAGTAAAGACCTTCATTGCAAATTACTCATAGAAATTACAGCTGTACTGACATTACATGATTGTAGATGACAGAGTTGTGGCAATAATTCTGAAAAAATCAGAAAGGCTGACATCAATGATGTAAAATGATGATGAAAAGATTATGCTGTGCATGTGCATTGTGCAGTTGCCCCTGCAGAAATAAGGTGGGTCGAACACGTTGTCTTATGCGTTCCAAGCAGCAGGCCTGCAATGTTCCATGGATTTCACTTTCAAGCTGCATCACTTTTCACACCATGCTGCACAGAGAGTCATCATGAAATCAAAGAAAGAACGCGTGTCTGAATTTTGCACCTTTTAACATTTACCTGCTAACTTTCTTGATGGAATCAGGTCCTGATACACGGGAGGGGCTCCCACTTCCTTATGTCATTATTTTCTGCCTTCTAACCTGACACTCAAGGCAATGCTTTGAAAGCGGTGTGTGTGTGTGTGTGTGTCTAGCACACTTGCATCTTTATTGATGTAACTATGCTAAGAATGAGTATGACACCTGCTGTGCACGGTGTCCTGGAAACCAAGAACAACCACTCAGCTTCAACTGTTCAAAGCTGCCTGTCTGCACATAGAGAGGTACTTAGCTCACTGTGAAGGCAATTTAGCAAGATTTATGTCCAGTTACAACCATCAAAGTGGGACTACATCACCTTATACTGCCCATTTACAGAATAAAAATTGAACAACTGACATTTGGTCATGTACAAGTGAGGGATCTTTTCAGTTTTATAATTGTGATCTCTGTCTCTATGTATCATCTGCATGACACCATGTTCATGACTGCCTTACCTCTCATATCATGTTTCAGATAGCTAAATGGGGTGTCCTACCCAACAGCTCTTCCTTTTTAAAACAGGCCTGGCTTTACCACTGCAGTGTGCCCACAGTGCCAGTTTGTGCCCGGACGCCAGGCTCCAAGCATCTCATAAATGAGTAATGGCAGTCAACATTAACATTCGGTGGTAGGGCAGGCTAGGGGGCACGAAGCAGGAGGACCCAGAGAAGGCAGGCACTCCCTCTGTCTTATAAAACAGTGGCTGATTAATGTTTGATTCTAGCTGGCCCCATTCTTCCATCTGCACACTGCAGAGACAGTTGGTGAGAGTTAGAGTGATGGAGCTGCAGGAGCGGGGCGAAGAAAAACAGTTTGTACAGGTCCTGTTTGCAAAGGTTGAGGCAGCAATATGCTGTCTTTTCTCTGACTCTTAGGTAAGAAATATCAGGTGGACAGAACAGTTCAATCAATTCAAACATCATCAGACCAATGACATAAGTTATGGAAACCAGCGATGAAGGACACAGGAAGGTCAAAGGAAGGTATTGACTGATGTTTTCCAGAGAAATCCAACTTAGAAAATGTGAATGTCAGCAACAGGTAACAGATAATAACTTGAAGGATGTTGCTTCTTTGAAGTGGGGATGTGTGAAGTACTTCACCACAGCAGTAAACAGTGAGGAGCATGACCCCGGTCTGGAGTCTGGCAGTCCAGAATTGCTTCAACTTTTAACCTACTGATGCATGAATTATTAAAAAAACACAGACAGAATTTTTTCACATACAGCATTTTGCTTCTAGACACACACAGTGATGCTTTACTTACTTTACTTTTAAATCTTATTTAAATTTTGTATAAATGTTAATTATTTAAACAGCCTGTTGGTACCAGATGACCTATGGATGGGACGTGACAAATAAATATGTATTTTACTCCCTAGTACCCCCACATGTTATTCAACTTTGGAACGTTCTATCATTCCAGGCCACAAACTTAACTGTAGATTCAGTAAACACTTCTTTACGACCAATGCAGTTTATAGCCATACTGTACAGCAGCAGCAAATGATGCTGGAACAAAACACTCCTGCTACATCAGCAAAGGTCCAGTAAAATAGATGCTCCACAATAAGTTTTTTTTTTTTAATCCATAAAAATCTGTTTTAGGTTAAAATTGAAAAATTTTAAGGGGTTAAACAGGTTTCCACTGTAGTGGACGCCATGCATAAAAGGGTTAAACGTATAAATGGAACTTTTTTCCCCCACTTTTCTGGCCATCAGGCAGCTTTTCTCAGTGGAAGTTGTTACATCTCCCTCTTCAAATTCTTTTGGGAAAAAATGTGATTTTACTGCAAGATACAGAAAAACTTGCCACGTCTCAATATTACATTGAAACAGTGACAACGTGTGTTAATCATGCAGTTGTAAAAGTTCACATGTAACACAAAGATGTGTGAGGTTTCCTTTTTTTTACCTCCACCACTTAGTGAAATAAAGCAGGTCTATAATCATATCGATGACTGATGACAGGGTTCATGTATGTCTTTAATAGCAGGAACCAACAACTAAAATCATTATTGTTTGTTGAAGATGTCAAACCAAACTTCTTAAAAATAAACCACTGGATGAACTTGTTGACTGATTATGCAAATTTTGAAAAACTAACTTCATCTATCAAGAACAAAGAAAGTCAGTTTGAAAAAACTTGGTCTGCATTTCTCTGCCACATCCAGAGCTGATTCCTCTTTTAACAACGACCATATACAGTGGGGCAGGAAAAGTATTTGGCAGCCACCGATTGTGCAAAGTGAGAGATCTTTCATTTTCATTATAGGTAAACTTCAACTGTGAGAGACAGAATGTGAAGGAAAAATCCAGAGAATCACATAGTAAGATTTTTTAAGCAATTTATTTGTATAATGGTGCAGAAAATAAATATTTAGCCAACAGCAAAAGTTCAAATCAATACTTTGTAATGTAACATTGGTGGCAATGACGGAGGTCAAGGTTTCCTTTAGTTCTTGACCAGGTCTGCACACACTGTAGCTGGTATTTTGGCCCACTCTTCCATGCAGATCTTTTCTACAGCTGGGATGTTTGGGGCTGTCGCTGGGCAACACAGACTTTCAACTCCCTCCAAAGATTTTCTATGGGGTTGAGGTCTGGAGACTGGCTGGGCCACTCCAGGACCTTGAAATGCTTCTTACGGAGCCACTCCTTAGTTGCCCGGGTGGTGTGTTTGGGATCATTGTCATGCTGGAAGAACCAGCCACGTTTCGTCTTCAATGCTCTCGCTGATGGATGGATGTTTTTTTTCCCAAATCTCACAATACATGGCTCCATTCATCCTGTCCTCAATACAGTCCAGTCATCCTGTCCCCTTTGCAGAAAAGCAGCCCCAAAGCATGATGTTTCCACCCTCGTGCTTCACAGTGGGTATGGTGTTCTTGGGATGCAACTCAGCATTCTTCCCCCTACAAACACGGCGAGTGGAGTTTATACCAAAAAGTTCTATCTTTGTCTCATCTGACCACATGACATTCTTCCAATCCTCCTCTGGATTATCCAGATGGTCACGGGCAAACTTTAGACGGGCCTGGACATGTGCTGGCTGAAGCAGGGGGACCCTTCGGCCGTTGCAGGATTTTAATCCATGACGGCGTAGTGTGTTTCTAAGAGTCACCTTTGTGACTCTGGTCCCAGCTTTCTTCAGGTCATTGACTAGTTCCCCTCGTGTAGTTCTGGGCCGATTCCTCGCCATTCTCAAGATCATTCGTACCCCACAAGGTGAAATCTTGCATGAGACCCCAGGTTGAGGAGCCAGTAATACAGGTAACGGGTGGAGGATAGAAGAGCTTCTTAAAAAAGAAGTAAGAGCTCTGTGAGGGCCAGAATTCTTGCTTGTTTGTAGGTGCCAAATACTTATTTTACGCAAGAATATAAAAATAAATTGTTTAAAAATCATACAACGTAATTTCCTGGATTTTTTTACATCCTGTCTCTCACAGTTGAAGTGTACCTATGATGGAAATTACAGACCTCTCATCTTTTTAAGTGGGATAACTTGCACAATCGGTGGCTGCCAAATACTTTTTTGCCCCGCTGTATATATATGTTTGCATTATGAATATACGACATGTATTATAAACTAATATATCATATAACTGATTACATGATGCCCACATTGAAACTTTATTTCTTGCATTTTATTTATTTTATTTAAGCTTTTTCTTTCAGTTTTTATTTATTTTTTAAATGTCTTTAACAGTTTGTTTTTAATGCACTTGTTGCTTCTGCTGTAATGCGTTTAATGTTTTATGTAAAGCACTTTGAATTGCCTTCATGAAATGTGTTATACTAATAAATTTGCCTTGCCTTGCCTACATGATAAATAACACAAATTAATTAATAATCTTGAAAGTGTCCATCAGAACACCCCGGCCCCTGCTTTTTTATGACTTTGCTTCTGTTTTCCTTTTTGTTTTTTTTTTTTTTTTTTTTTTTTTTTTGCTTTGTTATTTTTTAACTTTACATACTTAGTGTGGTATTATAGTTTTTATTTTGATTTCACCTTTTTGATTGCTGTTTTGTCTGTCATTGTTTGTGTTTGCAATAAAAAGAAGAAGGTGTCAGTTTGGTTTGTATTTGTGTTTCTGAGCAGTGATGCTCTGTAGGAAACCCTTCAGGGCTCTTATTCAACTAACTGAGATGAAAAACCAGCAGTGACGAGACCCCTGCTATGATTCCTCATACTCAACACACACAAGGAAACACATTATAGGAACACACCAAAAAGATGACTTCCAACTGTTGACCACAACATAAAATCTGTTCTTGTGGAGGAAAATATAGATAACTAGTGGAAAAGAGGGGCTGTCATGAGTACCTGATCTGTACTTGGTAAGAGTGTACGATTAACTGGTCTGTCTACCAAGACTAATGTTGTAAGTTGGATCAATGTATCGATGTTTATATCTCTTATTAGATATAAAACACATCATTTGGTTATTTGCCTTGGTCTTCAGTAATGTCTCCAAAGCCGGCCCATCTTTAATCATGGCTTTCAGATGCTCTTTAGTCTCTTCCCTACGGATGAGCATAAAAATGTAAAAATGTTTGTGTTGGAAAAAGGACGATGAAACATGAGAAAAGAGCATGGATGACATATTAAGTTAGCTGTTTGCTCTCAGTAGCCACTAGCACCCGCCTTTTATCTTTTTCTATTTGATCTTTTTTTCTGTCTTTACATGGACCTGCCCATAGGCATTTCTAGCCCATTTTTAGGGGTGCTGAACACCCCTAAAATTAGAGGAATTTATATATCTTTTTAATGTATGTGTTTTTCTTTTTATTTGTTTGTTTGTTTTTGTTTTTTACAAACTAGATGTGCTGCCTCCTGAGTGGCTGATATGCAGTAGTGGCGTAAGAAGCTTAAACCAGGATATGTGGCACAATTCTTAACTTCTACCAACACATTATTATTAGCAGTCCTCATGTTTGCTGCATTTAAGCTTAGGTTACTCTCTATGTTGTTAGGTGAGTTAATTAGCCACTGTTTTTTCTAGCTAAAACCAAACGTTAAAAGTGGTCAGTACCCCTGTTTTCTGTTTGAAATGGGATGAGAAAAGCTGGCTGTTGTGTCATGTGCAGGTGTTAATATTAAAGCCAAGGTGTTACTGACTAGCTAACTGACTGGATGCCCATTAACACTATAACTCCTGGTGTGTGTGTGTGTGTGTTTGTGCAGACAGCTTCATCATGGACATAAGATTATCTCTTTTTTTTAAAAAATAAAAGAGCCAAGTTCAGGTAAGAGTGTACGATTAACTGGTCTGTCTACCAAGACTAATGTTGTAAGTTGGATCAATGTATCGATGTTTATATCTCTTATTAGATATAAAACACATCGTTTGGTTATTTGCCTTTTGATTGACAGTAAGAAGAGAGAGAGAGGAGCAGAGAGGACTTTATTTATTAGTATTTTTAATAGTATTTTTTCATATTTATGTAACTTTTTCATCTAAAATCTATTTGCGTATGATTATCAGTCCAAAGAGGGAGAGATGAAAAAGCAGAAGAAGAGGAAAGAGTGCAAGGTCAGGAAGAACCAGGTAAGAAAACAGAGAATGTGGCTTGTAAAGCAGCAACTGTTAAGCCAACAAAGAAAAACATCCCATTCACAAAATAATTTTACGTCATGAAGTTATGTGTTCTATTAAATGCTTTCCGGAAGCACACGTACACTTATCTCACATCACTGGACTTCATTCTAAACAGGACATCTTCATTACATTACTTTTTGCTTAATTTTATTATAGAAAGAGAAAAGGGAGAGACTCTGGGAGACGAGAGAGAGCAGACCAGGGAGAGAGATGAAGAGACACAGAGAGCGTTGAACACCGAAAAATGATCGACAGGTTTGCCAGCCTCAAGGTGAGGCGACATAGGTCACTTTTCTTTTTGAAGGGTATTTTTAGTTATGTATTTGTATTTTATATACATAGATTGAAAATCAGGGTTAAGATAAGTTTCAATCCATTCCTCTTTTGCTGTGGCTCGATATTTAAATAACCTTTATCAGATTTGTTGGTTCAGTCACAGACTTTACCAAAAAGTGTTTTGCTTTTCTTTCACAAATGTGGGAATGAAATAGTATTAAAACATATTTAACGGTGAAATTTCTCTTGCCTGGCCAGGCAGCTGTCTGGGTGCTCAGCACCCCTAATCCTCTGATCCTAGAATCGCCCCTTAATCCCCAATCAGAGCTATCAATGACAGACCTGATTCAGCATGTTGAAAAAAAGCTGATAGGGTTCAGCTTAGCCAATGGTGCGTTACACAGCAAAAATACAAAAGAAAGGTTAAGTGACACTTCAGAAGCGAATCATCAGCTTGGTTTAAAAACTGTAGAACTAAACATAACCAAAGACTTAGACCTCAGTTGGCTTGTTAAGGTGATGTTGTTCATAGTTAGTTAGGAAAAGACCGCCAGTGTTCAGCATGCGCAGTTTTGCTCCAAGTTTTTGTCCACCTGGTAGCAAAATGTCGAGAAGTGCAAGCAGCCTGAGGTCTGGTTGCAGCTCATAACAACATGCAATGCTATTGCTAACAGTAAAATCATGGCCATGGTGAAAGAAACACTACATTCAGCATCATATTCATCCTGTTTCTTCTCTGAGAGCTCTCCAACCAGTAAAAGTCAGTCTGAGTTTGACTCTCTCTTATCTCCTATCTCTGTCCCGTTCTCTTTTTTATTTTCCTCACTCGGGCCTCTTTGCTGAGTCCACCATAGGGCGCATCTAAAATGGCCCGTATGTTTACATCCAGTTATTGGTGTTTGCTGTAAATGCAGCTATGTGTCGCTCCATCGAGGAAAAATAGTTGTGAAGTGTGGCTGTTCGGCCTCATCCAGGAATGAGGAAAATGAATGTCACCGTGCCATCAAAACGAGTCTGAGTACTTCTGTAGTATTGCTTTAAGCATTTTTATTATTGGGCTGCACCACCGTGCAGTATTAGTGAGCGTGAGTGGTTGTTTGTCTCTCTGTGATGGACTGGCGACCTGTCCTGGGTGTACCTGGCCGCTCGTCTGCTGGCATAGGCTCCAGCTTCCTGAACTGGAATAAGTGGTGTGGACAATGAATAAATATTTATTGTTATAAATGAACAAATTCATGCGAACAAAAATGTTTTCTTGGTACGTTTTGCCATTATGTCGGCAACTGATGGAAGGTGAAAGGATCAGTTGGTTGGATCGTGCAGAGCGAGGTGAGAATGTTCAGAATAAATGAAAAAGTACATTCTCAAACAGTTTTAAAGACATTTGACTTGGATCCACCTTTTCTATCTAAATGCTGCTGGATGAAGATCACAAAGATCACAACATAATTCTTCAATAAACAATAATTTAGCATCAATGTGAGAACAAAAGAGCAGAAATAAAACAACAAAAAAGTGTACAGAACAAACGTTCCTGACTGGCTGATGCCTTCCAGTGGGAGAAACAAACTAAACGCATGAATCTCAGGATTCGCTGCAACAGAACTTTACTTAATTCCGCTCTATGCCTAAGATGTCAGTCACCACATGCTGCTCTGCTTGGCTCACAGTTAGATGATGAATGTTTTGTTTTTCTGTTTTTTTTTGGATGATGAGGGAAAAAATTGCAAACAGTAAAATGATTTTGACAGTTCCACACCGAGGGAGGAAAGGAAATTAAGAGTTTGTCATAGGTGAGAAAAATACGCCTCCTCAGACTTCACAGAGCATGCTGGATGAAAATTTTCCACTGAGAATACGTTCCCAGTTTTTGTTCTGTCTCCATAAAAACAGTGGAAGTGCTTTACGTTGTAGTCCTGAAGCTATTTTACTGTCTACATCCTCAAGATTAAAAGAAGAACATCTTCACTGTGGTGGCCTTGCTATTAAAACAAAAGGGATTTAATGTACTTTAACTAAATATTTAGTTAGTCAAGACAAGGCAACTTTATTCATGAAGCACTTTACAACAGCAGCTACAAAGAGCTGAACATAAAACAACTAAAATATTAAAAGAGATAAAATCAGATAGAAATAAAACAGAAAAGAAATATTAAGAGAAACAGTAAGAAAAAAAACACAATAAGAGAAATAAAAGCAACTCTCACATTGGCTGAAGGCCAGTGAAAAGAAATGAGATAATCCGGGGATGTTTCGTCCTTTTAGGTCATTTTTCGCTCAACTTTTGGCCCATATGGGAGATTTTTAATAAGAAAGTGTTTCTCCTGAAGAACTTTGAAATTCCTCTTTCTGTTTTACTGAATGTCAACAGGTCACCAGGGACAAATTTACTATTTTTTTTAGGTCATCAGAGGACAAAAGAACTTACAGTTTAATACTTTTAATACTTTTTGCTCATATCTTTTAACCAACTTCAGTCCTAATCAAAAACTCCTATGGAAGCTGAGAGCGGCCGGGCTCGCATGTTTTTTAACAGTTTTCTCGCGATAACAAAATTATTAAACTCGTTATCTCGAGAAAACAAAGTTAACGGATTACTCATATGCAGAGTTGCAAAGGGACTGGAGCTGCTCCTGGTCCATCACACAACCAACACAGAGACAAACATTCAGACTTGCAGTGACTTCTAGAGAATCAGCACAAAGGCGGATTTATGCTCGCGCTGCGTCTGCGTGCGGCCGGTTACGGCGTAGCTGACGCTGGTGAGTTTGCTTTCGCACTCGAGCGTAGGGTTACGCATAGTTTCTCCTCCTAACCTGAAGGTGGCAGCAGGGGTGGTATCGGCCGGTAAACTCACCAGGTCGGAGTTGTTTTGATGGTTCACTGTGTTTAAAATGGTGGTTACTACACAAATGATTCAGTGAGAAGATCCAGAAATCATAATCCCAAAGTGACCAATCATTAGGGAGTACTCCCGTGTGGTCACCTGCATAGCTGGTGGGCACGTCAGGTCTGGATAAGATGCACATCGGGCCTCCATGCAGCTACGCAGCGCCTACGGCGGTGACACAGATGCCTCACAAGTATAAACCTGCCTTAACATGCATGTCTGTGGACTGTGGGAGGAAGCCGGGAGAGAACCCACGCATACATGGGGAGATCATCCAAACTCCCATCAGCTGTCATGGGGTCTGTTTTGATCATTGAAATCAGGTGTCACACACTTACTTTTAAACCCACCTTAGTCATCTCGTTATCTCGAGAAAACACACTTTGTTTACTTGAGATGACAAGATAAATTATCCCGTCATCACGAGATGTGTTGTAGTTTGTAAAGCCTCTAGTTGGAAATGTGCTTTATAACTAGACATGACCTGACCTGAGAAAACGGTCCTTGTTAACGAGAAAATTAACTCATTATCTCAAGATAACAATTAAAAAAATAATAACAGCCGGAAAATGGTCACTCTCAGCTTCCGTAAATACCAAATATGTAATCATTCAAATTATTTTTAACCATTTAAATGCCAATTGTGGTTTGAAAAACTGTTGCATTGAGCAAGTTATTATATGTGACTGCCAATAAAAACTAACAATGCAAATAATAACAAATTCAATATTTTTATTAGTTTTTAGTTCATCTAAGACTGATCTTTACATAAAATCTCCAACCACCCAAAATCTAATCGGACTGAAGATCGTTGAAAGATCTGAGAAAAAGTGGATATATATATATATATATATAGATATATATATAGATATATCTATATATATATAGATATATAGATATATATTTATATATAAGCTGTTTTGAGGATAATTTGGGACTTTTTTGTCCTTAGATGACCCAAAAGGACAGTAACGTATAACCTACAAGGGTTAAGAGTGGAAGGAAGTTAAGTTTCAAGCTCTGAAATCTTTTATTGAGGCCCTATAAGCTCAAGTTAAAAAAAAAACATTAGTGATATCACTGATTAAATCCTCAGATTTTCATGGTATTAATTTCCAATGCAGATGAGCAGTAATTACACGACAGCCTAATGTCGATTCTGGAAAGACGTCCGGTGAGACTGGATGAGCTCTACATACTAAATCTGCCACAAAACTGGAAAAAAAAAAAAAAAATTCAGTGCAGCAGAGCAGAAATGAGTCAGAAAGACTTTAAATGATATTAATGTGTTAAGCTAGGGTCGAACAAATTCATCTAGAAGCACAGAGGGTAGAGCAGTTAGAACAAAAAGTCAGAAAAACAAGAACTTAGTAGGTTCTATCAGCTGTGATGTTGACATGGACGGCATGAAGGCAGCTCCAGAAGGAATCTTATGCCATGGGAGCGACACATTAGTTCATTGCACAAAATGCATGCAGTCCCACCTACCAATGATGCCCATGAACGAACAGACACACACTGACTTAGTACATCCTCAAAGAAGCAAAGTAATCTGTGTCTTTAAAGAATATTCAGATAGTTGTGATTGACGGGCGAATCCTTCTGCTGAAATATGAAATACCCATTTGGCTGAGAAACGCAGCAAATGCAAACATTAAAAGCAAGTCAGACGTCTCCTTGGTCTATTCACATGAAAGCATACTTGAGAGTTTTTTTTTTTTGGGGGGGGGGGGTAAGAAGCTGAGTGTTTGAGGTGAAATGTGTAGCAAAATATCCTGCCTTCAATTTATTAGGATTTTTTTATTTTTTCGTAAAAAAAAATGAATGCACTTTGTACAAACCCAGACGCCAATCACAAGCAAGTCTCTTTGAGGTCCAGGCCTCATGTGAATGTCATCTGATCCCACCCCAGATCATGACAAATGACAGCGTTTCCAAGCTCCTCTCTTTGCCAGAAAGAGGAAGACGGGAGTGTAATAAGCTGCCTATCTTCCTGCTCAACAAACATTGTAATTTAACTCTTAGTAACAGGCAGTGGCAATTGGCTTTAATAATGGCCTATACCCTCTAATTTGTCTGGGGATGTACCTCAGCCTGCCCCTAGACCTTAATGCTGCTGTGCAATCCATGTTGCTGAGAGAAGGGGAGGATGTGCATGAAGGGATGGAGGGAGAGCTGGAGAGGGTAAAGTCTCCCACAGCAGGAGGTCACGATCAAAGGGAGATACTAAAGAGAGCAAAACTATTTCCTGTTCCTTATAATATCACAGAATGTTGGTATAATTAACCCCAGGAAATGTGGCTTCATTAGTCTCAGTCTGGGTCTTAAAATGAAGTGTGGGCTAATTGGTTGAATATACATGAACACTAATAAAGACACAGTATGGAGAAATTAGCAGGACATCAACACCATTTCAAAAGCTTGTTTTCTTTTTCTTTACTTAAAAAGAAATAATAAATAAGGGCTTGAAAGACAAAGTTGGAAACTGTGAAAGCGAATCAAGTGGCCTGACCCTTGCTCTTCCCTCGTTTGTATTCTCTGAACTTCAGCACATAGCCTCAGACTCCACTGCTTCCAGCAAGTTTCCTGTCTGCTCTCATATGCATCACAAAAAGAAGCTTTTCTCTTGAAAAATACAGATCCAGCTTTATCTTTCTGGAACATGTAATCCTAAGGGAAAAGCCAGACTCGTAGCCATTAGGCGGTGTCCTCCGTGCTTTGACTCTCTGCCGTCTCAGCCTTTGTAGCGTAAGGCCGGAGCAAAGCTTGTTTCCATTCAGCTGGGAGAACTGGTCAAAGCTGCGAGATCAAGCAGCTCCCAGCAGTTTTTTTTTTCTTCACAGAACTGCTTCAGTTGTCTCGATAGTTTTTGAAAGAATGGTGTGCAAAGAAAAAAAGAAAGAAAGAAAAAAAAATAGCTGGAGATTTTCTGTTCTCCCTGGTCTCCAACAGGCTTGACAGCAATTTTGAGAAAAAGTTTGAAAATTTGAAAATTGTATGTCTTAAATTGGGTAGAAAATAGGTGCTTCTCACTGGAGACAGGCTGCCATTTTTATGGCTGTTTGTTTCCTTCTACTGCTTTCTCTCTCTGCTCAGAGTATTGCACAAACCATCTGCCATACAGGCCCTTTGTGACTCTGCTTCAAGAACTTAGTGGCTGTCTTCATCAGCTCAAGATCTGCTGCAGAAAAACAGCTTTAATTGGTACTGAGGGGGAAAAGAGGCAGAAGAGGGCTGCGTGTTTCAACACAGTTCACATAAAATGCATGAGAATGATCAAGAAATCTGCTTGCAAAGGCATTTAATGCTAATATTGTATACACATAGATGCTACAAAGCATTTGATTTTTATAATAAACACATTAGCCGATATGAAAACCAGGACAAGCTACTTGCAGACTTTTTGCTTAAATCTACTTGAGCCTTAAAAATTGCCAACTGCAATATTTTGCACAATGCCCTGTCAGCGCCGCTGAGCCTTCAATCTACTATACGAAGCACTCTGCAGATAAAAGACTCAAACAGCAAACGTCCAATCCCTGTTGAGCTGCGTCCAGGTTTAGTTAGAAAAGCTTCACCACAATTAAGCTTATAAAAACAGCCTCTTTGACACATTAGCGAAAACCAAGAGGAGCCCTCCCCTCTTCTTCTCTTTGCACTGTCAGTGCTCTTCACTGTCAGGGCTTTTAGAAATTAGCTTCTGTTGTTGCTGTAGCTTTGGAGACATTTCACAACCCATTAGCTGCTCCTTCAGCCCCAACAGCTACTCAAAACCAGTGAAAGAGAAAAGAGCAGAGGGGAGAAAGTGACTGTACAGAAGGCATTTTCAAGTGGTGGATCTGATAGAGTTGTTAAATGTGAAAAATAAGAAAATATGATCAGTAACTGGGCTGTTTGAATAAGGAAAAACATTCTGGTCAGTGTGAGGTCAACATACTTAACACAGGAAAGATCATGTATTTATCTTTAGACCAACACGTGCTTTTTCTCCTTTTGAAGTGAACTGACAGTCTTAAAATCCCATGTCACACATCAACCAACAACCAGCTAACAGCACTGTGTCGCCATAATAAATAAAGTTTTTTATCCTCTTGTTGATGCCAAAATAAATTATATTGACTTTTTATGATAAAAGATGGAAGATGCAAAGAAGAAGAAGGAGAAAGAGATGAAATGCTAAGAGAAAGACGAGATGATGTGAGCAGATGCCGAATTAGCTTTGCTGCTACTGAACAGGTAAAAAACTCATTAGCTTTCTTGTTCTTTGTCCTGTCACATTTACTTGGCTCTGCACCAGATTCATAATGATTATAATGATTACTATCATTTTACTTTTTGTGCTGGTTGTCAATAAAAGAATTTAAAATAGAGTATATTCCTGAAGTCAAACATATTCAGGCATGTTTATGAACTTAATACTTTTATTTTAGTGCTCTGTATCACAGCTAAATCAATAAGTGTATTAGTAGAATATTTAAATTCTTTGGGATTTTTATGAGCATAGTTGTTCCTTATAGATAATACAGAATAAAATGATTCTTGGTAGATCCTGTAATATTGCCTTAATAAAATGTGATTAATGAATCTTAATCTAGAACTTCAGCACCAATGTTTAAACCCAGCACAAAAACATAGATGGGTCACAAAGGAGGACTAAAATTGATGACTGCTTTTAAAATGGTCATGTACTAGTACTGAGTCCCTTTTCCAACCACCTGAGCGACTTTTTCTATGTATTTATTTTTTCAAAAAAAGTAAATCATGATAACTGTCGTAACGTTAAGGACAAACATGTCCAGTACAGCCCACCAGCAGCACGGCCTTTCTCCCACTACTAGAACACCTCTTTCTGCTACACATCTGCACGATGCTAGGTGATATAAAGGAGAATTTGTACATATATCCAGTGTTCTTGGTTTAGTGGCCTCAAATAACATCTGCAGTGTAGCAGCTCTTGCTTTTCCTGCTCTCAACCAAATAATAATCTTCTTTATGTGTTCATTGTTTACTTCCTGAATGTCTAGCGGCTCTGTCCTGTCTGGGTCTTGTGGTGTGGAATTGTCCAGTAACAAGCAAGTATATGAACATTATTCTCTACTTTTAAAAAGCAAGCATATACCTGGTCTAACAGCTTTAATCATGTTTGTTTAATGAGCACAGGAACCAAAAAGGTTAAAGCAACAAGCCTCTGTGTCACCAAAGCTGCCACACTATTTGATAGTCAAGTTTTCTGTTGAAATAAACTAACTGCTGCTGGTGTTAGCAACACGGATAGCACACAGAAAAGCTAATACAGGTTAAGCTCTGTTTGCAGAAACAAAGAGTCCTATTAACAAACTGATAACAATACAGATGCCAAACTAGACTATTATGAATATTTTATATAAATTAAGATAAACTTAACCAGCAGGACTCATCTGAAAACCAGTCACTATTCTAGGCAAGGCAAATTTATTTGTATAGCACATTTCATGTACAAGACAATTCAAAGTGCTTTACATGAAACATTACAGCAGGGTGCAGAGAGCAATACAAGCGCATTAAAAATAAAAAATAAAAATAAAAAAAATACAATTAATGAAATAAAAGCAGGAGGAAGATGCTAAATAAAATAGATAAAATGCAAGAAATAAAGTTAAAGACAATATTAAAACATGATTGCCAAACACAAGTGGAGTGTGTTTTGGCCAAGATAGAGTTAAGGAGGTTCCCGGTGAATCTGATAGGACGGAATAATTTACACAGTTGGCAGAAAAAACATAATCAATCTAGAGATTATAGATAAGGGCACTAAAACCAGCCAAGCACAGCGTTTTTTCCTTATCGCAATTACACCTTGCCCTCCTGCTTCAGGTACAGCCAATTAAGCTGGGAGAGGATGCGGCAGCAGCCACTTCACGTTGAGGAGCCCTATCAGATGCCTCCAAACAAACCCCTTCCCTCCTGAACGAGCAGAGAGAGCTTGTTAACTACAGAGAGGCACAAAAGAGCTCACGTATGTTTGATTTTTTACTGCAGGTTTACCATATTACATATATTAATGTTTTTCTTTAAAAATAAGTAAATAAATAAATAAAACACATATTTGAAAACCACAACTGAATGGTGTGAATGATGTCTGTTCTGGTGAATGATGAGCAATCTAGTGAATTGCTTACTGGTGACAGCACTTCATAAAGGGAACAAGGGCACACAGACCTTGTCCTAACACCCCCTCCTCTCACTCTCTCATCTGCTTTTTAATCCATTCATTACTCAAACCATCTTTTTCTGCCTTTCATTGTGGATTGTCGTGCGACTCCTCAGAGGTGCAGAAAAGGACAGTAGGTGAAGAAAATAGATGTCATGAGTGTGTTTTAATCCGAGAGCGGTAGGACAGCTAAGAAAGTCACAGGTGAGGTCAAAATCAAGGGTAACTCTCAGGAGGAATACAAATCTTTGCCTTTTGTGGCTTCTTATCCCCTGCTTTTTCTTCCCGTCTAGCTGGAATGGAAAAGAAACGCCACACTGTTCCTAGCTTGGCGATGAAAAATTGATCACACAAGTTTCTACTGGATGCACATCACTGTCTCCTCTGCTAGAAATGGAGGTTATCAGACACACATACAAAGCTCAAATACCTGAGGCAGAGATGGGGACATATGATGAGAGTGTGTATGGAAAATAAAACAATTTGAGAAAACTCACTCCTAAATAATACACACATGCAGGGTTTGAATTATCCAATTACAGGCTTTCAGAAGAGCCTTTTTTTAGGTCATGTCACCAAGAAAACAAAAAGAAGACAAAGTCATTTCATCTATGTAACGCCTGATGTGAGCGGGATGGAGGAAGGCTGCTTTGAAAGAGATTTTCCAAACACATTAAGATTTTGTAGAAAGTATCAGTATCGCTGATACTGGCTTGAATTTTATTAATATCGAATTAAAGAGAAAATCAGTGGTAATGCACATCACTAGGCAGGACTTTATTCTGACGGCACACCATGCAGATAGTTCCATATGAGGAAAGACGAGGATCAAGGCACTACGTAAAGAAGGAGGAGCCTCTAAGAAGACAGGCATTGTAGTGGCACAGAGCAGGTACAGATACATTTACAGATACAGGTACATTTACTTGCTGTGGTTCTGTGTTCAGTTATTTGCTTAAAGATTTGATTAAAATATGAAACGTAGCTAATGAAAAAAATGCACAAAAATAAAGCTCTAATGACCAAAAAGTAATATAAAGCTGCTTACCAACAAAAACAAACCACTTTTAATTGTTAAATTAGACTATAATAGAAGCAGTGAGTGATACTAAATGAAGAGCTATTTGGGAGCAAAGAAAGCCGACTCTTCTACGGGAGCCATGCCGAAAGAGCCGAGTCTTTGAAAAGAACCCAACTTTCCATCACTAGAATTAATCTGACCCGGGTACCGTGCTGGGGAAAAAGCTGCTTTCAGTGTCCCGGGGGATGTTTGAAGATGTTTGTGGTGGTAAGAAAGAATAAATTTACTGGTCTGCGTCAAGCAAACAAAACAACTAATGATGTTAAAACTACTAAATTAGGTCCAGAACCATCTCACAAATTATTAAAACCTGGAAAGATCATGGTGAACTGCCATCTTCCAGGAAGAAATCAGGTTTAGAATGATCATGATCAGACCTCCGTGAAACCGCTATCCTGCAGGTGTTTGTTGTTTCCTGCTCCAACAAACCGGATTCAAATGAATCCAACTGCTTCTTCTCAACTTCTTAAATCATTTCAGTCAGGTGTGTTGGTGCAGGGAAACAACAAACTCTGCAGGAATCAAATAAAAAGAAAACAAAATTATAAGTCAGTGATGTGTTAAATAATTAAAACAAGAGCATTTTCATGCCAGCATGTAATGAAAATGAAGATATTGGGACCAAACAGTGGTAGGTTTAAGAAAAACCTCTTATCAGTGAGGTTAGATGGTGAAGAAAGACTTCAATTTGCTTCAGAGCATAAAAATTAGACTTGGGAAGGATGGGAAAAGATCATGTGATCTGATGAGACATCATTCTTACTCATGGATTGGCTTAAATTTCGCTGTGATCAAACACTTTTAAAACTTCTTCTAGCCAGGCAGTACATGTGACGTGTGGATGGTTCAGATTATGGGGAGCTGAGAGGAGCTCTGCTTCCCCTGGAAAGCAGAGGCGATGTGTGTTTACATCAGCATTGTTTGTTTGTTGTGTGCTGTGAGCTTCCAAACAACGACCACCTGATACGCCTCATTTTGTGGTTGTTAAAAGAACTTTTTATCCCTGTTTCTGATCAAACAAGCTGCATTCAGAAACAGAGGTTTTTTGTTAGTAACCATAATTTTGACCGCACTACGTGCACTAATATGCATGCACATACACATGACTTGTGAAGTCGTGGTGAAAGCCCCGGTGTAATTCAAGCCCAGCTCTTATCTATTTGCTTATTTATTTACTTAAACTACAACTTCTTCTCTTTTTTTACCATGCTGTGTAGACAGAAACAAAGGCAGGAACTGCAGATGGGCTCTCTTCGAGCTGGATAAAAAAGGGATTCAAGTGTTTGACCAAGCAAAGGAAGCCATTAATAACGGCACAGCAAACAGGAGTCAAATTCAAAACATAATGAGAGACGACCACAGGGGGATGAATCCATCTACCTTTATTTAGACTACATGGTGATGCGTTCTACTAAAGCGGAAAGAGATCAAGTAAAGAAGATGCTCCCTCTTGGCTCCTTATTGAATGCTACAGGAGTCAAAAGGGGGTAAATTGACTAAGTAGGTCGAGGCAAAAGGCGCACAGACAAAATATGCTGAATTCAAATCCTGATTGGCCACACGGGTCTGTGGATGCTGCTTGTATAATTGCCTTGATGGTTTTCTCCTCATTTTCAACATTTGCTGTGACATTCAACGTGATGGAGAGGAAAACAGCTTCCTGTTGATGCAAATGATGTTTATGACTTGCTCCCCCTCCCACTGAGACTAGCATCTGAGAACGGTTCCTTCCACATAAATGCAAACAGCCGCTATGCTGCTGTTGGCACAGTCCAAGCGCAGATGGCTCTAACTCAAAGGCGTGTGCGTCTGCGGTACTTACCACGTCCGCCGGACAGGGTGGTGTCTGTCGCCGGTGAGAGAGAGAGAGAGAGGAGGGGGGTGGGGGAAAGGAGAGAAACAATGATGATTACAACATAATAGATTTCAGTGAAAGTGGCACTGCAATAATCAGTTAAACAAGAAGAAAAAAAAACAGATCAATTTCTGGGGATTAATGGAAAGTCACAAGCAATAACTGGATGGTGACATACCCACAACATGAGGCTACTATTGGAGAAAATTTGCTGTCACAACTACATTGTTGTCTGCATTTGTCTCTGTCTTTAATCAAGGCAGCACCATTTAACCAGAAAAGCTTTGTTTTCTTCCTTATACTCCTTGTCGTTGCCTCCAGCAGTGGAATTCATCATTATCTTTAAACACTTGATGCAACGTCTGCATTGTTTCTGTGTTCCTTCACTGAAGCTCAGGAAAAAAAATCACAGGTTGTTTTTATCCAAGTTGCACAAGCCTGCAGTGTGTGCATCTCTGTGAGAGGTATTAATTCAGACAGAAGCAGCCATGGAGGCTCTTGACATGTTTTTACTCCTGGTTTCCTGCCCTTCTCATGTCCTCTAGCAGTCCTGGTGAGACTGGATCAGAAGCAGGACCCGTAGCTTGATGTTTGCATTGATTGCTAACTTTTAATTCTAAGTTGGCTAAAAATTAAACTTATACCTTAATATTACTTCTCATTAGCATAATGGAGAAGTTCTGTAATGGCTCTCAATGATAATGGTGAGTCTCAAATACTGAGAGAGTTAGTGTCTCAGTTTTTGGCCACATAAATACTTTTGTTTAGAAATATAATATAAATAAAAATAAATATATTTTTGTTTAGATGAAATCCAAATTTGCCTCCAGCACATTGACATTTGTGGTTTTGATTTGGAGTTCTTGTCCCAGTTAGCAGAAACATTTGGGCCTACTTTTGGCACTTATGGCCCAGTCATGGTACTGGCAAGAGATATGTGGGACAAACATGGCCAAAGGATCATGAGCTGGGCCTAACTTGGGTTATGGCATGTGATGCAGTCCAAACCTCATAAGCCAGGTTTGACATGGGTTGTGAAATCCAGGCGTGGCCCAAAGACCACAAGCAAACACAGTTTTAAACCATATCAGGTGGATTTGTCACTGAGTTTAGGCAGCCACAGTCCCCCGAGTCAGCGCCTTCAGTTGAGGCTGAATAAGGAGCAACAGTCGCAGACAAATGAAATCAGAAGCAGGATCTGCAGCTTGATGTTTGCATTGATTGCTAACTTTTAATTTTACAAAGCTGTCAAGTTGGCTAAAATGTAAACGTATAACTTATTATATTATATTATATTATATTATATTATATTATATTATGTTATATTATATTATATTATATTATATTATATTATATTATATTATATTATATTATATTAATACCATAATATATTTAGAGCTTAATATATGCTTGAAATTTTATTCTAAATGTTGCTGGGTGCTGTTTCAGGTGGAAGTATTTTAAGGTGCAAAAAAGATGTTTTTCCTCCAGTTTTAGGGAAAAATATCAGATTCTGAAGGACACTCCTCTAACCTGACTGACAGCCTGGTGCCTTTTTAGATGCTCGGCTGGCAGTTGCTGCTAATTTTACTCTGTTTCATGCCAAACCCTTTTTTAAAATGACCTTGATGAAACCTCAAGCCAAAACACATCCATTTAAGATACAGTTATTGCAAATGTTGCTGGGCCTTTGATCTTTTCAGATGTATATTTAAGCAGTGATGCACAGCAAATGTGATTGATTGGCTCATCTTTGCAAACGGTGGAAAAAATTCACATTTCTAAGCAGTATGCTGCATCTTTGTCTGGGTCACACTCATTCTGTTTCCTTTTAAATGAATCCAACACATTTGACTTGGCGTTAAATAAAACGAGTGCTTCGTAAAACCTTCCTCTACCTTCAAAGCAAATGGCTGATGGAGGGTGATAGATGGCACACTCTGCTTAATGACGACACCAAATGAAACATATGGGACATTTGGGAAAATGCCTCGAATCCAACGTGTAATCACCTCTTGAAGCCTGCTATGATGAGTTCATCCCACTTAGGCTAAACCGGCTGTTGGATGCAGCTGTGCTTGATGGCTGCCTCTGTAAAATGTGGCCCATTTTGCTTGAGATTTCGTAATAATGTGTAACTTGAAAGGAGTCGACAGAGGACGTGGCTACATATGGAATAAGGGATCTTCCTCAGAAGTGTGAGATGCTGTAAGTTTGTTCTGCTGTCTAAATTAATGGATGCTGAATGTAAAGTCTCAATTTAATTATTGATGTATTGAATATAAAATGCATACTCAATTCCCTCTGTGCATTAAGTTTCATTGAATTCCCTATAACATTCCTTATTGTTTTATTTATCTTTTCAGCTTTCAGTGCAGTGGAGGTTCTGTCTCGTAGGATCAGTGACATGCATGTAGAAGTCGGCATTTTTCTTATAAATCCATTAAAGTTCTTCTTGAAATCTCTGCAAATTTGACGTGTTTACAGAAAAAAAAACTAAAAAAAATCAAACACAAGGCTATCCAAATGAGAGTTTTGCTAGCAGACAGACTGTCTCTATTCCCTTTCACCATGTATAAAGCCACTCCACTCCATCCCAACAGAACTTTGCTTCGCACATGTTCAATTATTCATCTCCCTCTGTCAAGAATTCAGCCTTGCAAGCACTTGCCAGTATTCCCCACAAATTGGCAGGCAGGCTCATATTTGGCATATGGTGCAGAGCAGTGCTGCTTTTCTTTCCGTCCCTCCTCGGTTGCCCTCCTAGAATGCACAAGGAGTGTAGTAGTAACACATACTGGCATCCACACACACACATGTACAGTCCCTGATGCACATACTCATCCTCTCCCAGTTACAGCTGCCCAAAAACTATTAGCAACAGGTAAAACATTCAGCAACGGTATAATTGTGCCAAACTTACTGAAATAGGGACGAACAGCCACCGACCGCAACTAAAAAAGAATGTGTTTATTTTAAACAGACCAGTCTCGGTGAGGAAGTCTGCTTCACCAAATCACAGAACCGTCACAGCTGATGCTTGTAAATGATGAGATGGTAAAACATCCAAAGGCTCTTGTTTTCTGTCGGGCACTGAGAAGATTAGTGGAGACAAAACACGCAGACAAAATGAAAAATAGAAACTTACGCCGTGTCGGAGTCAGGAAAGCGTACAAAATGGACCATTTTTCAGTTTTTATTGTAAAACTGCAACGTTTTGTGGCTCTTTTACACTGTGTCAGGAGAACGCTTTGGTTTTAAGGGTCATACATGAGGTATACACTCACTGGTCACTTTATTAGGTCAACCTTCTAGTATCAGGTTGTTGGACCCCCTGTTACCATCAGAATTGCATTCATTCTTGCTGTGATGGATGGAAGCAGGTGGTGGAAACCTTCCTCAGAGGTTTTCTCCATATTGACATGACAGCATCACACAGTTGCTGCAGGTTTGTCGGCTGCATCCATGATGAGAATCTCCCGTTCCACCACATCCCAAAGCTGCTCTACTGGACTGAGATCTGGTGGCTGTGGAGGCCGTTGGAGTCCAGTGAACTCATCGTCATGTTCTAGAAAGCAGGTGGAGATGATCTGAGCTTTGTGACATGGTGCATTATCCTGCTGGAAGTAGCATCAGAAGATGCTCCACTGTGGTCATAAAGGGACAGACATGGTCAGCAACAATACTCAGGTAGGCTGTGCTGGTTAAACCAGGCCACGTTGGTACTAAGGGGCCCAAAGTGGACCAAGAAAATCTCCCCCCACCATGACACCAGCAGCAGCCTGAAGCGTTGATCCAAGGCAGGATGGATCCATGTTTTCATGATGTTTCCAGCAGATTCTGAGCCGAGCATCTGAATGTGGAGCTGAAATGGAGACTCATCAGACCAGCAACGTTTCTCCATCTTCTATTGTCCAGTGTTGGTGAGTGTGTGTGAATTGTAGCCTCAGTTTCCTGTTCTTAGCTGGCAGGAGGCACCCGGTGTGTCTTCTGCTTCCCAGTAAATACTCAGACCAACAACCATGCCACGTTCAAAGTCTCTTAAATCCCCTTTCTTCCTCATTCTGATGCTCAGTTTGAACTTCAGCAGGTCGTCTTCACCATGTCTACATTACTAGATGCTGCCATGTGATTGGCTGATCAGATATTTGTGTTAATCAGTTTAACAAGTTAAGCTGATAAAGTGAGTGTATCTCAGTGTTGTGTTCAAATCTTTATTGCTGTCTTATTTCTATTAGATTAAACATATTGCTGGTTTTCAGCCAGTAACATCAGTTTGCTTCTGTCCTGCTCTCTTCATTTGCTGTATTTTAATTTCCCAAAAAGCTCAGACAACAGAACAAGTCTGTGACTTAACTCAGTGGCTTCTTGTGAAACCACATCAGAACTGTGCTTTGAATTCAGTTACAGCAAACTTACATGTAATATAAACAGTCAGCGTCGATCTAAATGGACCGCTTACAGCCATACGGGGAATTTGTCCCTAAAATTGCTAAATTTGTTCATTTAAAGAAATAAATAAAATAAAATTGTTAAACTGGTAACACAACAAAGGTTTTGAGCAGATCTCCAGTAACTAGTTTTGCTTACAGAGGCAGTGTGGCAGCAGAGGTGTGATGAATGAGAGAGAAGAGATAAAAAAATGGGAGCAGCTTTATAAGTTATCTAACACCATATCATACAACATCAGTACAAGCAGAAGCATCATATTTGTGGTCTCTTTAGAAAAAAAAAACATCAATATGTCCATAAAAGCTGATATACAAGCCAGCCAAAGTATGCTGCGATCACTGGAGATGCTGCAAAGTAAAGTCAGGGCGATGTGCACAAGGCACTACATCAATTAAAATGTTCTGAGATCCAGGCAGACATGCAGCTGCTGGACAGCCAAGCAGATTTAGTCATGCTGTCTGCTGTGAAAAGTGGCTCTCATCCTCTACATTTGTTTATTAAAACACTTCCCAGCATCCTTTTGTGCCATATACGGTACAGCGACGCACATGCCTGCAGGAACAAAAACACAGAACATGCTGAGGAATGTAAAGTGATGTGAATGCAAAGACTTGCAGTCATTTTCACCATCTGTAATGTTTTTCTTCATCATCTCTGATACTTAGCTAGTCACCTCCCTGAAGGCAAAAAGCGGAAAACAAAGGACTCCCACACTGAGGTGAATTAAAGCTCAAAGCGTTTGTGGGAACTTTTTTTTTCTTTTCTTTTTGCCGCTTGTTATTTCAGGTGAAGTGCTTAGGTGTTTTGCTGCAGCGCCACAGCAGATGTGTGGCCCATCACTGACTGAATCATATTTGCAAACCAGTGAATAAATTCAGATTTTTTTTATCCTGCATCTTTGTCTGGATCACACTTATTCTGCTTCCTTCATTGAATCAAACACATCTGACCTGCTTCACAAAAGAGGAGTCTGCTGTAGTGAAAAGAATTAGTCAAAGCAAGTGATGATGCAGAGCTGACTCCCACATATTAAAACCAGAAGGTCACAGTTACTCATTTTCTTCATCAATGACATGAAAGAAACAGTTTAAAGATTTACAAAAAAATCAATTTACTGCATTCCCTGATAAACTCTTTCTGTACTTGTCCAGAAAAAAATCTGTTCTGCTTAATTGTTAAATCATATTGGTCCACACAGAATAAATATGTTGCTTACTGACTTCTTAATTTTTGAAAAATGGATCTTTATATCTTAAGAGCATGCAAACACACAGAGAAAAACCCTCAACAACTTGCTATATCACACACACGCTGCCACGGAAACCAGTGTGGATTGATGCGAGCGCACCAGTTTGCATGCAGATGCATCATTATTCCAAATCTTCTTGTTGCCCTCATGATGACTAACAACCAGAGAGCAATTTTGGCTAATAAATAATACATTTAAGACTGTAATCAAATTGAACAAATGAGTATGTCTAGAAAACTATTAATCAGAGAGCAAACGTGTATTTACAAATATAACACTGGCACAAACAATCAATTATTCATAAAGTGAATGCTGGGTAAGTGGGCTTCTTCCCGGGTGAAATGCTGCCATAATTGGAGTGGGACTACAGGAGTGCTGGCTTATGTGTGTGTGTGTGTGAGAGTGTGTGTGTATATGTAGGTGCCTATTGTAAGTGTAGCCGTGTGCTAACACACACACTTTCTCTCACTAACACTTCTCCCCATGTGCCAAAGTCCCCCCAAACACGACAAGAGCAGGCAGCGACGCCTCATTACTGCCTAATGAGTTGTCTGATTAGTGCAGAATATAAAAGCCTTATTGTCAAGCATTGTATGTTTATTTTGATTAATTGTTGTACTGAAGTGACTGAATGGAGGCACAGCGACGTGGAGCATCAACGTTTCGTGATAATAGGACTCCCGTGGAAAACCCAGTTATATATTCACATAAAGTATGACCACAGAAGTTTCATTGTAGACTAAGATGTGTATAATTATGCTGCATTCGCTGCTTCCAGCATGCAATTCAACCTTGAGACTTCAGCCTGCAGATTCTGACACCCACTAATGACCAGTATCTCGACTCCAGACAGGTGGCTGAGAAGGTTAGTCTGTGTTTCTACTCACTTCTGATTCTTCTCTCAACATTACTTCACAAAATAATGAGAACATTTTCCAGAATAAACAAATTTCTCTGTTTATGATTATTGGTCAGTTTTCAACTAGTTCTACTGAAAGTATGTGATTATTAACGGAGGTTAGCATGTGCAGATCCTTGATTGTTAACTATGAGTCAAATGAGTTCCCAAAACACTTACGGAGTCTCTTCATGTGCAGTGACCAGACTCAAATAATTGTTAGTAATGTTTTGAGAGTTAAATTCTTTCTCTGTGGAGTTTTATTTGGGTCAGTTGTATACGTGTTTTTGAAAAGTCAGACGTCAGACCAAGCTACTAATGCAAAAACTTTTAGCTAAAATTGTTACTGGAGGTGGCAACATGAGCAGTTTGCTGCAAACATGCTTTGCCTAGAAGAGCTTTCAGATCCAAAAAGTCAGGTCAGCTAGTCCAGACCAGAGTCCAGACCAGAGTCCAGACCAGAGTCCAGACCAGATTCCAGACCAGAGTCCAGACTAAAAAGCAGCATTTGGCTGTTATGCTGCAAACATGTGGAACAAACTGCCTTTTAAATCCAGGTTAAAAAGCGCCAGTGCATGAAATTTGCAGTAATTTTTTAGCTTGTCTTGCTTTTATTATTTTAATTGATCATTTTATTATGATTTTTTTTGTGGTTTTTACTCTGTGTTGCTGCATTTTCCTACTTTGTAATGCTTTCTTTGCACCATCTGTAATGCTTTTAATGTTTCTACAAATAAGCGTGCCTTGCCGTGTTTTTGGAGTACTAAGAATATGTGAAACTAAGATCAGCACTCTCGAACATTCTCAGGTAAAACTGAAAAAGCTGAAGACTCAAATGTCATTTTGTAGAAACATTTGCCAAAGGGGACAAAAAAGCAAGTGGTGGACCAAAATAACCAACGTTATCACAGTCCATGCAGCCAAAGATGACTATGGGATAGGAAATCTACTGCAGTGGATTCTTTTCAATCTGTAAAACGTGTTTAACAACCATGCACAGAAACTCTGAACTTCCTGATCCAAACATGTCTTTGTGGGAGGAGACCTGAGCACCAAGAGACAACTCACACATGCAGGATGAAAAACGTAAAACTCCACACAGAACCGGGCCGCCCGGTACAGTCAACTTTAAAAAAGAATAGCAAAACATTGCTGCCGTAAATGTGACAAATGCCTACAAATTAAACTAAAAATTGAAAAAAGAAGTGCTGACTTTGAGCAAATGTGTTGAAGGTGTGAGTTGCTGAACACCACCTCCACAAACACACAATAAGTTTGGATTGCCCTTGGCTGCAAGAAGCCACACGTTGACAGTGCAGCATTACTTACAGAGTGTTTGCAGACAGAGACAGTTAGTAACAGAGTGCTACGGTTAGTGATTCAAACAGGAACATGGTTTGGAGCTTTGCTGACCACCAGCTGTATTTCTGTTGTATAGATTTAATTGCGTGCTTTAGGGGCTCATTTCTCACATTTCTGTCGATGTGTGTTGTGAAATAACTTTAACAGGCACTGAATAAAAAAATTTAAAAGCTTTTCCAGACAGCTTCTCTGTGTAGCTGCTTTAATAGATTTCTTTTTAATGAGCCGGTAACAAAATGCATAACGGAGAAGAATGTAAAGGCATTTTTAATGGCAGAAAGGCTGATTTTGCTTCTTAATAAATGTGCATGCCTTATTATCCAGCCCCCCCTTCTATGAGCACAAGGCTACCAGTATCATCACGAAGGCATGCTACTCTGTTCAAACTTTAAATCAGAAGTAAAGGGGCACTTCAGCAGACACCCTCTTCTTCAGAGATAAACATTGCGTGCGTGCACTCAATCTAAACATGACTGCACTGGGGGAAGCATTGATGAAAAGTCCTGTGATTTGATGTGTTTTGACCTCACTGCAGAAGATACAGACAAGCACCCAGTCTGGATGAGATCTGAACCTGGAAAAACATGAACACATTCACACATCAGTGACAACTAGCATGTCTAAACAAATCAACATCAAACTCAAACTCATAACTCAAGAAAAAGCTCCGTAGAGATTGAGAATTTTGATGGGTTTTCACAGAAAACTAACTGTCACTACTCAGCATGAGTCGCTAACTGATGTGAGTCACATAGCAACAGTATACAGAACAAAAGATCTGATGTCTGTATTCTACTGGATCATACTGCAGAAGAATACCTTCACTTTGGAGACATAAAAAACATCAGCTAATCACTTGCTTGGAATAAACCGTGACTGTATACAGTATATGCTGGTTTTCTACCACTGTTAACCACTAAAAGTCTTTATTAGGACTGGGTATTTCCCAGAATTTCCCCTAATTCCCTGAATCTATTTGATTCGATTCACAACAGCGTATTTCAATTTGATTTCAATTAAATCCAATTCGATTTGATATTGATTCATTCATAATTGTGTAACACCACCTATTTTTCTTGAATATTAAAGACATTTCAGATAACTGTTTTCTTTTTTAAAAAACACTGAGTGCATTTACTTGACAATCAGAATCAGTTATCTGGGAGTAATCAGATTACTGTAATTATCCGATCTGACACACCTATGAGCATTTGTTTAGTACCATGACAATACAATGTTTCCCCAGATTCAAAGCCGGAAATGAATGAATGAATGAATGAATGAATGAATAAAACTCACAGGAAAAGAAAAAAGATAAACTTTTTAAATGTCCTGATGAAGTGTTTCATTCAGTGGAGTCGCTCTAAATATTCTTAAAGTTCAGATCTCAGATAACGTGTGATGTTAATAAAACCAACAAAGAATACTGGATCCATTTAAAGCCTTAATACGACCCAGAAATTCCTTCAATGACGATTCATCTTGATCAGCTTTGCGTGTTGCCATGACGACCATCGGCGTAACACGGGAGCAGGAGAAATCCTCCATCTGCTCCTCACTGGAGCAACATGCTTCCATCTCCACCTGCCTGAGAGAATCTAGAAAACTCTCATATTTTTGATTTCCAGCTGGTTGACGTGTTTTCCAACACATGCACTCTGTCTTCTAAGGATAAACCCGTGTGTGTGCGTGTCTGTGTGTGTGTGTGTGCTCACTGCCGTGGACACAGAGAGCAGCTATGACATGTCGTCATGTAGACTAAACCAGATAAATAGCCTCAGACTGTTTTCTGTTTGATAAAAGGACAAAGGTGAAACCTGCTCTAGAGGAAATGTGGCTTTAAATGACCATACTGGATTTATTTTAAACTACGTGTGTGGTGACATCACTTCCTGTTGTTGAACGTGATGGCGCCCATTAGCATTAGCTGCTAATATGAGTGTCGTAGCGCTAGTTGCTAATGTGAGAGTAATACGCTGCAAAAGACATTATAGATGGGTGTAATCCACACTGGTGAATGAAAACATCTGAACTTGACATGATCTTGGCAAGAGAAGATGATTTTGGACGGAGGCAACACAGGAAACCAGTTGTGTGTATATATGCTAAGATCTTGCAGAGCCTCGGTAAGTCATGGGAGAGTAGGGTCGCATTACGGGAAATAAGGACATTTTAAAAAAATCGATCTCCAAATTTTATGAATCGATATTGTATTTATTTAATTTGAATTTTTTAATCCAGACCTAGTCTTTGTCCCTTCAGACACATTCTCACGAACATAAAACACTTCAAAAAGTCTTGCTGTCCTTTTATTTTTTATCATTTTTACACACCTATGAATGCATGAAAAGCAATGCAGCTTTCCCAAGGACACTTTAGTATGTGGTCTAAGAAAGCTGGAAATCAAACCCACCGACCTTCTACCTTGGCAGATGACTGATCTACTTCCTGACCTACAGCTGCACTCTAGCAGCATTTCTTTGGAGAATGCAAAAGACTATGTACATGTAGTTCAAAGAAGTAAATATACTAAACAGTATAGTTTCTGAAGGCCGTTTTTTGTTGTTATTTTTACTGAGGTGCTACTTGTAGTTCAAGGGACCTTGTTGGAGTGCTAGGGCACAACAGTCTATGGGTTAAATGTCGGTCCTGTTTATATCCTGACAACAAGCCAATACAACTTATTCACCCAAGCAGTGAGCGTTACCATGGTCAGTGGTGGGTTATTCTCTAGTAAAACGGCATTGCTTTCTTTTGTTTCACATTCAAAAATGACATTTTGTGGCAGCTGTAGCTCAGCAGGAAGAGCAGTCAGCCAACTGGAAAGTCTGTGGATTGATTCCACCTGACTACATGCTGAAGTGTCCTTGGCCAAGACACTGAACCCAACGTTGTCTCATGATTGTCTATTGGGGTATAATTACAAGCGATAAAAAGCACTTAGTACCTAACAATGGCAGCGCTGTGAATGTGACAAGTAGTGTAAAAGCACTTTGAGTGGTCAATGTGTGACTAGAAAAATGCTATAATAATAAATAAATAAAATAATAAATAAATAAACCCCTTAACCAGTTGAGTGATACCCCAGAGTGGCACTTTTAATACAAACAGTAAAAGGTTATAAGAGGCTGGTCTTCCTAATACTCTTTTTCTGTGTAAGCACTTTTGCATCACTGCACAGCTTCCTTTTATTTTATCAGCCATTTTGGCTAAATACAGCCAATTGTCTATAAAACCGAGTAATTAGTTTAAGCTAGTTGCTTGTTAGCCCACTTGCTAGTACTTCAGTATGCACTGCATGCATGCGGGATTGCTGCTTTATTATCACATTTTCCACTGATTACATTAACTTTCATAGGAATGAGTGGACTTTTGTTTGACTCATATGTGAACATTCTGTGTGGGATTGAAATGTTAAAGAGCTAAAATAGAGCATTTAAACAAGGTGACGAGGTTCTGCAGCAATTAAGCATGTAAGTTTATTCTAACACACATCCGAAATAATAATTTTGAACTTGCACAAAAGCACAGTACGACCTCTTTAACCATAAAATGCTGCAAAGACTCAGTTTATGTTTTTTTAATTTCTTTCCAAGGGTCAGAACATGATGCAACAACTTTCCAAGCCAACCGAAAACCAATCCTTCTGCTGTGCAGACTGCTAAGAGACCCTAGATGTCCAACTGATCCAGCTTGTATCAAGCTATCGGTGCTGCCTCTCAGCTTACAATAAACCACTTTCCCTGGAGGATTACACATTTAATGGGGTGACTCAACCTTTATGTTAATGTATTGTAGGTAGCAACTGATTAATTGCTGGATCCTGGTGGGTAATTTCACATCAGCCTGTAAATATCTCATGTGTAAGGACATTTAGGGTATGTGGGTGCACACCACATTTATTTTCAACATCCAAACTGTACATGTTTGTCAAGCTAAAGCCAGCATGATGATTTAAATCCAAATGAATATGCATGAGCAACGCTCACTCATGAACATGGAAGCCCCGTGAATCACAAAGTCTAGATTTCTCAGATTGCATCCTTCCAACATGAAGAGGCAGCCACTGAGGTACAAGGAGGAATGGGAGGGGGGTGGGGTGGGGTGTCCCTGCTGTGATGAACTGGTGCTGACACAGCCAGATGTTTAGTTAAAATGCAGATCTCCAATGTGGCATGGAGGGAGGAGCTGACATGTGCTTTGGGGGTTTTAAGCAACCAAGTGCTCTCCTGCAGTCGCCTTGTATCTCTGTAGGCACAGTGTGTGTGCATGGGTGTGTGTGTGTGTGTGTGCTGTATCTCTTGTGATTTGCATTCTGTTGAGTGTGTGCATTGATGCTTATGCGTGTGTAAGCAATCATCTGGCAATCCAGAGTAAATTTAGGGATAGCGAGTGACATGTGTGAATACATGCCTCCATGGCTGCATATGTGAAAAGTGGTACATTAAACATCATGTCTGAACCAAGGTCTCCTGATGCAGTTTCCTCTTTGCACTCTGTCAGAACAGACTGCTCACACACACACACACACACACACACTGCTGACTCAATGCTTCCACTATCATGCAGTCTGACGCTGCTGCTTGGAAGAGAGCAATATCCCAAAGGCCGAGCTTCTGAGGTGGAGTTGAAAAGCAAACATTTTGTCAATCCCAACTGATGACATCTGAGCCTGTCATCATCATCAGTAACAGTGTCAAAATCTTCATCATCCCTGTCATCCTGTTGGCTGCTTTGAGTGTCCGGTAACAAGCTGTGTTGGAGCCAGCGACAGAAAAACAAGCAACTGACTTCATTGGCATTAAAACTGCTCTGTTCCAAAATTCAGGACAGAGAGGCATGCGGGTGGTGAGTGATGGACTAAGACAGCGCACACACTCCCTCTTATTTCTGCAGCCTCACTCGCTGCCCCCCTGCCCACCTCTGTTGAAGCTAATCTCATTTCCGTAGTCCGAATTAAATAAATGTCTGTCATTAAGGCCAGTGAAGAATAGCAGAGAGCTGGAGGAGATCAAGAGTCAGGGAGGCTGGGGAGGACAGAGGGTGCTTAGTTACACCCTGTAGATTCACAGAGTCTGCGAGGGAGACTAGGAGAGGGAAAGCAGAGCGGTATATGCTGAGAAAGGGCTTTTCTAACATTTTTTTACCCTCCCTTATCTCTGGTTCAGCCTATCACCTCCCTTCCCTCCAACTCATCTCCCGCAACCTGCTTTAATCATTAAGCCAGTAAAGAGCACGCCTGTCTACTCACCGAGTAACCAACCCACCTCTTAAATCCCACCGGCGTCTATTGACAACCAGCAGCTAAAGGGTACTGTGAAGTATTTCACATCCGCCTGGGACTCATCCTTGCAGTTATATCTGTCCAATGCGCGACTGTTAGGAGGTGACTAAAGGCTGCCATCAATCCCATAGGTGTCTATTTGATGATCTCCGCATGGGAATACTTCACTGCTAGTCTTAGCTAACCTGCCATGATATTTTAACAATCTCCCCTGGGTCTCTTAGAGCTCTATGATGTGTCTGTTGGAGGATACATTATGAAGTGCATGTCGAAATGTAGAGAGTGCTTTGTCTGAGTCTCTGCAGTGAGGCTGTGTTACAGCTTGAATGACTCTGCACGGCAAGCAAGGTGTGAAGAAAAAAGCTAATTACTAAATTATAAAAGACCAGAATGAACAGTAGGAATAGGTGAGTGTGGGATTTTAGATGGACGGAAAGCCATTTTTTACTACGGTCTTGGCAGAAGGGGATAAAACATGTGAATTGGTTACTGGATTGAGACATGAGTGGACATTGAGGGTTAAAGATCTTTACAGTATGTGGCAGCCAAACGTCTTTATTTTCTTTTCCTAAAGCTTTGATTACAAGGCTGCTGTTGCCCTGCAAAGACCACAGAGCTCTTCAACTCACCCTAAGTGCTTATTTGCTTCCTGGAGACATCAAAATAACATGACAGACTCCAAAATTCACTTCAGCTTATTGGAAAACAGGTCCATCGAGATGTCTTTTGACAGAGCTGGAGAAAGAACTTTTGACAGGTGGAGGCAGAGAAATGACTGAGAACAAGCTTTTCTGAGTAAGAAATGCAGCATCACGCTGACCCCACTTCCCTCTGAAGCCCAGTTTAGGCCTGGTACACACATAAGGATTTTTTAATCTGATGAGATTTTTTATCTGTTCAAGACCTCATGTGCAGATAAAAAAGCCGGCATTTAACAGTTTTGATGGTACTGTGTGTGGTGGTTCCGATAATCTCATCACAGAACAACACACACATAACGATGCTGTCCCACAGCTGATCTGCAATCTAGTCCTCCGAGCCAGAAATCTGTCATGATCAAACATAGGTTAATATAAAATGAAGAAGAAGAAACATAGCAACAACCAGAAAAACAAAGAAGAAGAACCTTGACAACAACAGGAAAACACGTCACAATCCACAGAGTCACAACTCAGGACTTGTCAGCTTTCCTCACACACGTGAAGAGTTTTGGTCGTAAATACTGAACGTGTTTAATACTTCCGATTGTCGGCCACGACCTGTTTCGGAGCCGATTATCGGGACGAATTCGCTCCTAACACACCTCAGATCAAATGATAATTTTATAGGAAAATCTTATAAGACTCAAGATAATCAGGCCGTCCTTGGTCGGGAAGGGGCAAAATCGGGACAAAAACAGTCCGACAATCTTTATGTGTGTTCCAGGCCTTAATCATTTCAACATTCAAGTCACCGAGACTTTGTTTAGAAAAACTAAAGTATTTATTTTAATGGAACAGACATTCAGGTTGTCTTATCAGGTAAGATATGACATGTCCACAAGGTAACAGTTTAACATTAATGGTGCAGAAATTGAGAAATGTTAGTATTTTATACTGCCTGTTGGTAAATCCCTAACCCTTCACATCTTTTTCATGTCCAAGCCTAACCGACTGTGATTCCCTGCAAAGTCGAAATGATAAAAGTAGTTGAACAGTATTAGCATGGAAAAGACATGAACTTGGTTGGCTGGTGCCGCCATCACCGGTCTACCCATTCCACAGCTGATAAAGATATTTGAAAGCCTAACAGCTTTACAATGTCACATTTTGACAGGTTCCTGCAGAACATAAGCATGCTATGATTTGCAAAGGAAAATTGAGGTATGTAACATTTCTGGTGCACTGAAAATGTGGCAGTTTTACCATTTTGATGCATAACTGTTATTAGAATTTTAGTCTTTAGCTTCTGTTGCTGAAGTCTTATTTTGTACTGTAAGTCACTAGGGCTGCAGTGTATTGAAATAATACAGATACTTTGTCTTGGTTCGGACAAACAGACGCACATTAAGGGGTGCATTTCAACTTGGTGAGGTTCTCCTATCGTACATGTTCTACAAATCTCCAGCATGAACAGGAGAATGAAGCCCACATGAAAACACCTGAGATTAGAACCACACTGAAGGATTTTGTCAAGCTTTTATCTTTTAAGGAAACTGGCAAAGGCAAAACCTATAGGCAGCATCTGGAGACGGGAATCTAATCCTGTAAACTGCAAATATTTTCCTAAAATCATGCAGCCATTCTGAGGATGCTATGAAACTAATATCAGCTGACGTTGGAGTTAAAGTCTGAGGGTAGCAGTGTTTCAGAAATCCCTGCAGGGTAGAACCAGCCATTTCTAGACTTCTTTGCCTCTTCACTGCTCTTCTCTGGAAGTGTAGGCCAGAAAATGAGAAACAAATGCAGCATTGATCAGATCTTTGAACTAATATGTTTGTACCACAGTAATCTTTGTTAATTTTTACACCATCGACTTCAAGAAGAACTGGAAGGAAGCAAGCAAAATGCGAAAGAGTAAGTCATGTAGGAGGTGATGAGCTCTGTTGTCCGAACAAGACACCAAGAAGGTCAAAGTGAGCACTTAGGCTGTGTGAAGGCACTAAATGGACAGTCAACACATTTCCCTATTGTGAGGGATTAAGGAAACACTTAAGGGTGTTTGGCTTTTAGCACTTTCTTTTTCCATCGGTTGTGCATTTCTGTGTGTGTGTGTGTGTGTGTGTGCATGAGTGGAAGTGTTTTATAGAATGGTTTGAAGGGTAAAGGGCTTAAAGGTCCAGCATATACAACATATATTTCTTTCTTATTTTTTTTTCTTCTCACATGCCATGAACAGCCCCCATCAGGGTAACAAACCACACGAACACCACCGCACGTGCCGCTTGCTCCCCTCTGCTTTTGAACAGCAGAAGCAGAAAAAAGGTGTGGATATGGTGAGGGAGCAAGATTTCCCTCTCCAGGGTCACAGCTGGTGTTGAAAGGTGTAGTCTGGAAGTTGCTACAGGACTTAAAAAGTCACTAAATAAGATGATAAACTTGCTAAATTGGTAGCAGCAGTGTCAGCTGAAGAGGACGGACAGGGAAGCATAAAACCAAACTGATTAAAAATAAAAAAGTAAAACCAAACACAAACAAATATCAGAATATCCAGCTATTCTGGTCTCGTCCTGCTCTTTTGCTAAAGGACCGCCATTCGTCTGCTCTCATTGACACACTCATGTTCCATATGTGCAGTATTTTCACTTTATGAGATGACAATTGACTTGAACAACAAACACAATAAAAAGCACTAAGCAGTTATACTCTCTACAGCCCACAGGGAGCAGATGTTTGCATTTATATGTCATGCTGTCATTTGTCTGCATAACGTCAGTGAGAGAAGCATTTCAATAAAACCCCCCTCTGTGGAGCAAACACAACGGCGCTGCATTATGGGTGCAGGAACGCAGTAAAATTCCATCATCTCCCCAATTCAGTCTCGTATAGTACCAATAAACCGCAATTTGATCTATTTGAGTATGACAACAAATGCAAGTCCAAAATTTTGCCACAAGGAGAAACACATTTGTGATCATGTGGCTCTTGAGCAGAGTGACAGCTGCATACGGCGACATGAAGACTTAAAAGTGCTGTTGTTATTTTAGACACGGCTTTATTTGATGCACACCACGTAGGGCTGGTGCAACACCGTTCCAGTCCTCAGAGGATGTGTGGGAAAAAAATGCTGCCTTTGCTTTTTGGTTTTTAGTGTTTTCTGTAGGGAGAAGACAGAAAGGACCCCAGCGAATAAAAACAGAAGTTTATTTCCTCCAGTGTCAGTCTGCCTTGGCTGTAGCACAGTTCAGGAAGACTGAAGCAAGAAAAGCAGGAAAGCTGCTGCATATACATGTACTCCATTATTGGCCCACACAGAGACAAATTATATATATAGGCTATGAATATATATATATATATATATATATATATATATATATATATATATATATATATATATATATATATATATATATACATACTCTCTCTAATACAAGAGTGACGCTTTATTCATCCTTCAAAAGTTTGATCTTTCTGGGACTTTCTGTGTCTGGGGATGAATGAGGCCAAGCAGCTGTGCAGGCCTAATTTATTTTCAGTAGATTTCTGGCTAGCTGTACGCAGGCATTTATGCATCAACATAGGGCAAACTAAGGCAGACAAACAACTGCTACAGCCCATCTAATAACAGAGAGGCTTATCAGACGCCTCTGTCTCCTCTAATTTCCATCAGTTTTGACAAGCCCATAAAATAAATCTGGGGCCAGAAATAAACATCTTTGTGTTGAGCTGAAGTGACAGGCAGTGATCACACCTCCCGATGTTAGGAAGAGAGATATACAACAACTTTTAATTAAAAATGTGGTTGCTGAGCACAACATGCAGGACATGATAAACAGGACTTTTGTCTCGGGCACAGAAACTTACAAGAGGACAATGAACAGAGTGTGATCCAAGACACTGCACATCAGTGTTGTAAATGATCACCAACATGGACGCTGGAAAATACTGGGAGATTCATGGCATGGGTGTCATTATGGCTTACAAATCCATCCTCTAATCCTGATCTAATAGCATTGAGTTCCATTATCCCTATTTGTAATTACAAGGGCTTAATTCACAGCAACAGCTTTCTGTTAGTTATTTCAAATCCAGACAACCATCAAGTAAAATAAAGGGCAAGGCTCTTTTTTGTCCCACACTTTTCTAGCATGCCACATCTGGAGTCTTGTAGTATGTTACCTCAAGCAAAGCCCTCTTCAAACTGAAATAAAACAGATGTAGCAGCCTTTACGATCCTCAGTGGACTGCACAGGACAATCCAGCATCAGCACACAGGTCTGCTGATGGCCAGCACCTACTTTTCTCAAGCGGGCATTGTCATTCACTGGAAAAACAAAGGGAGCCCACTGGGCTGTCAGGAGCATAAAAATTTGTTTCCATGACAACGGCTGTCTCCAAAATCCCAAGTCATTTCTGTCTAGAAGCTGACAAAAGGTGAGCTATCATTACTATTTTTTCCCCATCATGATGCATTTTCCAGTTTGGATGATTTACCTCCTGCTGAGTTGTCTTGTGCTATTACATCCCCAATCATTCTTTTTCAAGCTTTTCTTCTCCTCAGTCTCATTTTCCTTTCTTTAATACCTATTTATTTCCCAAAGTTGCACCCCTGGGTCAACAAATCCTGTTGTTTATGAGTTAGGCTTCTATTTCTCTAAAGTATTTAAGTTTTAAAAGTTCCCTTCCAATAAAAATCTTTTTCTCTTTTAACCTTGTTAGCATGTCCATAAGAGGTTTGTGTGTGAGTTACAAGGTACATCATGAGCAAAATCAGTAATCAGAACTAAAGATGCTTACTTTTCATCTTTAGAGCACCACCTACAGGTGGGGGCCGACATGCAGGTTGCATGTGCTACTAAGAATCAATTAAATAAGAATCTTGCCCAAGCTAGAGAAGAAGTTAGCATATAGCAAATGCAAAGCTCACAGGCCTCAAAGACGAGGAGCTAGCCAACATGCAAGTGGTGCATTTTTAAAGTGAATACATCTTTATTCTGAAAATTCCACTTGCATAATATGACAATTTAGCTTCCTCTTACTGAGAACCACTGGCTGGTGCATAAACATAGGTTGAGTCGTAGCGAGGGCAGAAAAAGCTGCAGACAAGTGGGCAAAAATATGAAAATGTATCATTTTTAGGAAGAAATTGGAGTTTTCAGGTGATTATTAACTGCTGAAGCGGGACTGTAGTATTTTGCCTCTGTGTTACAGAGCAGGTAATGAATACAATAGTTATATGAACATTTTGGGCTGTGCACCAGACAGAGAGTAAAGGATTATTTCATATCACCTGTTTGCTGCGTCTGCCTCCTACACAGTAAAAATATGAGGAAGGAACAAAATATCTGGAAAGTAGAAAGTAGAAGAAGAAGTAGGAGACAAGTTTGGGACAAAAAAGAGAATTAGATGTTTCTGTAAATATTCAGTTTTTTTTCCATCTATATTTGCCCCGCCTTGAGTAAATGTCAGGCTATGCTTGGAGCTGGCAGAACCATCTTATTATAAAAATCTGAAACATCTTGCCTCCTCTCTACCAGAACACAGAGAAAGCAAAATATAAGAAATAAGTGGAGTCTGATGTGAATTTATTGTCATAAATGCCTGGGCTATTTTTTTTTTTTTTTACCAAAACAGTCCAGAGGAGCATGAGCAGAGCAGAGCAGAGCAGAGGCTGCTGCTTCCGACCAAACCTGCAATTACAGTCACTTTGTGCCTTGTATGATAAAATGAATCATTACCACTGCAGCATGAAAGAACATAATCTGGCCTGCTCCCAGTTATTCCCCAATGGGCTCTGATTTGTGATCGCATCTACAGATAGACTGTGCATTCAATCAACAATGCAGCTTTCAGCTTTCAGGCCACCCTGCTGAAAGGCTGGAGGGATACAAGAGATCAATAGAGATAAATTAATTACTACACTGCCAAAAGGGAATTCTGTGTTGCCAGAGTTACTATAGAAACACAAATCTGCTTGGCAGGCCATATACTGTAAATGATATTGAGGCTAATATCTGCACCATGACAAACAGGGTCTAACCCTAACCCTGGAGTTGCCTGTGGCATGTAATGATCATTTGCTGCACCACTGACATTAAAAAATACCCACCGGTTTGATGCAGAGGAGCAGCTGCTTCCATGAGAGACACGAGCGAGGCGTTTCAGCTGCTCAGATACTGCAGCCAATCGAGCAATAAACGATGCCAGTTTGTCGGGGCGGTTTGTTTCTCATTATTGTGAGTGCAACTCGTACAAATTCATTATACGAAAGCAATTAAGAGAAGTAAGTAAGATGAAAACAGGAGAAGGGGCAGAAACCATGAGCATAGCTTTTACAGGAAGCATCCCATACCCTTCAGCTTTTTTTCTTCAGCAAGGCCAGGCTGCAGACGTATTTCCTGATGACATGTTCATCTATGCAGGGCAGCAGTGCGCTAGCTGCCTTGCCTGCCTCCCTGAGGGCCATATTTGCTACAAGGCTAATATTATAGAGGCAACCAATGAATTCCTGAAGAGTGCAATCAATGGAGAAACAGCCCCCTGCCACTGACATCACCCTGATACTTGCCTCCCTTCCTGCTACTGACACAAGCAATATTCAAAGCTGTTGTTTTGCTTCCATCAAATTTTCCATTAAAAGTGACATTTCGTCTAAATCAAACCCTTGGGGCGGGAACCCAAACAAAAAGCCAAAGATGTTAAGGGATGGAGGAATGCTTACAGACAGTTGAAAGCACCAGCATTTCAGCACACAGGCCTGTGTTTACACCTCCAGCACCTGAGTGACTCCATATTCATCGAGAGCGCCAGTACAGATATCAGAGCAACATCAAAGCAATTACATGTGTCTCTGCACTTAGGATGATTAATAAAGCACACTGCACATTGCATCATTTATATGAGACCTGTGAACAGGTCTGAGCTCTGCCTCTGTCCTCTGAGTGATCACACGCTGCTGGCTTCACACCACTGAGATGAAACTCTCGACTTTCCCTAAGCAACATGTATACTTGCAGGATATGATAGATAAAGAGAGCATTAGGTCTATATAATTGGGCTTACAAGAAATGTGAAGCCGGCTTCAGTCTGAACTAAGTGCATAGGATTCATCGTTCACTTGCCGCTTTGCCAGTGGACCGACAGACTGAAAAAGACACCAAAGCAGAGAGGAAATGATTGGAAGCAAGGTGTAACAGCTCTTGACCAAACACTACTCTTTTAGGTGGATTGAGTCTGGGAAATATTCATTCCCTCAGGGCTCCAATCACACAGTTGGCTGAGACTTATCGAGGTCCAGGGTCTTTTAACAATCAAGAAAACGCTGAACTCTCATAGAAACATTCCCACATTTTTCTCAAGAAAATGAAAAAAACCAAGACATAATATCAATACTGCACAGATAGCCACATACTTCAGAGAAAGTGAAAACAGCCTTGCCTTGAAGCACAGCAGCTGCATGTAAGTGCTGAGTTCTTATGTTTGTGGAGTCCCTGTAATATCTGAACAACTGATGAAGGTGTTAAGAAAAGTGGTCACAGCACTCTGAAGGAAGAGAAGAATCAATCAAGAATCAAGAATCAAGAGTCTTTATTGTCATTGTGCAAGGCACAACGAAATTTTGTTTCAGAAGTGCTCCTTCCTCACAAAAGTGGCTTTGTGGCTGAACTTTGTCAATCCATTTCTCTACTCGCTGTCTTTTAATTAAGGTATATGATCCTGACATGCACTGAAAAAAAGAGGGAGAAAGCAAACTGAGCAGAGAGATGAGGAGACTGGGCCACTTATTCTCTTCTATTCTATTCTATTCTATTCTATTCTATTCTACAGTTATTTAGCAGATGCTTTTATCCAAAGCCAGTTACATTTGAGAGTAAGAACAACACAACAAGAATTCAAACAAGATGGGACGTCATAATTAAGTGGTAGTCAGTTGGACCAGGTGCTGTCATGTAGTGCTAGAGGCAGTGCATATAATTTTTTTATTTATTTATTTTATTTATTTATTTATAGTTTTTTGTAAGTCATTTTGTTTAAATACAAGACCACGATTTCATCACACATCTCATCTTGGGTATAAGTGCACACAGCTTCTTCAGTACTTGGTTGAGCCAAAGAGCTGGACAAATCTTTCTAACTCCTTCTGTTGAGTAGAGGAGTTAAGCTAAATGTGGAAATGCTCCTTAAACAACTGAGTCTTTAGCTTGCTTTTAAAAGTGGATAAGGACTCTGCAGATCGGACAGAGTTTCGTAGATGGTTCCACCACCGGGGGACAACAGAGGAGAAGAGTCTAGCTACTGATTTTGCGCCACGTTGTGGTGGGAGCACTAGGCTTTTTTCGCTGGCAGAGCGTAACTGTGGAGAGGGAGTGTAGCTCTGGATTAAGGAGTGAAGGTAGACAGGAGCCATTTGAAGACGTGCTGCTGCGTTCTGGATCATCTGCAGAGGTTTAACTGAGCATGCAGGCAGGCCAGCCAGTAAAGAGTTGCAGTAGTCAATGTGTGAAATGACCAGAGCCTGGACCAGGAGCTGTGCCGTGTGTTCAGTCAGGTAGGGTCTGATCCTCCTGATGTTGTAGAGAACAAATTGGCAAGAGCAAGCAACCGAGGCAACATGGTTCACCTCACTGCTAATTTCTACTGGTGGACAAGGAGCGTACCATTTGTTTGGAATCAGATTTCAAATAAAATCAAATTTTATTTATAAAGCACTTTTCACACAAGAGCAGCACAGGGTGCTTTACACAATGAAAACAAGTGTTTGCATATAAAAAAAAAAAAAAAAAAACACACTCTTTAACCTACCTTTGCACTCACACACACACACACACACACACACACACACACACACACACACCTCTGAACTGAATATTAATAGGAAAATAAACATCTGGCTTGACACTGCTGTGAGGATCTTGGGGATCCGTCCACCCCTGAGCCAGCCCACCCATGGCTACAATCATGTTTGTTGGAGCAGGGAAACATCTAAAACCTGCAGGACATTGGCTTGCGAGAATCTGGATATTCAAAAGTTTTTATTTTTTTTATTTTTGAATCACTGGCACAAATCATGTTCAATATGTTTGCAATTTGTGAGGATTTTGGGGGCAATCGCAGCTGGAAACTAAATTATGAGAGGCATGAGACTCGGCCCACGATGCAACATGTATACCCCCCCCCCCCCAAAAAAAAAAAAAAATATGTGTTATATGTCTTTGGGACATATTTGGGACAATAAAAAATTGTCAATTAATTCATCATAATTCTGTCTTAGCTTTATGATTGTCATTACAAAGCTTACTAAGATGCCCTTTGAGCGTTTTTTGTATCCATCCCAATAAAAAAGGCTCACAAGTTTCTACTGAATAAATGTGGCAGATCATATTCATTATGTCAGTGAATGACATTTTTAGGAGGTAACAGCATTACATCACTTTCTGTAAACTCTGGTAAAGTGAGAAAACTCCTCTTTTGGATGAAGCTTGCTTTGCGTCACAACGCAGTCAGCGGTGCATAAGTCACCCACGCATCTCCCAAACTAGACAGAGACTGTATTAAGAACCACTCGAGCGTTCATTTACACATCTACTGTGACCTTTACCTTCTACCTTAATGAGATTTCCATCGATTCACTTTCCCTGAGAAAATAAATCAATTGGAAACTCTATAAAAAATTGACACAACAGCACTGAATGCATCAACGGTCTTCGGCTAGTCAATTGCAGGTATAATGAGACATCTTATAAACAGCAAAGTTATTATGCTTGCTGCTGTGTATGTTTGTGCATGTTTATTGGTTTCTGTATATCATATATATATATATATATATATATATATATATCTGTGTGTGTGTGTGTGTTTGGCTCCATGTGTGTTCTGCTAGAGGATGTGCGCCAGAGAGGAGAGCGGAAGTTGGAGCTCTCCTCCTGCCGTGGTCCAATTAGCTCGATCTTCTCATAGGTCATTTCAGTTATGGTGGGTTTAGGCGCAGGATGGGGAAGATCTACTGCGCGTCTCGTTCTAGTCCATGTTGTTTATTAAAGTTAAATACTTACGTAAGAATTGAAAAAACTCATCGCAGAAAGTTTCTCAGCAAGTTTAATGAAAGATGTGTTTCTAATTTTATCAAGGATAGCCAGAACCACCAGCAACACACACACACAGGCTTGGAATGCAGTAGAGGTTAGGAATGAGCCTCCCTAATGCTCCTTATTAATTAAAGGATGTGTCAGCATATTCACCAGTGACAGCAGCTATAAAACAAAGTGCTCCTTCTCAATTACTCCACCTCCCAGCAGTGCAGATGTAGATGTTTGCTCCTCTTTTAATACGTGTCCCAGTGAGTGAACCAGTAGTGCATGGTGATGCATGCCCTACCCACGAGGAAGCCCTGGTGCATCACTCGCTGTATCCAACTGTGTGTGAGTGCCTGATTAGGCAAACAAAGAAATGTTTTGGAAGGCAAACGAGTAAGAGCCGCGCAATTAGATGTTTCAATTCCACTGATTGGGGATGACAGAGGCAACACACTGCGTTCAGCCTCACACTCTCAGAAACACACACACAGTGGAGAAGACTTTGCTTCATTTACTGCAATGCCAAATCGGATCTGATAGGCAATTAATGGTGTAATTGGCCGTTGGAGAGGTTGTCTTCTCCCTGGAGAGAAGCTGGTTCTACTGGGCAGCCGAGGGGAGAGCGAAGGGTGTGTTACTGATAGAGCTGGGTCAGTAGAGAAAGAACTTTGTAACTTTCTTAGAAAACAAGGAGCTATCTAATACTATGCAGTAAGGCAAGATAATTTCAGGGGGTTGTTAAATTAAATAGCCCCACACAGTAATTATCCAATACGAGGCTCTGACCTTTTTGCTTATTTTTGGGGGGTGGGGTTAGGCAGTGCAGTTTTAGTAGCCATTTCCTACTTCATATCTGACTCTATAACCCTGACTTATTTCTGTTTTATTTTGCAACACTGGACAATATAAGCTTTAAGAATAAAATGTAAAAAATCAGAATGCAGGAGTGTAACAAGTGTGTTGTCCCAGCTTGTTAGGACTCTTTTTAGAGGAGATTCATATCATTATCATCGTTCCCACTGATGAAAATATGAGCAAAAAGTAGCTTCCTGGGTCATACCATCTAGTATGAGTAGTGATTTACATCTAGAAGTGTTGAATATCCTGTCAGTACAATTATCACACATAAAGTACATGATTCTGCATATACAGTCAGTTTGATGCTGTTATACTTTCAGAAACCATATACAAACACTTTACATACTACAATTCAAGGCTAAATTTAGTGTTCTTTGAACAAAAAAAAAAGATTATGTTTAAAATAATGTCATTAGAAGACCATAACAAACAACATTTTCTGCAGTTATAGTGTATCAGTATATGTTTTTCTTTCTGTCCAAGCTGTCACTCACTAAAATCTATCAGAAATGTGCTAATAATCCAATCAGCTCCACAATGCTTCCTGAGTCAGGGCCAAAGCAGAGAGTAGGTGATTGATGAAGGGCGAGCCCCAGCGTGCCCAGCAGCCCCTGCACTACAAATCCATCCTGCGGCATTCTTAATGGACTTGACCTTCCAATAACCCCACCCCATCTTTTCTATTTCTTCACTTCCTTTTAGCCTTTGTATTTTCAGAGCAGAAAATGAATAAATAAAAAAATAAATAAATAAATAAACAAATAAATAAATAAACAAAATTAGAAATACACACTTCATTATGAATCTATCCACAGTCCCAGTTGCTACTCCTACTGGGAGAAATGCTTCTTCTATAGTGGAACCATTAGGTTATCACACTCTCCCTTCCTCTCTCAGTGTAATTAGGATCTAAGTCCCTCTTCATCTCTGATACAGACACAAACTTGGACATGTATGCTGGCATTTACAGAAGCTTATCCACACACAGACATACACAGTTGTGTTAATCCGTTTGATGCACAACCTGTCAAAATCAATCCCTGACAAGTAAATAGTAAATAGATTATAATGAGTTGTGCCCGGGTGCATGAGGGGGATGTTTCAGACGTCAGGATGTATTGTCTACATTAGCCCAGCTATTATTGCTAATTTAGCGTCATAAATGGACATTTCTTTGTCCAACAACAGCAACAAATCTCATCCTGCTTGTTCCAATAAGCAGGTATGTGAAACACCATCATTACTGAAGCAGCGTCTCTTCGCTCCCTGCAGTTCCACAGGGAGAGGGGTCACACTAGCGAGAGCATAACACATACACTATATGCCATTCTGTTTCTCATGATGCGGTGCTGTCTACAGAATGCACACATCATGTGCAGAACAAATTCTTTTTTGCCCTGCAGCATGTCAGCCACATCTCCCTGAGGAAAAAGGTACAGCACAGCTTGGACCAGAATACACTAAAAGAAAAGGAACGGAGGAGAAAAGAGAGCTGTGCTTCCCAGCTCTGACATTAGACCACTTGGCTTTGATGTCCTCTATACAGGGGTTTTTTTCCCTCTCCATAGAATTACCTGCTGCGTTGTCTCTGTAAGCTGAAACATCCACAGGTGCGCTGCCTGAATGTAAACCTTACACAACTTGATATCTTCAAAGCTCAGCTCAATTTGCCTTTCACATTCACAAAAAGTGTTTCACAATGAGACCGTCTGCTCCAACATAAGCAGCAGCAGGAGCAGCAGAATGCTTTATTTTTTCTAAATGCTTGAATATTCAGCTTTATATGCTTTGCTGCAGAGTGACCAGAGCTGGAAATGAGCCTGAACACAACCCAGCAGCATTTCAGCAGCATTCCAGGCGATTATACTAAATGAGGATTTCCTGGGATTCTTAAAGGGGAAATTAAAGGTAAGAAAGAGAAGCTTTATTTTTAGAAAGCTAACTGGGCCATGTTTATTTGTAGCTTCTGTAAATTTAATGCCACAGGCTATATTCTGTCCTAGCCAAGACATTTTTGGCTAATTTACTTGTTCACTACACAACTTTAAAGATGTGTGTGAGACACGATCATTTAAAAATTATCCTTACACCAATTAAGACCAATTTTCATTTCCTAAACAGTATTTCAGCAGAACTGGCATCACTTCAGCCATTTTCAAAGCTACAATGAGCTAACATGAACCTGTTACGCAACCAGGTCCCCCCTTCCCACTGTGATAGCAGATAAATGTGAGGTGAGAATGCTGATGAGGTATCCCACTGAGCTGGATCTGAGGATGAGCCTGCCACCACCGACTCCTGCTTCTGTGACACTGATTTTGGCCTGGATTTTCCTCTTTTATCCTACACTTTCCCTTCTCCCTCTGTTCTCCTCCCTTTTAAGCACTAGCATAGATTTGGGAAAAAAAGGCCTGCCCTGCTCCTCTGTATGCTCCCACCTATCGCTTCCTCCCTCCAGTCTCTGTCTGCCTGTTTTTTTCCGTCCATCCTCATCTTTCTTTATTTTTCCTCTCTACATAGCATTTTGTTTTCCACTCGTCGTCTGCCTTGTTTCCCAACCCCTCATTCCTACAAGACATCTGAGCCAACAATCAATGCCATTTCATTCTGGTGAGAGAACAAATGGAATTCCAGCTGCGAGTGCGCCAGCAGCTTCGAACAAAGGCTTCTCTTTGACGCCGACTCCCCCTGCCCTTATCTTGTTCCACTGCAAAGACCCCGGCCTGCATCATCTCCCTATCACCTCTTCACAAATGCAGAGAGCTGTTCATACATGAAGGGACGCTCTGACCTCTGAGGAGTTTTACATGCTCCTTACCTGGAGAAGAATTAGGTGTAGACTGAAAATCGTACTGGTTATAGCAATAATTACTCCATCTTTGCAGCTGGTTTTTCATTTCTATCCCACTTTCTCCATCTACGCAACTATTGATGATAAAACCATTACATTTCCTGTAATGGGCGTTTCCCTGATACCCACTGCTAACAGCTGATGGAGACTGAATCCCTTTGTAAAATAGATCATTTTGTAAATTATTACCTGGAAGTTACCTGGGTGACACTGGGTCATTTTCTTTACAATAAAACCGGCAACATCTGTCGCCAGGTGATCACTATGCAGCGCAAGAATAAGAACTTTTCTCATCTGCACATCAATCGCTCAAGTCTTCGCTTACATGAGAAAAAAAATATTGGCATTGAAACAAACACACAACAGAAACTATTTCTATATTTTCACTCTTTCTTCATTTCCAGTTATTCCTGCTACTATTTACCTGCTATCCTCACTAAACCAACTCCAACTCTTAGCTTTATTCCAGCCATAGAGGAGCATTATTTTTCTTCTTTTCACACACACATAGAACTTTCTGCTCACTGGTTGATCTTTGGCTGCTCCTGATTGGACGTTACCGTCAATCTAAGCTCTCTGATTGGTGGAAAGTCTGACAGGAAGTGGCTTCATCATCATGTCCAGGTCTAAATAGAGGTCTCTTAGCAACATAGTAGCGATAGTGATCTTTTTATGATGAAGTGTGATAAATAATGCTGTTATCATGGATCATTGTGGATTTACCAGATAGTCTCTGAATAAACACTACATTTAGTGGCTATCCATCACAGTTTACCCCACAGAGTTACACACTACCTGTAATTAAAACAGATTTGATGATGAAATTGTTGATAAGTGATAGCACTCGGGGGCAACGGCAATCCAGCAACATTTTCAGGGTTAATGCAGAAGCACTGTTCAGAAACTCAACAGATGATTATGTAAGTGATCCAAATACTCACAATATAATCCAACATTACAAGAGGCAACATTAAAAAAGGGGGAAAAATCCACACGACTTTTCTTGATTTATTATTTGGTCTTATCAAACTGTTCCGGGTGAACAGTATGTCCTGTGCCTTGCATTTAAAATGTTCCCACTGAGTAAATCGGGCTGGCCTTGTCTTGGTTATTTCTCTGTGTTCTCAAAATCTTGATGAAACTGATGTCTGAGCAGAAATCACACATGGCTGCCAAACCTCATGCAGAAACACAGCAGCAGTGAGCACATGCAGATGAAAATGCTTCAACACTGGAACAGGAATAGAAAATTACCACTTTAATGACATTTTGGTAGCATTTAACTCATTGTTTTTGGAAACCTAAACCTGTACACTCCCAAGAGTAAAACACAGGGTCTCTGAAACTATGATTTTGGGTAAATGAACATAAAAACAGGAGAGAAATGTGATTTCTGTTTCTGTCTATCTCCAGCTGCCAATGTCAGTGTTGTTTCACGAGTCTATGAGAATCAATGGCCTGTTTCTCTGCCTGACAATGGAAGATCAGGAATGGATAAAATAACATATTAATAGCTGCCTTCTTGACTCACAGCTCAAAGATGTGTTTCATTAAAACCCAACCGAGATGTGTCAACCAGAAATAGCAGTAAAATCGAAGCTGGAGAGACACACCTGACACAGCAGTAACAGCACTGTTGTTTTTCACAATATGCTCACAAGGAATCACACAAGAGAACATAGTCAATTATCTGCACCAAGCATAGAATCTGTTTCCACAACCTACTCATTGTGATAATTACCATAATGCATAAATACAAGCTGATTGTTACAAAGCAGCCTCATGGCTTGACAGTGTAAAAGATATTAGGAACAAGAGTTGCTAATTAGCTTAATGCTATATACTCGATATGCAAAACATCGGAGCTTCTATATGTCCTCTATGTCTCCTTGCAGTGTCCCTGATAAATAAACTAATAAATCAATAAAAAAAGATTTTATGGAAAACATAAAGCACATAAAGATGTAGAAGGAGAAGTAAAAGGAGTTTAAAAAAAAGAATGAGGTCTAATATTTATCCTCTTCCCTAAGAGGTTTTACCATCATGCTACTTTCATTTTTGCTTTACCTTCATCATACTAAACAAATTTAACATATAGTTATAACTAGAATACATTCAAGACTGCGGCCTCACAGCAAGAGGGTCACTGGTTCGAGCCCCAGCTGGGGGGAGGTTTGAACAGTGGCCTTTCTGTGTGGAGTTTGCATGTTCTCTCCAGGTACTCTGGCTTCCTCCCACCGTCCAAAAACATGCATGTTAGGTTAACTGATCACTCTAAATTCTAGTTAGGAGTGAGTGTGAGTGGTTGTTTGTCTCGCTCTGTGTTGGCCCTGTGATGGACTGGTGACCTGTCCAGGTGTACCTGCCTCTCACCTGCTAAATGCTGGGTTAGCCTTCAGCTTCCCCACGACCTTTAACGGCTGAAGCGGCATAGACAATGAGTGACATTCAAGACTCCACTCACACACACTACTTTATCTGTTTGAGAAAATGGTTAGCAGCCATTGCACCATTTTTCTTCACTTTGCACACCTCAAAATTCTAGTCTAGTTTAGTTTTAGTTTGACAGCTCCTGTCATCACAGTGAGATACATCAGTGATGGACAAGAGGCTAAGATCAGAAAGTCACTTTACATTTTAGAAAAAATCTCAAAGCACTACAAGTTAAAATGACAAGTTAAAATCAAAAGAAACATAAAAACACACCAATTCATAAACTAGTAGAATACACTAAAATTATATAAAAGCCTTTCTTAATAAAAAAAAAGCTTTAGGTGTTTTTTAAAAGACTCCACTGTCTGTGGCACCCTCAGGTGGTCAGGCAGGGCATTCCATAGCCGTGGAGCGGCAGCCCGGAAGGACCGGTCCCCCATTGTGCTGAGTTTGATCCTGGGTGGGCAAAGGTGGTTTGAGTCAGTGGACCAGAGGTGGCGAGTGATGGTGTATAGAGATAGTGGCTCTGTCAAGTAGCCAGGGGCACGGCCATGCAGACACTGGAAGGTGAGCAGGCAGATCTTAAACTCTGCTGGACAGTGAGCCAATGCAGGGACTGCAAAACAGGGGTGATGTGGTCGTATTTGCGCCTCCTTGTCAGAATGCGGGCAGCGCAGTTTTGGATGTGCTGAAGCTTCTTCAAACTCCTGCCCGGGATCTCGACAAGGAGGGCATTACAGTAATCCAGCCTGGAGGAGACAAATGCGTGGACCAGCTTTTCAGCATCACCGAAGGAAAGGGAGGGGCGAAGTTTGGAAATGTTTTTGAGATATTGAATGTGGTGGTCAAATGAAAGGTTGGGGTCAAATCTGACCTCAAGGTTTGTCACGGAGGTAGACAGAGGGATGGGGTGGCTGGAAAATGAAATAGTTGTGATGGAAGAGGATTTGACCTGATGTGGGGTGCCAATGAGGATGGCCTTGGTTTTGGTGCTGTTGAGCTGTAGAAAGTTTTTTGTCATCCATACCTTTATCTCCTCCAGGCAGGAGGAGAGAGTGGATAGGGTGGCTGTCAGTGAGGTGGGGTCAGTCCGCAGGTAAAGCTGAGTATCATCAGCATAACAATGGAAAGAAATTTCATGCTTGTCGATGATGTAACCCAGGGGGAGCATATAGAGGACAGACCCCTGGGCCCAACTCTGGGAAAAAAGAAAAGGGACATGATTGTGGATTTCAGGGTAGTTAGAATAAGCCAAACACTGTTTTCACCCTGGGAGGGGAGGTAGAAGTGATGAAGGACTACCTGTATACACCACAGTAAGTAAACCTTTATTTATATAGCACTTTTCAAAAAAATACAAATAAAAAAAATCGCAACGTGCTTCACAATAAAAGAAACATGTAAATAAAGCTTAAAAACAAATGTTTAGACAAAAGCAAGTTTAAAAAGATACATTTTAGCTGCTTTTTATATATCACTGAGTCCACAGATCTCAAGCAGGAGACCCTGATCATATGACTTCAGAGAGCTGCTTGGGACATAATGTGGGACTTGATCATGCAGAGTTTTATATGTTAAAACCATAATTGTGTAACATATTCTGTAGTGGATTGGAAACCAGTGTAGCTTATCTGACAACAGGGTGACATGTGAGTATTCTGACAATATAAACGCTGCTCTTGCAGCTTGTTGGTGGACGGTGCAATCTCCTTTGCAGCGTCTGTTGGGGCAGCAGACCAGAGACACAAAGAAACTGAACAAACTGATAAGGAGGGCTTCTCTGTGCTGGGTACTACCCTGGAGTTCCTAGAGATGTTTGAGTAAAGAAAACTGATGCATAGGTTGCTAATACCAGCACACACCTAGAGCATGTTCAGACCATAGACTGTATATAAAAGACGGACGGAGCCTCTGTGACGTCACCCATAGGTTTCTGAGGAGCTGAATTGAAGCTCACTAGGCAGTTCCCACTGTCGCCATCTTGGCAGCGTCATGATTGTCATCATTCCGGAAAATCCAAAAATGGGCAAAGAGGTGGAGCTGAGAGGGGGACTGTGAAGGTGGGGGTGGATGATTGACACCCATCAAACTCTGAGTTGCCTGTAGCTTAAAGCTAACCGAGCTAACCCAGAGCTAACGGAGGTAGGCTGGCTAAAGCTAAGGCACGCTGTTAGCCAGCTAAAAACCGCAGTTATAAATGGTAAATGGTCTGTACTTATATAGCGCTTTTACCCAAAGCACTTTACATTATACGTCACATTCACCCATTCACACACACTTTCACACACTGATGGCAGAAGCTGCCATTCAAATCGTTCAACCATGACCCATAAGAAGCAATTTGGGGTTCAGTGTCTTGCTCAGGGACACCTCGACCTGAGCTCGATGGGCCAGGATCGAACCGGCAACCTTTGGGTTACAGGACGACCACTCTACCCACTGAGCCATGCTGCCGCCACAGATATTGGATACCTGTCAATCAAAAGGGGTACGGCGCACTGTAAGCCGGCAAAAACCCGCAGTTGTGCTGCACTCTCCTTTCTTGCCACTGATATTGGATACCTGTCAGTCAAAAGGACACGCCCCTAATTATGCCGAATTTCAAGATTCAATAAAAACCTCATCTATCTGCATATTTAAACAAAAAGCTATAATCTCTTTTCAGAATGGGGGAACGTGTTGTCCACTCATTAACACATTCCCAGCATCTGAGCCAAGAAGGCTTAGAGAGCAACGTTCAACTGGAAAGCTAGCTGTTAGCTTGCTAGCTAGAGTAGCTAGTGCTACAACAAGTTACTAGCGCTACATATTTCCCAAGACACAAAGACACCTGTCTATGTTTCTGTGCCAGTTTCTGCTGTGGCAAGACTTTAGGTTATAAACAACAAAAGATTTCAAGCAACTCAATACTCACTGAGTCCCACACTCCACACAAACCTCACCCCAGTTTCCACTACTGCACCTCACTCTCTGCCAGCTGCATGGGGGCTCCCTCCGGCACAGCCCTGTCTTGATGTTTGGCCAGCTGTGGCCATCCGCTTAAGCTTAAAAAAACCAAAAGGAATAATGGCTGGGGTGGACAAAAAAAAGAGCTCTGGGAGAAAGGAAGTATAGTGACTGACAGGCCAGCCAAGAGGAGCCGTTTTCCCACTTCATTTTTTTCTTTCATTTTTCAAACACAGCCAAAGCCAAAGTGGACCCATGAGGATGAAAGACCTAAGAGGCTGAACACACTTGAACACGCAGTATGTGCACACACTCAGAAACATGGCCTAATACAGAGAGCATTGCATGGTACAATTGAACAATTACAGGATGCCTGATTGGACAAAATAACACCAGCAGTTCTCTGTGGAATTATTAATGAATGCACTGACATTTCCTTTAATCACCACACCCTGTTAGACGATGTCCAGAGCTGTGGGAGGTGTGGGTGAGTGAGAGAAGCAGATCGAGTGAAAAACAGATAATGAAAAACATAATGCATCAGCGTATGCTGGATTGTGCACAGGACGGCAGAAATAAGCCAATGATCCCTGAAGGGAAATTCATCTCCAAGCTACAGTAGCCCAGGAGGTCCAGCTAACATTAACACACATTATACACTTGGCCAGATTTACAGCAGGACAACCATCACATGCTGCTTGCATCTATGCTCCATGTATTCAGTTGATTTGAATTTATAATCAGCTGGACAGTGATGTATGAATGAGCTGTGTCATAGTAAAGCTGGTTATCTTGCTTGTATATATAGCTCATCTATATGTTGCCAAGGACAACTGTTTAAACATTTGCATGAATGCATTTAAACACCAGTATTATGCAGGTTAGACAGATTTCCTCACTTCCTGGTTCCCTCTATCTTCAGTGGCTTTGAGATCAAATTAAAAAAAGGCTTTTAATGGCATGTGCTTCCTATATTTGCATAACATATTACAATGGCCTTGGATTAATCTACCCCTTGATTTAAATTAGTGGTATTCAGAGATTCAATTAATTCACCATCATTTTGCAAGTTGCATTAAGTGCTAACAACAAGGGAAATGGAAAATTGCATTTCCTTTAAAAATTTGCATATTGCATTGGCACTGGTAATGCACTCAGCTTCTTGGCATAGAAAGTGCTTACTTTGTTCCAACTGTTAAAGACAGCTGAGAAAACAGTTCCTCTCTCCACTGAGTATAAGGCTGTAGAGTTTTTCTCAAGAATATATTATTATAATGTTTGCATTTATCAGCCACTTCTTGGAGAGCAGAGTCAAAGGTAAAACTGTAACACATCCAGCATTTATATCTTACCACATCACACCCACTAGATTCCTGCTGTGACTGTAAGATCATGTTGAAATCTTTCCCGCATTCAGTGTGATGGGACAAATTAAGAGAAAAACCTACTGATATGAGGGTGGCTCTGATAAGGGAAGTGTTGTCGAAAAGCAAATAAACTCAAAGCACCACACATTCCCCTTCCTCATCATAGACATATGTGTACAGGGGGATACCACCGTTCGCAGGCACATTAAACAGCAGGCCAAGTTTCAACAGCACCCTAATGAGAATACATATGCAGGTAAATAAAACACAGGGAAGCATGATCCTTACATGTACCTCACATAAAGTGACCTACCAGGCTTTCCACCAATGCATGATGCCACACCAGTTTGTATTGTTAAAGGGAAGAAAAAAATAAATTTCCTTATTTTTTGTGCTAAGTTTATGTTTATGTGTGTTATAGGGTTCAGTTACACCTTCCACCCTTTTCTTCATCGCATTTTTAAATGCTACGATTTAATCATAAAGATCGTCACTTTCTACAAAAGATTATGTATGAACCATTACAGCAGATCAGAGGAGCTTCTGCACGGAACAAAAACACAGTTGCATCAGCACGTTGCAGCTTGTGTTGCAGCTTGTGTTGCTTTGTATTGGTTCCGTGTGAGTTGTGAGTTGCAGAAGAGACGTGCTGGAGTGGGACAGTAATGGCAGAGGAAGAGAACCAGCAACCAACCAGACAAACTGATTAAGTCGCCTTTGCCTGTTTTTTTTTTTTTTTTTGTTTATATATATATATTTGGTTATCAAAGAAGAAAACAACATGGTGTGATTGTGGAGCCTGTAAAGGATGACATAAAAAGTTACAGAGAAAAGAATACATGTAATTTGTTTCACCACCTGCAGGATAACCAGCAGCTTTAAGCTAAAGCTAAATGTTCAGTAGTTTGCTTAAATGATGCTTATATTTATCTAACATTAACACTGAAATTAAATGTTAGCCTGTCATTTAGTATTTTGTGATCATGTTCGACTCGTGTTGTTCTTACACGACCATGATGGGTTCACGGAACGTTACATTATACAGGTGAGAGAGAAAAGAAAGTAGTTTGTGACAAAAAGTTTGGCTGTTCAGTCATACTCTACAAGAGGTCCATGGCTTTTAGTCATCAGTGTGTGACAGTCATAGTCTGCAGAAGAAAGTGTATTTAGTTCCAGATATGTGCTCTGTGCCAGTTTTATTGTTTTTTTATTTATTTATTTTTATTTATTTGTGTGTCAAACAGCAGCTGTTCTGCTAAAGGACAGCTGGAAGTCAAAGCCAGCTGGATGTTTTTTTCCTGCTTTTTAATGAAATGTTCAAAAGCATTTTTATAATGTAGTTTCCAGGGAGAAGTCTCACAAGTCCAGGTAGAGCTCCTGTAGCCTTTTCATCTGTTTTCTCTGAGAGAAATCCACAGTTAATATATAGCAGGGCAATCGAATTTGGTCCTATAGGAATTTAAGTCAGGTGTGTTGAAGCAGGGATACATGGAAAACCTGCTGGATTGCAGCCCTCCTAGGACCGAATTGGATAGCCTTGATATATAGGATTTATTTATTCTTCACACAGCAGAGCAGATTTAGATGGAATTTACTTTACTTTGTTGTTATATTGTTATGTTGGCATTAAAAGATAAAAATAAATCAAACTTAAAGACCTATAAGGAGTGTTCATGGGGTTTACACATTTATAGTGATGGGAAATTAACACAGAATATTTGTGATTAGTTCTTTGACAATAATCGTACCAGTAAAGGCTACAATCATGAAGTCCCTAGTCCACAGTGCACGTGGAATCACTGAGTGAAAAGCATCAGGCCTTCAGAATACCTGATGACTGGTGGGGTCACAAATACCACGGTGTATACCTGAGAGCATATGGAAGTGATAGGATGATGTCCCCTGCCCTAAAAATTTCTGGCATCATCTTCAAAAGCTTTTTAATAAACAATAAGGGTGACAAGCAGGGGAAAATGTGGACGTGCCCCGTCTGTCTCAAGCAATTAAAATCCTCATTCCTTTAGGGCTCAGAATGGAGGCCCTGCATCTCCAATCACTCAGTTGCACCTGTGTTCTGACTCACCTCTAAGCCTGGCACTCAAGTCAAACTGCATCCATCACCATTCAAAAAACGCACCCACCCCCATTCCTCCTACTCATCTCACCTCTTGCTGTCAGCTTGAGTCCACTCTTCTCTAACATCACCATCCACAAAGCCTACCACTCACTAGACTCCATAGACAGTTGAGCTGACATTAAGGCAGGTGGATTTTCCCTCAATCCGCTTAAGACATCAGACGTTGAGTGACTTTGTTCCATTTTTTAAAAGACGCATTTTAATACTTTTGCTTTCATGTCTGAGTGCCTCCCCACTGTTCTAGATATTGAGCTGGTAGACTGGTGCATGACAGGTAGTCAGACCTCATCGAATGAGAGCGATGAAGTGCTTCTAAATTTGGCCCACTTGCTTTAGTTAGATAATCCCAGTGTTAATGACATCTGGTAGTGGATATATCTCAGCTGAAACAAGTTTTTACCTGAAAAATAATTAAACACAAATTCAACTGAATCTCATGTCTAAATGAAACATTTGTCTCAAAACACAAGCAAATCCAGGTAAAGTTACCTACATTAAGATAGAAAATACGTAGACTAGTAAAAAACAAGTTTCATATTTAACAAGGGTTGGTAGTTGTGTACATTACTGGGAAAAATTGTCCTCCAGCAGTTTTTGATGGTACTCGAATTCACAAGAGGCTCCTCTTCAGCTATCCAACCTTATCTGTCCACACAAGAAGACTTCCCTTTCTCCTCCTGGACTTGAATTTCCTCCAACCTCAGTCCAACAGAGTCGCAGGAGCCACCAAATCTAAGCTTGTCACATTCTCACTGTTTATTTATTTATTTTTCTCTTTTTCCAAAAAAGCAAAAGTAAAAAAAAGGGCAGAGAAGAAGGGAGACTGGGGCGAGGCAGTGCGGCTGATGTGAATGTGTCTTCTGTGTTATCAAGGAGTAAGTGGATGAGTTTCTATGCTAGCCTGATAACACACTGCCTTTCCTCTGCTTTCCTCACTTGAAGTCACCTTATGTCAACACAGCTCAGCTCTGGAGGAGCTAAAGTTAGACCCTGCCCATGCTGTGTTGTCAGAGGCTACATGGACCCAATACTTTATATCAGATATTTATATCTAAGTCTGTTGTCGAAGGCCACAATCCTGCTGCTTTTCAATGTATCCCTTCTCCAACATACATGACTCAAATCACATGGATCCACAGCCTATGAAGTTCTGCACAATGGCTCATTAATTTGACTCAGTTGTGTTGGAGCAGGGACACTCTGAAAACTTGCACGATTGTGGCCCAGAGCTGGACATCTCTGCTTTATATTGTGTTATTCTGTAATTAAATGACCAAAACTCCAGAGGGCAGTAAATCGGTCTGTGCTGTAACTTTGTGAGCATCAAATGTTGGATATCCCAGTCTGGTGTCTAATGGGGCCCCAATCAAGACTTTTTTTTCTTGTACTGAATGTACCAAGGTTACACAGGTTATCAATATAAAAAGACTGAGTGCTGCAGACCTTGGTTTTACGTCCTATTTCATTTAATATTTATATTAATAATCTGTGTGAAAACCTGTCGAATGTCATGTGCCCTTTTTTGCAGACTTTTACTGCTCTAACTTAATTGCTAAGGCATTAGAGTTTTTACAGAGTGATCCAGTTTGAAGTTCAGTCTCACCTGCAGAATCAGAAATTGATTTTAAATGCAACTAAAACCAAACTCATGGTATTTTACACAGACATGATTTACCAGGAACTATTCTGCCAATATTGGTCTCCAAATATAGTATGTAGGCTCTCTGTTTGTTCGTGAGCTTTCTTTCAAAACTCATAAATTTGGTCTACAAACTGAGGGTGAAACTTTAGTTTAAATAGGTAACAAATCCTGCTTCTCTCTCAGGCCTCGCAAACACCTTGTCTCAGCTCCTTTTATATCAGTTTCTTGACTATGGAGATGTATTGTACATGAGTGGCTGTAGTTGTCTCACTCACCATTGTGGTTGGTATGCCAAAGCCAAGTGGCCCTCTGTAGGTACACCCACTGGCTGTTCATGCTTCCCACCAACCTGTTCAAAGTTCAGTTCATTTCAGTGGTTTTAAGTTAGAAGTGAGAATAAAAAGACTGAACTTGAAAAACCTGTGACTAACAGGGTATGACTTCCCAGCAACAGGTTAGCTGGTTAGTCACAGGTTTTTCATGTTTCAAGTGGCCTTTTCCTAACGGCTTTTCTTTATGACGAGGATATCGTCTCAAACTGGATGATGCTTAAACTCCACATGTCTCTGTGGTGAGAGAAATTCTAGATTTTTGCTGTCGGAATCTTCTGCAGACAGTTTGTGTGCTTATTGATCATAAGCACACGGAGCATGTGATGCGCAGGCAGCGTCTGCAGCTCCTCTCTTTTCACCTCCACTTGCCATTTCAGAGCAGGACTGCACCAATGTTGCCAGTTTGTTATTTTAGTGTGCAATGCATGGTGGGTAACGTAGAGTGAAGTTGGTGTAGCCCCGATGAAAATATAGGCAGTAAATGTTCCAGGATGTTTGAATTCTTTATTTACAAATGTGTTGAGTTCAGTTCAGCGCTCACAGAGAAATGACGGTATTCAATGAACATGTTGATGCACAGAACTGGTCTCTAATATACAAGGCATTTCTTGTATTGGTTCCAACCTGTCTGTCTTATCTTCTACACGGGACCGATGACCATTACGTCTTAGTTTTGTGATATTTATCATTTAAATTGCACCTTAATAACCTATCAATCTATCTATCATAGCTATTGCGCTTTGAAACCAGTTGAACTGTATGAATTTGGTAAATTATTGGTAATTTTTGTCATCATTGTTTTAATGTATTAATCAGGTCAGCCTTACAAAAGAGATGTCAATCTCAATGAGATTTTAATCTGGTTAAATAAAGTTTTAATAATAAAGAAAAAAATAAATAAATAAAAAGACAATGTTTTCTGACTGTTGTTGACATCAGCCATAACTAAAACCTTATGACAACATTAATTAGCTTCCCTAAACATTAAGAGTTTTTATGTTTCCATCACAGAATGTGTCTTAACACAATTTCCCTGAGGAATTCCAAAGGGATTAATAAAGTATTCTGATTCTGATTAAGGCCCATTTATGCTCCCTTACGTTCGTAAATAGCAACGTCCGTTTCAACCATAGACTGTATATAAAAGATGGACAGAGCCTCTGTAGGTTTCTGAAGAGCTGAATTGAAGCTCAATGGGCGGTTTCCACTGCCGCCATCTTGGCAGCATCACGTGTGTCGTCGTTCCCAGAAAATCCAAAAATGGGCAAAGAGGTGGGGCTGAGAGGGGGACAGTGAAGGTGGGGGTGGATGATTGACACCCATCAAACTCCGAGCTGCCTGTAACTAAGAGCTAACCGAGCTAACGGTAGCTAACCAGCTAATGGAGGTAGGCTGGGTAAGGTGCACTGAAAGCCGGCTAAAACCCGCGGTTGTGCTACACTCTCCCTTCTTGCCGCTGATATTGGATACCTGTCAGTCAAAAGGACACGAGCCTAATTATGCTGAATTTCAAGATTCAATAACATCTAAACGGATGAGTTAGAAAAAGATTCAGCCCCCTCACAGTTGTCACGAAGGTAAACTTGACCTATTAATCCTAAAATGGATTTTTGTACCAGGCTTTAAACATGTTTATTTCTGCTGTGAAGTTGGTCTTTTTAACATGGGAGTCTATGGGGATTTGCTCTGTTTTGGAGCCAGCCCCTAGCGGATGAGGGGGGAACTGCAATTTTTTGCACTTCCGCATAGGCTTCACATTTTACAGGCGGAGGTTGCCGCTTGGTTTCAACATTGTCATACCTTGTCATCCTCATACTTCCATGCATGTTTTGTGTTGCCATGGTTCCTCCAATGGTGGGCAGTGCTGAGTTCAGAGTTCACTCCTGTGAGCCGACATCAGTTTCAGACACTGTTTAGCACCAGTAATGCGTTGCTTTAAAGTTGTTTCCAACTGCCCAAAATGCCCTAAATATTCACATATAGTATTTCTTCAAAAACTCATGCAATTTATACAGTTGTTTTGCTTGTCTTCATTCTTTTTCTGCTTTTTTGTTCCCTTCCTGATCCTCTTCTTCTTCTCTAGTTTGTTTCATTCCCTGGTCGTATGTCAGCTATTCTGCTTAGTATGGCCCTCTGCAATTTCTAGTGATATTGCTCCGTCTGCTGCGTCACCAAAGGATAGCCAAGCTCCCTAAAAAACGGACCAAACTATACGTGTAATTGACACAACAGTCCATCTGCGTATCTGTCTTCTACGTCGAGCATAAATAGACCTTTAGACTGTTTAAAATATACTAGTGTTGGTCCAAGACTAGGAATATAATGTCATATTCAGAAAAGCTAAACAGAACACAACCATCTAGGAACATTGTGTACAAAGTTCACTGCAACTCTAAGTTTCCTTCAAACATTTAGAAAACATCCTGCTATTGCACAGCCTTGTTCAAATGTTCTTTAAGCACTGCTTCATGGATCTTGTCAACCTAAACTTATGATGAAATTTTGTCCAGGTCAAAGTTTTATGTTGTTACAGAGAGACAGGTGGAGAAAACTTACATCACTATTTCAAGCAGCAGGACATGTACAAGAAGCTCTTAGCAAAGTTAGCTTCAAGACGCTGACCAGGAAAGTGAGAAAAGATGCATTTAGGCCATTTTCCAACCTATTTCCCCTGATGACCCCTTCATGCAACTACCAAGAAGCTGTGGACTCTCCACCCCATGGGCTTGGTTTTATGCATTCATTAGCTGATTCTCACCATACATGATGAATTATGGCTAATCTTTTCTTTAACCAAAGTTAAGATATTTACCAAAATAAAGCCTTACCTTTTTTTGTCTTTTAAAATAAGTACAAATCATCTGCAGTGTGGAGTTTCTCAATAATGAAATGGTGCAAAGTGTTTTCAGACTCCCAGAACACTGGTTCTATGTGAATGAAACCCAAATAATAAAAAACTTAAGTGAATACACCTCAACTCATCTCTGTGTAAATGTGCCTTCATTTAAATCACACTGGCTCTGAACAGTCAAAGCCCGAGGGCCCCCAGTGGTCTTAGGATGACCCTATGGGGGTCCAGGGACCCCAGTTGGAAGCCTCTGATTTAGGGAACTACACATTGCTGTAATATGTAAGTCATGGACTGATGGCAATCTTGGATCTGTTCTGCCCAAGCCTCTTGCACATATTAAGATAAAATGGTGCCTTCATTCTTTAAGACAGAATCATACAGGGTATTTTTAATTTGATTTTTTTTTTTTTTTTTTAGCTTTAGAAGCAACAACAGTTTTACATAGTGTGCTTGTTTGACTGTCTGAGCTCGATGTGAGACAGTAAAAAAAAAAAAAAAAAAGTGTGCCCCAGGACGAAAATGCAAGTATCACTTTAAGACTCCTTATTAGCAGAAAATATGAAGGATGCTGGAGATGATCTCTGTGGATTCAATCTATACACAGACTTATGACCCCCCATCTACATGGCATAATACTGGCTATTACATTAGCATTGTGCCTATAGCAAGTATTTAAAGGTGGACGATTTATCAAATATGCTCAATATTACTCAAGTTGTTCTACATGCAATATGCTGGGAAAAAAAATACAAAATTACAAATGATTACATTAGTGTTTTAAGCCATTTACATGTGATTTCAACTCCCCAGTTGAAAAGTTAGCTAACTCCATTGTGTGTTTTGTCCCTTTGAAGAGTTTACTTAAATCATCCTAATGTGTTTTTATGTATCATAATGTTTAATTCAACATTTAAACAGTCTTCTAGAGAAGACTGAGATTTATACCATATTTTATTGTAATAAGGCCAAAAAATATCACAATATTATTTATTATTAGTCCATATCACCCAACCCTTTAAGCAATGTAGAGTTGGATTAAAAATAATTAACCTATCTCAATTTAGCCAAATTTTATTATTTATTAAAATTTATTAATCCAATATTGAGTCATAAAACTGTGAGACTGATTTTTTTATGTTCATCCATCCATCCATCCATTTTCTGCTGCTTAGCCGGAGTCGGGTCGCGGGGGCAGCTGCCTAAGAGGGGAAACCCAGACTTCCCTCTCCCCGGCCACATTCACCAGCTCATCCAGAGGGATCCCGAGGCGTTCCCAGGCCAGCCGAGAGATGTAGTCCGTCCAGCGCGTTCTAGGTCTTCCCCGGGGCCTCTTTCAGGTGGGACGTGCCCGGAACCCCTCACCAGGGAGGCGTCCAGAAGGCATCCTAACCAGATGCCCGAGCCATCTCATCTGGCTCCTCTCGATGTGGAGGAGCAGTGGCTTTACTCTGAGTCCCTCCTGGATCACCGATCACTTGTTCTTTCGGTCACTACCATACTACACACATGACCATAGGTGAGGGTAGGAACGTAGATCGATTGGTAAATTGAGAGCTTTGCCTTTTGGCCCAGCTCCCTCTTCCCCACGACAGACCGATGCAGAGTCTGCATCACTGCAGATGCCGCACTGATCCGCCTGTCAATCTCCCCCTCCATCCTGCTCTCACTCTTGAACAAGACCCCAAGATTTGTGAACTCCTCCACTTGGGGCAGGACCCTATTGCAGACCCGGAGGGAGCACTCCACCCTTTTCCGGCTGAGGGCCATGGTCTCGGACTTGGAGGTGCTGATTCTCATCTCAGCAGCTTCACACTTGGCTCCAGTGAGAGCTGAAGATCACGGCCCGATGAAGCCAACAGAACCACATCATCCGCAAAGAGCAGAGACCCAATCCTGAGGCCACCAAACCTGATCCCCTCAACACCTCGGCTGCGCCTAGAAATTCTGTCCATAAAGGTCATGAACAGAATCAGTGACAAAGGGCAGCCTTGGCGGAGTCCAACCCTCACTGAAAACGATTCTGATTTACTGCCGGCAATGCGGACCAAGCTCTGACACCGGTCATACAGGGACTGGACAGCTCGTACAAGCGAGTCCGGCACATACTGTGAGTACCCCCACAGGAGTACCTGGGGGACACAGTCGAATGCCAAGTCCACTCCAAGTCCACAAAGCACATGTAGATTGGTTGGGTAAACTCCCATGCCCCCTCAAAGACCCTGAAGAGGGTGTAGAGCTGGTCCACTGTTCCACCGCCTCACAACGTCCCGAGTCGAGGTCAGCAGCCCCCCATCCCCACTGTACACAGTGTTGACGGAGCACTGCTTTCCCCTCCTGAGCCGCCGGATGGTGGACCAGAATCTCCTCGAAGCCATCCGGAAGTCATTCTTCATGGCCTCTCCAAACTCCTCCTATGCCCGAGTTTTCGCCTTAGCGACCTCCAAAGCTGTGCTCCGCTTAGCCCGCCCCCAGTTTGGCGGCATCCCTTACTGCCGGTGTCCACCAACGAGTTCGGGGGTTACCACCACAACAGGCACCGAAGACCTTACGGCCACAGCTGCAGCTGGCTGCCTCGACAATAGAGGCACGGAACACAGCCCATTTGGACTCAAAGTCCTCCGCCTCACCTGGGACATGGTTGAAGCTCTGCCGGAGATGGGAGTTGAAACTCTTTCTGACAGGGGACTCTGCCAGACGTTCCCAGCAGACCCTCACAACACGCTTGGGTCTGCCAGGCCTGATCTGCATCCTCCCCCACCATCTGAGCCAACTCACCACCAGGTGGTGATCATTTGACAGCTCTGCCTCTCTCTTCACCTGAGTGTACAGAACATGCGGCCGCAAGTCCGACGACACGACTACAAAATCGATCATCAAACTGCGGCCTAGAGTGTCCTGGTGCCAAGTGCACATGTGGACACTCTTATGTCTGAACAAGGTGTTCGTTATGGACAGTCAATGACGAGCACAGAAGTCCAACAACAAAACACCACTCGGATTTAGATTAGGGGGGCCGTTCCTCCCAATTATGCCCCTCCAGGTCTCGCTGTCATTGCCCACGTGAGCATTGAAGTCCCCCAGCAGAACGAAGGAGTCCCCGGAAGGAGTGCTCTCCAAAACCCCCTCCAAGGACTTCAAAAGGGTGGGTACTCTGAACAGCTATTTGGTCCATAAGCACAAACAACAGTCAGGACCCATCCCCCCACCCGAAGGCGGAGGGAGGCTACCCTTTCATCCACCGGGGTAAACCCCAACGTACAGGCGCCAAGTCAGGGGGCAATGAGCATGCCCACACCTGCTCGGCGCCTCTCACCGGGAGCAACTCCAGAATGGAAGAGGGTCCACAGTGACCCTATTCTCACATGACTTAGCAATAATCGGCGAGATCTTAGCATATATACAGCTTAAATGTTTCCTTTGCTACTTCAGCCCAAAATCAGCTTCTCTTCACGAGATAATGCCACATTCAGATGTTTCCATTCATCACTGGATGACATTCACCTGTAAACTACTGTATTTAGCAACTCATTACCTCTCACATTAGCAGCTAACGCCAAGACTGTGGCCTCTCACATTAGCAGCTAACGCTAAGACCTTGGGCTCTCACATTAGCAGCTAACGCTAAGACCTTGGGCTCTCACATTAGCAGCTAACGCTAAGATCTTGGGCTCTCACATTAGCAGCTAACGCTAAGATCTTGGGCTCTCACATTAGCAGCTAACACTAAGACTGTGGCCTCTAACATTAGCATCTAACACTACAATCGTGGGTCCCGCCATGTTTAGCAACACTGGATGGTTTGAAAATAACAGGAAGTGATGTCACCACATGTGTACATACTCTGAAACATTTCCAATAATGAACTGGTAAATGTAGACAATCTTTAGAATATGGTATTTCAGAAGTGCATGTAGACGTGTCAGATCAGATTAGTAAAGTAATCTGATTACTCCCAGATATCTGATTATGATGGTGATGTAAACGGGCTCGATGTTTTATAAAAATAGTTATCTGAAATATACAAGAAAAATACATTAACATCTGTAAATTCATCGCTATTGAATCTGGCTGTTGTCAGTCAAACAGATCCAGAAAGTTAGTGGTGCCACTCAGCCCTAACAAGCAATATACACTTAAAGTTTATTATGATTTGGTTTATTTAATTGGCACACAAACCGATCCTGCTTACTACAATCTGCATCACAATAATGTATACATGGTGTTGGCTATGGACTATACCATGCATGACATTAATGTAAAAGTATAAATCAAACTTTATGCTGGCATTACCTCAAGGGCATGACCACTTTGGACAACCTGTGTGACACATCTGCTAAGAAAAGGGAAGCTGTGAAATAAGATTTGATTGATATTTGTCTCGCTGCCTCCTCTACTGCAATCTACATTTTGTCAAAGGACTCTCCCTCCAGGCTCTCTTAGTGAAGTTGCTGGCTTCATTGATAGAAAAGAAAGTCCCCCGAGGGAAGGAGCAAGGCATGTTTCATATGAGGACAGGTCCATTACTGCAATACGTGTAACATGGGCTTGAATCACACAGAGAGTGATGTATAACCCTTGCCTGCCACATTCATCACTGAGTGATGGCTGCAAATCAAATGCATGGTTTACGCAAATCTGACCTTTACAGGCAATCATAATTTCACAATATAAAGTCCAATATATCATATTAGCAAAGTAAATTAAACAGCTAAAACAGGAGACGGTTGGTGGTGTTTTTAGCCTTTTAGTGCCTTCTTAGGGTAAAAGCCCTTAGCAAAAATGTAGGGAATAATGCAGGGATCAGGCTCATAATCAATCAAATAGATTAGAAACAGTGACAACAGTGCAAGCAGTGGTACCACATACGGTCTGCAGTCAGCCCTGGCAGGAAGTGTTGAGTGTTTTAGCTGTGATTGGCTGCAGAGGGGGGTCTGCAGGAGAGAGGCAGCACCGCAGTCAGTCCTACATCGTAAATCATGCTCCCTGCTCCTTTTGATTGGTTTAAATCGAGCCTCTCTTCTGGGCCTTGACTGGGTCCCTGGGCTTATTAGAGCTTCACACTGAGAGAATAAACAAGCTTGCTATTCATCAGAAAGACCTTAAAAAAGGAAGGCAAGCCAGAAGAATTCATTTGGATCATCTATTTACATCTCATTGCACAACACAAGAGCACAACAATGCACATTTGGATCACTGCAACTGGTTTGGTTGTTTAGTTTAGTAGATTCACAAGTATAAATCATCCAAACTTTAAATTTCTCACAATGATCAACTGTCTTGCAATACAGTAAAAATAGAACTCCAAGACTTCATAGTGAATAAAAAAAATAACAACAAAAAAAAAACAAAAAAAACAAAACAAAATGAAAAACACATTTAATTTACAATTTATAGCCTTACAAAATAATGACTTTTTTGTAAAAAAAAAAAAAAAAAAAAAGCAGAACATAATTAAGTACAATGAACAGCAAATAAACCAGGGTTATAAAATCCTGTTGTTTAATTCTTTTAAGAATTTTCATAAGTGTGCATCAACACAGAAATGTGGGAGATGTGGAAATGTAGAAAAGAGCAACTGTAACCTGCAGCGTGAACAGCATGAGCACCAAACCCTGCAAGCCAAACAAAAGCTGTCACAAAAACATGGCTTTCACACTCACTTCTGTTCGAGAATAAATCTGTTTTATCTGATTAAGGCAGGTATCAAACAAACTCAACGGTAAAATAAAGACAGCCACAGGAGGCCACTTTAAAAGTGGTTATTTTATAAAATTGTAAATTAACATTGACTGAAATCAGACATCTCTAGAGATGTTAAGAGATAAAAAAAAAAAAAGTTTATTCACATCTTATCACCGACCAATCAGCTGCCTTTTTTGTATTGTCATCCTGCCCTGTGATGGGATAGTGACATTTGAATTATCGGACTTGTCTCTGCAAAGAAGTCCTTCAATCTTCCAAATCTGAAATCATCAACTTGGCTGATCTCAGCATGGCAAGCCTGGAGATCCAAATGTAAACACTGGGAGCTTTACATCACTCTGACTGGCTTCTGCCTAATTCAGTCCTGTCAGCTCACCAGTGAGGAGGACGTCATGCTGTGCAGATCCCAGCAATACTTGGACAGTAGAAGATTTGTCTTCATGTCTGTTTACACACACAAATAGCCATGTGATGACTTGATAATGAAAGGCTTTATCAACCTCTTTTCACCATGAAGAACTTGCTCCAGGTTTCAAACATGATCTATAAGGCATGGACTTCGGGCACCAAGCCGTCAACAGCAGCTAGTGAAGCGGTGCCATCATGGGTCAGATTTATTTTTCCAGCATGCTCCATCAGATGGAAATCTGGAGGAATTGAAGGTCAAACTTGCTGTTTTCCTCTATTCCTCTAACTACTCTTGAACTATGTTTAAAGAAAGTAGTGGTTATTCTACTAAAAAGGGGTGAACTCATAGGTAGTACATGTCAAAATACCATCAACAGGAATTGTAGTTCCCAAGGGTTCCCAGTAAAACAACCAAAAGCTGACACTGCTCCAACAGGCTTGGCTTCATCCCATAGAGCAATCTGGGGCCACATCTTTCCCAGGTAAGCAACACACACAAATCTGTGTTTCACATCTACAAGAAAGGAGCTTCATCAGACCAGGCCACTTACTTTTATGGCTCTTAGGTCCAGTTCTGATAATCATGGGCTGATTGAAGGCATTTTTAGTAGTGGACATGGTCAGCTTGGACATACACAGCCACATAAGCAACAAACTGGAATGTACTGTGTTTCAACTTCTTTCTCTTAGTACCAGCAAGAACTTTTTCCAGCTACTAAAGCTGAAGTAGCTCTTTTATTGGATCAGCTGGACTAGTAAAATGTTCTGGTCGACCGTGTCAAATGCAGCACTGACATCTAGCAGTACCAGGACTGAAATGTTCCCGCTATCTGTGCTCAGGTGGATGTCATTAAAGACCTTAACTAGAGCATCTCAGTGCTGTGGTGTGGCTGAAAATCTGACTGGTTGACATCAGAACAGTTATTTAGTGTCAGGAAGTTGTGTAACTGCTGAAAGAAAACTTTTTCTATATTCTGACTAAGGGGAGGTTTGATATCGGCCTGTAGCTGCTCATGAGGGACGAGTCCAGGTTTTTCTTTTTCAGTAGTGGCTTGATGACGGCTGTTTTTAGGGTCTGAGAGAAGACGCCTGAAAGCAGAGACGCGTTTACAACCTGGAAGATATCTAAGGCCATGCATCCTGAAACATTCTTAAAAACCCGGTTGGCAGGGCATCAAGACAGCAAGTGGTGGTTTTCAGATGGCCGATGATCTCATCCAGGTTTTTAGGACTAACTGGAGAAAAGTGTGTCATGGTGTCCATGTCTCTGAGTGGACACAGGGACATATGTCCTTCCCCTGGCATGGAAGCACTGATTGCCTGGTTTTCTGAATTTTGTCAGTAAAGAAAGAAGCAAACTCATTCCAGGCCTGGTTGGACAGAAGTTCTGGGGTTACTGACCCAGGAGGTTAGTCTGTCAACAGTAACGAACAAGGCGTGAGCATTATTACATTAAAATGAATTAAATTAAAATGATTAATATCATCAATAACATTATTATTATTATTATAAGTATTTTTTATTTAATTTCATTGTGTTAGCATCAGAAAAAAATCTACAAAAATCATTGCTCCACAGCATCTAAACTGCACCACAGATTTATCGGCATTTGTTTTCTTTTTTCTTTCTTGAACTTCCCGAAGAAATTGCTGCCTAATGCTAATTTTATCAAAGTGACAAATAACTAGTGGATTCATTGATAAGCCAATGATTTGGGCCTCTTGATGTTATTCAATCGAATCTTGTCAAACATACCACAAGAAAAGACTCTTCTGAACTGTTTTGACTGAAACCACAGATGACGGATCTTGACTTGATTTCAACAACCCCCAGAATGTGGTGAGAAACTGTGCTGAATAAACCTGTTTCTTTAAGCATTCGGGTCCAGCGATGCAGTTCATCTTGATTGCTCCCGTCTACTTATTCCTCCCGCATGCAGAGTCTCTTTCAGCCTAACATGCACAGGTTGATAAACACGGCTGTGGATGCAGCATCGCACTGGAACAAACTTCAAAGTGTCCATGTCTTGTTCACACAGGGAAAGGGTCAAAATAAGCACCTGAAATGGTCGAGCTCTTTCTGAATCTGAGACAAGGCGACAAGTGAGGAGTAACAAGTGAAAAGTCCACGCATGGAAGGGCACTCATGTTTCTGTGTTGTCAGAGATAAGGCTTTGGGAGGCTGAAGTCCAACAACTGACATGCATGTTTGTGAAAGCAGAGTTTAACACAGTCACACACATACAATAGTGCAGAGAGTCTGGCTTCAGACTAATTAGAAATGGTTTTATGTGCTTTTTTAGGTAATTTCCTTCAGTAATATGCACATAGTAATGATAAAGGAAGTTACCATCAACTCTACAACATTTCACATTTAATTTCTGCTAAAAAAGCAGAAATATTTTTCTTCAAAGACCATTTTGTGGTTTAAAAAGTCTGCATGAGCTCCTACACTTCTGTTTTTCTCCCCAGAGAAATTCCACCTCGTTTCATTATTTTGGCCAGAGGACATATTATGAAAGTGCTGGCCCCAAGAAAAGAGATCAAATTATGCATGTGGAGAATCAGCTGTCTAAATCACATGAGAACTCAGACGCTGATTCTCTATAATCCAAAAAATGGATGCAGCCTTGGAGAGGCTGAAATGGACATTCGGTCCATTTAACTGCCGGCTTCGTTTAAAAGGAAGGAGAGGAGCTAATTAAGTTGCAAGCACTAAAAACTACTCGGCAGGGTGGTCTTTACTCTGCTAAGGATGTATTTATCTTACTGAAGCATTTAAAATGAGTTGGTCACACCCACGTCTACCACGAGTTGTCAACCTGAAAACTGATGTGATTGGATGATGATGCCTCCAAACTAAAAAGGCTCAAATCTCTGCTTCCTGTTTTTTATTTTGTTTTTTTTTTTTTTTACTCTAATCTACAAGTTCTTACCAAATTACTTCATTTATGTTTTTATTGCATTGATGCATTTCTTGAGGATGTTATCCCTTTTCCACCAGGCTTTGTTTTGTTTACAATGTCAGTCACACCTCTAAGACACAGCAAATACATAATAAGCGTTGGGCATGAGCATAATGATCACTTGTACTTTTGCTAAGTTCAAGTTGAGCATGAATGTTTGGACATATTTCACTGATCATCAAATAACAGAATCTGTACGATTCCTCTGAAAACTGATCACTGCAAATAATCAGATCGCCTACATGTATTTTTCTGATGCAAGTGCAAGGGTTTAATGCAGCATGCCAATCTAGTTGGTGTATTCTAATTAAAGTGCTTGAATCTGGTGGAGGCAGTGGTCCTGCGTGGTTGACAGGCCTGTAATTATAGGTGCTGCGTTCTAGCTATCACTCTCAGGTAATGACAGACGTGCCACGCTCACAGCTCTGAAGATACAAACATTAATCAACGCTGGCAACTGCCTGGACAATCAGCCTGCAAAGCTTCCACCCATCACAATGTGGCTGTCTACAAAAAACAAGACGGGAAAAAGTCAGTTCTAAATGCTGTTTGCAGCTGTTTGCAACTCACTGAGCTCCACAGTCAGATCCTGCAGTATGTGAAACTGACAAATCTGTTTCTGTGGTGTAATTGCCACCTCACATCTGGAGACTATGGTTTTCTCTAAGTGACAGATGTCTGTTTCACTCTGATTTCCTTCTGTAAGTTGGCCTTGACAGATGTGTTATACTTTATCTCCACGTTTAAAATTAACCACAAAAATCATTAACACCAAACATACATACAAGTGTTGGTGAATGATTGAAAACAGATGTTACTGCTGTATTATCTCTGTTTAGTGAACAGAACAGACTTATTGTCGTCTGCTGGGTGCCACTTACTTCAAATCATACCCAGCGTTTTACTTCTAAACACAATAAGTCTTTGTTATAATTACACTTTGCTGCAAGAGAGGAAATTTCTTCTAAAGCATAAAAATAAAACCAACTCAAAGATAAAAAGTTGGTTTCCACAGTTTAAATAGTAGATTTATAGGGGGTTGTTTAGACAACGATTATAGAGGTGACTGAGTAACTAGAACAAAGCACAATAAAGCATCTTAAACTACAGTTCAGTAGTTTAAACTCCAAGATGAAAGAAAGTAAATCTCTTTTTTTCTCTCTCTAGCAACATGACTTTAAGATAGATAAATTCAGCCCGAGACGGATGACGTCTCAGCAGAGGAGTTTTGCTCTGCTTTTATTACACTATAGTATCTCCCCCTAAAAAACAATAGCAGTATTTGGATGCATGAGGTGGGGTCTGAGCAGGAAGGGGGGAAAGCTGGAAATACTTGTCCCAGCAGAATGAGATGCTTTAATTCTCCCAGCCGGCAATTTGAGAAAAATCAGCATGAATCGTTGAGGAGCTCCTCCTGGTAAGACGGAGGCATCATTGTTTATGTCAGCAGCGCTAAACATGCTGAGGAGGAAGTCACACATACAGCCCAGAGCAGGGAAGGTGGTGAGGTGACATGTTTGTCTCAATATTATGTTTCCCACATAAAAATTGACCGTGGAGCTTTCGGTCGATTGCCTCAATAATCTGCTCTGTTGCCCGTGATCTCAGCTCCGCTCTGAACATTTACATGTCCACAGGCTGCTTTTAAGAAATCTATCACCATCAATCAAGTCACCAATGTGTAAAAGAGCTTATTTGGCTCTTCTACACATTAAGACACTTTTCAGAAAAACATGGAGGACCTATGTATTGTTTATCAGGAAACACTGATTTTCCTCTGTGTGAAATTTATATAATGCCAAATATATCATGTTTTACCAGCATATTTTTAATTAGAGCCATCACATAAATGGAAAAAGAGGTAAGGATGTAGGAAACTGTAGAAAACCTCATGTAATACCCTGACCAAAGCATTAAAACCTGTCAGACTGAGGTTAATTTGAGCAGGTATTCATCAACGCAGCACAGGATGCTTCATTTTGTCCATGATTAAATGGGCAACAGCATTAAAGAAAAAAGAGAGAGAGGTGATGTGAATGTCTAGGTGTACTCAGACTTTTTACCATTCAAACAAGAGCCTTTAGGTGAAGGCAGGTAATTGGAGAGGTTTTTTGATTTGAATTTGTCTGTGGACTAGAGGGCTAAATGACCATGTAAAGCCTCTGGCAGGCCTGCAGATATAATTGTATGTATGCACACCGTATAAATAAAATCATCGTCTTAACTCATCATGGCCGTGGTTTCTGAGTACACCTCACAATCCATCCATCTGCTTCTGAGCTCTTAAGGATGCAAAGGCGTCAGTGAGTAGAATTGTATAAGAAGTCATTCAACCATATGAAGCACTCCCGTCAGTAAATGTCAAACCCACCCTGTATGCCAAAGGAGCCTCAATTATGTGTCTATAAAACTACTCAAGATGAAAGAAAGAATAAAAATCACCTTAGAAACCACTACACACAACTAGCAGACTAAGCAGAACAAGCATAAAATCTGAAGTCTACAGAGTTCATTAGAGTGGCTTGGTCAGTGTACGTAGGATACGATTATCACTTAAATCACTTGTTTAGTTATAGTTCAATCAGGGAACCTGTGTGAAGAAATATCCCTCTACTAAATATAATGATTAAAAGCTAGAATTGTACCAGGATGGAGATCCAGCTAGCATCTGTGAATGCAAGCAGCAGTTAACATTGCTTGAGTCAGGTCTGATGCCTCTGGGAACTCACACCTTCACCAAATTATTACAAATAGAACTTAAGTAGCAGTCAGTAAGTATAAGTGTCGCATGCATCGTGCATCTTTTTCTTGTAAACTTAGTGTCATGCACACAGTCAGGGTCCAGGTATAATTACTGTCAATATATATTTATAGCTTTATTCACCAAGTATGAACACACACAAGGAACTTTTTACCAGCAGATGTTGTCACTCTAGTAGAAGTTAGTGAGATAAGTAATAAAATAAATAAAGGAATAAAATAAGATAAAGTAGCCTCTTATATAGTGGTGTGTACTAGAGCTCTTCAAATATACACAATATAAAGTAGACTAAGTAAAGGAACAGCAGCAACCCGTTAGCTGTTTAGCTGGTCAGTAAAAGGACTGCAGTGTGGGGCTGATCAGATTGTGTGAAAAAAAATCTTTACAAAAGAAACTTAAATTTCTCAGATCTGTCATTTAATATGTTAATGAAAAATGTTTTATTTGGCAAAAATCTTTGTAATGTGTTTTATAATGATCATAATCATGATCAATGATTAAAGGCAAATGAAAAGTAAAATCTCAAGCAAAAAATATTGTATCAGTATCAGTGCCCTGCATTTAATTGGTATCAGATCGATACCAAAATTTGCAGTATTGCCCAGCCCTACTGCAGTGGGAAAGAAAACTGCTCCGGTGCCTCTTACTGCCTCTGTTCCACCAAAAATGGAAGCGCAGCGGAAGCGTCTTGGAAACACAGCTGAGGCTAATGGGAAAGGTTGCGGAAGTGTCTCGGAAATGCTTTGGACGCCGTGTGGAAACGTCTCGGACACACTGCGGAAATGCTGCAGAAGCATCTTGGAAACACTGCAGAAGTGCTACGGAAGTGTCTCAGAAATTCTGTGGAAATACTGCAGAAGCTACCAAAATGCCTCAGAAGCGCTGCGGAAGCAGTTGTTAAATGGTAAATGGTAAATGTTCTGTATTTATATAGCACTTTTCTGTACCTGGAATGATACCCAAAGCACTTTGCATCATACATCACGTTCACCCATTCACACACACATTCATGCACTGATGGCGGAAGCTGCCATGCAAGGTGCTCAACCATGACCCATCAGGGGCAATTTAGGGGTTCGGTTTCTTGCTCAGGGACACTTCGTCATGAGCGCGACAGGTTGAAGATCGAACGGGCAACCCTCAGGCTACAAGACAACCACTCTACCCACTGAGCCATGCCACCCCATGACTGCAACTCTAATCAATGAGCGTGTCCACCAGGCATGGCGCAGCATTTCTGAAGCATCCGTGAAGCATCCGTAAAGTGTCCGTAAAACGTTGTGACGCTGTGCTTCCCTAAAAATATGCGGCTGTTCTAATTTTGCTACTCAAAGCTTGGCGATCGTGTCAATCTAGAGCAGAGTGGATCGTTCAGGCAGGAAGTCAGTCAATGAAAAACAAAATAGATCCTGTCGGTTTTAAAAATAAAAACTATGTGCACACTTTCAATTGCATTTTACTCTGAAACATCAACATTAGGTCACGGCTGACAGCATGGGCACCAAGCCATAAAGCAAGCAAGGGTCTCACGTGATACTTGACACCATGCGTGATAAGACGTTTTTCTTGGAGGTGGAAAATCATTTTGTACAACTCCACACATCCCTACTATCAGTGACGTGCGGTGAAGTTTATGGTTGGTGAGGCACTGATTTACAATTGTAAGAACTGAAAAGAGCATCTTATTTCAATATGTATTCAACAGCATGCAACTACTGGTAATGCTTCATGTCCTATCAGCATTCCTCTTTCAATTACACTCACACACCCACTGTTACTAACTCTTCAGTGAGAAAAGAAGCTACTGGCGTCCTAAAAGTCGCTAGAAGTCGCTAAATGACATCATCTAATGTGCATAATTACCTGGTACATAGTCAATGTCAAGTTTATTTGTATAGCACCTTTAATGTGAAAGACAACTCAAGGTGCTTTACATGGAGATCATCATCAACAACAAAAACAAACAAAAAAACAATTTAAGAAAAGTTTACAATAAAAATAAGCATAAAATGAGGCTAAAAATACCCAAATACAAAAAACACTGAACATACAGACATCAAGTAAAAAGGAGAGAAAAACAAAAATTAATCATAAGCTATGTTAAAAAGGTAGATCTTTCATTTAGACACTAAATGAAGCTTCACCATGTTTACTCTGTTTTCTCCACTATTTTGCTAATGAATGGCAGATAATATTATAATTATAATATAACTATAATTTTTAAGGATAGTTGGGTCCAAATTAGGCTTTTTTAAAAGTGGTTTCATCACTGCAGTTTTAGGGGCCTTAGGAAAAACACCAGAGACCAAAGAGATGTTAACAATTTGTAAATAATCCATCTCCAGACATGGAAAAACCTTTTTTAGAAAATCAGTAGGTTGTGGATCAAGGCAGCACGTGCAGGGTTTAGTCTCAAATTTGCTCATTTTAACACCATTTAATTCATTTGACTGCTGAATAAAATGGCTCCTATGCAGAGACAGGGTGGCAGTATGTCTAATTTTCTGTATTTTTTCATTAAAGAATATTGCAAATTCATTACATAACTTGACAGAGTAAAAATAAACAGGTAAAGATGGACGAGGATTAGTGAGTCTGTCAATAGTAGCAAAGAGTGTGCGTGCATTATTTTTTTGAGAATTTATAATCTGTGACAGAAATATATTCCTTGCATTTCTCAATTCAAGATTGTATTTTTGCAATGATTGTTTACAGAGATCCAAATGAATTGATCATTTAGTTTTCCGCCATTCACGTTCTTTGGACATGTTCTTTTTTGTTGTTCCACCTGTGGAGCATTTCTCCATGGAGCTTTTAGCTTATGTGATCTGACTTTTGCTGTAAGAGGTGCAATTTTATCCATTACAGACAAAATTCTGGAGTTAAAACTATTGACAAGATCATGAGGTGATGATGGCAAAGCAGTAGGAATCTCAGAAATTTCCTCAGAAAATAGTTCACCACAATGGTCATTAATAAATCTTTTTTTTAACTGAGAATGAGCATTTTTTGGACAAGAAACATTCCTATCACAGCAAATACAAAAATGATCGGAGAGTGAAGGGTCAAAAACAGTCCAGTACTCGGTCCAGTACATGGCCTCTGTTATGAGTGGGCTCACTGACATGTTGTGACAGTCCAAAATTCTCTAGCACAGATAGGAATTTTTGAACATAACAATCATTTGGGCAATCAGTGTGTATGTTAAAATCCCCAGAGATTATAACACTGTCAAACTCGGTTATAGCAGCTGAAACCAATTCCATAAAATCATTAATGAAGAGAGCAGAATATTTTGGTGGCCTGTAAATTATTATTAAAACAGTTTTGACTCTGCAGGATAGTGCAACAGCTAAATGCTCAAAAGAGCCATACGTGCCAAATGACAGCTGTTTACAACTTAGCTTATTATTGAATCAAACTGCCACTCCACCTCCCTTTTTCCCTGTTCTAATTTCATCTAGGAACATATAGTTTGGAGGCACGGATTCGTTAAGAGTTGCTGCTCTATTATTTTCATCCAGCCATGTTTCAGTCAAAAGCAATAGGTCCAGCTTATGCTGTGTAATAAAATCATTAATTAAAAAAGCCTTAGAGGACAAAGATTGAATATTTAGAAGTGCTAAATGCAATGGTTCTGAATTTAATGTAGATTTCTCCAGCCAAGGCTATTGAGGTTTGACAGAGCTTAATGTTTGAACATACATGTCTAGGTTTGTGTGTCCTTTTCAATCTGTTTCAAATTATAACAGGGATTTTTAACATTTCTTGATTTTGTGTACTAATTAAATCTGATTGTCAGAGGATTTTACTTCTTGTTCAGCCATATCAATGTTCATAGACAGCAGTGAGGAGCCTTTGTAGTTGGGATGAAAACGATCAGTTTTACAAAGTACTGGTTTGTTATAAAAAGCAACAAAATTGTCAACATATATAACGTTTTTGATATTACAGTATGCCTTTAGCCAGATATGAAGCTGGCGTACGCGACTGAACTTGACGTCACCAAAACAGGGAGGTGGGACGGACCGGAGATGACGTGTTGTTTACGTGTCGCTTTCAGCGTGAGCAGCAGGTGGATGAAGTCATCTTTAAGTTTTTCCGATTGTTGCAACTTAATGTCATTTAGTCCGACATGCACAACAATTGTGGAAATAGATGGATGATTTTAAACACACTTTGGGATTACTTTGGTAATGTCCTCTACTTTAGCTCCCGGGAAGCAAAGAGTTTTTGCAGCAGGGAAGGATGCGTGACGAATGATGGACGAGCCCACAACAAGGACGTCAGGTGGAGAGGGACTTCGAAATGATGTACTCCGTGGTCTGTTTTGGTTAGATTGGGACACCGTGGGAGACGGGTTCAGAACAGAAGTGGGTCCAGAAGGAGTTATAACTTTCCGAGGCAAAGTCATTCTTCTAAAAGGCGGAGCCACTGACAGAGAAACCCCCTGCGCCGCTGTCAGAGGTGGATCCCTTGTTTCGGAAGCAACAGCTGAGCCGGCGTGTTCTGGCTGTGGGCATTGGGGCTGACAATCAAGAACTTCTAAAGCTTGAAACCTGTTTTCAAGATGTAGTACTTCTTCAGTTTTGCGGGGCCGAGTGGCAGCAGAGTCACGATAACTACAACACTTGACTAAATGCCCACCTTGGAAGTTTAGGTTGTGCCCTGAGCCTCGGCCAGATGTCATGTAGAGCAGAACCTGTACCACAGGTTTGATCTCCACCTACAGCAACGGATCCGGACCATGGCAGAGTTTTATCATCATCTCTGCAAGGTGTGGAACAAGGCGGGGAGCACTCAGAAAGGCCATTGCGACTAACAGAGCCGAGCATGGACAGGTGTTTGGCCTGGGACGCAGCGATGGTGGAAAACTCACAGATGATTTTATCCTTTTCATCAATGCTGTTTTTAAGACCAGAGGTGCCCAACCTCAATTTGGTGATGGTAAGTTCACATGAGTGACAAGCCATCAGCACTTTATAGTTGTAACTTAGGTAGCCTGTTAGCAGCTGCTGCTTGGCACGTGGCAGGTAGGCTAAGAAAGTCAAAACTTTGTGATCTGTATAAAACTCACAGAACTTCTTGCATCCACCAACAGAACATTTGTTGAATACTCTCCCAAAGGTCAAAAAAACAATCATTTCATAAAAACGTAGATGCTGCTCGCCCGTGTAGCCGTGCTGCTGCTCCATAGTAATGGAGCTGCTGTGGAGAGGGATGTCATGGGAAAAGACAAGCTAAAAATGTTTAAAAAGGCAAAACTAATAAAAATAAAACAAATTCTTTGGTTAATATTTTCTTTTATTCTAGTTTAATTTAATTAAGTGTAGGCTGTTTTCTAATTAGGAGGCTGCAACATTTCACAACACTTGTTTTCCTCCACACTCTTCATTTATAGACATTAATATCTGACGATAAGCCAGCGCGAGATCATCCTGCAGCAGCTTTGAACGTTTCATGTTCAGCCTGGTGATGAAACAGGTGATCATCTCCTGCTCTGAATGCAGCTGCTGCTGCTGCCAGAAGCCTCTTCTGGTTGCTTTTGGACAGGAGGGGCCTGCACAGCAGCACCTACTCCTCACTGAGAAGAATAAACTACTTTCATATACGTCAGTCTACAAAAGTCTCCAATACGGAAAAAGTCGCTGGATTTGTCGCTAGTCGCTTTAAAAAAAACAAAGTTGACAACACTCACACACACGGTGTTGGTGTGAGTGCGCCCCCTTGAGGTGAGGCAGAGTACTGTTTGCCTCACCTGCTGACTTTTCTCTGCACTTTATTGTACGATAAACAGGAATATTTCTCTGATAAATACATTAAATACATTACGCAGACTGTAGAGAGTCATGGTGTATAACACATATTTCTGTAAAGTTCATATTGGTGAAATGCTGAGGAACAGAAAACGGCACGTGTCATGCATTTGTATTGGATGGTCCAGTCAGAGCTGAGGCACAGCTCGCCAGTGCCTCCACCAGGGTTTCTGCACTGGATTTGATCTGGAAATACTCAAATTTGACAATTTTTACTTAATAAACTGTCAAAAACGTGTTAGAGTCATACTGAAAATGCATTTTTAACACAGATCAGTGGAAAATGTTAATGTTTATTGTATGTTTTTTTTTCTTTATCATGGCACTGCCTCACCTGCCTCCCCTGACCGCAAGTCACTGCCTACTATAAAGACATGACTATAAAGCAGGTGAGATGGGTCAGACTGGCCAAATAACCTTTTGTTGTGTTTTTGTTCTCTGCCCATAAATGCACCAGCTATTGCGAAATGTTACATGTGATGGAGTGAAATGGAGAATCCAGTCGTGGCAGAAATGCTCTGCTCTGAAATGCTCATGGTGTGACAGGATGGCAGGCGGAAAGCTCGGCGTAGCCACTCCACGGCGCTTTCACGATGCTTTTGTGACCCTTCTGGTGGAACCGAGGGGCTAATCCTGGTCTGCGGGGTTCTAAGGCATCACATAAGGAAAGAAGAGTGTGCATTTGTGCACATATATATGCAGCAGCCTGTCGAAAGTGTTTCAGTAACATGTGAGTCACCACAGCTAACACCAATGAAATCCAGAAAACAGGAAATATTGGCATTTCCAGTTCTGGGGTTTCATTTTAAAAATGTTAGGTGTAGAAAGCATGCACCCAACAAAAATCTGTTTTGAAAAACCATGTGCATGCCCACCTCAACTGTATGTCTTTTTAATAAAATCCACAGTCCGTTATGGAAATTTATTCTTTTATATGATACTTATGTCCCACCCCTCTACACCCACACATTTTAACCATTAAAATAAAGAGCCTCATGAGTGCTGATGCAAAAAGCCTTTTAATATATTACTGCAACAACCAAGATGAAGAATGAGAAAAGGAATTTTCTGTATTGGAATGATGTGATAATTTCTGGATGAGGATCCATCTTCATCAACGTATAATGCCAGGCCACAGTCAGCATTTCAAATTCAAATAAAACATGAATTTTAAGTGATGATAAAGTAAGGAAACCCCAGAGAATAACTAAATATGACAGGAAGTAAAAACAGGGCTCCAGATGGCCTGTTACAAATAAGACACTCATGGGCCAGGAAGTCTAATTTACCTCTGGATGCCTAATTCTTCAGTTCGGAGCCAGTGCATCCATCATGCAGCATCATGCACAAGTTCATCTGCAGTGTTTCTCTGTGGCTGTGAGGTGACCGGAGAAGCATGGAAGACAAAATGGAAGCAGAGTGTAGCATCCACCCTGACGTGTCCATCACTGCACACCTCAGTGCACAGAATTTACTGCGCAAATAAATCAATGAAGAAAAATGAAAACAAATTATGAGATTGGCCGTTTGTTTAGATTTTTTTTTTTTTTTTTACTTCTTTGATGTTTTTTTTTGGGGGGGGGGGGGGGGTCACAACTGATAACGATCATTTCATCAGTTCACGTTCAGGTGAAAAGAACTTTCCTACCACGTGCAACACCCCATCAACATGATCATCACCATTATCACCATTACCATCATCACCATCACCTTCATCATCACATTATTATTACCATTATCTCGCCATCATCATCACTATTATCACCACCATCATCATCATCATCCTTATCATCATCATCACCATTATTACCATCATCATCATCATTACCATTACCATCATCACCTTCATCATCACATTATTATTACCATTATCTCGCCATCATCATCACTATTATGACCACCATCATCATCATCATCCTTATTATCATCATCATCATCCTTATCACCATCATCACCATTATTACCATCATCATCATCATTACCATTACCATCATCACCTTCATCATCACCATTATCACCATTAACTCACCATCATCATCACTGTTATCACCAACATCATCATCATCTTCATCATCATCACTATCATCACCATCATCATCATCATCATCCTTATCACCATCATCACCATTATCACCATCATCATCATTATCATCATCCTTATCACCATCATCACCATTATCACCATCATCATCGTCATCACCATTACATCATCTTCATTATCATCATCATCATAATCATCATCCCTGTCCATTTCAACAGCTTCATTAATTGTCCACATAATAGTCCCACTGCACTTAAAAAAGGTTTTCTTGCACAGTGCAGCTTTTATTTTAATGAATAAATAAAAGTTTAATGTATGCACTATACCAGAATATTAGCTCATCATAGAGTCTGAAGTAAATTAACTGATTAAAATAGCATATTTAGTTAAAAGATTGCAGGATAATTGGCAAAACCTAACAAAAGAACCTCACTGCTGCAGCTCTTACATCCATTGTGGAGAAAAATTTATGAATCTTAATGAATCGTTGATTGGGCGTGGACATGCTGAGAAGAGCACATTCACTGGATGGACAAACCCTAAAAAGACTCAACAGTCTGTTTCTTGGATTAAGTTCTGTAAAGACTGGAGCAACCTTCTCTGTGTGCATCACAGAGGCCGTGTATCCCACTAACTCAAAGCTTTTCACTGACCAGCAATGCCCTGTGGATTTGATGCTTTGATCCTGGCAGATCCTGTAAAAAAATCAAGGCTAAGTATTCACACATGTGTGTCGCCTGACCATGCAGCGTTTCCTGCTCCTGCCAACAAATAGCATCTCAATGTTCATCAGTCATTCCAAGTAAATATCTCCTAGCTGCTGATCCGCATTTCAGATCTTCCTCTAGGGCTTTTTACCCTCCTCTTCACTGAACTTATGGTCTCTCTTGCATGACCAAGCAACTCATGGGAAGGCATTAGGATTTAGGTCAAGACTTTGACTTGGCAAATCCAAAACACTGAGGATATTTTTCGAAGCCTTTCTCGGTAGATTTGTTTGAACGCTGAGGATGACGTGAATTGTCTATTATCTTTAAGTTTCCAAAACCCACAAGGTGGGGTTCACACCTTCTCCACAGTATTTAACCTCTTTTTTTCTTACTTCTCAACTTCTTACCTTTGCTCGGCCTCTTGCATTGTGATTCAGGATGAAAAAAATACCATTTGTATTTCAACATGATAAGCAGGCCCATAGATATGATTCTTACTAATGTGAGTTATTAACCTTGGCCCTTGGTCTGTATCCAGACAGAGAGAGAAAATTATTTCCTCAGCGCTGGTATAAAGAGCCTCTGCAGGTGAACAAAGCACAATTTTTGCCAAGATTTTTTTTTTTTTTTAACTGTAATAGCACCATTTAAATATAATCTACACTAAAATGTGAATCCTCTCAAAATTACATACTCTTCCAGGTGTAATGAGGCAGAGGTTGTTCTGCAAGAGTAAAGGCTCACCGTGGCTGCTCTTGCGTGAATGCCACCTCTGTTCAGTGTTCGGCTGGTTATTGATGGATGCAAAATGACATCAGATGCAGCGGTGACGGCTAAAGAATCTCAAAATATGTCTTTTTTATGCTTTTTCTACATTTTATGTTTTGTTTATGGCTTTTGTAATGTTCTTGTCTGTTGATCATTTATGTCATGCTCAAACATTTTAGAATGAACAAACTGTTCTTGGGTATTTTCACATAAACTATAGTTTATATACACTTTTTATTTTATGCAGATGGTGTGGTAGTTAGCATCGCAGCCTCACATCAAGACGGTTGCTGGTTCAAGCCTGGGGGGAGTTTCAATCAGTGGCCTTTCTGTGTGGAGTTTGCATGTTAGGTTAATTCTCCCTGTGATGGACTGAAGACCTGCGTACCTGCCGCTTGCTTGTTAATTGCTGAGATAGGAAGTATAGACCCCGTCTACCACCAGCCAATTACTGTTAGAGAAGGTCCTGCCAAAAACAATACTTTGAGTAAATATGTGACAGTGTGAACCATGAACCGCTAGTTTCCTCCTTCTCAGCTGAACCATAAACAAACGCAACAAAGGGAAAAGCTGATCAGCTGATCACCGACAGAACATGAGAGGAGAGGGAGGAAGCAGCTGCTGCACAAACAGAGACGGCCACAGATCCTCTAGAGTCCCACCATCATAACAAAGAAATCACAGGTGTATGGAGCTTGTCATGTCGCGCATGCATTAATTGTGTTAAAAATATTAACGCAATTAATTACATAAATTAGTTGCCGTCATTATTATATTATATTAAGGGCTGTCAAAAATAATGCATTAACAGCGGAAACTAATATATGTAATTAATTATGTTATTATTTTTAACGTAATTAATGTATAACAAGCCCCATACATCCTTCATTTCTCTGTTATGACGGTGGGGCGATTCTGGAGATGAGCCTGCTAACTCTATGGATGGATTTGAGAATAAAAAGGACATTGATGGAACAACACATGAGCGCCACAGCGCCGCCTCTGTGGAGAATGATGCTGTTTTTACCACAGTCTTCGCGCTGAGATTGTTCCACACCTGTACTTTTCTTTCCTGCGTCGTGCACAAGCAGCTGATCTAGTGTCCCTTCGGTCTTCTGTGTCTGCAGAGCAGCGTGAAGCCTCTTCGTTTCCTGTTGTTCTGTGAATCATGAATCAGAAATTGACCAAACACTGGTGGAAAATGTCAACCGTAACACCTAAGAGTGACATTTTGATTCCTGTCAGGCCTAATGCAACAATCTCCCACACTAGTGCGATGCGCCCTCCACGTCCCCTCCCGACCCCCCTACAGACATCAACATGACAGCTACTTAATCTATGACCTGTTCCACCTCCGCCAGGGAGGCTACAGGCAGGTCACATCCAGGTGATAGGTCTTTGTGGTCCACCTGATTCTCTTTTCATTTTTCCGCCCATGTGCGCTTCACATTTACTGACCTTGCCAGTCCATCATTTCCAGCCTCTGAGTCGGCTTCATAAACGTGCTGGGAAGGAACCGCTGTGTCTGACCAAGGTCGGCAAATACCACAACACAAAAGCTCGGGCTAATTTGTTCAGCTTCCAAAAACAGGGATCAGGAGTGGACAGAATGTTATTAAAGCCACAGAAACAGGTCCAAACTGTTGATAGGCACCCACTCTGTAGCTCAACAACCATAATTTTGGTGAGTTATATGTCTTAGAGATTTAGTTATGGGCCTGAAACAGACTTCTTAACATCTGTACACTGCTGGATCCTCAGTGTTTTTTTTTGTTTTTTTTTGTATTCATTTCCTGAATGAAAGCTATCAGCCTGAAAGCCAGGCTACAATATTAAAGATATAGAGGACAGCTCTATATTTTACTATTAAGTGTTTCTAGCTCATGTTTTTCAGAAGAGAACTTTTTTATTTGAAAGAAACATTTCCTTTCCGCCTCCTAACCTTTTTCTCCTGTGTACAAGCGTTCTGAGGGAAACGTGACTGTTAATCACAGTCAGGAAATAAACAGCTGTAGGAGGAAAGAACCAAGCAGAACAAAAAGATGAACTGAGGGAGGAAACAACCAGGTCAGAGGAGTGAGCACTAGTTCCCTTCTCAGCAGCCTGCCAGCCAACAGCAAGCTAACGTGATCTGCATGCTAACCACACGCAGCACAGCGCTTGTCCTCTGGCACTCTGGTGGCTCACTATCTCCTTCAGATCGAGCCGCCAGGACAAAGAGTGAGCCTCTAAAGCTTCAAGGTCAGATATAAGATCTAGAAGAGGAATAATAAACATGTTTGAACTGGCAGCTTTGCCCCTCGCCTGGACAACCATTCAATTACAGACTGACAGCACGCTTATTCAATCCCAGATCTCAGCCGCTGATTGAATTTGAATTGTTGCTGCTTGTGGGATTATGAAACATGACAGGCTTTTTATAAGGTGTAATTAACGCCCTGATATTAATGGGGACATGACAGGTATTAAATTGCTTTCAGATCTCAGTGTCACTGACTGACTGTTAGGGGTGCTGTGTGTGTGATCTGTGTGTGCTAACATTATTGTTAGCATTTAGACATCCATCAGCCGTCATCCTTTAAGGTTATTTACAAAACAGCTGAAATTTATAAATCAGTAAATCACACGGGGAGTTAAACCATGCAAACAGAAACAGGTAGCTGATTTGTAAGATTTGAAACACTTCAGAGAAATCAACAAGTACTATATGTTCTATTCAAAGCTGCTGAAAGTTTATAACACCCCTCCGAAGCCTTAATGATGTCTCTAGGTACCAAACTTTTGTATTCGTGTTCAGCTGAACAGCTTGCAACGAGCTCAACCATATGGCCCAAATGAATAAACAACTGCAACAAAATTTCTCAAGGAAGAACAGAAAATCGGTCAGTTTTCCAGGCTCGAAGGGAGGAAAACAAATGTCAAATTTAAGACTGTGTCAGCATTAAAAAACAAAGAATGTGACTATCTTTGGACTTTTAGGGATAGCCCATTACTTCCTGTACGGTTCAGTGTCCACATACTGAGCTGTACTGTGTACGCTGAGCTGCCATGTTGCCACCCGATCCGTCAATCATTTCTTTGTCTCCTTGGTCAAATATGAACCCCTGCTGTTTTTTTACATTGTCATTCTATAGCTACACCTGAAACAGCAGTCAGGTGCAATCACCGAGACACTTACTGCTCGTCTCTGTGAGCAGCAGCTGCGTCCCTGTCTTCCTGAGCCATAAATATTGGCAAACTGAGAATAATAAAGGTAAAACAAACAATTAGCAAACCCATTTCCCCAAGGGGCCGACTGTCAGAGTAATTTATACCTACCAAACGGATCTTTGTTAACACCTTGATCATTTAGACAGAGGCCAGGGGGAGTGTGTGGATGCAACTGTCGCATATCATCAAAACTAAATATGCTCAAATAAAAATGTCTTTTTATTCATTTCAGCTGCTGAGTTTCAAGCTTTTATTTCTAATTCTTACTGTTAATTGTGTGACTTGTCATATTTATTCACTTTTATACAGTGCCTCATTTTGATGCCTGAAAGGACAAAAATTATTTCTCATTTCAACAAATATGTCACTTGGAAGTTTATTTATTCCTCTAAAGACCCTGTAATCTCTGACAGATGTGCAAATACTGGCAACCAGCTTGCTTCTACCATTATTTCATCCCTCTGCAATTCAATGTACATATTCTATTAAACTGGATGGAAAATTAGCTAAAATGAGCCTTTCCCATTGCTGCACGGGAGTTTAACACCCCTGCAGGGGAGTTTTCGTTACCGTAGAAAGTATCCTAACAAAGGAGAGAATACCAGCTTAAAAATGAAAGAAGAACACTTTACAAAAGATTGGGATTAATGGTTATCACATAAAAGAAGAAAAAGGTTATAATTCATTTTGATTTTTGAAAAACTCATTCCCTCAGGCTTTGTTATTGCTTTTTATTTTTTTGTTTGACATGTTGATCCTTGTTTGCTGTTGTCAAATTATAAAATGTGTAATGGGAAAGAAGAGAGCTAGTAGGGGGAAAAAGAAAAAAAGAAAAGGAAAAAAATCTTATTTTAATGTAGCCTGCCCCCCTCCTTGTAAATGTGCAGTTTATTTGTTTAATAAAATAAAAAAACTGTTCTCACAGAAGCACCTAGTAGGAAGTCCATCAGCAGTCAACAACTTCTTTTCTCACCAGACAAAGTTTGATATTTGACACGAAAAGCAAATTGTGAACTTCATCTCAAAAATCTGAAGATGTTTCCCATCAGTTTAGTTCAAGGTGACAGTTTTCCAAGTTTGATGGGATTTTTCAGGCTTGAGTCCAGAGTCTCATCAAGAAAAACCAGCGTAGAAGATGAGTCAGCGATTTTGAATAGTATCTTTGAATTAAATGCCCATCCCTAATTTAATTTATTTTCTGTACCACTTCTTCCAATTAAGGGTCGCACGGAAGCTGGAGCCTATCCCAGCAATTAACAGGTGAGAGGCAGGTACACCTGGACAGGTCGCCAGTTCATCAGAGGAGAGAGACAAACAACCACTCACTCTCACTCCTCGGGAGTATTTAGAGTGACTATTTAACCTAACATGCATGTCTTCGGACGGTGGGAGGAAGCCGGAGAACCCAGAAAGAACCCAAACATACACGGGGAGAACATGCAAACTCCACACAGAAAGGCCGCTGTTTGAACCTCCCCACAGCGACCTTCCTGAGGCCGCGGTGCTAACCACCACATTATACATTTTCAAAATCTTACCAGCTCAGTCACAAACTAGGATCTTAGATGATGTTCACACTGTAGGTCCTAATGCTCAGATCTGATCATGTAAATTTGACCTTCAGTGTGACCTGCACACGGCCCTGAAGTCATGTCACAGGCAGCACGCTGTGTTTACGGAGGTAAACTTAGATGCTACGTGTTACGGCCCTGGGTCTTAGCCTTGGGTTTGTTTGTAAATTTCTGTGTTTGGTTGAGACCATGTGATTGGCTGGCTGCCTGGATTCCCCGAGCAACTACCTGGATGTGTCATCACTCGTCATCGGTCATCACCCGCCTGTGATTGGCCCAATCATCTGATGTCCAACTGGAGCTGCACTATTTAAGCGGCTTGCCATTTGTAGTCTTTGGACTTGGTATTGTGGTGTGTGTGTTTTGGCTGAACTGTGTTTCAGACTGACCCGTTTTGGTGATTGCTTTAAAGTCGACTGATATGGGTCTTCTGCTTGTTAGTTTTGTGAATGGCTTTAGGCCTTAAGGTTTGATTTGGTTAAAAGTAAAAAAAACTTTGTTGAGATTGTTCAGATTTGAGTTTCTTTGCCTTTTTGTTTTCAAACCGTGTTTATTTACCTTTAGTCCTTTTTTTATTTATTTATTTTTTTTTGGTTGTTAAATAAACCTTTTACTTATAACATTTAATTTCTTGTCTCTGACGTTGCCCACCCTTTCCCCTAGCAGAGCCGGCTTTAACAGCATGTTAGTGTGATTCAGAATTTGTTGTTGCGCCGTCAGAGGCGAGTAAAATGATGGTACAACATTGCTCCATCCATTCGATCGATCTCGGCTTCTTCGGTGCAGATTTGTAACATCTGTCTCACATCAGTGATGCGAAAGTCAGATGAAATGCGTTCAGATATGAGTCACATGTGGGCAAAAAAGTCAGATTTGAGTTACTTTTTGCCTGCAGCTTTATTCATATTTGGCAATATTTAAACATCAGAGCTCTGAAATACAGAAAACATTTCTAAATATTTATACAAGTACTTTGAACTCTCTGACATAGCCAAGTGTTTCAGTGTTTAGCCCCAGTCTGCAGTGAGGGAGCAAAAGGCGTTCTTGCCCTGAACTAGGATTGATTAATATGAACGTGACTTAACAAGAAAAAAGTGTTGTGAAAAACATAAGCATGTTTTCTTAAATGAAGACAAATTAATGAGAGTAGTCCTCACCTTAATGCAAACCCATGTCATGTAAATTATAAATAATTTAGCAGTCTGGCCCTGATTGATTGCCCAGTCCACACCTCAGAAATGGGACTTTTTATTCAAAGCTGCTTCACACGTGACAGCAGAGCATGTTTTGATTCAGAGGTTGGCCTGCTTAGAGATGCCAAGGCACTTTGATTTCATATCCAAGCCATGACACATCTTTCTTTTTCTTCGTTCTTCTCACTATCAAAGTGACAAAGTACGAAGTCTTTAAAAAAAGCCAAACATCTATGCAGATGCATCTCAATCAGTGCCATGTCATGACAACATCTCTGATTGGATGCCATATTTGATCACACATGAAAAAATTATTTCAGCTGCAACTTTGTGAAGGTCCCATAGTTGGAATAAATGAGCCTTAATATTAGTCCACTGAAATGTGAGGAGGTGACCATCTTACACAAGTGTCCATCTTCCTCTGCCTTCAATAACATGAAGAGTTGCATCCATTTCCTCTCTGGAGGGTTCATGGCTGCGGGGCTGACGCTTGTCAGAAACAATTACATCCCTTGGTCTCTGGGAGGGCCTCCTCTTAATTTGAACTGATAAGCATCTCCTTGCATATTAGCAGTGAGGCCCAGCGGTCATCCCGCTCCTGCAGATAATGGACTGGGCTGGCAAACAGCATTTGTCAGGGACAGCCACTTACCTGGGTCGTGCACGACATGTTGAGCAATGCTAATAATAGCTACTCAGCCAGACTAGCAGTTAGCAGGCCGCGAACCCCAACCCTGCGGCTGGCAATCGATAGTCATTTACTCTCTCTTTCCTTTCAGCCCAACAGAGAAAAAGATGTATTAGTGACTGAACCTCCTTTCAGTTGCTGTAAGGCTGGACTGTGAGAAAACACTTTTTAGTCCCCCATCAAGAGGCTCGCCCATTGTGCTCAAACAGTGTTTCTAAAGCATGAATGTTGATCTGAAATGCACATTTCTTCTGATCAATTCATGGCTTATAAAGCTAATCTAATACAAGTTTGCAGGAGCATGCTTAAGTAAAACTCCTTGAGGTAAACTGTGATGATAAAACAGTCCATTTCTCTTCATCTTGAGGCAGTTTGTATGCCATGCAAGCCTAAGGTTTGTATACCTAAGTTAAATAACGAACATCTATAAAGCAGCTCATAAGTTTTCACTTCCTTGCCAACTTCCTTGTCTATAGACATTATCATATAGAAATACTGAGCAACTGGACTAGATGGAATGAATAGATGGCCAGATTAGTGAAAGAAGAAGGAGGCTGTAAACAAAAACCAAGAAACTACAGAGGAAGAAAGACAGAGAGATTAAGAAATGTTTCCAATAAGAGTCATGAAAATCAAGATGAAGAGGGCAGAGACAAAGGGAGAAACAAAGGAAACAAACAGAGAAGTCTGAAGGAAAACACAGTGTGATTAATTCCCGTTCATCATGGCCACTCATGCAGCACACGAGCAATTATGGTGTTAATATGGCAGGAAAGTCATCCTGAGTGGGACGCTGTTTCCTTACGGCTGCGCGTTGGCAGTAATCCAGCCGACTTGTATCATTAAATCACTCATTAGATGCAGAATAAATGACATAATTTGATTTACAGTGCCAGTATCACCCACCCAGCAAACAGGTGAGTTGCACAAATACAATTACCTGGCAACAATGACTTCAGGGTGGCGGAAATTATCCAGGGAGCCCATTGGCTCCTTTCATGCATAAACGCACAATGACATGAACAAGAGAACTCAGAGCAGCCCGACTCGTACATGGCTGCATTCAGATTTTTCTCTCTTATTTGTGTGATGCGGGACATCACTGTGAACAAGCCGCCAACATGGTCCTGTATGATTCTCTACAGGCCTCATCTGCTTTGACTTCTTTGTCTGAGCAAAGTTGAAATATTCACTGCATGTGTAGCGCAAATGAAAAATCAAAACACCAGCAAAGGCCAAACTACTTGCTAGACATGATTTATTGACAGAATTCTAAAAGATGAGAACTGTGCAATTGTGTGTCTGTGTCTGTTTAACTAGCTAACGAGCCTGGTTTAGAATTAAATGTGGATAATTTAAAGAAGAAGAGATTTATCAGACACAGATCAAAGCAAATAGAGCTGATGTTGCACGTAGTTAGAACCATGATACAGCATACATACATATATATATATATATATATATATATATATATATATATATATATATATATACATATATATATGTATGTATAGTTTTCCTGCTTGTCTTTAAGTAAACGCTTGCATGTCTGAATATGTGTGAGACTGAATAATGTGCACACACTGGTTTCTTTGTGCGGAAGAGTATTACTCCAGAAAAGTACAATACCCGGGTTACAATACATATCAAACAAAGAATTCAGTAATTCAGTGCATGCGAGGAGAGAGAGGGGCAGGCGGGGGTGGGGGGACGTTGGATTCAGTCCAAACAGTCTTTACTCATTTGCATATGAATGGTTACCACTTTTAATATGGTAAATATCTTGTAACACAAGATAAACACATTTAACAGGGAACACGCATCAAATTAGGATCAAGCATAGTTGTGCAAAGTGAAACACAAAGAAAGTTGCTTTTTTCCCACACAAGCAAGCAGACACACAAACCAACTTAAGCCTACAAAAGCCTTTTGTACCTGTATTTTATCCTGCTCCTGAGGGGCAGTTGCCTCCCCTCTGTGTAAGCAAAACTGACATCCTTTATAAAAGATTTATGAGCCAAAGATGCAAACGATAGAGCGTGAAGTCCCCTGGGTGCAGCCTCTTCCATCTGTGAAGGATCACCTGTTCTTAGGTGGGCTAAAGTGCTTGTTCCCTGCCAGTGTACTAACAGGCGTCTAGGCCGCGGGGAGCGGCCGGTGGGGGAGGGGGGCTGCACTAGGATACTGAGCGAGTGTACCACCTCTTGGCAGTGGCTGCAGCCAGCGTGAATGATGTGGCTACAGCAGCAGATATGGAGTTCTCAAACAGCTGACAGAACTTTCTACTGGCTGCGGCGTTGCTTAAACACTTGGCCAGAGGCAACTGGGAAGTAACAGATAAAAATCTGCCTTTGATGTGAGAAAACTAGCAGAATAATTCAGCAGTCTTCACCTGGGTTTTTAACTGCACTCTGCCCTGGGAATTGCCGCTGCTTTATGAATTCCTTGGGAGAGCTTTTCAAAGAAATGCAACAAATCAGCAAATTGGGATCCTATGAGAGCACAGGGGACTGCAATGCAGGTTGTATGAATGCACTGTGCCTTTAATATCTCAAAGCACAAACAGGTGTGTGGTAAAGGTTAAAGTAAAATTGCAACACACCAAAAAAAAAAGACATAAACCAGTATAAGTAGGACATCTCCTGCTGCGCTGCTGGCAGCTTAATGCAGGAAGTGAGGAAGGCCAGGGGGACGCTAGCCAAAGCAAGTGGCTAAAACAATTTGCAACATCAACAGGATCTTAAGTGAGGAGATGAGTGCTGAGGAAAGCTTTTGCATCAAATCCAAAGGAGCCCCAACAGGATTACAGCTCCACATTTGGTTATAACCCTGCAACTGGTCTGTGATAGACCAGCACAGCTGGTTAGCTTGGAGGGGCCACATGTTCTGCACAGTGTGTCATCTGTTAATTTTTCCCTGTTAGGGTTTTAATCTGGATCTGTGTGCAGATACCATCTCTTCACCTGCTCTGACTTTGCTGTGTTCTCTGCCTCATCCCACTCCTTCTTCAGATAAATGGGTAGTGAAGCACTGTCCTGACTGAGTTGTGCTACTGGAGCCAAGTCTCCCATAGGAAAGACTCGGTTTGGGCTAAAATAAAGCCATGCTTTATGAGGAACCTCTCCACACCTTCCTCCATCACTCTGAGAGATAACGCTTGGTCAAACTTGTTGCTATTACCAAATCTTCATTCATCTTCTGCATAAACTTGACACTCTTAACCCCAAACTATATCCCCAAGGCTGTCGCATGCTTAAACAATGAAAGCTTCTGTCTCGAGGAGCCACTTGGTGATTTTGGAGGGAATGCATTAACTTCACAGAAACACTTAATTGAAAACCTTGTTCACACACCAGAGTCCTGGTGGGGTTTGTCCATGTTTTATCTCATTTTCTCTCAGCGAGGCAAACAAGATATACTACAAAATACCGATTTGCATTGCATTCACTCTAATGTTAAGTCATGAGAGTAAAGCATCTCAAAAACACCCCTCCTCATTGGCACGAAACAAGACACAAAGTTTGATTTCTTTTTTTTTTTTGCCACATTCTGATGTCTGTAGTCTTAAACTGTGTTTACGAATAGCTCAAACCTCTCACATTCTGTAAAATGGGTACTCAAACGAGCAATCACATACCAGAGGCGTGTGAGAGGTTCATTCTGCATTTTTTTTGCCACATATTTCTGCAGCTCCGATATTTGTTCTGTCCCCATCCACAACACAGAACGAGTTTCTCAGAGACTTTCATTCTGTTGAAAGAATGTTGGCTTTTATAATAAAAATGGTTTAGGTGTGAAAATCATTACTTTTGTGTAAAAAGTTTGTTTTGGAATGTTGTCAGCTTAGCGAAAACATAACCCCAAATTGCCCCTCTTACACAGACATTTTTACCTGGAGGAGACATTTTTGAGTCTCAGACAAAGAAAAAAACGGAAGCTCAGGCCTGATAAAAGAGCGAAAATTGTCCAAACGGTCATTACCATGCGAAGCAGCTGAAAGAAATTCCCACTGTGGCCTGATTGAAAGTAGTATCATTACCGGGTTTTGCTTTGCAAAGCCATCAGATCAGAAGAAAGGTGGGAGGTGGGAGCCATTATCCATTTGTAATTGTGCAAGCTAGTCATTACTCATCCACCTTTGACCTGTTAGGTTTCTAAAAGAATTCCCTGTCAGTCAGTGAAGGGGCGGAATAGGTTTGAACTGATTAGTTGTCAGCATACTCATTCATTTCATTGCATTTGTTCCCATCTTACTCCCATTTGTGAGACTTCCCTCCTGTCTTAAGCTATTTTTTAAACAGCCATCCTGTCATTTCCCAAAAGAAGAACCCACTAAATTTGCAAAACAAGTTTGGATTCCTTATAATGAGACATAAAACCACTTTATAATCTTAATTATGTCAATAATCCAGAGATGCAGAGTTTGGAGGGCTGATATTTGTGTACATTTAACTAAATTCAGACCAGCTCATTATAACTAAACTAACTACATATCCTTGAATGGATCTAAATAAAATAACAAGCAACACTTTTAAAAGAAATACGACATCTTAACTGTTTATATAATGCAATGACCTGTTTTTGGACAAGGTAGGAATCAAACAGTTTCAGGTACATTAACCCTGGGGCCTGACAATGAAATAAGCAGCTACATGAAGTGACTGGTGATTGGTTGCTCAGACTCGTTGGGAAAACAGCTGGAACAAGCAGATGACGCTTGATCCAAATAATGCAGGTCCTGATTCACAACTATGAGCTTAATGAGCTGAAACATTGTTTGGTTGCATGAAAAATTTCCCTGAGTCTCTCCTGTATTTAATGTACTGCAATCAGCTGATCATTTCACATGTCTGCACTCTGGTAAACTACAAATACACACTTCACAGGCTCTTTTCTTCCACCATCAATCTGATGATAAACACATTCATGTTTTACTCCAACTAAATGGATCAAAAAGCCCAGACACGGTACAATGGCTCATTGATTTGAGTCAGCTGTGTTGGAGCAGAGAGACATGGAAAACCTGCTGGATCGTGGCCCTCGTAGGACCAAACTTAGTAGCCCTGTTCTAAATTCTCCTTAGGAGTGAATTCTAGTGTAAGTGGTTGTTTGTTTCTCTGTGATGGACTGGTGACAAGTCCAGGCTTATTGCTGGGACAGGCTCCATCTTCCCCCAACCCTGACCTGGAATGAGCGGAATAGAAAATGTATAGATGGATTGGTTTACTTGCTTTAATGTTTAAAGACACATTATTTTCCACATACCTGCTACATCTTTTGTAAGCCTGTATGGGGTAGATACCCTGAAGAAGGTGGGGACGATTTGCTTGGTCAGCATTTATCTATTTTTCTATTGGCTGGAGGATGTTTGACAAACAGCTCATTCAGCAATGCAAGAGAGAGGAAAAATATCCAAGAGCAGACGTTCTGAGAGCTGAGAATGTGTAAAGGAAAGAGACCAAGCTTGAGTGCAGGAGATTTGAACCTGCAACCTGAGATGAGGAGAAGGGTTTTGAAAGGAAGACGATGTATTTGAGAGCAAGAAGGGACAAAATGATTTTAAAACAAGAAATCTTGCTGTCAAATCAAACAATTACACTCTTGATTAAAGAGGGAAACACCACCATAGTCCTGTTTTAGCTCCTGGATCCTTAAGACTGTCTTCCTGAAATTCTGCTGTAATCGGGTCAGCTGATTGGTCAGAAATGATGATGTGTAAATTGCCACTTGGCAGGGATTGGATAACCAAGAAAATACAGCGGAAGCAATGTGTTTAAGATAGGCATGAAAAAGAAATGTTTTGGGCAGGGGTGTCAGAGTCTCAGTGTTTATTATAATATTAAGTCATGGAGTAACAGACAAGAGCATACAAATTTCCATGAAAGAGACAGATTGTCTGTCGGTACTGTGGTTGTCTAAAAAAATCCAGAATAACTGGTGTTGGAACATCTGTTAATGTGGCTCTATGGTGGCGCTTTGCTCGGAGGGAATTAAGCACACCAGTTCTTTAAAGATTCCGGATCATGACGGATCAAACACCAGCCGGGTTAGCATGAATATATTTAAAAGCAACTATTTTCCCTTCTGTGTTTTAAAATATCTACACATTTACAATTTAATGTTTGTCCACATGAAAGCTGAGAAATTGTGTGAATTTCTGAGTTTTCATGTGGCTGGACAAGTGATCTCATAACAGCTTCCTACCTTTTAACACACATGTGAAGCAGCTCATTGTTAAAGCACCAACGATGTCCTGGAGATATGAAAATCTTCTCGCTGCTTCAACAACATTTTTATCTGAAAGTTTTCCCACCAGCCTGAGATCCATGGCACTGGTGTCAGATTCTGTGTCGCTGGATTGTTGTTTTTTATGTTCTGTGTTCTCCATAAGGGATTTTATCATCACCATTTCTGAGTTTAATCACCTCCTCACTGTAAACAAATGTAAAAAGTCCTGTTAGCAAGGATGGCACTGGCACTAGTTTACTGTTGCCATGGAAACAAAGGTCAGCAAGGCTCAAATTTGTGATGTTAAACAAAAAAGATGCAATCTGATGTCTTTTCCAGTCTACTTCTAAATATTTGGAGTCAGAGAAAATCTTCACCCTGAATGGCGAATTCCACTGTTTCAGCAGTAAAAACTGAGCTTGGATGTAAACAAAAGGTGCAAAATGCATAAAAAACCGGATTTGATGTATGTACAGGGCCATAATCTGTCAGCTGTTCTATCTTAATGCTACTTAACTATTTTCTTCCTATTTTGTCTACTTTTAGAGCTCCTAACGCTACCAACAACCCCACCAAAGCTTCGTAGAGTTGTCTTAAAGCAGATATACTAAATGAAAGCGTCAATATAAACATCAGTGGAGTCCTTGACTAAAAGACTTTCTGATACCTTAATGCATTTTTGTATTTTGAGTCCTTTAAAGGGCAGCTTAATATCTTGTTACCTCCTTTCTCTGAAGTATTCCACCCGTGCATGTGTGTTTTGTGTGGACGCAGGTGTGTGCAGCTATAAAAACACATTGGAATATGTGAAAAATTTGATCATACTGCTAATTAAATTAGGATTTCATTAAGTTGCCTGCTACATGCAAGAATGGGGTTAATATTATGTTAGCCACATTTTAATATGTGAGTCTTTCATTGTGTGCATTTCCATTGCTTTTGGCTTGCCCAAAACTCTCCCATTTCTTCATCTGCTCTCATTTAATAAATCTTCTGATTTAATGAATGAAATCTCAACTTTATGAATCTCATCTGAGTCCACAGAATAAATTGCACCCCTGAGCCCTCACATGACCTATGAGAGGATGTGATAGCGAGTGTTACATTGTGGGCAGAGAAGACATGCAGCGGGGGAAACAGGTGCTACGGGGTAATTACAAACACAGCAAGCTTTTAATTATCCTTTCTTGCATGAACTGTTAATGAATGTGAAGCTCATCCAAACTGCAATGTGTTCCCACTGTGTGCACACACATGTGCAATCACACACATGCACAAACACACACTCATATTAAGTGTTAAGGAGGCAGACTGGCAGCAGATAGCTCTGAGCGCTGCCTCCTCATGACTTGCAGTGAACATGATCCTCACCTCAGTGCCCACTCAGAGCTGCTTGAATGACACAAGCAGTGACAGCTGGAAACCTGCAGGACTCAGCCTGAGCTCTTTCACCTGCTTTTATCAAAAGCAGCGCTGCGGTTCACCATAGTGACACATGCTGTTTATGGTCCACAGCTTTCTATCTAAAGCTGGGCTCATTCTCTGTCCTCAGCGAGCGTCTCGGACCTCCACTTCTTCACCGCAGCCTTTTATCCCCGTGACCTGCTATCCTGACAGCTCACCTACGATCCAGCCTGATAATTCGTTCTCTGTGAAACCTCCTCACATGATTTGCGTATAATCTCTGTTTTTCTGTTTGTATGAAATCCTGCACAGATCTGCATTTACCTTGTGTGCTATTGTGTGCTGACATTTTTTATATGAATGGTAGGGAAATCATTACTTGAGCTATTCAGCTTAGTCTTTTAGAGAAACAGCAGCAGCAGAGACTGAAGACCTGTCTGCATGCCTCCCTGCATTACATTCTCCCCCATGTCTTCCTCTGTTTGTCCCTGTCCTCATGTCGCTTCTGTCTCCCTGATCTGTGATGTGAAAAACAAACTAACCAAGCCATGCAGCAGACTTACAGGCTTTTAGAAGACATACAAATATGCTTTAAATCAGATTAGGGCAGAGAAGAGAGAGCTCTGACTACTGAAAATGCAGGGATAGGATGGACATTGTGCAAACAACAGGCAGGACATGCACTTGTCTCAAGCAGTGTGAGAGTGACAAGCAAAGACAATACTAAAATCTCTGTATAAAGGAAGCTTTCGTATTGAGTGCCACAGTGTGACAAATGTGGTTTTTAGCTCTGCACTGAGGAATTTCTGTTATTCTTTGTGGTTTGCTGTTTTGTCTAAAAGAGACAGACAGATAGAGCGAGACCGAGTGGAAGTATTTGTATGTATGAATCAATACCCCATCATTTCCAGAATGACGGCCACAGTACTGATGAGCTACAGGCAGGTGATAAAACAACTTAGGCCTTACATACTGAGAAAAAATGAACTGTTTCTTTGCAGGTATGTTGTAGTGGGGAAACGTCTAAAACCTGCAGGGCAGTTCCTCACAAAGACCAGAGAAGATCCCTGCTGTAGTTTCTGAGATGTAGTTCTTTGCAGTTTCTCTGAGCTTTGGGGTAAACTTGTGTTGTCTTGAATGTTTCCTATTTGTAAATGATCTTTTTAAATGCAGAATGGCGGATTATGTGTTATTTAGAAAAGACTGATGCACACCAACAGTTGCTTCTCTAAGACCCCTGCTGGGGTCTTTCCACCTTTGCATTTACCCACACTTGCTGATGGCCAGTTAATCGAGTGCATCATGCTGGCATCTTGTTGCCTGTGGAAGCAACTAACGGTTTACTTAGTTTCACACAATGTTTCCACATCTCTGCTCATCATGTGTCGTTCATCTCGGGCTGCATTTAGCTACATTGAAGACCTGGTAAAAATCATCTGATTCTTTTATTTCTTGATGCGTAAACCCTTGGAACTGAACATGGGTGTTTTGTTTTTTACGTGATTGTTAACAATCCCAGTAAAAGAAAGAAACTCAGGAACCAACACTCCATCCAGCCTTCAGTCCTGTTCCTGACTTACTCAGTTGCTATTTGAAATTAATGAAGAATTTATTGAAAGAGGTGACAAATATATAATATAATTTTCTAAATAACAACCAAAGAGATAGTACAGGGGATCATTTTCACCAGCAGATTAGGTGAGCTGGTAAACCACAGCAGCAGGGTGGTGCTGTATGTGGTCCACATTCATGGAAGAAAATTTTACCCTGTGCAACAGTTTGGCTCATTTGTGTTTTTAATTGGTTTTGTGACTCATTATCAACATCTCCCTGTAAATAAGCGACTCATTTATCAGTCTAGTATTTTGGTTGCATCTCTTGATAACAAGCAAACAACAGAATAAGAACAGACTTACCTTTAAAACCCTAACACATGATGAAAATCTCTGGCTGTACACCTCATAACACAGTCTGCTGAGATACACAGTTTCCATCAAGACAGGCATATGAGGGTTTGAATGGACCCCCTGTTGTCTCTATTTCCAGCATCCTCTATTGTCCCTGGCTATTCCGTGGCTGCGAATGTGTGTGTGCTAAGATGCAAAACAGCGTTCAAAGCACTCACTGTTACTAGATGATGCAATGAGGCCCATGACTGTGGTATTTCTGCAGACCATGTAGAAAACAACAGTCTGCATTCAGGAAGTTGCATAAAATATAATTATGTGTAAAATTTCAAAACATGCTGCGCCGTGTAAAATGTCAGTGGATGTGTGCAGTGAGAGAGAGCAGATTTCAGAGAATCCAAGTGCAAAACAGGAAGCCTGCAACTTGTCAAAAGTTTCCGAATTCCGACAGTTGGTATTTTGGTTGCTCGCTGCGATGCTCCAGTGCTTCGCTGAAGCAAAGCAGGCTCCAGTTGATAATCATCTGCTTTGTGGCGGGAGGCAAGGGGAGATGGAGCAGATGGTGCTAGTTTTATTTTGCTGTGGATGCTTTCTCTGAATAAGGAACGCTCTGCTGAATGCCGAGCTCTGTGGGAGAGGAGAGGCAAATTGATGCCCTCCCGCACCCTGCTCCTCATCAGGGAAAAGACTATTGTTGTGTGCGTGCTCCAATTCCAGAGTGGCGGGCGAGTTGAGCTCATTCATTAATGTGTCGAGCTTGGGGATGGACAAGCCATGTGGGAATTTCATTACCTCACTACCACCCCCTCCCACTTTCACCCTCTCATTCCCTCACTAACTGACTCTCGCGCTGACTTGCCAGCGTTGATGAGAAGTGATTCTGTTGTTGGAGAAAATAACCAGGAAAAATAGTCCAGCTCTGATTCAATTACAGAGTAATGATTTAGTCCTCAGTTACGGATGTTTAATCCCAGAAGGAATTGGCATTCCAGCCCGAGTACATCTCTGATTCAACAGTTCCCAGATACTAGCCAGCCTTATAAGAACACGAAGAATAGCTGCTACAGTTTAATCATGTCAAGTCCAGGCCCTTTTTATGAAAATGAAACAGTACGCTTCATGGTCTAAATGTCATATTAGGCAGTGTTTCAGTGTTTCAGCGAGCAACTGGAATGAGAAACCAAAACGAATTTACATCATATGCTATAATTAAATAGGAAGCTAAACCTCATGGACCCCCTGTTGGACATTTGAATGTAATTATGAAAAATTTTGGAAGAACTCTAATTCACGTTCCACACATTTGACCTTAAAGGACTTTGTGTGAATTATGAGGAATCAGCCTCCCTTAGAAGTTGAAGTTGGCTTTAACTGCAGTCATTTTTAAAATAAGCTGAAGACTATTCATTTTTCCATTTTTTCTTGATTAACACATCAATTTTACTTTAATAAATGCTGTTTTAACTTAGATTTGCTATTAAACTTGGCATAGAAATCAGGAGAACGGGGATGAAAATGGATGCATTAAGACACATCCTCGCTGATGATATTCTTCGCACCTTTGACTCTCCTCCTCGGTGTGTCTGCCTTGTGTCGACTTTAGATACTCGTCAATGCAGCGTTGATCCTGACAGCTTTGTCACTGCCACCCTGCTGAATGAGCCCAACATTTTATTCAAGCATCCTTCTGAGATCTCACTGTTATCATTTATCAATGGAGCCCTCTGTGTAAAATGGAAGCAGACTGCAGTGCAGTTTGGATCCCATTTCACACGTGTAAATATCAAACAGAGGTAGCCGAGGCAGCTTCCTGATGCTGAAAGGGTTTGATGAATCAATATCATCTGATTCAAAAAGCTGCAAAGCTGCAGGAATAGGGCTGTAGAGAAGTATGGCCCTAAACGAGGCATGGGGTTTAATCAAACTGCTGATTTGAACAAATGTAGTGAGGACATCTGAGGAGCAAGCTGCTGCCACCCTCCATCATCTTTCCATGCTGGACATGGACTCTAGCACTGGCCAGAATAAATGATTGAGTTGGATGTCAGAGGTAAAGCGTTTGCCAGGAGGCCACAGCATCCAAGCTAATGGGCTGATGGAGCCTAATCTAAATAAAAGAGCTTTTACAATGAGAGCTCACATGTAAAAAAGAGAGAAACATGCTGATCACTGCTTCATCTTAATAAAACAGTAGGAAAGACAGAAAGTCAATGATTTAACTTTCTCTGGTTGGTTTTTACCTTGACACCTGGATGTTTGTGTGTGAGATGTTTCGCTAGCATCTCGTGTGCACACCGTTTGTTTGTGTTTGTTTTCTAAGTGCTAAGTCTCCTGAAGCACATCTGAAATCAATCACTTGGCCGAGCATGATGGAGGGGGCTGTCAGAGCGCGCTGCTGTGGCCTTGATTCAGTAAAACAAATAAAATAGGCAGAGGCCTTACAGGAAGGTTCAACACAAGCCAGACAAGCGGCCACACCAAACAGCGTTCAGAGAGAGGGGTGAATAATGGGGAGAGCGATAAATGTCAGAGTATAGCAAGAAGAAAAATGATGATGTTGAAGAGATAGAGAAAAGCTGAATGTATCCAAGGAAAGACGGGGGAAAAGAGAGAGCAGCAGGCACAGCGATGTTGTCTCTCCACGTTAGCCCAGCTCCGCTCCTCAGCTTGTTTCCACTCGACAGCATGTTCTCTTTAGACCTTTTCTGCGGATGCTGCAGCACACAGCCATGTGATGACAGGGAGGTGCCCTGCAAGATTTTTTAATGCACATATCCTCATGTCAGCGCGCATCAGCACACCGCTGGCCTGAATTATCCCTATTCTCTGATGAATATGTTGGCCATGTAACCTGAGCGCTGCAGCACTCGGCTCTGCTCTGCTGAATTGGATTCAACAGAATTTACAAGACTACATGTGACAACGCAGCACAGTTTTTTCCCCCCAACATAGCATAACCTGAGGAGGCCATTATACTGTACACCCCTGTCAGCACTTAACCTCCCCTCTGCACTTGAAAGAAACATTCAGCAGCGAGCAGCTCTGAGGTGAAGCCCCCATGGGAGGCCCTTGCCAGACCTCAGCGCCCACGCTCAGCGCTGTCAGATGTACCACCAAGCTCACACACCAAACAGTTTCCTGTGGTTCTGCTCCACTTCCTGCTGTACACGAGGAAAAGATGATGACATGAACCCTGCTGGCTCAACTGGTCTGAAAGAAGCAGAGGTTACAGGTCTGCTCTGCTCCAGCTGTGCACAGCTCCACAATTGGATGGATTTTTCCAGGTCTGGAACACGCTCCACAAGCAGAGGAACATTCAAGAAGCATTAATTAAGCTGTAGTAGCAGAGTACTGTACCACCATGAGGAATAAGATCTGTGTCTCATCATTTTCACAAGGTTTTCTTATTTTTATTACACAATATATTTCTTGTAACAGGAAACATTTCTTATTCAGTTAATAAACAAACTAACGAGGACAGGCTGTAAACATACACAAATGACTATTTTGAAAGAATCCGTTTTTTGTATGGGCTCAATGTTAAGCCACAGGATTCTGCAGCTGGCTGCATGGTGGTGTGGTGGTTAGCACCACAGCCTCACAGAAGAAGGTTCGAGTTGGTTCGAGCCTTGGCTGGGGGAGGTTTTGAACTGGGGGGCGGTGGCCTTTCTGTGGGGAGTTTGCATGTTCTCCCCATGTATGCATAGATTCTCTACGGGTTGTCCAGCTTCCTCCTACTGTCCAAAGACATGCATGTTAGGTTAACTGGTCACTAAATTCGCCCTAGGAGTGGGAGTAAGTGGTTGTTTGTCTCTCTGTGTTGGTCCTGCGATGGACTGGTGACCTGTCCAGGTGTACCTGCCTCTCACTTGTTTAATGCAGGGTTAGGCTCCAGCTTCCCCACAACCCTTATTGGACAAAGCGGTACAGATAATGAATGAATAATGAAGATTCTGCAGCTGTAAATGAATGTTTGTATGTGTAAATAAAGTTTTTTCACCCTGTAAAAGAAAATCTGCCTGTAATAGCAACATATAATATTTCATTGCTCTATGAAAATAATCTTTTTCTTTCAGTCTTTATGGGAGCCATATGCTACACAAGTTTGCTTTTCGCTCTGTGTGGGAGGGCATCTTTGGCTTTTTGTGCTCCAACTGATAAAAAAAAAGTGGTTTCTAGATCCCAACCCAAGCTAAAGCAATTTGTTCTTGACTTTTGTCTTCTTCCACTTAGAATTTTGTAATCTGACATTTAAAATATTACTACAGACTGAATATTTGACATGAGAGAAACCACTTAAAAATGCCTTCCAGTTGTTTTAACATCATGTCAAAAAGGCTGTGTATAGATATAAATGCTGCCTTGGAGAGGATACTTTTTTTACTATGTCTAAAATATGTGTGAGCACACATGAGTGTCGGTGCACATAGAGCCTCTGCAGTATCCCCAACAGTAAAACTGACAACAGTTCCTAAATAATCATAAATCTTAGTAAAAAAAAATGTTTTCTGTGGCTGACTGGTGGAATTAATTTAACAGAGGAAGAAGAAGCCTGTGTAACACATCACAGTTATGTGCATTTATTTTCCCAGAGTGGTCTATTCATTAACTGATTCAGTCCAATAAAAAGACAATCTATCAGCTCTCTATCAGTGTTACCAGGCACATGCTGCCCCTCTGGCAGCAATATTAAGAGGATGCTGCTGTAGTCTAACTGCACTCTTTGATCCTCCATCACTGATATCTCTGGCTTGTTGTTGTCTTGGACCATGCAGACACGGTTAATCATCCTGGATGGATGAAAATGTAAAAAATGCTACAAACAGCAGGAATGTTGGGAGCAACTTACTCATTTTGATTTACACTTCATCTCTCTGCTGTGTGTGGAGGTCACGTGCTGCAATTCAGTTATACCTGCATTTTTTGTTTGTTTTTTTTTCTGTTGGGGTGTCATATTTACTGCCTGCTGTGCCGTTAATGACTCAAGGCAGAGTTTTATAAATATACATTGTTGACTGCCATGGGAGTGATAAGTTTTTCTCATTAAAACTTCTAAATGAAACCAAGGTTGTTGGCTTCTGAGGTTTAGTTGCATATTTAATTGTGCCTGTAAAAAGGCTAAGTATCTGTGAAGAGGGAAAAAAATCAGCAGCATGCAGATCCTGACAAACGTGCAAGTTGTTGCCCCCCCAGCCAAGAAAGGGCTCCATGTGAATGGATGGAGGTTTGGCTCATCTGCAGTGCGTCGGAGTCTCACAGCCTGGCAGGGCTCCAGTCCTCTGCTCGCTTATTCATCGCTTTCTCCCACAGTCTGACACACACACACATTTACACACTCACTGCACAATACCTCTTGATTCACACAATATCATTTAATCCGAAACAAACCAAAATTCAGAAGCACCGTATGATGGCCAACAAAACAAATTATGCAAACTGTCATTTGAAATTCACTCTCTTTGCGAGGATAAGTGCAGTGCAGTGTGCTATCAAACTCCATTAGAGTTTCACAGTTTCACAGTTCAAAGTCCACCAGGCTGATTCCCAAAGGTGTGCACAGAGAATAGACTAAACTTGACATCCTAAAGAAAATATTCAGCCACGGCGGTAAATTATGCACGCAGATGTGCCACAGGTTCGAAAGAGAACGCTATGTAGACTTGCCAGCTAGGTGGTTCAGGGTGTGGAGGAAGTAAATAAATAATCCTGTTTAATAATTCATTAAAATTCATGTTGCTTTGCCTCTAGTCTTGAGAGTATTTAGAATGCAGCCTGCAAGGGCCCTGCTTCTGTCTTGAGGTAGTGTGTGGTGAGATTATTGTAAATAAGAGGGAAGCTCAAGCATGCTAGCACACACACACATCAAGAACACCCACAGAACTACACATACAGTAGCTGTATTTCATGTGTTCTATCAAATATGGAAAAGGGACACCCCCTGTCAACAGCTTATCCCCTTTTTGCTGCATTTGTCTCTGGAAGGACTGATACGATCTCCAGAGTGCGAGGAGAAGTTCACACAGAGCTCCAGGCAGGTGAGCACACTGAAGCAGAGAGAGATGGAGAAGGCTGCAAATTGGATGTAAAAGTCTTCCATGGGGAAGAAAGGAAGAAACAAAAGCAGAGAAAGGAAGAGGGGACAGGAGAGAAGCCTTAAGGCTACTGATCCATGTGTCCTGATGATGTCTTTGGTTGATAGAATTACAGCAGGAAATGAAATTATCCTGCCTTACTGTCCCTTTCTATGTGTGTGTTTTGTAGTGTAGAGATCCTGTAATTCCATGACTCCATTAACATGAGAATCTGTTTACATATCAGTAATGTCCCCGAATCTTTTAGGATCCTGTTAAAAACTAGATGAGGTTTCTGCATATCAAAATATGCTTACAAATTAGGTGGGGGCTGGGGGGTGGTGGGTTGGAGGGGGGTGGGTTGGGGTGATTAAGAGGATATTGTGAAAACAGCATCTACAAGTATGCACAGGCTACAGCTTAGACTTTGGCACCACTTCTAGTCCCTGTTAATGCCTATTAGCATGACAACAGTGGCAACTCATTTGCATTTTTCTGCTGTTGGCAGCTTTAATATGAATGCAAAGATTTTACCGCTGTCAATTGGAATTGAGGTGCATGCAATAAGAAAGCTGGCATGTGTAGTCCTGTGTGACTGTGTGTTCACATGTGGTGAAAAAACATATATGCCTTGTCTGAACAGCATGAACAATGGTATTACAGCCCAAAGCAGCGCCTTGAAGGGATACTTAAATGTCTTTGAAGTTGGTGCCAAAGTTTAAGCTGTAGCCTATGAGGTACTTATGGCACCGGTAGATTGCAATCGTCAGTTGGGAAAAGCTGACTAGACCACCAGAAAGATAAAAAAAAGAGAATGTATTTAAGCCACCTAAAAGATGTCAATCTAAAATAATCTGTAGCACCAAAAGTAAGTATATTTGGAATATTTTAACCCCCTTGTGTTTTTGTCAGATAGCCGTTTAAAACGTGAAACTTTATTTACTGTGCTGACGTCAGTGCAACACCTCGTGTCATAGTGTATCTTTGTTGTTTTCAGCACATGCCACACCAAAGTCGAGGCCATGGTAGACCAGAAAGTGCTGGTTTGTATATATATATATATATATATATATATATATATATATATATATATATATATATATATATATATATATATATATATATATATATATATATATATATATATATATATATATATATATACTGATAGCCAAATGTTTAATCATTTATACTTAATAACTGATTAAACATTTCAGTGGTTAAATTTGTGGCTTTATAGAGAGATATTCAGCAGGTTCAGCCCTGTGTTGCAGCTTAATTTCTGGCAGCAAGCTAGTTACCTCATATTAGCATTTAAAAAACAGGAAAGCCACTGTCACTTTGCCCTCAGCAATTTTCATCTTATTTTTTCATACTTTTCAGCAATTTCATCATACTGTGGAAACTGAAGAATGACAATTAGTCTATCCTTTACTGTTACTGTCAGAGTATATTGTTGTGCAGCTTGCAATGTTGATCACACATATGACTGTAATGTTGCTCAGGCCTTCCTCCAACTCCTCCTCGTATTTCATCTTGCATGCTGCAGGGCTTGAATGTGAAAGGGGGTCTTGTTTTCTTGCCAACATCCACCCTAGCTCTACGGTAATGAGCTCTATAGGCCCTGAACCTAACCCAAGCATGAAAACTATTTGTTAAAAATAACATCATGGAGGTCAAAGCACTGCATGGTACTTTACTAGTTTAATATAATGTTGGAAGAGCATAACAGAAATGCAAATCAAGCTGTGAATCATCATGTGAAATCAGGAAACGAGCCAGATATCTGTGGCTGGGGAGTGTTTACTCCTGACAGGTGAGCCATGCTCAGTAGGTCTGTGGACCTGCTGGGCAGGAGAGCTTACTCAACCAGGACATTAAATCTCAGCTTTGTAATGATACTTTTCGAGAGCAGCTCAAAGCTTTCCACCTCTCCTGTTGTCAGCTTGGATAGACCTGAAGGGACCACAGTACACTTAGCAACCTGTGGGCTGCAAATCAAAACACGACATTTTCAAGCACAAACTTGAGCAACTGTATGCAAATTCCTAGTTTGTAATAATCTCTGTGCTTATAAGAAGCAAGTTCAGGCTTACAAATGAGTGATAAACTCCAGTCTGCAGGAACATCTTATCTGTGGCAGCGCTGACGTGTTATCACGTGGATTAGTCTTGATGTTAGACTGGTTTACACAGCTATAAATTTACCACTGAATTTAAATAGACGCCTGGATGGAGCAGCCATCATTCACTTTGCCACAGCCCTGTGGTGGCAGTAATCATCATGACAGTAATATGGTTGTATCTGTTTGTCTTTCACCCTGGCTAAATTGCTGCTTATGGCAATAAGAAGACTTCCGTTCCCAGGGGCCACAGTTAGCTCTTACTGTCTTACTGCTGGGCTGCGGTGCAGAGCACAAACACTGTCACCAACACCGTCATCCCCCTCCCCCCCCACTCCTCCTCCTCCTCTCTGTTGGTTCTCAGAGCTATTATTTTTATCTGAACCCTAAACAAGGCTACAGAGAGAAAGAGACAAGGAAAGGAAAAGGAGAGGGAAAGAGAGGAGCCCAGAGAGCCAGGGTGAAGCAGGAGAGGAAAACTGTGATTCTTCTGAAACTGTGATCGATGCTACCAGCATGTGTCTGCAGTGCATGTTGGCAGCCAACACGAAGGCTCTATTGATTTCCCACCATATTTCAAGAAAAAAATCTGTTCTCAATCCCAGATTTTCCTCTGTGCTGCTACAAATTATCAGCTTCTCACTGGAAACAGAATAAATGTCAGACACAAAGCACTGGCATACTGAAAAAGCTCCATTTCAGTCTGCAGGGACATTGGAAGACGTGGTTTTGTGTGAAACAGACTTCTTACGGATGATGTTTTCTGATGTCTGACAACTGATGGCTACCACTTGCTTTGTCCCTTTCCACCAAACACACAAAAATGCCATTCAGTACATCTAGATTTAGAAATGCATGTATACCTGGGTTTTATTTCCTGTCCTCAAGAGCAAATTCACCTGCAGGTTTGAAGGTGGATGATTAAAAAGTGGAGGAAAACCATCTAGAGGTCAAAGATAATAGAATAATGGCACATTTAACATTTGTGCGGATACCTACAGGGGGCCTCTGTTACAATGAATTAACCTCTGCACAAGTGTTAAAGTGTATTTCAGTGTGTACATGTACAAGCTGTTTATGTGACCTGCTGCCACTAAATGAATGGAGTTCTAAATATAAATCAGATAAACAAGTTTTTAGAAGGTGAATTCACAAAGGAAGCAGCTACAGCATGATTACCTCGCTCTGGTTCTGTGGGAGAAAATCAGACAGACAGAAGGCTGAGATAATGTGTTCATGGAGAGAAAGCAAAGTGTGCAATAAAAACGAAGACATGTTTCATTCCTCTGTGACATTAAAGTTGGCAGCGGGAAGGAACAGGAAACTGAACAGATTAAGTTGTATTAGGATTCTACAGCCGAGCGTCTTCTGTTTATTCCGGTCAGCAAAGCATATTTGTAGATTTGTCTGCCTCCCACAAACAAATCTGCATCACAACAGGACTGTGCATGGTTCCATATTGTGATTTCCAAATCAGCTATCTGAATCCCGGCCAGAATGAGCTCTTTCAAACAGACTGTCTGCAGAGACTTTAACCAAGTTCCCCGTGCTGTAGGCAACAACAAAGCAAGCCAGTCATTGCTCTAAATGTCTAAACTGCGCTTCCAAAAAAGTTTGGAAGCTGTGCAAAATGTAAACAAAAACAGAATACAGTGATTTAAAAATGTCTTAAACCAACATTTTACTCACAATAGGAAATAGAAAACACTGTGAATGTGACAGCAGCAGCAGGGTGGGACGCTGGCAGCAAGAGGTTAGTTTCTTTTTAGAATATGTTGAAAATAATACGGCTAATCTGGCAACAGGTTAGTAACATAACAGGTTATAATAGAGTACTTCAGAGAGGCAGATTCTCTCAGAAGTAAACGTGAGCAGAGTCTCATCATGCGCTATATGCACAGAAACACTGAATCAATATGCACAGAAGCGAGATTTAAGCCTTTTCAGCCCCTAAAGAGAACTTTTCTAAAGAAAGCATGAAGTGACAAATATAAGACTGTCTACAAATGCAGGTTAAACGCCTTCTGTGTTCCACGCTCAAAAGGAGAGGCATCACCTGGTTTCTTATCAAAGCTCAGTTCATTTTCCATAGCGGTGGCTTCCATTGGTGCCAGTGAAACTAGTAACTTGCACACTGGGAAATGCAGCATTGGTGCTGAAAGTTATAATATGCTCCCAGTCAGATGGTGTTTTTTGCATATTTCAGAAAGACATTGCTAAACCACAAACTGCATCCGATTCTTAGTAGTATCCAGGTTCTGGGCCGGCCTGCTTGCTGGGCATAATGAAACTGAAAATAGAAGATCAAACACTGCTACAAAGCTACGAGACAAATTTCCACTCCTACAGGTCCAGCAACTGGTCCCCTAAGTTCACATTTACTAAATAAAGCCTGTGTGTGAGTTCATTGAGGAAGGTCTTTCCCCCTCTTATCTTCCCTCCTTATCTGGTGTTTGGGCTTTTTGTCCTTGTCCATTTTCCCACACTGTCAAACTCCCTTCTTTCTTAAATTCTGTCTTCATAACTCTGGCTCAATGATCTGCTCTTTTTCAAGCCATTCAGTCTGATCTGGGTTCTTCTGTTCTGTCATTCCCCCTCAAGGCTGACCCACCTCGTTCCCATCACCATCTCCTCATGATATCAGAGAAACCTCATCAGATGCATTTTTCATTTCATCTCTGCTCATCCAGCACCACTGTTTCGGCTCTGAGGAGGGGTCCTATTCTACCCTTGTACCCTCATAGTTAATTAGAAATGCTGTAAAAAGAGGAGGGAATGCTGCAGAATGCCTCACTTTCAACATGTGATGTTCCACTGTGGATAAAATGTTGGTTTATAAGATTTGCAAATCACAGGATTCTGTTTTATCTACATTTTACTCAGCACAAAAACAGCTGTGATGGAGGAAATGTGCCTGCATACAGCCCAGTTTTTAGATAAAAATAGACAGCAAATTGATACAATCAAATCCAAATCCCAAAAAATAAAGGCACCGCCACAGGAGATGCAATTTCCCCTCTTCTATCCATGATGGAGTCAGGATTTGTGTTTCTATTTTCTTTTATGGTGCCATCGTTTCCCAAACAGCTTCTTTTATGTGCCTCAAAGCCTGGTGAAAAATGGTAGAGATGCTGTATATCTTTCCCCACCCAGGCTAATCTGCAGCACACACGCACGCACAGCTGGTTTATATGTTGCTGTGTTCTCATAGTTGCCCTCAATCATTTTGTATTTAAAACATGAACAACAGCAACTGTGAAACAAGCTCTAAATAAATATTAGTAGCACTTGACATAAGTACATTAGACAGCAAAGACAGAACTAAGTATTACATTACATTCATTTAGCCGACGCTTTTATCCAAAGCAACCTACAGTGGTTAGGCAGCGTTAAGGGTCTTGCCTAAGAACCCACTGGGAGGTGTCCCTTGGGGGAATCAAACTCTAGTCTCCTGCATGGGAGACGGATGCTCTGCCAACTGAGTTCTCCAGTACCCAGTGGAGACCGGATGAACAGCTGACATGTGAGTGTGTACTGTAGATATGTATATATGTGCATATGTATTTATAAAAAAAAGTACAGATTTTTACTAGTTTAATGTGGTTTATATCAATAAAAATAAAAATACTGATAATAGTTTATTGATGGTGGGGAAAGGGCAGGAGGAAATAAGCTTGTGCTCCTTCCTGCTCCTTTTTGAGCAAGTTAAGTATCATGATTACCTTTGTCCTACTCTTGGCTTTAGTTTTGTGTTTTACTTACTTCACTGGTTTTGTTATATATATATATATATATATATATATATATATAGCCAACCCAGTCTTACTAGAAAACCTATAATAGGTGCATGATTGGACATTTGTGCAACACACAGTAGTGTCACCGTCTGTTACTGTACATTGTAAACTGGTAACTGATCCCCACATTTTCATTTTCTGTTGGGCAGTGCTTAAGTGGAGCCATAGCTATTAAAATGTTTGGAATATATATCTCAAAACCTTTTGGCCTAATTTAGTTTTGCCCCTCGCTGTGTTATTTTAATGTTAGTTCCAAAAAGGCCAGTGTTTTAGCGTCCCCCACCAAACCCCTCATCCCCCTATAAATGTTTCTATTGTTTTGAACATTGGCAAGTGGTAAAAAGTTGATATCCACACACTTAACCCTGCTATTATGCTTGGGGTCAATTTGACCCCATGCAATGTTTATCATAAAAAAAAAAATACTTGACTTTTCTTCTTCATATTTCTTAACTTTATGAATTTGATGGGTAATATTAATTATGACCTTAAAAGATTATGATGATATTTTCCACACATTGGTGTTCCTCTGGGGTCAATTTGACCCCCAAGCTGTTTTAACTGTGTAAAACTTGTCTGCCTGTGTGTGACCATGTGTGACCTTCCCCACTTCAACAGCAGGGTAGACTTAGCGCTTCTAATATTATCAAAATGGTTCCAGTCCCCACCAGATATGCAGTCATATTGGAAACATCAACTTTGACCTGATGGTGGCACTGCAGGAAAGGTCATATCATTACCAAAACCAATAGGGTTCATAAAATCTCCGACCAAGTTTATAACTTTGGCGCGTTGATAGACTCTGACCTGACTTTCAGCAGCCATGTCAAAGCTTCACTAAGAAGCTTTTACCAGCTCAGAAACATCAACAGAATTAAAGGTTCAGTCTCCCAGAAAGACCAGTAGAAACTCATCCATGCATCTCCAGCAGGCTGGATTACTATACTGGTCTTTAACAGGACTTCCTAAACAGAGGACTAAATCTGCAGCTCATCCAGATGCTGCTGCTGGAGTTTTAACAAGGACTAAGAGATCTGAACACATCACACCAGTTTTACAATCTGTACAATGGCTTCCAGTTTATACTGGTTTTCAGTCAGTCACAGAATAGATTTTAATAGATTCTTCTGGTCGTTTACAAATCCCAGAACGGTTTAGGCCCAGAACACATCTGTGAGATGTTCAAAGAATATAAACCCAGCAGAGCTCTTCAATCCAAAGACTCTGGTCAGCTTGTCCAGACAAAGTCCAGAACCTAAGTTTTATCTACGTAAGCAACAAACTAAAGCAAACATGATAACTGCAATTTTAAAGCTTTATTGTTAAGTTACAACTTTTTTGAGGAGGACCAATGAAGGCATTTCACATTCTGTCATGAGGAGTGCTTGAAAGAAGCAATGCAGCAGGGAGAATTGAGCGTTCTAACATGCTATCAAAGAGTGTATGTCAACCCAAAACCACAATACCTTCCTGAACCTAACCAAGTACTGTTGCCTAAAGGTAACCAAGGAATGACTGAACACACAAATATAAAACAAAAGTAGAACAAAAGAATATTAAGAACTGCCACACTGCATAAACTCCATCAACGCTCCAACCTTGAAATGCAGAATTTGTTTGCTATAACGTGTACAAACCAACACGATGCCATTACCAGCCTTCCCGTGTTGATAAAAGATGCTGGAGAGGGGACCAGGGCATTAAAACATAGAGCCAAAAGGCTCCAGATCAAGCATCAGCAGCTGAACTGAAATGATGCAGAACTTAACCAGTTCAGTGGTGTGATGATTATTTTTCTAGTTCATCAGAACAAGTTTTGCTGCTATCAAGACGATAAATATTAAACTTTAAAGAGCCGTAATAAAACAATTTTCAACCTTCTTCATTAATAGAAGAATTTATCTAATAAATGTCATACTTTTTATATGTAGAAATCAATTTTTTTAATTAAAACACATTTTTAACTGGGAGGAATTTCATCCCTGCAGCTGAAATGAAGTCCAACTGTAATCTAGTCATGGATGTTCATAATATGAGACAGAAAATCTCCCCTCCTGTCTGTTAACATCTTCACCACCATTAAAAGGTATGCCCCCCCTAAAAAAAAAAAAAAAAAAACACCTACGCCCTCTCTCCCTGTGCATTGTATGTCTCAGCCCCTCCCTCATCCCTCTCCACGCACTAATGAGCAGTGAGATTGACAGCTGGATTACTGGGCTGTTTAGTAATCCTTTAATTTCTCCATTTAAGATAAACACCCTCTCTGGATGGTGCAGTGCTTACATGCACATGTACACAAACGGCACAAAATACCCTGCATTTAAACATTTAAATAAATAACTGTGTGTTTACAAATTAAACAAAAATGAACAAGAGACTCTGGTGAAAACCAGAGCATGCAGAGCTCCTGATCAAATATAGATTCCAAGCTGAATTAATCCAAAGGACAAAGCAGAATGCAATCCCCTCTCTGGTGAGGGACCTTTTTGATATTAGAGTTTGCAGAACAAAGGCATCTTGACAGTGCAGTCTTTTAATTAAGGCGATAGAATAGCAAAAGCCCTGTGGCTTCAAAAATGGCTGTACAGCGCAATACTGAGTGGCCCTCTGGAGATGCATTTAGCAGCAGCTTAGGAGGATCTATGTGTTGAGTCGAGCCAAACGTAAATCATTTCGATTGGGCCATGTTTCTCATCTCCTCCAGTGCCGCAAACTGAGGGTATGAGTGCTGAAGAACATGTGAGGTCAAGAGGCGGAACAAGGTCAAACTGCCTGGCTGTAATTCATCAGCAAAGTGAGAAGCGATATGTCACTTTGAGCCCCTGAATCTGAAAGGAAAACGGTGTTGCTGGGGAGGAGGGTGCAGGTGTATATGGGCGTGTATTTGGGGGGGGGGGGGGGGGGGGGGGGAATGGGTATATGGAGCTTATTGCTCTATAAACAAATAATATAAAATTTTTAAATGTTATATGGCAGTTTGTGGAAGTGTTAGTGTGCTATAAAAGTGTATAGTTCCGCCGTACTTCCACCCATTCTAGATCTATTTCTTCCACTTTTTCAAAGCTCATGTCCTTGAAGCAGATGGGCTACAGCAGCAGAAGACACACCGGGTGCCTCCTGCCAGCTAAGAACAGGAAACTGAGGCTACAATTCACACACACTCACCAACACTGGACAATAGAAGATGGAGAAACGTTGCTGGTCTGATGAGTCTCCATTTCAGCTCCACATTCAGATGGCCGGCTCAGAATCTGCTGGAAACATCATGAAAACATGGATCCATCCTGCCTTGGATCAACGCTTCAGGCTGCTGCTGGTGTAATGGTGGGGGGAGATTTTCTTGGTCCACTTTGGGCCCCTTAGTACCAACGTGGCCTGGTTTAACCAGCACAGCCTACCTGAGTATTGTTGCTGACCATGTCCATCCCTTTATGACCACAGTGGAGCATCTTCTGATGCTACTTCCAGCAGGATAATGCACCATGTCACAAAGCTCAGATCATCTCCACCTGCTTTCTAGAACATGACGATGAGTTCACTGGACTCCAACGGCCTCCACAGCCACCAGATCTCAGTCCAGTAGAGCAGCTTTGGGATGTGGTGGAACGGGAGATTCTCATCATGGATGCAGCCGACAAACCTGCAGCAACTGTGTGATGCTGTCATGTTAATATGGAGAAAACCTCTGAGGAAGGTTTCCACCACCTGCTTCATCTATCACACAAAGAATTAAAGCAGTTCTGAAGGAAAAAAGGGGGTCCAACAACCTGCCAGGCAGACTTAAAGTGACCACTGAGGGTGTCTTAACTCAAGCTCCTTTTTTCAACCTGAACCTTGTTTGACTTGTGACAAATTAAATATATTTAATTTGTCACAAGTCAAACCAGTCACAAGTTTCAGGATCCACAACCTTAAACAGATGTAAAAAAAAAAAATTACAATATTCTTCCAAAGACTTCCATTTCTGTTTCGATTGAAGGTCTTTCTCCTTTTATGTGGCAATATTTCCTATCCATCCTACAGTCCACTGTACTTTGTCATGACAATACAAACAAGCATAATAGCAGGAAAATGCATAATTTGAGCTGCAGAAACACCATTTCAATGCTGAAGACCTGATTAGTATTCAGATACATGTAAATCCTGCAAGCCAAGAAGAGGAGGAGGAGAGGAAACCTGTGTAATGAGCTGGGTTACACATGCAGCTAAAAGGTGAAACAGAGGTCTCCTAGTGGGAAAATGCTTCACTTATGTACTGCAACATAAAAAAGCCAATAGTCTTCATCAAGGCCAAAGATCGTTAAAGTGCACAAAGATGCAAAGTGATAAGACACATTGATTGTAGGAGGTTGGCTTCAATAACAAATGCAAATCGTATTCACAAATTACAAGGTGATCGCGCTGAAGGTGGTACTCATCTCTTAGAAACATCTCTCTGCAACCTTTTTTTGATTACGTATGCAAAGAACGGCATAATTGAGGAGGGTTAACTGTAATTAGGAGACAATTTCAACAAATTAGAAAAACCTGCTTTAAACTTTGTCCATTAATATTTTCCTCTAAAGCTGCCCTTGTCTCAACTCTGGAAATACAGTAGGAAAGTCTCTGGTTCCTCATCCAACAAAGTCCTCTTTCTGAGCCGTTAATCCCTTGCCAAGGACTTCTTTCTGGCTAACACCATCAGAACAGCCTACTTCTCCCTCTTTCTTTATAATCACTCTGTGATTTAACACACAGCCGCCGGCACTCGCAGATGCAATCAGAGGTCTGATGATATCGTGGTTAGCTCTATGTGAAGGTCAGACATCAGGGCACAATTAACTTACCTCTGTTGTGTGAAGAAATGTAGCTATAATGCATAATCTGACTCCACAGAGTTCAAACACACAGAGTGTACTATGCTGTTAAAAAGCAGCAGGGTTCTCAGACGGCGGCTTATAAACATCTAAATACAAGCAACTTGAGATAAATCATGCCTGTCTCCCTGCAAGCGCCATAGGGGAGAGCAATGAAAATATGTTTGTTTTTTTCTGTAAAACTCTGTAAACTCTGTGAGGGTGCATGAAAAGACCCAACAACTGACCGTCAGAGTAAAGCTTTTACTTCAGGAGGAGCACAGTGGAAATCAGAGCACTAAAACTAATAAAATTCACATGGAAGACCTGACAATAACATTTCCGCTGACAGCCTGTTTTCCACTATCAAAACCCCTTTTTATATTTACTACCTGCACAGAGAGAAAGACTACAAAACAGGATCAAATGCATTGTGTTGTGGAATGTACTATATCTTGGGTGGCTTCTTGATGGAATTGGCTCAGTGTATATGTGATGTTGTAGGGAGTTTGAGGGATATAGGAGCGTAGCTTGGCTTGGTAAGAAGGCAGGCGAGATAAAGAAAAATGATGTGGCTCATCTTCTGTACCTGTATTCTATCAGCTCGCCACAGACTGCAGGTCCTGGCTGCGGAGATGAAAGACTCTCTGGAGGACAAGAGACGTTCATGAGTCAGAAGGAAAATGGCATCCCGCTTATCAAATGCCTGGAAACATAATCCCCCCTCACACCACCCCACACTCCCAGTTCTTGGGTCTGGACGTACTTATGAAAGCTCTGTCACTTCAGATAGTAGGTTAGGAGTCAGAAGTTTTTCCACAGCACAGTAAACGCAGAGCTGGCGGTTTCAAAGCAGATATGGCTCTTTGCCAGATTTTACTGCTGTAGTCTAATTGGGGTCATGTTACAAGTCATTTTGCTTGTGTAACTTTTAGAGATGGAATTAAACAATAGGAAATCCATGCTGAGGGCACATAGCTGACAGGGGAAGAATCCCTGTTAAATTAATCTTTTAGATTAAAGTGTGTTTAATTTTTACTTTATGCATCACTCTTAAGTGAGAAGTCCAGCGATAGAAGAGGTGAGGAAAGAAGTCCCGTTGTGGATTATTTTTTTTAATAAAGCAAGTTTTTCTCATTGCATTCAAGAGTCAACACGGAGACTAGGAAAAAAAAACAAGCCAGTCCCTAATAAAAGAGCTGTGGAGACTCGTAGTGAAAGGGTTTAAATTAGGAAAAACAGAATAAATACTGCAGAACACACATGTTTTGTGATCATCTAAAACAGTGTCCTGCAGGTTTTTAATGTGTCCCTGCTGCAACACACCTGGTTCAAATTAAATAGTTTTTCAACAGCCTGTCGAGGTCTGCACCAGCATCTTAACAAGACATTATTTCAGCGAGGCAGCATGGACATAATGAAAACCCGCAGGACACTCAAGAGGTCCGGAGTTGGTGATCCGGCTCTGAAAGAAATGCAGTTTCCTTAATCCATCACAGCCATTATCGTTGTCACAAAGTCTTGGCAACAGAAAGCCAAAATATTCATTCAGACAAGCGCTTATATCACGCACGGTGTCGGTGTTGGTTGTCTTTCAGGACAGGTGAGGGGCAAAGGGTGAAACTCATCTCTGGTGTCTTTTCAAATACAAGTTGACAGCAACTTAAAGAGACACTATCCTGACTGAACTACAAATCAATCCTCTCCACGCTGAGGCCACATCCGCTTGTCTGTGTTCTGAGGTGTCTGTTCAGGCTCTTGGAGCGAGGTGAGGGTTTACACAGCAATGTGCAATCACTGGAATATTTCTTTTCATGGCTTATCTGCCCTCAGCGAGAATCTGCACGGACCATGACTTAAGGCCTGGCTGTTTGCTCGCTTGTGTGCCACAGCCCCTCGCCTCCGATCCTGACCAGACAAATATATTCATGGCAGCATGGGCTGATTTATGCAGCATAACTTTGCAGCAGGTCAGAGATTTGTGAGTTAGTTAAATGGAGGTCTTGTATGGTCAACCACAAAACCATAACAGCCTTTTTAACCTATAAAGCCAGAGAGGATTGACCAGCAGGGGCACTGAATGATGCATCATGATTCTAAAATGACCTTTCAATACTTTAACAGACATTTAACTTGACCTACAGGGGAAAAGACAGACAAAAGCAAGAATAAAGTACCATACCTGCATTATGCTGTATTAACTACGAATGAAAGATTGCTTTTAATCAAAGCTGCGTTTTTCTAAAGCCATAATGTGTTTTAGATTTAGCCACATGAGTCCTGTGGGTTTCATTCATTTCTATTCTGTCACAGCTGAGTGAAAAACTGTTTAGAATTTCAAATACCAATGGTTTCCAACAGTGTTTCCTTCTTTTCTAACAGTTCACACCACAACAGAGTCTGCAAGGGGACCCCTGTTCTCTGACTTACTTAATGATGTGAGGCACATAATAGATAAAGGGCGGCCAGACAAACACGTGGGGAATCACCAAAAATGGAATTATGAGAAAATTCCTGTCCCAACAGACTTTATCTTTCAATGCAAATACAATGGGAGGTCGGGGTGTCCTGATGGCTTAAAGACGCATTATGTAACTTTCTGTACTTAAAGCTCCACGTTTCTGATTAGTTTGATGTCACAGGGACATTTATCACGTACATTTCTGGACGTGTTGCTTCCCAGCAGCGTCCTGAGGCTGAGAAACCGTGCTAACAACTTTTTCCTCCAGGGTGGCACGAGTTGTTGCAGCTGAATTTCGCTAGCAGATAAAACACTCCAGCCCCACTGTGGCTGATTCAGCAAAGAAACGCAAGAAGACTTCATCAGAAGAAGACGAGAAAAGAAAGAGAGAGCAGGACAAAGCAAAAGATAAGACAAGAGATTACTGCTGGATTTTCTGTGGATAGGGGGCGCATCACTGAGAAAATCTACAAACGTTCTGCAGTGCGTCTTTAAGGCTTTAATCGTGAACTTTCTGAAAGGGAAAGCAGAAACAAAAACAAATAGTGTCTCAGTAAGGTCGCCAAATTCTAGTAGCGTGAACTCTACTGAAGGCAAATTTCCTTATTTAGCATTTTGATGATGATGGAGACGTTGGTTTAACATGTCAGCCAAAAACTCCTATATGTTCAGGAGGGATCTGAGCAGGTGACTGTGAGCATCCTAATATCTGACTCACCATTTTCAAACACATTAAGCTATTCAGTAACGCCTGGGGGGCTTTGTGGGGTTCCAGATACGCCTGGATAGAGGGAATGGAAAACAAGCTGCAAACTGCACCGGACCTCGCAAAGATTCAAATAATGTGACTTACCTTTTGTTTCCAGACTTAGACAGCAAACTATCCTGACTGTATTACCAGTTATATTATATTATATTATATTATATTATATTATATTATATTATATTATATTACATTATATTATATTATATTATACAAGATATTCCCAAAGAACTCCCAGTTTTCTTCTTGTATGTCCAACACAGTTTGTTTTCCAGCTTAAAGGTTTGTTTTTGGTTAGAAATACTTCCTAGTAGATTACAATCAACATACCCGCACCCTCTGGGAGCCTTTTTTATTTTTGCTTGTTTTTTTGTATTTTTGTTTCAAACCTAATAATGGAAACATGTGATTCACTGTTCCTTTTGTTGGTTTTTAAGAGAACGCTTCAGATTTGCCAGTGAATTGATTATCTCATCCCAGCTGCAAGTGTTGCCCCCGTCTTTTAACCCATCTTTGCATGTTGAGGTAAAATGCATCCCACAGGTGCTCCAGGGATACACATCTCCTTATGTTAGAGCCCTTACTGAAATTAGTAAAATCAGTGGAGGTGCTTGGTAACACATTTAATATTGTTTTTAATCTTGACAGGGTGTTTTGAATAATTGTCAGCAGTGATGGAAAGCGTTATAGCGTCCTCAGAGCTCGCAGTATTTATTAAGGCTGACATCAATCTCACAAGCAGGCATATGCAGAAGCTGCACCAACGACAACATTTCTAACACCTCTAATTAACCAAGACTGGTGTTAATGAATTTGGGGACAAAAATATTACATAGCTGCTTTCAAACTACCCACGCAATACTCCAGGAGAAAAGCAACTCTCCTCCACCTCAGCATGAAAAGAAGTGAGGAGCAGAGATGCTGCACCTGCTGGTCCACAGCTTTCTGCTTCTTTCCTCATTCCCCACTGTCCATCTCTCCAGGGAGACAACAGCCATGGCCAACAGCAGTCCAGTAACTCCCCTTTTTAAGATTCATTGCGTCCAAGGCTCCTCCCTTGTTTCATCTCCAGCCCATTCATTTTCTTGGAAAGTGACAGTTTCAGGTTATACATATTGTGGTGTCAGTATTAAAAGCTTCCTCCCACTTTGTGTCCTACTGTTTAGCAAACAGACCTCCAATAAGGCTAGCCAATGCACATTAATCATCGCAGGAAGACTTAAACTGCTAGAGCCCGTATCCCTTTGAGTAGCCAGAGGGGAGGACAGCGTGGCTCTCGGATTGATTTTCCACAAAACAGCAAACACAGACTCAGAGAAACTGGATGCAAAGGTAATATGGGATCAAAGCTGGTCTAATGCAGCACATACGGTAAATCAAATTGATGCAGCTCAGCTTTGCAGTGATATTTTTTTAAACTCATGCAACAGCCACTAATAGGTACACCCAGACACATCACATGCGTGTGCTACATCCCCACGAGACACGAATGTGTGCAGCAAAGCAGAGGACAAAACATACGTTATCTGTCTGGATACATCACCCTCTGTTAACATTGTTTGGATCAGTAAACCTATTTCCGAACAGGCAGAAACCTTGAGCCCCTCCAGGCAAACCGGCTCCCCACTGACTGGCTGCACTGTCCTTGTCAGCTTTTTAAATAAAAAAATAACCTCTGGAATAATGCAATTGCTACGCTTGTAGTTGGACAAGGCTCAGATATAGTATTCTAACAGTTCTTACAATACAAATGCCATTTCCTTCTGGCAAAGAGAATTTCATGAACAATAAATAAATATTGAGCTATAAAAGCAGTGTGTCAGGGGAGAGCTTACCTTATATGCTGCTATGGAGTTGTTACCCACAAGTATGAGTAACAGTTTTGTATGTGGAATGGAAGAAAAAAAAGGAAATATGAAACATGCTAAGTCCTGAGTTCATTATTTTAATATCTCATATTATAAACTTAACAAAAGAATAACTTCAGCCACTCTCCTCATCTTGTTGGTCCTTCACCATGTAGTGGTTTAAGGATGTAGACATAATGTGGTCTTTGTTATAGAAGCACATCCAGTGAGTGTTCAAGGTGTTCTTTATCAGTCAATTATGCAAATTGGGACAGCGGAATGTGGCTGGAGGGGGTGGGATTCATTTCCATTATGGCTTCGATTCACTAGCAAACAGATGAGACATGCTGAAGAAGCTGCAGCATAATTTCACACGGCTGGAGAAGAACCTAGCACTAGAGCAGAATACTGCCTGAGCAATGAAAAGTGAATTGAATTCCCATGAAAAATACAAGAGAATAAGAGACCTAGAAAATGCACTGCGATGAACACTGTTCATAAAAACAAAGTTTTCTGCTTCAAGCTGCAACATGCAGAGAAGGGAAAAGGCAATTTGTCTGCTCTGAGAGCTCATTGATAAGTCAATCCAAAAAGAAATTATCTTTCATTTTTGTAGCACAGTCAGTGTAATGTTGGTGTTCACTGATCTGTGAAACCTCATATCAAATGGAAACTCCTGAGCAGAACGCATCACACACCTGCTGTCACATCACATCACCCAAACATCCAAATCCAGCTCCTGTTTATAGCCACTCTTCCTGTTTCTGTGTTGCACAGCCGCAGCGAGATTGCATGTGTTCTGACCTTTAAGGGATGATGGAGACTCTCACAGCACACACACAAAGTAGACACACACATACTCACACCATCAGGTCGGGCACGGCTCTGTGCAGAGACGAGAAAATACCACCGGTCAATAAAAGAGACCAGCAGCAGCAGACTTACCTTTGAGGATGCTCTGCCCGTGCAGCACATCTCTGGGGACAATCACCGTGTAGAAGTTCTGGGAGAAGCCTGGTCTGCAAGGAGGTTTCAGGGGCTGGCCTGCCTTACTCCCCTTAGAAAAAATAAAAAAACAGGACAGCTTGTTAAGCATGGCAAATTGACTTAAGATCACAAGCTGATCTTGCTGCATTTCCAGGCTCCTGAACCTCACAGTCTCTGTGGTGTCAGTGAGTGAGTTCAGCCCACAGCAAGATACACTGAGAATGTCACAACGTGGAAATCCACAGACACCTGCTCCGAATCACTGTAAAATCTCATGAGGGATATTTAAATGCTCAACAAAGAGGGAATAGATAGCACAATCATGGTAATCATCATCAAAGCATCACCATCATTGTCATTATAACCATGTGGTTATTTATTACAGAGAAAAACACAAGCACGATAAGCAACCAGACAGTGCACTTTATAGGGATTATAACTTCCACATAACAAACATACAGAAGCCTGCATGTTGATTGGAGGACATGAAAATGAAAAAGAAAAATTAATTAAGAAAGAAGTTTAAGATCTGCCTGATTTATAGCAGCAACTTCTGTTTATAAATAAAATATAAAATCTATTCAACTTTGCTCTATAATAAAGGTTTTCCCCTGGAGTGCAATGCGACTCAGTGTTGCTCAAAATTTTTCAAGCTTGGAAAGAAAAAAAATAGAAAATATTCACTCTTCTTAAATTCTTATTAAAGCAGCAATCGCTGAGAAATTGTCCAGAAAACTAGCCACTAAATGACAGTGCGCAAAGGAAGTTAATCACCGGCAACAGAAGACAGACCACTGTCCTCTGCAATAATGCACTGCAGCTTATCTGGACCAGAGGATGAGGAGGATGAAGCTCGGAGTACTCGGAGGGAATCGTTCACAGCCACTTTCCAGTGATCCTGAGGCGCGCTGCAAAGCTTAAGTAAGCACTACAGCAGTGCAGCACTTCCACCGTGCTGTGAGCCGAACAAACAAGAAGAAATAAACTCATCTTACCGAGGATGCGCCCACAAGTAAGGTGCAAGCCAAGACGACGCAGCCAACGTTCATCTTCGCAAAACACGCGAGTTAGAAATAAGAAAAGGAAAAATGGGGGAAAGATGAGCCTTCTTCGTCAAGTACACCTCAGTAATTCCCGGATTCTTGCGGTTTCTTCTCAGCTGCTGAGTAAGACAACGTCCCTACTTGTCTGGCGCAAAAGTACCGCTGAGACAGGAGATGCTGCGCTCGGTCCAGAGGAAGCCGGTGCCCATTGGATGACAGCGTCACTCCAACCCCTCCTCCTGTTCCTCCTCCTCCTCCTTCTCCTCCCGCCCAACGACGGAGCATGCACGGCAGCGTGCACCGTCTGCGCTCCGAGTTGCTCCCTGTGTGTGATGATGCCTCTTCTGGGATCTGTTGGTAGAAAAATGCATTTTCCAGGCTATTTAGATTCATATTTGGACTTCAGATGGAGCAGAGGTGGTTCTGGCGGTGTGAGTGACAAGCAGCCATCCGAGGCCTTTCATGTGTCCATCAGCTAAGTGGAGTCTATTTCACACCCCAGTTACCCCCTCAGCCCCTGATGCAGGGTAGTAGCCTATAGCAAGAGCCGCCAAGTTATTAACTTTTTATGAAAGCTGCTATGATATGAGGCTGGCAGATAAGACTTTGATTGTGAATGAAGGCTCAAATAAAATAAAGTACAATGTATCTGGAAGCTCTGTGATCATCTTCAGGAAATAGAAAAGCAGTTTTTTTTTTCATTTTTATTTGATCTAAATTCAGTCTTCATGTAATTTTAATTTAAAAAGATGAAATTACTTTTACTATATATAAAAAAAGAAATGATAATTTCAATTTCTTTTTATTTTGGGGGGGTTTCCCCCAAAACAAATGTATGATTTCATTAATGGCACTTATAACAGTTTAGCTGTGGGTTCTGTGTCTTTTCTTTCTGCACAAATGACTTCAGCTGCTCAGACATCCACCGTTGTTGATGTCTTATCAACCTTCTCATAATGTGCATTTTCAGTTGAACAGGTTAGCGACACTGTTATTAGTCACTCAGAACAAAGTCTGGTACTAAAATAAATGTTCACCTGACCTCAAATGTTCAAAAATATGAGTTCATGCCTCCAAAGTTCTAATTTATGCATCTGGACCAATGGTCGCTTCACTCATAAATCCATGGACATTGATGATTCACAGACATTAGCTTTTGTACCTTTCACTTATAAGCCTGGATGCAAAACAAGACAGAAACATCTATTTAAAACTTGGACTCGTCTGACCACCAAAAATAAATAAATAAAATAAAAATTGAACAGAGTTAACATATAGCTTCCTCCTTTCATTAATACAGTTTCAGGCTACATTTCTGGGTGCAGCTGCAGCTGAAAACACTTTTTGTGGTGCTCCTGATCCCATGTTAAATGATGGTGATTTCTCATGCAATGCCGCCTAAGGGCTTGAAGATCACACTCATCTAAGAGCAGTTTCAATCCTTTGTCTTTACATGCCAAGATTTCCCCAGATTCTCAATCTTTTCTCATTATTATGCATAATAGAAGCTGAAAAACCAAAGTTTTTGTACTGACCAATATATTTGCAGGGCTTATTGAAAATTATCTGAATCTGGCACAAACTAGTGAGACATGACCTAGTTTTACTTGAAAAGACTAAAAATTTGTTGGATGCTAATTTTATACCCAATCCTGACACCCTCACCTGTCCCTAACTTCTTTGTTGATTAGTTTTCCTGTTACCTTTATATTCTATCAATTTTCTCTCTTTCTTTGTCTTTCTTTGAGTGTGCTGCTAGCATTAATGTTTGCCTTTGTTTATATAGATTAAAAAAAAAAAAAACAAGAAAGTCGCCCAGTGAAGAAAACATTTTATTTTATGCTCATGTCTCACAGATAAAAATTCAGGCTAATTATCAAGTTGCAAATTTAAGTTTTTATTAGAAAATGTATTAATCTTCTGGAAGTAAGGTTTGTACATTTCCTTCCTGCAGCCTTAATGCTCACCACTCTAATACACAAAACAATTTTAGACTCAGAAGATGTCTTGATCTATATAAGTAGATATTTTGACATATTGTTAAAAACACATGTTGCATGGTTGAAATGCTTTCTGGTGTGAGAAGCCTGCACTGCTCCTTTAAATGCTTTGACTTAACAGTTTAATAATGATGACATTTCCATATCTGAGAGGTCATGACAAAATAATCCTATCAAACGGAATATGACAGTACTGCAGCGTCAATCAACACAGCCCAGTGTCTGCTCCTGTCACCTCCATCCACTTTACTGGTTTATTTTCAGCAGCAACAACTTTGAACAAAAAAAGTTTGAACATTTTCCCCTCTCTCCTTTTAAACAGTATCTTTAAAACATAACTGCTCAAGGGTGATAAATTAAGAAGTACTTCTAGTCAAATTGACTAATGCTCAGTGGGTGTGTGTGTCCACAGGGTGGGATTTGTTTAAGGTCAGAGATACGAGTAATACACTCGATTTATCTATCTCCAGGACAATGTGTATTGCTTCTTTTATACGTTGGAAAGAGCTTGGTAGAGCTACTATATGACAATGGTTTAAACTCACGCTCTGCACAATAAACAATGATTTAATAAAACATCTCCTCACGTGAGACCAGCAGTTGACATGGAGAAGGGTTAAAAAGGAAACAACTCACAGTGAGAAAATTACAGTTTGTGCAAAAAGTGGGATTTCCTGAAGGGAAACTGACTTTCAGATAGTTTAAGCGTAATTCTGACATATTTTTACTATAAATGTATATCTACAAAAAAAGAAAGATCACAGATTATTATGTGGAATACTGCTGGAAGGTCCTTTCTGTTAACATCACAGACATATTAGCTGAACAAAGTACATCTTCCCCTTCTGCCTCTGTGGTATGTCTTTGGAGTATAATACCACCATCTGGCTACTTGACATGATGTTCAGGACTGTGTTGAATTATTAGGCCCATTTTGAGGCCCAGTTAAAAAGAGCTAAGATTTGAACCAGGCTTCAGGTTTTCTGGTAGTTTGTTCCAGATATTAAGAGCAAGAAAACTAAGCGCTGATTCTCCTTGTTTCGTTTAACTCTCAGGATGTAGAGCAAACTTTTAAATGCAAAGGTTTAACCGTCACTGAGTTAAATTCAAAATTATATGCCAAGAAGACAACGCAAGTCTTAAATAAATAAATAAATAAAAGGGTCAAAAGGGCTAAGTGCAGTTCTCGTTCATCCTCTAGTCCAGTCAACCATGTTTGGTCCTCAAGCCCCAACTAGATCAGTGGTTTCTTAAAAGCAACAAAGGAGGAAGGAGGAGAAGAGGCTGTGGTGCAGCACAGAGACAGAGACAGAGACATAGAGAGCAACTGGAGCATCAACAATTGTGCAAAACTGCACAAAGTAAAAATAAATAAATGAATGGAGGTGCTTAATTAACACCATTAATTCTTTTAATTGCATATGTTTATGAAAATAAAGAGACGTTTTCTGTCTGGAACTTAAGAAAGAAGAAGAACCGACATTTCTCTTTGTCTGTGTAATACATCGTGATTTTTGGACGGGAAACTGATCCCAAAAGACAACAAGAAACTTTTTTTTATTTATTTATTTTTAAATAAATGATGCTTTAATTTATGCAAGAGTAAGATATGCTTTCTGACTTTTACAAACATGAAGCATAAATCGGATCTTCTTCTGCCTCTGGTTCGGTGAATCTTGGTCATAGCGAGATGAAACTTCCAGCTGTGGAATCTGTGAGATGTGAGCTTTCAGTAGAGGAGTCGTTTGTTCGTGTTCATGGGGGACTTTATGTAGCTGCTCTTTGAATAACTTGTTGTCTTAACTGTGTTTGTTGGTGATAGAAATGTTTTTGCTGAGCTGGTAGCTGAGATTCTGGACTTTCTGTGGATACCACACATGTTTATATTTACATCTACAGACCTGACGCTACACCCGGAAACGAGATGTTAACCCCTTAACTCCCGGTAGAGGAGGCTGCAGGTGCAGTCAAGCTAAGAATAAAAGGTTAAAGAAATTATATCCAGAAATGTGGATAATGAAGCAGTGAAGGTGCATGGATGGAAGTTATTGTGCATATTGTGAATATTTCTCTCTCCTCATCATCTAGAAGCTGTGAGATTCTCATCCTGCTTTCTGTCTGTTCACCTGATGCTGATATTCATCACATATTGTTCCTTCTGTGTTTAGAAGGAAGCAGCTTCACAGCTTTAAATTCATCCTGCTGACTTTTTACCTTTTAGTTAGTAAATCCTGAACATTTCATTTCATTCTTTTTCTTATTTTATAAAAATATATGAAGAAATATTTTAACTGTTGGTGTTTAAAGAGAAAACTGCTGCTAAACCTGTTTATGTGTTTAGTGCAGGGGTCTGCAGCCTTTCCAATCCAAAGAGACATTTCCCCTCAGCCACATATATATGGCTGAGGGAAAATATATGTGTGTATATATATATATATATATATATATATATATATATATATATATATATATATATATATATATAAATGTGTGTGTGTGTGTGTGCGTGTGTGTGTGTGTGCGTGTATCTATACATAGGACAATGTGTTATTACAATCGCTCTATACGTTCAAAGCCTCAGGGATCCCCTGTGGCCATTAGAGAACCCCTTGGGGGAGTCCCAGACCCCAGGTTGGAAATAACTGTCCTACACAGTCATAAAAAAAACTTGTAGTTTGGCACCTGTGGGCCGTGAAGGCCGCGGGACTGTATAACTTATCAAAAGAAGATGCAAGAGGGCTTCCCACCGCTTGGTAGCAGTAATGTGCCAGTAAGTTGTCCTTCAATAAGCAGAAGAAGACACTCAGCTAGCCTGTAGTAAAAGTTATGAAATATTTTAATTTAATTTAATTTAATTTAATTTAATTTAATTTAAATACATGCTAGAAAGTTGTAGTAGTTGTAGTATATTGCAACTAAAACTAAAATACTACAGGTTTCATGCATATTTATGGATTAAGGTTAAATACTTGAGGATTTCTTTAGAAAAAAAAGGGCTCCAAGTTTGTTGTCATTAGTGGTGTAAAGTTTTGTGTATGTAGTTGTTTTAAATATTCTCTTCTTTGCATGCTCATAATAATCTCCTATTAAAGATCACTTATTAGATCTAATGGTTGCATCAGATCATTAGTAGAAGTGTATGTTTTACTTCTGGTTTATATACATTAATACCAGCTTTTGATTTTATGGGGTGGTGATAATGATGTTCAGGGCTCTACGTGGGCTTTGACCAGCACTGTTTAAAGGAAAATCCCACGTTTTTGAAGTGTGGCTGTGTGAAGTACTTATGAGAAGTCAGTGTCTCAGACAGCAGTCAGAGGCTCAGACTGGAGAGGCAGGGAAGAATTCTGCAGGTCTGAGCCAAGCTAAAAGCAGAAAAACTCATTCTTCGCCTTTTAAAAACAATTCAAACTGAAGAAAGAAATCAAAGCAGTTAAAAGGAAAAACTGTATTATGTATTTTTGCTCAAACAGTCAGATGGACTGGGTCCATAGAAGGACATGATATTGCAGCATCAGTTTTGTGCAAGTTCGTGCTTCTCATGAACAAGTTCAAAGTTCAGTTACCTCAGATTAAAATGAAGAGCTCATGTTCAGAGTTCACCATTTCAATCTGAACTAGTTCAAAGTTCAGTCCATTTAATTTTTTTAGGTTAGAAGTGAGAGTGAAAGGCTGGAGTTGAGAAGAAAAGGAATGAAAGTGTCTCACAGTGAAGTCAGATAAACTAGACCTTCAATTCTATCACATAATATAGATGCATGTGGAACCGATGTGCGGACAGAGGACAAAAATATCCTTTTTCAGTGCAACAGAAGTTCATTTTTTTGTGAAACAGCAATTTTCAGCTTCCCTCTTCCCTAAATTTAAAGCAAGATAAAAAATGCTGCAAAATGTAGAAATATAATTAGATATCTTCTCAGACTTTGACGTTCTGACTCTTTTTTTAAGCACAGGCGGACATAATTTGAACAGTAATGCTACATGAAATTTTCAGACAGTACGTAATATTTCCATAAAAATCATGCACACTGCGTCTGCAGCACCTTGTTTTCAATTTCAGAGCAGGAGTCCAGCAGCGTTGCCACGGAGCATTGCTGGCCTGTTCAGCTTGAGTGCACCGTGCATCGTGGGTAATGTAGTGTGAAGTTAAAGGTAGACAGAAATTCACACAATCTGAACGAGTTCAAGTTTAAGAGATAGGCTTGGGTCTAGAGGACCTGGGTTCAAGTCCTCAGGCGCATCTGAGGTGAACCACTGTGGGTCCCTGAGCACAGCACTTAACCCCCAACTGCTCCTTGGGCACCAGAATCTGGCCTGGAAGCCCTCTCCTCCTAGGGAAACTAGGATGGGTTAAATGCAGAGAAGGAATTTCCCAGCTGGGATTAATTAAGGGCCCTGCGACAGACTGGTGACCTGTCCAGGGTGTACCCTGCCTCTCACCTGTTAAAATGCTGGGATATGCTCCAGCTCATCCGCGGCCCGTAATGGAAAAAGCGGTCAAGATAATGGATGGCTGGATGGATGGCTTAATTAAGTATAATAAAACAATAAATAAATAAAAGTTCACGAAAAATTAGCACATTCGTTTTAACTCGTTTGTTTACAACACTGTGCAACATGGGCAGAGTTCTGAGTATCTTATAGCTCAACTCTCTCATAACAATTCTCTCTCTGTTTGCACAAGAGAATGAAGACTGATGTCCACTGTGGGACACACACTGCTCTGAATCTTCTGTTAGCTGCTCCTCTTAGCAACTGTTTTAAAAATGTAAATGTCCTAAATGTCATTAGAAAGCAGGAGATCTGTGATCTCAGCCAGAGGGTGCTGACAAGATACTTAAAAGCTGTAGTCCATTAACATTAGAGAAGGAATTATTTTAATGTGTCTATGCTGCAGGGCTTATATTTCAGTTATTTCTCCTCATCTGTTGGTTTGTTTAGATTTGAGCGAAATTCAGTTTGATGACATGAATTGTGTTTTGAAATCTGAATATTTTGTCTTGCATTTATTACCAATACAAAATTTGTAAGAGCTCATTGAAAATGTAATGACCCTGTCAGCATAAGTGAGGGCTAACCAGTACAAGATCACATTTCATACCCACACAATGATCATTGTGCTGTTTTACATGAAACAGTTGCTTAGCTTCGACTCAGTCACAGTGCAAACACACCAGCCTTCACACCACTTTTCTCTCATTTTATTTTTTCAGTGCCTTAAACCCTTGACTGGGTTTTTTTAAGCTAGCTAACTCAGTCAGGAACAGCTCCTTGAGTTCAATGAACAGTGTTGGGCTCTTTGAGTCAGAGGCACTTTGGATTATTAATTATTAAATAAAGTAACTCTCCTTATCCTTATCGCCACGCCAGAGTGAGATTAGAAAAACTTCAGAGCAAGTCAACCCTTTTATTTCCGCCTAATCTAAATAGAAACAAGGCAGAAAACTGCCTGACAAGAAAGATTCAGTCTTATCAGATGTTACTTTACACCCTCTAAAAATACACAACTAACATCTAAAACTAATGAAGCGAAACAAAATGTAGAATCCATTTTAGTCTTTGTAGTACTGGGTGGCCTTTTTATTGTAAATAGGCCACGCTCAGAATGCTCTGGAATATTGCCATGGATTGCATTTCTGTAAGAAATACGGCCTGAGGAGGAAGAGGTTTAGGAAGTACATTTTGCATCTGTCAGCACATCAATAGCTCTTAACAAAATCAGAAAGCAACATGCTTGCACCAATTGATTGTGTCTTATTCTGCTAAACGGTGGAAAAGGCTGGCAGGAGCTTCCAATTATTTACTATATAGTACATTTAGTACATAGTAGAACAATAAAACTGACGAGTAAGATGCTTTATTTTGAGTCAGATTTGACCGAATGGTTCTTAATTTAACATCTGTGGAGGTTTCTTTGGTGCATTCAAGGTCACAGGGTGGCTGGGTCACAAATGTTGAAGGGTAAGAACATATTTCAAATTTAAACATACACAATAAATATTCAGGTTCCTTTTGCCTTCAAAACTGTTTTAACTTTTCATTCAACAAGGTGGAAACCTTCTTCAGAGGTTTTCTCCATATTAACATGACAGCATCACACAGTTGCTGCAGGTTTGTCGGCTGCATCCATGATGAGAATCTCCCGTTCCACCACATCCCAAAGCTGCTCTACTGGACTGAGATCTGGTGGCTGTGGAGGCCGTTGGAGTCCAGTGAACTCATCGTCATGTTCTAGAAAGCAGGTGGAGATGATCTGAGCTTTGTGGCATGGTGTGTGATCCTGCTGAAAGTAGCATCAGAAGATGCTCCACTGTGGTCATAAAGGGATGGACATGGTCAGCAGCCTGAAGGGGAAGGAGATCCCACTGATCCAAGGCAGGATGGATCCATGTTTTCATGATTTTTCCACCAAATTCTGAGCCGAGCATCTGAATGTGGAGCTGAAATGGAGACTCATCAGACCAGCAACGTTTCTCCATCTTTTATTGTCCAGTGTTGGATTGTAGCCTCAGTTTCCTGTTCTTAGCTGACAGGAGGCAGCTGGTGTGCTGCTGTAGCTGCAGATTCCTTAGGCTCCCCTTCCTTCCCCAGTTTCATCTCTTTTTGAATGTCAGCAAGTCATCATGACCATGTCTACATGACTGAATGCATTAAGCTCCTGTTATGTGATTGATTAATTAGCTATGTGTGTTTAAAGGGAACTGAATAAGTTCCTTTTGCCCAATAAACTGGCAAGTGAGTCTATATTTAGTTTAGTTATATATTTACAAACAGCGCATGGAATTTAGCCCGAATGGTTTGTAGAACATTTGAAGATAACACATAACAGCTGTTACTAAACGGATCATTTGCAGTTCATTCCTATTTAAAGCTTTAGTGTATCAGCCAGGTTGACATTCACCAGGGGATCTAATTAGTAAAAAGATCTTAGTGTGTATTTCTTTGTGACTTTTTACACCTTCTTACACTTTTTACACTCTTGAGAATTTTCTAAGTTTCTGTCTAAAGATGGAATAAAGCATTATAAATATATATATATATTTTTTTTTTTTTTTTTTTTTTTTAAACTTGTCCTGTCCAGCATCATAGCAGCAAAATGATAATCTGGTTGCTGTATCGTGCTGAACAAATTTGCTCTGCCAAGGGGAGGCCTATGGGTAAGGCTCCTCTTGATAGTCTGATTCATTTATTTATTTATTTACTTTGAATCACGGATACCAAGGTAATCTTGCTGGACCTGACCGGAGGGGACAGAAAAATGATGGAAAATAGCAAGAAGAGCAAAAGGGAAAGAAGAAAGGAGACAAGAAGATCACAGACAGAAGGAAACGACCCTTCAATCCACACCATCACCAGACAACAAACTGTTACACCTGTACATGAACACACCAGAAAATTTCCTACAACTTTTACAAAAGCAGAAACACACACACAGAAAAAACAGAGCTGCCAGTCATTAAGAGTTTTTAAATAATAACCAAATCAAAAAGACATAACAGTGACCAGATACTAACTCACAGGAAAAATACAAAAATAAAAATTTTTTTTATAATTATCGCTTAGTATTAAAAACCCACTAGACAACTCAGTGACTGTGTCAGCATGCAGAGCATGAGAAACAAGGCGTGATCAGTGATGAAGAGTGGTGAGTGAGATCATGCAAATGCGACCACGCCTCCACGGAGGCCAGAGGCAGACCAGGGCCTGGGCTGGGCCCTCAGCAGCAGACCCGGAGCACCAACCCAAGCCACCCCACCACAAAAACGACTCCAGCCCCACCCGAAGGGCGGCAGAGGAGAGCCCCAGCAAGAGCCCCCCATGGTGCAGGGGCACAGGCCTCAGTGGGCCAAGATCAGCAGCCGCCGGCCCCGCCAGGGACCGGCCACCCAGGGCAGCCCAAGCGAAGGGCCCAGGGCCCCAGGAGCCCAGAGGCGGCCGCCCCACCCCCCAAAGGCAGAGGGCCCTCAACATGCCTAGGAGGACCAGGCCCCCCCAGACAGCCACCCGGCATAGGCCAGCACACACCCCAATGTTCCAGCCCCACACCCCAGGAACCAGGGTGCTATCAGCCCCCTCCCCCTACTCCCCACCTACTGCAATCTGCACCCCATATAACCCCACACTCACACCCTCCCCCGCGCCACACCCACAATCACTCACCACCACACAGTCACGCCACACACAACCCACCCACCATGCCCCGTGGGGGACACCCCAGGCGGACCAGCGGACAGTGAGCCCCAAGCACCCCCCCTTGACCCAACCCCCACAGAACCAGCAGCCCACCAGCGCAGCCACCCTGGGACCCAGCCCCGGGGCAACCCCCCAGCCACACACAGGGGGAGCAGGGGTGTGAGAGGTCCCCAATAACCTCTCCCTCCCCGCTCCTGACTGTTTATGTAGTGTGTGTTGTGTGCAATTAAAATTGAGGGGCAGTGACTGCAATGAGCGGGGAGCCGCCCGCCATGCACCACATGCCATGCCTCCCATGTGTTGTTTGTGTGTTGTGTTTCTTGTGTTTTGGTGTCTCGGTGCAATTAAAACTGAGAGGCGAGTAGCCACGGGATGCATCCAAGGAGACCACTGAATGGTCTCCTCCGTTCCACCCCGCATGGCTCCACGCCTCCCAACTCCCTACGTGTGTGTGTGAGACAGAGAGAGTGGGAAGTAAGAGGGGTCCCTCTGGATGATGAGCCTTTAGTGGCATTAGGCATCCCTGCTCCCCAGGAGGCCCCCCAGGGCAAGACAGGCCAGGAGAGGCCGCCCCCCACGACCGGGCCATTCAGGGACAGCAGCCAGTGAGCCGTCACCCACCCCAGAAAATACCCACCCTCCCACACCCCTAATGGGGAATGAGAGGATGGGGACAGCGGCAGACCGACGCCCCCCCCCCCCCCCCCCCCCCCCCCCCCCTTCCCCCCCCCCCCCCCCCCCCCCCCCACAGGTGCACTTAACCCCGCCCCAACCACACACAGAAACACGTGCACACACCTATTTCCTTGCACACTCCCACTCATCCTAACTCATATATGCCCTCTCAGCCCCACCCAAAAAATATAAACACTCACACAGCATCCAACCCTCCCACTCTCACTCCCCAGACACACCCCCACTCATCCTAACACATGCATACGCACGCACACAAACATACCCCATACATTTAAACCATGTTGACATGTCCACACATACCTGAAGCCAGAACCTGCGGACAGGTGTGCAGGACCACAAGGCATGGAGGTAGTTGTCTGGTGTGTTTTCATTGCAGTGTGTGCAGATGTTTGATTGTGACAGACCCATCCTGAACATCCTTTGTCCTGTATAATGAGTTCTATGCAGAATTTTGAATTGTATTCGTTGCATATTTGAATTTTTAGTCATTTTAAAGGTGTTTAAACATATTTGTGACCATTTATCTTTATTAAAGTTACTGGATAAGTCACCCTCCCATTTTGAAGTTGGAAGACAGATTGAGTCTTCTAGTTTAGATAATAGTCTATATGTTTTTGATAATAGCTTTGGGGCATTGAGATTCATGAATTCTGCCACCCTAATAGGTAGCTGTAAGTTTAATTGATTAATGGTATATTTTTTACATATAATAGATTTAAGCTGGTGATATTCTAAAAATGTTTTGCTACTGATTCCATATTATGAAGTGAGAATATTAAATGATAAGAAGTTTCCATTTTCTATTATATGTTCTAACTGTTTTATTCCTTTATTTTTCCATTGAGTAAAATTGATAAGCTTTTTGTTTTGCAGGATGTCAGGGTTGTTCCAGAGGGGTGTAAACTTACATGGAAAAAGTGAGGATTTTGTTATTTTTAGAAAATCCCACCAAGCCACTAAGGAGGAACTGATATTAATGCTTTTAAAACACTTATGTATTTTGATGGTTGCGCTGATGAATGGCAGGTCAGAGATAAACAGACCCTAACACAATGCTTGCTCTACATCTAACCATGTTTCATCCAGACTGCTAGGTTTAAGCCATTTGGAGATATACTGCAGCTTGTTAGCTAAGAAAACATGATTAAAGTTGGGTAGCTCCCATCCGCCTCTATCTTTAGTCTGCTGTAAATGTTTTAGACTGATACGTGATGGCTTATTTTTCCATAAAAATTTAGATATATGTGAGTCCAGTGACTTAAACCAACTGGAGGATGGTTTAGTGGGTATAATTGAAAACAGGTAGTTTACTTTAGATAGAACCATCATTTTAACTGTGGCAACCCTCCCCATGAGTGATATGGGTAAGCGCCTCCACCATGAGAGATCATCCTCTATTGCTTTAAGTAGCTGGACATAATTTAGCTTTGTTAGTTCTGATAACCTGGGGGAAATGTTTATGCCTAGATATCTAATGTTTCCAGACTGTATTGTAGTATTGGGTGTGTTTTGTAGGCCACAGTTAATGGATATAACAATAGTCTTAGACCAGTTAATAGAGTAGTCAGATATTGATGAGAATGTGTTAATAAGTGTGATTGTCTGGGGGAGAGATGTCAGTGAGTTCTGGAAGAAAAGTAATACATCATCAGCATAAAGACTTATCTTATGTTCTATATTTTTGGCATGGATTCCTTTAATCTCTTTATTTTGTCTTATGGCAGCAGCTAGGGGTTCAATAAAAATAGCAAAGAGTGATGGAGAAAGCGGGCAGCCCTGTCTGGTGCCTCTCTGCAAACAGAAGCTTGGAGAGGTTTGATCATTGGCCTTCACACATGCATTTGGTTTGTTATATAATATTTTTATCCAATCTATGAAAGATGACCCAAACCCAAATTTGTTTAACGTTGCAAATAAAAATTTCCAGTTTACTCGGTCAAATGCTTTTTCTGCGTCTAAAGAAATGACTGTGGATTCCAGATTATGTAGAGTAGAATAATCTATGATGGTAATTAATCTACGCATGTTAGTAGAGGAATGTCTACCTTTAATAAAGCCTGTTTGGTCAGGATGTATTATTAGAGGGGTTATTTTTTCTATTCTTCTGGCCAAAGCTTTGCAAATTATTTTGAGATCTACATTTATTAATGAAATTGGACGGTAACTGGATGGAAGTGTCGGGTCTTTACCTGGTTTTAATAGTAGAGTAATATTGGCTAGGTTCATATTTGAAAGTATTTTTTGTTTTTCCTTTATTTCTAATATCATATTGTAGAAAGTGGGTGCCAGCATTGTCCAGAATTCTTTGTAGAATTCTGCTGGGTAACCATCTGGACCCGGAGCTTTATTGTTGGGCATATGCTGGAGAGCTTCATGGAGTTCGCCGACTGAAAGGGGGGAATCCAAGAACATTTTATTTTCATGTTTTAATTGTGGAAGATTGATGTTACTAAGAAATTTATCAGTATTGTCATCTGTTGTAGTTAGTTGTGATGTATATAATGTTTTATAGAATTCTTTGAAAGTGTTATTTATCTTGTCAGGGTCGTGGCTGATGTTTCCTTCTGGATCTCTGACAGAGGAGATGGTTGTTTTCTCCTTGTTTGTTTTTAACTGATTAGCCAGGAACCTTCCAGATTTGTTGCCATGCTCAAAATTCTCCAAGCGAAGTCTTTGCACCAAGAATTGCGTCTTTTTATCTATTATTTCATTAAATTCAAGTTTAGCTTTCCTTATAGCATTTAGTGTGTGTTCTTCTGGGGAGACATGGTAAGCATCCTCTAAGGATTTAATTCTGAGTTCTAACTCTGAAATTCTCAAAGTTTCCTTCTTTTTCTTATGAGAAGAAAAGGAAATTATTTTCCCTCTCATTACTGCTTTTCCTGCTTCCCAAAGAACACACGCTGAAGTTTCTGGCAAGTCGTTATTTTCTAGATATAAGGACCATTCTCTTTTGAAGTAGCTGATAAACTCAGGATCTTTAAGTAGTGACGTATTAAACCTCCAGTTTCTAGTTGCTGGTTTATTGCTCTTACTTCTCAGAGTGAATGATACTGGTGCATGATCACTAATGCTAATAGGATGGATTCTGATTTCTGACATGTCATTCATCAGCGAGCTGCTAGTTAAGAAATAATCTAATCTAGAATAGGAATGGTGGACTGAAGAGAAGAAGGTGTATTCTCTTAGTGTGGGATGGTGAGAGCGCCAAGCATCACAGAGACCAAAATCCTTCATGTTTTACAGTTTCTGAGGATTTCCAGACTCGATGAGCTCCTGTGGTACTGTTTTTCTCCAGTATAATATTAAAATCACCTCCTATAATTAGTGTGTTATCTGAGTGACCATAGAGTGAGGCGAAGAGGGAGTGAAAGAAGGAGGATCATCTAAGTTTGGACCAGATATATTTGCAATACATAACTTAACATTTTTAATAGATAATGTAACTATTATAAATCTGCATTCTGGATCTATGATTGTATTATCTATGTCAAAATTTAACCTTCTATTAATAAGAGTTGCTGCTCCTCTCTGCCTAGAATTATAACAAGCTGAATACACGTGTGGAAACTGGGTTGTTGAGAGAAGATAAATATTATTAAATAAATTAATTAATAAATAAATTAAAATAAAGAAAGAAATCAGACAACATATTAAACTGGGTTATTTATTTATTGAGGAAAATGCTGCCAGAGTAGAATTTGGGTACCAGCAGCAATACAACACCAACAGTAAAGCAGGACAAGCACAAGACACAATATATACAAGTACAAAGCAAAATAGAGGCAAATAGAATGCAATAGATATAACAATAATAACAACAATAAGATAAGTTAAATAAAACAATATAAACAAGCATTGCACACAGTAGAGGTGGTACAGATTCCCAGTTCACTATTGCATGTATAAGTTATTGCAACTGTTTGTATGGGTAAAAATTAATAAAATTAATAAAGAACTTATTGTGCATGTGGCGGACTGCACACCTCCCTCTCCCTCTCCCCCCTCCTTCTCTCTCTCCTAATATCTGACTTATTGCATTGGAATTTGGGAAACTACATGTAAAACATCTATTAATGCTGGATAAAGAAACTAAAGAATCAAAAATGAGAAACAAAAGAATCAAAATAAGTTATTGTATTAAAGAAATTCACTATAATAATAAATCTATAATGAACAAGGGACATTTGTTCCGTTTTCCTCTGTGGTGATGTGAAGATGAATAGTAAAATATAAAGTATTCGTTGAAAATCACTGTCTTATTAATTAAATACATTTAATTTATTTTTGGTTTGTTTATTTGTATGAAGGGAAGATTAAGATTTTCTTTTTCTGCTCATTTTAATTAAGGTGTTTAAAATGTATGCTGTATCGATTGTTTTACTTAATAAAGAATGCAATAAATACTTTGGAAAAAAAGTAAATGTTTGGACATAGAAGTGCATCATGGGACAAACAAAATAAATTTCTGGGGCCTTCAGATCGAGTCTTTCCAAATATTATTTCCAAAGAGTTTGGACTCTTCCAGTCACTCAGATTGAATATAAGTGTTGGAATTTGAAAACAACTTTTAACTTTCTCAGGAGAAGTTAACCATCAAAGATCACTCGAAGAGAGTAGAAAAACATTTTGCAAAGTCACAAAGGAACCCAGGGAAACGTCCGACTAACCCAACTCCTGTCAGTCACTGTTTATGAGTCAGGATACTGAACAACACAAGCACTTCATGCAGGATGCCAGAGAACCAGAAGGACCATCTACACTTTGCTGGAGGTTAGATGGACAAGCCAGAAAGCTGCAGGAAAAACTGGTTTGTAGATGGATGAGACCAAAATAAAAGATTTCAATACAAAAATAAAAGATTTCAAACTTCTCCTGTAAAGCATTACAACAGAAGTTTGATCCTATGTGGGATCATATCTATGTCTTCATCAGTTAACAAGGACTTCTGCCTAATATGTGGGGGATTTATTAATAAAAATATAAACACAAATAGTCTGAGAACAGATTTAATATATTTGAACACACAATAAGTCATGGAATTGTTATACATGTCTTGCCACCTGTTCATGACTTTCCAGTAGGACAGAATCCCTATTTTCCATCCTTGTTTTAGGTAAACATATGATTGAGGTGTGAAAGTCAGAAACAAAACCCATCCCAGCACAAAGTAGGAACATAGTATTTTAAATTGACCAAGAATGTTTCCAGATTTGCTTGGTAGCTAAAAACTCAAGTAAACCCCCCCAATGAATTGTCAGAAAGGAGATTAAATAGTTGTTTTTTTATGTTAAAAAGCTTTTGTAAAAGTTTGAAATGCTGCAGTTGCACACTGCTGAATATTTAATAAAATCACACACAGTGTGTATGCAGAAGTGTTTACACACATCCTTTTTTACCATTCAGTATGTAAATGTAACTGCTGCATCATATATAAAGGACATTTTATTTACTGAATTTAGCAGTTTGTATAGTGCCTGCACAAACACTTATGGCTTGTCAAGCAGAAGTGACCAAACATTTGCAAAACTGCTTCTGATCCCTATAAATGCAAATCTCCCAGGGTCTATCTTCATGAATTTGTAGTTTGAATGATTACTACTCTAGCTACCTGTAGCTTATTCAAAGATGTTTAAATATTGACCCTTAAACTCGAGTATTACTTAAACTGTGTGATCATAATGTCTGGTAAACTTCTGTCCCAGTCTCTTTTGATGGGACAACTTACAAAAGTTTTTCTCAAGAATATGCCGAACGTCAATGAATTCTCTATCTGGAAAGTGTAATATATATATATATATATATATATTGGTCCATAAAGTAAAATAATAATAACAATAAATTTTACTTTATGAAGTACCTCCTAAGCAGCCACCTTACCTCAGTGGAGGAGTTTGTGCGTTCTGATGATCCTAGGAGCCATGTCATCGGGGGCTTTATGCTCCTGGTAGGGTCACCCATGGCAAACAGGTCTCTAGGGAAGAGGTCAGGATGCCTCCTGGATGCCTCTCTGGTGAGGTGTTCCAGGCGTGTCCCATGGGGAGGAGGCCCCGGGGAAAATCCAGGACACGCTGAAGGAACTACGTCTCTTGGATGGCCTGGGAACGCCTCAGGATCCCCAGGACGAGCCAGCAAATGTGGCTGAAGAGAGGTAAGTCTGCCCCAGCAACCGCCCCCTGGATAAGCAATAGAAAATAGAAAAAATCTTAGTAGCGGGAGGATTTTCATTTATATGGAAAACATTTATACAGTAAGCTTCCTGTGCCACACTCCTTTTAAACCTTTACTCTTTTTGCTTTACTTTAAACAGCTCATCTTGAATTAAACAAATAAAATGGCCAACAGAAATGCAAACAACACAGGAGGCAAACTGTCTATCAATAAACAACCAAAGTAAACATGAAGAGAAGCAATAGTTGTGAAATGAGTAGAAAGCAATTTCACTCCTTAATGGATTTCCTTTGGATACGATTAGATCATATTTATGTGCTGTCTTCTAACAAGTTCACACAAAAGCATCAGTCAAATGTTTGTATATACTTAACTTATTCATTAAAATAAATGCGTCCAACTTTTTATTGGTTCAGTCAGATGATTCAGTCTCCAATCACAACAGACTGCAGGAATCATCAGACATTGCATCAGTTTTGATTTTACGCTTCACAGCCAAAACCCAAACACAAATGCATGGGCATTTCTTCACATTAAACAAGGGTATGAAGCCTCTATATGACCATTTGATGATGCAAAACGAGCATCACAGGATTGCAGAGCTTGGCTCAGTGCTGATGGATGACATGAGAATCATTTGATTTTCTTTTTAGCCTTAAATACCTCTCTGTCGGTGTTGTTTGGTGAAAGTAACACTTATTTAAAAAAGAATCATAAACAAGTTGTTTGCTATAGTCCAAACCAGGCAAGTTCGGTCCTAGAGAGCCACAGTCCTGCATGTTTTAGATGTTTCCCTGCTGCAACACATCTGACTCAAATGAACAGGTCTTTAAAAAGCTGGTGGAGATGCTTCTCATTTACACCAGGTGTGTTGCAGCTGGGAAACATCTAAAACCTGCAGGAAAAAGGCCCGAGAGGTCCAGAAATGGTGATCCCTGATAAAAAAGCAAGTTCTTCTCAATAACTCATTCATTTGAATCAGGTGTGTTAAAAAACATCTAAATTTTGCAGCTCACTAGGACCCCTGGTCTAGGGTAACCTATGTATGTGAACTTGTATTGAATATGTTCCTAAAATAAAGATGAGCAACATTTTATAAAATTAAACTGTAACCTGATACATCTCTAAGCAGAAACTGCTTACGTAGTTGTGAATATTTGTTGTTAAACAGGTTTGGAAGCTTTAATTTATTTACATTAGGTTCATTTGCTAATTATATTAACAGAAAAAAAGTATATTTGGAGGGAAAAAACATGACGGTCCAGCAATGAATTAATGTAACACCATTGTGAACATGCAAAAAAATCGGGTATTTTTATTTTATTTTATTTTTTTATTTAAAGGATGAAAACTAATTATTATGATTTCTTTTTTTTTTTTTTTTTTTTTTTAATGAGGGGTGGGAAACGTTTTTCCAGAGGGTCCTACTGACTTAGCTAAAACAGTCAGAGGGCCACACATTGAATTAAATTGAAATATGAATATAGAATAGGATCTACCTTCATTGTACAGTCTATTAAAAATTTACAGTCAGCGAAAGGCTCTCTCTCTCCTATTGGCATGACAGCTTGTAGCTCACTTTCCCTGCTGATTTGAGGATGGTTGACCACTTTGTGAAGGATATTCTGCTCGGCAGCTACAGTATTATAGTACTTGTACAATTAATGCTTCTATGGTACTTAGTAATTTGGCATATCAGCCATATTATGATAGTCCAGCAAAACAGATAATTTGTTAATGCAACTTCACCTTGAAAGTGAACCTATTACATAGTTGTTGTTTGTCTACAAATTTATCAATGTTCCTTTTTGGCAGATTATATAATAGTTTCCATCCACAGTATTCCTTGTCCAGAGTAATACCCTACGCTGCTCATAAGCATCCAAATATCTCCTGAAGCTAACAGTATGTTAGAAAACAGTTTCAGAACTTACCGTCTTTTCTGATGTTAACAAGTTAACAGCATAGCTAAAATGTTCACTTGAGAAATGCGCTTGATGTTGTACTTATTTAATACAGCATTACTTTCCTGGGTTATGAAACTTTCAAGAAGAACTGTCATCTGTAACACACTTTTTAACCCAATCATAACCCAATCATTGTTAAAAAATACAACATTTACATTTTTCTATCGGAAGCATTTGTTCTTAGCATGGCGCTGCTAGCACAACCACTGACCTTCATCTAATACTGTTCAACTTTGTTTTCACAGGGTTAATCGTAATTGTTCATGAAATATTCATGAATTTAAAAAATGATCTTTTTATATTGATTAATTTAAGCTCTTTTGTTTTAATTTTTAGACAGACTGACATCCTCCACAGGCTAATTCTGGCCTTCAAGGAGTGTTTAGTCTGTGTGTGATTTAGATGACCCAACTGCCTTTCTCCCTCTGCAGCTGCAAAAGCCTTTGTCCTTTTAGTGTTACTCTTCAACACCCTTTAACAGACTCAAGAGTTTTAATTTTATGGTAAATAGAAAAACTAAGACTATGCACTGTGTCCTGTCAGTGGGAGTGTATACAATAACATTTCAGTGTTTAAGAAATAAGCCAATGTACTCTCTAGAGGGTCTAATTACTCCTTTTACACACTGTGGTTGCATTAAGCAAATTTATACTCACTTAAGCAAAAAAAATGCAAGCCTAGCTTTTACATGACTGTGATGTATATTATTGCACGGAGGAGGGGCATAATTAATAAAAGAAGCAATCTGGAGGGAAGTTGTATTCATTAACAGCAACCACACAAGTTCAAACCGTCTTTGGAAAGAAAAAAAAAATGCAATAACACATAAAACTGATGTGTGAATAATTCAGCAGCAGAATGCATGAATAGTGGATTAGGCTTGATTTAATTATGTCTGTGAGAAAGCAAAGCCTGGCTTTAAACAAACAAACACAGGCAACTGGAATGAAGCAGTTCAGCACCCAAGTGACGAGACCTTGCAAAGGAGCCAAAAGCTGGTTTCTGTAGAGATCAAACACAACCAGCAGCATGTGACTGGGGCCAGGCAGGAAGACAGGTACAATAGACTCCACTCCTCTTTCATTGTTGCAGACACAATTGGATGACATCCTCTTACAGGAATGCATCCGCCATCGTTTTCTTGTTCACATCACAGCCCTTTCTTTGTGCTCATACAGTATGTATGTCAGGTTATGTTTATTTACTGTGACATATAATGAGTACACTATAGTGTTTACCTTAAAACGTTAATGCAAAGCTGGATGCAGACGTACTAGCTGCATTTAATATCAACATGTTGTGGTGCAGGACGTTGTCAGCACACTGTCCTTGTTTGATTGGCTATAAGCACATTTTTAAATAACTATATTACCATAGAAATAAGTCAACATGGGGCCAGATGGTCACAACATTAACATCATCATTCATTTGTGATTCCAAGGCTGAACTTGATCACATTGCATCATTCAGTGCAACTGTTTCAATCCTGATAAGACCATAGTTGATTTGTGAGTGGCAGCGGCCTGAATGGGAGCAGATGTAACCAACCTGAGGGGGATGTGGGAAGGAATGTGAACTGATTGTGAGTTATTCTCTGGGCAATGAAAGCCAATATGATGAGCCAACAGTAAGCTGTGTCTACACGGGCTGAATAGCTGATTGAGTTCTGGGGGAAGAATGGGACATAACTGCGGGGAAGGGGAACGCCCCTTTCATCCGCAGACGTCCACTTTCATTACAACCTACCTTTGAAAGTAACAGCACATAATAACACCTGAGGCCTGATCAGAGGGGAGGGAGGGGGTGCTGCTATTCACAAGTAGCAAAACTTCTAGCTGTGTCTGCACTGTGCACACAAGGCATCCAAAGATCGAAGTAAAAAGATTGACATTTGAATTTACGCTAATGGAGTTTCACTTTTATTGTTGTCCTTGCATTCAGTTTCTCACTTTCCATATTGCTAACATTGCTGCATTTATTTTAAAAAGAAACTGTGTTCTATTTGCAAATGTTGAAATGAATGGATTCCTTATGTCTGGTGCTGTCAGCCTCTTCCATTGTCAAGATGGTTAAAACTGTGTGTGGGCTTCATACATCTTACCCCATTTAATTTGCGCTGCCCTCTGCGTCTCCTTCCAGGTAGAGATATGAAATATTGACTGTTCTCATCGGGCCTGAAGCCCCCCCTCATTAAACCACCACCCCCACTGCTACTCTCCCATCAAAGTGCTGGCACAGCAAAGTGGGAAGAGGAAACAGTGAAGCAGGAGGGGTGGGGTGGCAGAAAGAATGACATGCATAAGAAAAAACGAGTCTCTTAAGGAGGAGCAGCAATAAACAAGTGTAAATAAGAAAATATGTGGTTTATTTTTAAATTGGCAAGACCTTCAGGAATAAAAATAACAAATGACAAAGAAGAAATCATAAAGGTGGAAAAACGTGATGAGAAAACAAAAAGTTTCTTTCTCAATTTGAATGGAAATCTGAGGAGTTATGGCACAGAGGGTGTGAGAGGATAGCTGATTGTGCAGTAAATGGTAATTATACACCCTGGTCTGCGGTCTACTGCTGAGAGACAAATAGTCGTCTTGTTTTACATTTGCCTATCTAACCATCTCTAAAGCAGAGGAAGATGGTGAGGCTGCGGCTGTGCGTCCGATCTGGGAAAAACAAAGAAAACACCCATGCTTTGCCATGAAGATGTTCTCAGAACAGTAAATTTAGCTCCGGAGACAAGGGAAGATTTTAGCAGCCAAGCTAATTATTTGTAATAAAGAATAGAAATAGAAAATTAAAGAGGACAAATGGGATGCTTGTGATGCTTTTGTGGTCAGACCACTGATGATGACAGGATGTAGCACACAAATAGCAGCTTGTTGCACAAATATATGAACTTAAATAGAACAGAAAGGAAAACAGAGTTAGCTTTGCTGGCTGGTGGCTTCATTTCTGCATCAGCCTATTTGTGTCTGACAAGGCCTGTTTTCTTGTTATGGCTAAAACATGAAGGGTTAGGGCTGTAAATAAGTCACGTCTATTAAATATGATGAGTCTTGCAAACATAGTCTCACAGAAGTTTATAAATCTGTCAAACTTTATTGACTGATTTATGTCCTGGAACATTCTTTTCTCTTTTTTTTTTCTTCATGCACTGAACCCCAAAAATAGCTTGTTTCAGGAATTTAGAGTCCAACATTTGTTTGTAAACTGTGACAAAGTGAGCAATTTTCTGGTATAAGAGACAAAAATCACATTTGAGGATGAGAAGTGTCTGCAGAAAGGAAGTGGTTTTTAATCACAGGTTTTCACCGTTTTACCTTTTATCAGCTGAATAGTGATGCGTATGTAATGTTAATGCTAGTGATGTGCGATTTCCCTGATTTTCTTTCCGATCTGATACCAAGTAAAATTCAAACCAGTTTTATTATTGATTGATTTGAGAGTGAGATTTCTTGTTTTCACACTCAAATATCACGTTGCTCTCTCTCAAAACTCTGCTCCTCTTCTCAAGTTTAGGGTTGTGCTCCAGCTTGGTAACTTTCCCTCACACTCAGACACAATCTCTCCTCCCAGAGCTTCTGCTCTTGGAAAATTTTTCCTCTCAAATCAAATGCAATGCTGGTTTGGGTTATGCATGCGAGTGAAGCACCAACTTTCTAAGTGCACTGTGTCAAGTCAAACAAATGCTCCCTGATGTAAGTTTCAGCGATAACGTAACGAAAAATGGCTGTCAAAGCAGCCGTCCTCCATCCTGCTCTGGTCACAAACATGACACACTGTAGATGCAATGACTTCTTTTTATTGTTGGTTGGAGCACAACAATTTTGTGCATCACCGCCACCCACTGGTAAGGAGTGCGAATGGAGGAGGAGGCAGACACACAGCTGTCGGTCTGTCTATCCGTCTCTCTGTCTATCAGAACTCATCTCACATCCGTTTCTTTCAAGGTGGTTCTCTGTAAAATGGACAAAATGCACAACTCATCAGTGTCAGTCAGACTAAACCGTTAGGAATTCAGCATTTTCCATAAAATGACTGACTGTTGGCTTCTCACTACATTAATTGTCATAATGAGATTTCTCCGACAGGCTGCCTGTTGAGTTAGAAGTTATTTCTGGAGACTATAATTTACAAAACCTGTACAAATGTGTAATAAGCCTGTATACTGTCGCATTAAAAGATATTTTTTATCATGGAGATCAATTCTGAAATAGGTTTTATCTCGGATTCAAATTTGTCCTCAGATTTTTATTAAAAAGGTGGTGAAGAACATACATTTGATTAATGAATTTTATAATGATCACATCATATAAATCAGTTTCCCTGTGTGTCTTTGTTTACACGAAATTAAAAAAGGAATGAAATATTTACTCTCTTCTAGGCACTGCACAGCCTCACATGATATTTCTGTAATGAAACTTCAGGCTGCCGGCTTTGACATGTTCTTTATTCAAGTTGCAGAAGATTACTGAAGATAAACTTATTGGCAGCCATTCATCCTTCGTGTCCTTTGTCTTTTAGGTTCAACAGAATCCCACGTCTGTGATTTTTATGCCTTCGGGGCCTGCATCAGCATCTCTGCTTCTTTTTGCTCCTGCTGAGTTCTTGAAGCAGTGAGTAGTGCATTTTTACCAGTTACAACAGCTCGGCGGGTATTGTTTTCACCTCTTTGTTTGTTTGTGTGTGGGTGTCATTGAAGAAAAGTGTGGTCCTACAGGCACTTTGCTGTAGTGAGAAGTAAATAAGGGTGCTTTGTTAGGTGTTTATTTATCAGTCCACACAAGAAGGTCACAGCCATGCAAAAGAGTCACAAGCGATAATACAGATGTGTGTTTGTAATAACCATGAAAGCAAGAGTTTGAGGTAGTTGTTTTTCTAAAACCATGTTCTGTGTTCAGATCTCAGCCAAATTTAGTTCTAATGTATGGAAACACAATTCAGATCCTGTCAGTACTGTATCATGATTTTTGTTTTTCTTTTCCAAATGGTCCTGGCTGTCTTTTGGCCTTAGAATCCTCCATTATCGTGACACAAATGTTACCCTGCCGTTCAACAGCTGACTCTGTATTATTCCCGTTTTCAGTGAAAATGTCAGTAAAATTCTTCCACCTGTTTCCTTTTAAAATTAAACAACATGCTATCTTCTGACCAATTTTGTGTTTTAAGTATATGCTCCTTGTTTAGCAAGAATAATGCAACAAATTACAGAAGAAAATAAATAAATTTGCTGCAGGATATTCAGATGAAATGAATCTGAATTGCATTGAACATGATGACACTTCAACAGATTTATGTTCTAGGAGGAGAAATGTGACACCCTTGTTGAACAGCCTTATCTTTGCTTGCACAGAAATGTAGACACTCGCATACAAACACTTAATTGTGAAGGCAAGCTGATTAACTGTAGTCACTAAATTTGGAATGTGTTTGTGGTAAATGCAGGTTACTATCACCAATAGCTGGTAATAGTTTGACTAATGTCACATTTATTTGGTCCAAGAGCTGAGACACCATAAATGGAGACCTGCTATACTATCAGCCAAGTTTTAGTAGAGCTGGAACTGAACCCAGAGCAAATTATTATTTTAATTGGTGTGCATGGTACTTTGAAAAGCTCATTGATTGCTGTTGAAGTCCCAGTCCAGCTTTTAAAGAGGCCTCTAAAATCTCATCTGTGTTAATCTAAATTGTACATTTTGAAGTAAAAAAAAAAAAAAAAAAAAAAAAACATGATAAAAAGTGTTGTATTGGGTTTGACTACATTTTTCTTCTTTTATTAAATGCTGTGAGCTAAAGGAAAGACCAGCGACAAGCGACAGACCTAAACACTTGAAGTGGACCAGACCAAATATGACATCACTTGGGCTGATAGGAAGGATGAAATGCTTGAAACAGAGGTGCGCACCATGATGGAGGAATGGGCTAATGTGCACAGCAAATCCTCAGTGACATGAGAAGAGATATCTCTACGTATGAACTTAAGAGTCTTGCAGTAAAACACCAGCAGTGTTTAACTTCATCAAACTACCGGTTGACTCCACCATCACACAGAAAGTAGACAAGGAGAGGAAAATGATACCTGTAAAAATCATTATTTTGAGGCAAAAAGAAATAGGCTTGGGGGCTTGGGTCTGGAGAACCTGGGTTCAAGCCCCCAGGCTGGCAACTAAGGTAAAACCACTGTGGGCCCCAGAGCAAGGCCCTTAAACTCCAACTACTCACCGGGTGCTGGAATCTGGCCTGGCAGCCCACTACTCCTAGCAGCTAGGATGGGTTAAATGCAGAGAAAGAATTTCCCAGCTGGGATTTATAAAAAAGTAGAATAAATTAAAATTAAAAAATAAAGCGTGTAGTCTGTCCACTAAAACTGCCAACAAGGCTTCGCTAAAGAACCCACCAGCAGCCCCTGTGAAGAACGCCACAGTGTGCATCTCAGGCTGGATCGGGGAGGGTGATGGAGTCTACGCCTAGGGCCTTATCAGCCATAAATATACTTTATATATGAGGAGTATTGTAAACTCACACCAGAGCAGAATAAAATCCTCTGATGTCCATCAGGGAGACCAGCAGGAGGCTGAAGAAGTAATGACCCAAAAGGCATGGGTCACCCTGAAGAATAAGATCTACACCAATGTTGATGGAGCTCTTTACCTACTAGACACAGGGGTGGATGTGTCGATGACCCCCAAGAGCCTTGACAGATAAGGGCACCTACTAGATCCGCTGGCAAATGGGTCAATGGAAACAATGCCATTAAGGATCAGAGGCCTCATTCATCAAACAGTGTGTAGTAAAGCAAACTACAGGCTGCGTTTGCGGTGCAAAAAGGAAACGCTGCACACTTCAACTTTCAGATTTATCAAAGCGTGCGCACGCACGTCCTACACCTGTTTCCGTTTATAAATTAGAATCAATTTTAAATGGGCGCACGTGAGGGAACGCCTTCCCACTCCTACATGGTGGCTGTAAATGGTCAGGTGGACACCTGTAATACATATTTATTGTACCATTTCCATGGTGGCTTGGCAGCGGAAAAGGGGGTAAAAAGTGGAAATTTTTGGGGTGTGAGACAGAGATCCTGATGAACCATGTTGACAAACATAAAAATGTTTAACTGGCGGGCACGCCGTGGGCATTACTGGCGTCAGAAAGGCAGAATTCTGGCAGCAGGTGGCTGATCCTGTCATCAAATTGTCAGAAGACAAGACATGGCAGAGGTATCAAAAAATGTGGCTGAATATTTTGCATCTGTCTCCAAAAAAATGAAGGACTAAAGCTACTTTTCACACTGACTGCTACATGCTGGCAGCAGACTGTCCACCTTATTCAGCTGGATGGATTTTATAATTTTTTTTTTTTTGTCGTGTCTTAGGAGAATTAATATGGCCAACGCACCACATAATTTTATAACAGTTAATGATCTGAAGCAATTACACCAGTCAAGGACATGCAGAGTAATGGTTGGAACTATTTCAATCTTGACTAGTGAGGATGGGGTCACAGCAGGGTGAGAAATTGCACATGACCTGGAAGCTACAAGGAAGTGACTTCTGCCTAGAAAGGAAGAAAAGCTGAGGCAGATCATTTCAGGTGTAGAAACAGTGAGGGTCCAAAATGATTGTGGAGACCTGTGATCCAAGTATGTTCACACCCTTGATGGGAAAGTTCATCCTCCAATACAACAGGACCCACCAAATGCTGGAGCAGTTGAGGAGACGGACCTGCTCGTGAAGAAGCTGAGCACCTCCAGAATCATCAGGGAGAAGTATAATCTCATGCAGATAGTGAAAGAACCTGAGATGGCTGGTGAGGGCTAGAGACCAGTGATCAACTTCAAGACACTTAACTGTCATACTATAGCCAACAGGGTTAGTTTGATCAGCCCACATGGGGCATTGAAGACACTACAGATCAAGAAATACAAGTCCTGCATTGATCTGGCTAATGGATTCTTCTCTCTGCGGTTGGCCAAGGCATCACACATAAGGAAGTAAGATTATGTGTGGCAGCATCTACTCCAGGAACTTGCCAAATGTTTTCCAGTCGGCAGTCATGGAGGTCTTGGTAGGCATAGGGGCAATTGTTTTTATTTATTACGTGTTCTTGGCCAATAACAGTGAGGGAGAGCATTTAAAGAGGCTGCAGGCAGAAGCTGAGAGATTAACAGCTGCTGTCCTGAAACTTAACCTCAAGAAGAGCAAATTAAGTCAGTTCCAGGTAAACTATCTATGTTTCCAGATAGCTACAGACCTGGGACTGTTAGAAGGGCTCTTAGAGAAACTGCAACAGCCCAGCCCTCCCACCTTGGAAGATGACCTGCAAAAAGTCCTAGGACTCTGCAACTATGTGAGGGACCAAGTCCCTAACTATCAAGAAGATGCCAAACCACTATATACCTGCCTCAAGAAACGAGAGAAAGATGAGACTCAATGAGAATAATTTGTACGAACAGAAACAAACCATGGGGTCATGTATTCAGTCATGTACTGTCTGCCTGTCTGTTAGTAACAAAACTCAAAAACGATATGGGCAGATGTTGATTGAATTTTCAGGAAATCTCAAAAATGGAAAAAGGAAGAAGGGATTTGATTTTGGATCCAGGAATTTTTAAAGGATTCTTTACTATAAGGATAATATGCCATTAGAGCTTCTAACTAAAAAATAATTCCCACAGTTATTGGCAAAAAATGACAATAGCTTGGCAGAGGTCTGTGCTCTCTCAGTGCTTCTAGCAAGAATTCTTTAAATAAAATGGATTAAACATTACTAACAATGATTGAGTTCATATGCTGCTCATGACAAGATGACTGTATCAACGTAAACAATTAACTGTGTTTTAAGAATATAATGAAATAAATGTATTGATTTGAGAAGTGATTTCGGAGGACTGAGAGCCAGCTGCAGGAAGTGAGTCACATCCTGTTGAAGGATGCAGGAGGATAATTCTCTTTTTGAGTTGGATGGAAGTTCCCCACCCACGCAGGGTTACCAGAGGATAGCGAAGCAAGGGCGGAGGCTAACTAAGACAGTGAACTTTGGAAGAGCTGAGGCACAAAAATGTGTGTGCGTAGATCAAGGATGAACAATGTGTGTCTAAACTGTGTGTGAAAGATGAAGTATGTATGTCCAGAGAGATGGGTATAACAGTGAAAGACTGTGCAGCTCTCTGATTTAAAACTAAATTTTCTGTCCATTTTTTCATGGCTCAGGCATTAAAGGGTTAAACTTAAAAGTACATATTGAGAATTAGAATGAATTAACATTTTACTTTTTAACCCTTTAATGGTATTGTATTTGGTAACTTCAGTTTCTGAGACCTTTTGCATCACTTTATGGTAAAAAAAAAAAAAAAAAACTTTGCTCAAAACCCTGTTGAACATAATCTGATACTTGTCTTCTGCCCCCTGGTGGACATGTTTTACACTACAACAATTTTGACCTACACTACCGTTCAAAGGTTTGGGGTCACATCCCTATTGAATCCCATGGCAAAGTGACCCCAAACTTTTGAACGGTAGTGTATAACACAGTAATAAAAGTGTCATCCTCAAAGCAGACAGAACTCCTTCTCGATTTTGACAACTTTATTTGCCCCAAACTGCATATACTTTTCTAAATGTGTGCATTTTGTTGAGGCAGCCAGGACATGCAAAGTGACCACGATACACACATCAACTAGCAGCCACACACACGTCACACACACCCACCGACTGCACGCAGGCTGATGACGTACTGTAGCTCACAAGTGTTACTTGTTCCTGCAGCACACACAGAAATCACCTAAATGATAAAAGAAAGAAAAATTAACATTGCTGAAACACTTCTCCTGGACAATCTCTAAATTAGAACGTATTACACCTCAATATTTCCAGCCTTCAACATAAACAGTAAATAAACAAAAAATATTTTTGTTAATTGTTTTCTTTATATTTTGTTAAAGGGACAAATAAAGACTTCAGATTATAACATTTAGAATTTTCTCCCCATTTTGGCTTTGAAGGCTTAAAACGCAGGGCTAGGGTTAGAAAACTGTGTTGTTTGTTTTATACTCAACCCAACACAAAACAACTGACTGCAAAATTTTTCATTTTAACTTTTAATCCTTGTGAAACGACTACATACGTATCTGATATGTGGACAAATGTTCCTGATTCACAATTTCTTGAAGAGCTAAATTATTCAAGCTCCATGTGGTTGTTACGGCTGTCAGCTATTCAGCACAAGAGACTGATGAGGATCTGATTAGCTGAAGAGCCGCTGCCGGACCCAGATTAAGATTGACAGATGGATCCCGCCTCCTCTATGCTGGATCGGCCCACAGATGATTTGGTTCTGGGACGGCTGACCAATCCCAGAGGACATCCCCCTTTAAACCTGCACAGCAATCAGCGCGACTGTGGCCAGTGGGATGCAGTTTACCAATCTTTGCCAGCAAGTGGAGAGTGGGACAGTTTGCTTTCTGGGAGTGAATTCGTTTCTGGTGTTGTGCTAAGGAGTTTCGTAGAGGGTGTTAAGTTCGTATTGCTAAAGGCTAGTTGTGTTCTGAGTTTGAGTTATCATCCCTGCTTGAGTTTCTGCCCGAGGCTGTTTAAGTTAAGTTGCCTGAGATTAAGTTAAATTTGAATTACGGTGAGATACCTCTTTCAGAATCCCATTTTTTGAGATTTCTTTTGTTCAGTTATTAATTCACTTCTCTTATTACCTGTTGTGGGACACTTTCTGTATTTTCTTTATTGGCTATTCACTCAGACTTGGATTAGTGCTTTGATTGTTGGAACCCATTTTCAGTTTGTACATAGTTTTTAATGTCAATTAAATCTTGTTGTTTTACTTTATCGACTCACTTATGTTCCGTCCCTGTGCCTCTAGGCTGTGGGGACGTAACAGTGGTTAAAAGTGTGGTACTGTATTTACTTTCTGCCATATACTCAACTGAAAGCCTGAAGTATGAAAGGACTAACCTGTTCATACAGAAATGCAAACAAGGAGGAGGACAGGTAGAAAACACTGAGCCAGACGAGCTAAGTGAACCCTTCCTCCCTTTGTAATTAATTTTATATTTTTATGGGCCTGCAGGGTTTGAACTTGTCTGGGTAGGTAGGTGTTTATGGGAGGTTTTGAGTCCCAGTGGGAGGGCAGTTTTACGTACTCCCTGAAGTTGCCTGTGTTTTTTTGCAGTGCCTCCTGAAGAAAGTGATGTGGATGTTTTAGTGTGGTGTTGGAAGCATTAACAGTCCTGGCCACATCCCTTCTTAGTTTTAATGAACTTTTGAGTACTTAATAAAGCGAATTGTTCTCTACAAGTATTGTCTGGAGTGACTGTTTAAAGGATTTGACATTTCAGGCTAGAATTTCAGCTTGCGGTGAACCTTACAAACATTTATTAGAGTACAACTGAAGATACCAGGTGACAAATACGCTGCATCGGTAACTTGATAAATATTTGGAACAGTGTCACATTTAACACATAAATAAAACCCAGTTGATTTAGGATGCAATTTCCTAAATTTCCAAAGTAAACACCCAGAAACTGGACTGAAACATCATAATGCATCAAACAATCTGGACCCCTTTCTGTTGTAGCTTAATATCTTTGTGTAAGACATGATGTCTGACAGAATCTGATTCCTGGCATGGCTAGCACAGCCATCTTCACAACAACAACAAACTGCACCAGGCAGTTCAGCTATTTTCTTAACTTCCTTTCTGCTAAGCTCTCCTCATAGCTCCCACTAGCATATTATTTAAAGCTCATTTACAGCTGATTTGCAAGTAGTCGGGCTGCAATGTTCTACATGGAACATGCGGCCTGTTTGACCTTGCCAGGTAGTGCTCTGCAGCCTCCTTCAACTGTCCAGAGGAATGCACTAAGCTCTGCAACATCTTTCAACATAACAGTTTTTTTGAGTTCACTTCACTGCATGTAAAATTTATGCAGCTCTGGCCTTGGTTTCGGGTACCCACTGCAGTGATTTAGTGATAACAATACCTGTTTGTTCTGATGTTAATTCCACACAAGTGGATGTGTGTAATTTATGTAACTCAACATAAATCCTATGGACACTCAGCCCAGTGGTTTTGTCCTTTGTTTTGATTCACTCTTATAGTTGAGCAAAGGCAGGACATATTTACAATTGATAATCAGTAATATGCAAAGGCAGCAAAGTTTTTATATACAGGGGAGAAATTTATTGTTTTGGACATCATGGATCAATGTGGCTCACCTAGAATGTAATGACGTTATGCAAGAATGCACACTGTTAATACATTTTACAAATTCAAAGAGTTCTTTAATTTGCTAGATTGCCTTCAGTCCAATTTCCACCCCTTACCTTCAGAAATCCCACAGTGCAATGAGAGCAGTCGGTAGCATACACAAAGTCAGGCATCTTTCATCCATCCATTTTCTACTGGGGTTGGGTCGCGGGGGCAGCTGCCTAAGCAGGGAAGCCCAGACTTCCCTCTCCCTGACCACATTCGCTGGCTCATCCGAGGGGATACGGAGGCTTTCCCAGGCCAGCCGAGAGTTTTATTATGACACAACATAGATCATGTTTAAAGTTAGCAATCATTTACTAACACTCAACATCCAAAACCTCTGCAGCCAGAGAGAAGAGGGTTAGAACTTAAGTGGAAAAAAAATTCAAAATGCACTGTAGGTTGAAAATACTTGATGTTTTTAAGATTATTATTTCTATATATCATTCTTGATGATGTCTTTATTATTAAATCATTACTATTATTATTGATTCATAGAACTTGGTGATATTATACAAGTGTAGAATGAAGTATATATGAGGTAGCTCGTGGTGTGTAGCGAGCGGGTGGGTTGAAACAAGCTTTGGCTTCTTCCCACTCCCTTTGGACAAAGACTTTTTAACTTATTTTTCTAATTCCTTTGGTTTTGTTTATCTGTTTTTATTTGTTGTCATTATGCTAAAAATAAAATGTTCAGTGAGAAAAACATTACATGCATCTTTTATAATGTAACACTTTAGATTTGATAGATGTGAAAATTACAGTCAACACTTCACTGGTCAACAGTGACGTACAGCGATAATGATGCATAAGTGTTTCCAATTTAAAAGGACTGCTCAGTATAGAGTAAGTTATTGACTGGATGCTAAATTAGTGAACAAAGGTGTGATTTCAGACACAGACTCATGTGGTGCTTGTTATGAGCTAAGTGCTGCTAATGAGCTTTTCCTGCAGCAGACGTCCTAACTTGTCAGAGCAGGAAAAGCTCCAATGTGACTAATAGCACTAATGGTGGCTAAAGTGTAAGCTATTCCAGTTACCCAGCATACAAATGAATGCAGCTCATTCAAACGCAACACAGCCACCATTAGATTTATTAATGACACCTGTGACTCTTGTGTTACGTGTCAGTGAAAAATGCTTTAATTCATCCTTTGAAACAAAACATCTGCTGCTGTAAATATGCAGATGTGTCATTTTTTTAAATGGACTTTTGAGCAAAAAATGAAGACATTGTTGTCTATTTAAGCCAAGGGATAATGCATTTGTATGATAATATTTCTTCTGCTCATTTGTTTAGAGCTCCTTTCTTGCACATGTCCAGCTCACAGTCTGCTTGTTACAGCGTGAGGTTGCAGGTCCAGCAGCAAGCGACTTATCCCGATTTAGGAAGATCGCTTCATGTGCTGGCGCAACAATGCAACCAAAGTAAGGAACAGAGAGTGTTTCCCTGCTTGGTGAATTGGCTGTCTTTACATCCAAACTGGTTGGACCCTCTGTCAGGTGTTTATTGAGACATCACTTCATTAGGTGTGTATGATGCCGGACACACATACAGGCCCACCATCTGCTCCCTGAGCCTCGCCAAGGTTAAGTATTCTCTTGGTGGGAGCAAGAGGAAAGTGGCAGCACGATATGTGTCAGCAACAATAGATGGAAAAGACTGAGAAAGAGAGAAGTAGAAAAAATAAATGAAGGGTAATATTTATTATAACCTTTGATGAAAAAGTAAAGGCAGTAAATGTGTTGGTTGTAAACATCCTCTGAAAGAGACATTAGAAAACAAAAGAAGTCAGAAGTTATTTCATTTCTTATATCGACACATATATACAAACATGAGACAATGGAAAAAAAGCCTAATTAAAATGTTACAAAAGGATGTTTGTGTGTTTTAGTGATTTCATGAATGAGTGAGTGTGCAGACTCACTGTTGCCAAGACAACTGTTACTGCTGTACATATTTTCTAAAGCTTATTTCTCAGCCACGCACCTGGAATGCACTGAAATATGACATTAATTAATCCGATCTAAGACCGATGCTGCTAAGTACATGTGGATGTCGTGACATTTACCTTGATCTGTGAAGATGTTCAGACTCATTGCGTTCCAACGTTTTGGAATAAACAAAGCCAACAAGGCCAACAGGTACGGCCCTGCTGGAAGTCGGTAATTACTGCAGAGGTTTTCTGCATATCAAGCGCTCACCTCAGCACCAGGGTCACCTCAGAGATGTGGGGATTGGCTAATTCCACTAATTACACTGGCAAATACTGATGAGCTCTTCCATTAGCGGGGTCACCCTTCCTTCCCCAGAGCCCAAACGTAGGAATGCAATTAGAAATAACTGAAATCAAAGACTGTATCTCTTCACTCTGATATTTCTTACTTTGGGCCTGTGTGCATTAAAGCAACAGCTCGGAGTGGTGGAGGATATGGGAGGGAGAAGCAGTTTGTGCACAGTGTTTCTTTATACCTATGAAATATGGACATAATATGAAAAGGTGCTTTCAAAATAGATATATCTAAAAAGTGCTTTGGGAAAGAGAAAAGAAATTTCTTCCTCTGAGGAGCCAAAGGCAGCACTAAATCCATCTTGTTCATTGCATGTGAATGTTCCTGCTAACAGCACACCTTTGTGCAGATAGAGACGTCAGTGTACTTTCATCCTGCTCTAAATGAGCACGATCAGATATTCAGAGCCATTATGCTTTGCAGTTGATGAAGATCAAACATCAAATTAGAGCTGAGTTAAGGCCATTTAACTGTCTCCGTTGGACACAAAGAGGCCAAGCAGTTTTTTTCTCTCCTGAGATGGAACAATTTCCCAGGATTTCCACTGTCCCTTCCATCCCTGGTACAAAGCCTTCCATGGCAACAGCACAATAGCACTTGGGTATAGGCAAGGCAAGGCAGTTTATTTGTGTAGCACATTTCATGTACAGGACAATTCAAAGTGCTTTACATAAAACAAAGGCATTACATATATGTGCGTATACAGTATATGTGCATGTAAGTGCATTTGTGTTGTACATATGAGATTGGGGGAAAAGCCTGCAGAGCTAATCAGCTGATTGGACTCATTTTACGTGAAACCAATTACAGCTGAGGCTAAAAGAAGTATCTCACAGCACCGAAAAAGACAAAAGAGAGAAGCACATCAGTTATTTGATTGAAAGTTGTGTGAAACACAGCACACTGGATCGTCTCAGGGCCTGTGTGCTTTGAAAGAACTAACAGTTACCTCTTAGATAAAGCTTCTACGTGAGGACGCTCTCCTGCTGGGAGACATCACGGCTTGAAAATGGAACTCGTGGAAGTCTGTACCAATATCTTTATCTCATATATAATGATTGTGTGGTAATGAGAAGCAGTTCCATCCACACGGTCTCTTTTTCTTTTTTTTTTGCCCATCCGAGCCAGGTCTCACATCAGGATGTATAATAGCTATATTGCTCCATGGTGCCAAACATAGCACTTTTATGATAAAAGCTGTAAAATTGCAAAAGAGATGCTGATGCTTTTTTGTATATGTGTTATTGGGGGAGGGATGCATCCCCCTGGCAGTGGAGGAGAATAAAAGTGGAGCTGTTTCACATGGTGCATAATGTGGAAAAACCCATTTGAACCCAAACCTTGAGTTTGTCCAAACATTTACTTAAATCTGAGGAAACATCCAACTGAACACAAAGAAAAGAATGGCTCAAAACAACTGTGTCCAAAAAGATCTGAAAACATAAAAAGTACCTTTACAAACATAAAGCTATATGTTCTGAGTGAATGTAGTTTTTCCAGACCAATTGTGATGTTACATGTTTAATGTAGGTGAAATGTTTAGCACTACCCAGTGGCTGTGTGGAAGCAGACAGCTCATTTCAGTTTGCTGTTTCTCTATTGCTCAGCTTGGGTCACATGGTTAGTCTTAGGTGAGACCTGCCATTTTGAACCAAGGTCTGGCATAGCAGGAGGCTTCAGTTGAGCCTCTGCTGAATCATTTGCAATCTGCCTGTGTTGAGCCTCAGAGAAGCTTTGTTTGTAAGTATATTTGTCATACTTAATATTGGGAATAGATAAAGATGTATATTTTGTCCCTATTTGGTATGCATTAGAATTTATAATGGCTTTCTGCTTTCACATATAAAAATTGAATAAGCAAGTGATAATGTTACAGATAATTGTGCAGTAAAGATTTCTTTTGTTTGTTGTAGTTTCACAAGAAGAAAATGTAAGCACGAAGAATGTGGAAAAGCGTGTAAAGAAAAAAGAATGGATGTAAAGGACAAGTAAAACTATTGAACTTTACTTCAACGTCTCAATCATCATTCAGCTCTGGAGTGCTTAGTACACCTGCTTACCCTTGTTTAGCTGTCTGTCACTGCGTGGAGAGCTACGCACGCAGGGGACAGAACAGTGAAAAAACAGCATTACAGTGGCTTCAGCACAGACATCGCTTATTGCTCCGCTCAGCAGCATCTACACACTGAAGAGAAGTGTAAAGTCATGATGGACAGCAAGGCAAACATAGAAGAGCAGCAGAAGGCTGAATCTCAGACTTCATGTGTGAAGTCTTTCAAGACCAGATCTGTTGCTAGTTCTTCCAGTAGATCTTCTTCAAGCAGATCTAGCAAGTCATCAGCAAGCTTAATGGCAGCTAAAGCACGAGCCAAAGCTGAGGCAGTTCTTGCTCGGTCTACGTTTGTAAAAAGAGAAACAGAGCTTATGTTGGAAAAGGCTCAGCTAAAAGTGGAAGAGGCACGCATGGAAGCTGCTCTAGCCACATTAAAGCAAGAGGAAGAAGTTGCAGCCGCATTAGCTGAGGCAGAGGTTTTGGAATCAGCTGCAGCAGAACTGGAATCCAAAGCAGACTCCAATGAATTGGATATAAGAAGAGTCCCACACGACTCCGCTGAGAAAAGAACAAATGACTATGTGGAATCTCATTCAAGAATGCTCTCTAGTCAGAAGTCTTCGCCACATCTGGGGACTCAGACTGCACTTAATCTACAAGCCAATGTGTCTGGTCCATTGCCACCACAAGATAGCAAACAGCCATCTATTCATCCAGGTGGAGACGGATTTGCAACCTCCTCTGGCATGCATCATGGAAATCAGCCAGCTATCCAATATCGTCCTGGGCTCCAGTCACATCGTTTCTCAACTATGAAAGGACCTCCAGCTCATACCCCTTCTCCTTGGATGCAACAGGCCACACAATCGTCAGCTCCTACCCATACAAGCGTGAGTGACTTCGCTATTTACATGGCTCGTCGCGAACTCGTGGCCTCTGGGATGATTAAGTTTGATGACCTTCCAGAGAATTATTGGAGTTGGAAATCGACCTTTATGAACGTCATACAGGGATTAGAACTCACCTGCACTGAAGAGCTTGACCTTTTAATTAAGTGGCTAGGCCCTCAGTCATCGGAGTACGCCAAGACAATCAGAGCTGTTCATGTTAATGATCCTGCAGCTGGGCTTAAAATGGCTTGGACACGTGTGGAAGAGTGTTATGGGTCACCTGACGTTATTGAGAAAGCTCTTTTGGAGAAACTTGAAAGATTTCCCAGGATCAGTAACAAAGACCCTCTTAAGCTGAGACAGCTTGGGGACCTGTTGAGGGAGTTGGAGTCAGCTAAACTTGAGGGTTATTTACCTGGACTCACCTTTCTGGACACTTCCCGAGGTGTTAACCCAATTGTGGAGAAACTGCCATATGGGCTTCAGGAGAAATGGATGACACAAGGCAGTTTGTACAAGTGGGAACATAAAGTTCATTTTCCACCATTTTCATTCTTCACTGATTTTGTTTGTAGAGAAGCTCATACTCGTAATGATCCTAGTTTCACGCTTAATGCATCTTCTGGAGTGTCAGCAACAAAACCAGACAACCCGGTAAGAAAATATACGAACTTGAGAGGCCAAGTCTCAGCTCATAAGACAGACATTACATCAATACAGAACGCAAAGTTTGGAGATTCTGTACCCAGTAAGTTGGATGTTGATAGGCAGTGTCCGATTCACAGAAAGCCACATCCTCTGAAGAGATGCAGAGGGTTTCGAACTAAAACACTGGAAGAACGTAAGGCATTCCTCAGGGAGAATGGGATTTGCTTCAGATGCTGCTCATCAACGGATCATAGAGCTCAAGATTGTAAAATACTAATTCACTGTAAGGAGTGTGACAGTAATGGACATGTTACAGCTTTACATCCAGGACCGGCTCCGTGGACCATGCAAGCAGTGAAGAGCATGGCGGGGAGAAAGGTGGAGAGGCCCCTCCAAACATAACCTCCAAATGTACTGCAGTTTGTGGTGAGGCTAACAGTTCCCGTTCTTGTTCTAAAATCTGTCTCATAAAAGTGCATCCCGCAGGACAACCAGACAGGTCAATAAAAGTTTATGCTGTTCTTGATGATCAAAGTAATAGGTCTCTTGCTCGGTCTGAGTTTTTTAACATGTTCAATATTGGGGGTGCAGAGTCTCCCTACACTCTGCGCACATGTGCTGGAGTTACAGAGATGTCTGGAAGAAGAGGGACTGGCTTCATCGCTCAGCCACTAGATGGGGGTATTAGTGTTCCTCTTCCCACACTCATAGAGTGCAATTACATGCCAGATGATAGGTCAGAGATTCCTACGCCTGAGGCTGCTAGACATCATCCTCACCTTAAGTCCCTGGCTCATTTCATCCCTGAACTTGACTCGGATGCACAGATTCTCCTCCTTCTTGGTCGGGACATCTTACAGGTGCACAAGGTGAGAAATCAGTGTAATGGACCAAGTAACGCTCCCTATGCTCAAAGGCTGGATCTTGGCTGGGTGATAGTCGGAGATGTTTGTCTGGGTGCAGCACACAAGCCTAAAGAACTTAGTGTATACCGAACCAATATTCTGGAAAATGGTCGTCATTCTCACTTCAGTCCATGTCCCAATCATGTCATTCTAAAAGAGAAATTTGCTGTCAAGACGAACATAAAGCCACTCGGCTTGTTAAGTAAAAGACACTCTTATTTAGCTGGTAGTTCGCTTCAGCATGCTGATTATGATTCGTTGGGGAAAAGGATATTTGAAAAGACAGAGAATGATAATAAAGTTGCCTTATCCACAGAAGATAAGCAGTTTATGGAACTGATGGACAAAGAGATGTTCATAAATGAAGCAAACAGTTGGGTGGCTCCTCTTCCTTTTCGTGTGCCGAGATCTCGCCTACCCAACAACAGAGAACATGCTGTAATTCGTTTTAACAACCTCCGTCATACTCTGGATAAAAAGCCAGAAATGAAGACCCATTTCTTGGCCTTTATGCAAAAGATTTTTGATCAAGACCATGCTGAATTGGCACCTCCTCTGCAGGATGGAGAAGAATGCTGGTACCTTCCCAGTTTTGGAGTGTACCATCCACATAAGCCTGGTCAAATCAGAGTTGTGTTTGACTCCAGTGCTCCACACCTTGGCATTTCCTTGAATGATGTGTTGCTTACTGGACCAGACTTGAACAACAGCTTGCTGGGAGTATTAATGCGATTTAGATGCGAGCTGGTAGCCTTTACTGCAGATGTTGAACAGATGTTCCACAGTTTTATTGTCAGAGAGGACCACAGGAACTTCCTTCGATTCTTGTGGTTCAAAGACAATGACCCAAGCAAAGATGTTGTGGAATACCGGATGAAAGTCCATGTATTTGGCAATCGGCCTTCCCCAGCGGTTGCAATTTATGGGTTACGTCGAGCTGCTATACACGGGGAGGATGAGTTTGGAGAAGAAGCTAAGCAGTTCATTCACAGAAACTTTTATGTGGATGATGGACTTAAATCACTGTCATCCGCATCTAGGGTCATCAATCTCCTGAAAGCTGCACAAGGTATGCTTGCTATTTCTAACATCAGGCTCCATAAAATTGCATCTAGCTGTCCAAAAGTCATGAATGCATTTCCATCAGCTGATCATGCAAAACAACTAAAAGACCTTGATATTGTGTCGCCTCCACTGCAACGCAGTCTTGGATTAAGCTGGAATCTTGTACATGACACATTTACATTTTGTGTAGCCAGCAGCAACAAGCCATTTACAAGGAGAGGAGTTCTCTCAACCATCAACAGCCTTTTTGATCCACTTGGTCTTGTGGCTCCTGTTACAATTCAAGGAAAGTTTTTGCTAAGGCAGTTCACCAGTGATAACAATGAGTGGGATCTTCCGCTCCCTGCTGAAAAGCAGCAAGAATGGACAACTTGGAGAGATTCTCTGCAAGAGCTGGCACAGTTTGAAATCCCTCGAGCCTACACTGCAGTCTCTGTTTCCACTGCCCAGCGTACAGAGATCCACGTCTTTTCGGATGCTTCGGTAAAGGCGATTGCAGCTGTAGCTTATCTGAAGGTAATAGATAAGAACGGACAATGCCATGTAGGTTTCATCATGGGGAAAGCTAAGTTAGCCCCTGTATCTGTTCACACCATTCCCAGGCTTGAACTTGGTGCTGCTGTTTTAGCAGTAGAGCTTGCAGAGTTGGTGGTGAGTGAGCTGGATATCAGACCCAACAATCTGCATTTCTACACCGACAGTAAAGTGGTTCTAGGGTACATCTGCAATGATACCAGGAGGTTCTATGTGTACGTCAGCAACAGAGTGGAAAGGATAAGGAAATCATCACGTCCTGAACAGTGGAAGTATATCCGAACTGAGCAAAATCCTGCAGATGTTGCAACTAGATCAGTGACTGCAGCTCAACTCTTGAATACCATCTGGCTCACAGGCCCAGAGTTTCTCTCATGTTCTGTTGAAGCAGACGTAACCATGGAGACTGAGTATGATCTCATTGAGCCAGAATCTGACAAAGAGGTTCGATGTCACATCACTACAGTCACTAATTCCAACAAGGGCCTTGGTTCACATCGCTTTGAGAGATTCTCTAGATGGCAATCTTTAGTCAGAGCCTTTATCTCTCTGATTCGTGTTGTTCAGTTTTTCAGATCTAAGAGAGATGGCGACATACAAGGATGCAATGGTTCATGTCTTCCTAAGCCTCATATGGCTGATCTACATACCCAAGCAAAGGCAGTCATCATTGGATGCGTTCAAGGGGAAGCATATTTGGGTGAGATTTCTTGTCTGGAGAAGGGAAGCCCTATATCTAAAACCAGCCCTTTGAGGAAGATTAATCCTATACTTGACAACAAGGGTCTGCTCAGAATAGGTGGCAGACTCCATCATGCCCCGATTGAGATGGAAGAAAAACATCCTCTCATTGTTCCTGGTCGTAGCTATGTTGCCACTTTACTTATAAATCACTACCATGACAAGGTCAAGCATCAAGGGAGGATATTTACAGAGGGTGCTATCCACACAGATGGAATCTGGATTATTGGTTCAAAGAAATGCATTTCCAGCATTCTGCATAAGTGTGTCGTCTGTAGAAAGCTACGTGGGAGAATGGCAGAACAAAAAATGGCAGATCTTCCACCTGATCGTTCCAGCACAGAACCCCCTTTTACTAATGTGGGTCTGGACATATTTGGCCCTTGGAGCATCTCTACTCGTCGTACTCGAGGTGGTGCAGCAAATAGTAAAAGATGGGCGGTACTTTTTACATGCCTAAGTGTGCGGGCTGTACACATTGAGGTGATTGAATCATTGGATACATCAAGTTTCATCAACGCACTACGCCGTTTCTTTGCAGTGCGTGGTCCGGTGAAGATTATCCGTTCTGATTGTGGTACAAACTTCAAAGGAGCCTGTAGAGAGTTACACTTCCTTCAAGATGAAACTGGCATCTCCAAGTACTTAAGTGACGAGGGGTGTACTTGGCTGTTTAACTCACCCCACTCCTCACACATGGGAGGCGTATGGGAAAGAATGATTGGGATTTCCAGACGGATTCTCGATAGCATGCTCACACAGATCAGCCCCTCTAATCTTACCCATGAGGTGCTTTCAACGTTGATGGCTGAAGTGTCTGCCATAATAAATGCAAGGCCCCTCACATCTGTGTCAAGTGATGCTCCTTTTCTTCTAACTCCAGCGATGATATTGTCACAGAAAATCTGTACACCTCTTCCTCCATCAGGATCTTTTGACTATGCTGAATTACATCGCCAACAATGGAAACGTGTTCAACACTTGGCGAATGTTTTCTGGGAGCGATGGAGAAAGGAATATCTCTCCACTCTTCAAAGTCGCAAGAAGTGGCAAGATTCACAGCCAAACATCAAGGAAGGGGACTTGGTGTTGCTTAAAGACTCTCAGGTCACAAGAAATGACTGGCCCATGGCTCTTGTCACCAAGGCTCATCTTGACAGTGATGGAAAAGTCAGAAAACTAGAGTTAAGAGTAACAAAAAGTGGGACTGTTAAAACCTTTCTTAGGCCTGTAACTGAAGTTGTGGTACTCATCTCTTTTTAAGTCTTACTATGATCAGTAACTTTCATGTTCTCTTATATTTAGACTTGCTTAGTTGTTAATAGTGGTATTGTAGGCATTACCAGACGGGGAGTGTGATGTTACATGTTTAATGTAGGTGAAATGTTTAGCACTACCCAGTGGCTGTGTGGAAGCAGACAGCTCATTTCAGTTTGCTGTTTCTCTATTGCTCAGCTTGGGTCACATGGTTAGTCTTAGGTGAGACCTGCCATTTTGAACCAAGGTCTGGCATAGCAGGAGGCTTCAGTTGAGCCTCTGCTGAATCATTTGCAATCTGCCTGTGTTGAGCCTCAGAGAAGCTTTGTTTGTAAGTATATTTGTCATACTTAATATTGGGAATAGATAAAGATGTATATTTTGTCCCTATTTGGTATGCATTAGAATTTATAATGGCTTTCTGCTTTCACATATAAAAATTGAATAAGCAAGTGATAATGTTACAGATAATTGTGCAGTAAAGATTTCTTTTGTTTGTTGTAGTTTCACAAGAAGAAAATGTAAGCACGAAGAATGTGGAAAAGCGTGTAAAGAAAAAAGAATGGATGTAAAGGACAAGTAAAACTATTGAACTTTACTTCAACGTCTCAATCATCATTCAGCTCTGGAGTGCTTAGTACACCTGCTTACCCTTGTTTAGCTGTCTGTCACTGCGTGGAGAGCTACGCACGCAGGGGACAGAACACCAATAACTAAATATTCTATATCCTGAAGCAGTTATTTTGTTTTCCTACCATATCCCAGTGCTACAAATTCCTGTGTATATACTAATTTTATTTCCAATCTGATCCTGCAGCGACATGAGGAAAAGTTTGTCTTTTGTTTTATTTATCATCAACTGTACGCAATATCCACCCAAATTTACTAATGCTGTTCATATAGATTTACATACAGGTGTGATTTAAATCATCGCTTCCATTAAAGCGTCTGTCGGCTGAGTCTCTGTGACAGAAGCACCTGTGTGTTGGATCTGGGTCTGCATCCATCTATGGAGAGCCTTTTTATTAATAATTAAATTAAAATTAATTAATAAAATGTAAAATTTTTCATTTTTATTTATTTAATTACAATTTAATTAATACATTTGATTTATTAACTTATTTTTCTATTAACATTTATTTATCTGTTTATTTATCCATTTATAAATATTTTTATTTATTTTTATATACTTTTATGTCTATATTTATTTGTTTGTTTATTCATTTGCTTCTTTATTATTGGGGGGACCTGGTTTGAACCTGGGGGGCGTGGCCTTTCTGTGTGGAGTTTGCATGTTCTCCCCGTGTATATGTGTGTATGTGTGGGTTCTCATCGGGTTCTCCGTCTTCCTCCCACCATACAAAGACATGCATGTTAGGTAAACTGGTTACTCCAAATCCTCCCTAGGAGTGGAGGTGAGTGGTTGTTTGTCTCTCTGTGTTGGCCCTGCGATGGAAAGGCCACCTGTCCAGGTGTACCCTGCTAAACTGCTGGGATGGGCTCCAGCTTACCCGTTTGACCCGTAATGGATAAAGTGGTACAGAGAATAAATGAATAAATAAATATAAATAAAAGTGTTTATAAAATGATTAATAAACAGATAAATAAGTGGTAACACAAAAATAAATATATTAAATAAATTGTCAATAAATAAATGATAATTGAAAATGTTATATTTTATTAATTTAATTTGTATTATTTTGTGGGATATTTATTAATGTCAGTATTTATTTATTTAATCATGAATAAAACAGCTCTCCATTGTATTAGCTTTTCTTTTAATTTGTCACTAGTCTTTTCTATATTTTCTTCCATTATTTATGCTAATCTTCATTGTTATCACATATTAATTATTAAATATATTATTCTATTATTTTTGTTGTTTGCACAGTCAAGCAGTAACACAGAAAAGAAAGAAATTAACCAGTTTGAAAAAGGAGCTTTTCTAGCGTAAAGTCGCCACCACAGGAAGGTGGGCGGGTCGGGTGAGGTATGAAGCGACGGGGTTCAGGTCGGGGAAGTAAGGAGGAGGAAATGAGTAGAGACAGGCACTGGGCTCTGCTGAGCTGGTGACACTGCCGGCCACCTGTCAGGCCAGGTTTGCTGCCTGTCAGGCAGCTGCCTGGGTTAGGACAAGCAGGCAGGGGGCTCGAACATGGAGACACAGGCTGGAGGAGGGGTGATGAACTGGTGTATGTGTCAAGCTTTGAAACAGCCTTACTGGGAGATTAGAGGACACACAATAACACCAACTACTAGCTGGAGAATGATTTAATATTTTACTGGATATCACGTTTTTTTTTTTTGTTGTTTTTTTGTTTTTGTTTTGTTTGTTTGTTTGTTTGTTTTGCTTTGCATGCTGATAAAGTGGCAAATAAAAACATAAATGTGCTTTGACCTCTTGTGTGTGATCATCACACCACTACCAGCAACTGAATGTGTACAGGCAGACTGGTGCACTGATCAGAACCAGAACCAGTAACTGACGAAGTGACATAGTCTAGACCAGGGGTGTCCAGCTCCGGTCCTCAAGGGCCACAATCCTGCAGGTTTTCGATGTGTCCCTGCTCCAAAACCACCTGGCTCAAATTACTGAGTCATTGTGCAAAACTTAATCGGCTGTTGAATCTATTTAATTTGAGTCAGGTGTGTTGAAGCAGGAAACACTGAAAACCTGCAGGACAGCGGCCCTCGAGGACCAACTTCGGACACCCCTGGTCTAGACATACATAGTGGTTTATTTTCAGGCCGCAGTCACTGCAGGATGTTTATTTTATTTTGTTTAACCTTTATTTTACCAGGCAAAACATTAAGAACAAATTTTTATTTACAATGTTGGCCTGGTGCCTGAAAGCACAGAAGAAAAAAAATCAAACAATAACGCACAGACTTCAATAAATGAAAGTCGAGGGGACTTGATTGGGACAGATTGGTTTGCTTTCACGTTGCACGTTACTCAGAGTCAGAATGTTTCAACGTCAGTCAAAAACATCAGACGCAGTTGCAGAATAAAATTCAGTGCACGTAGCACACTAAGCGGATCAAACTGCCTGAACTGCGTCATGCAGTCACAACACCTGCTCTTTGGGGACGATATTCCCCCGAAATGACCAGCGACCAAGAAGACAGAAGAAGAAAATCCAGGTCACTGATTGGCCACAGCAGAAACAAAGGAGCAACAGGAAATTTATGATGTCTTGAGTTGTCTGTTTTTACTTTGGTGAGTGAGCAAGGTATCCAGCTAGCTTGCGCTACGTCTCTTCCTTTCTTTAGTTCACTGGATGGCTGGTTTACAGCCACACTGCAACTGAACTGAGACCCCCAGACCAGAGTGCAGATGGTCGTTCAGACTGCTCCAAATGAACCGAACTATCTGTGGAGGTGGACCAGGGTTTGTGTACTACGATGGCTTAGAAGTGCAAAACACATTTACATTTCAAAAAACAACAAATTTGAAAACAAATTTATATTTAGAAAATAAATTTACATTTTGAAAACAAACTTACATCTCAGGAAACAAACGTACTAAAAACGTCCTCAGAGACCCGCCGCAGACTTCCGTGTAGCTGAGCTACAAATCCAAGAAGAGGTCATGGCCACGCCACTTCCGGTATTTGGGACATTCCCGTTCCGTTAACGGAAGAGCGTTTTCCTGCAGGACAGAGGAAATCATCGCACTGCTAAACTGCTGATGAACAGCTCCAGGACACAAACTGCTCTTTTCCATCTATTGACATGGATTGTCCATACCAACTAGGCATGTTTAACTCTAGAATCCATGTCTGTTAGTCAAAATATTGAATTTGATACTTTTGACTTTTCTAAAACAATTTTAATTGATTGAGGAACACAGAAATGTTGTTGCTCTTATTTCCTTTCAGCTTTATTATAAAGATTGTGTGTTTCAGCAGGGTAAATATGCTCGTTTAAACTGGACCATCAAGGATCCAGTCCACCATGTGTTTTGAAATGAAAAATTCACACCTCCTCATGAAAACCATCCCATTTGGTCACCAGGGGGAAGAGAGTGTGAAAATCTGACATGATGTATTCTGTTTGAGGACTGCTTTAATCCTCAAGTCAACCTCAAGTCAGCTGTCTCCACAACATCGAACAGTCGAGCGATACGGAGCTGAGCAGAGGCCAGGCGCACAGATGTACTGTACACACACAGATATGAGAAAAGAACAACCTTGTTACACTTCAGAGGGTACACACACACACATGCACTCCTCACACACTCAAGCCATGGATGAAAGCTGATATCAGCTCCTGTTTGCTCCAAGGTGAGGTAGGGGACACACTGTCGGACTTCCTTAACACCACAGACCTGACAACACCAAAGGCTGAGAAGCTAGACAGTTTCTCCCCGTACACACTTCGCATTTCTTCACCCTATAAACACACACTCACAAAATCCCAGACCTCTGTGGTGTGAAACGGAGGGCTTGGGAGGGAGGTGGGGAGTGCAAAGGAAAGCGAGAGAGCTGTCAGAAGAATGCATCCAACAAACACTGGACTGGATGGAAGTTCGGACGCATGCCCTCATCAGGCAGGCAGAACAAAACATCTCAATTCAAGCGATTCGCCAAGCAGCAGCATGTTTGCCGTGTGGCTCAAACAGCTGCTAAAATCTCCTCATCAGTGTTGCCGGTGGAAAATTATTATATTTTATATCATTTCAAGTTTTTCATTGTGGTGGAGAAAATATCGTAGAAACAAGCGATATGAAGTCCTCTGCTGGTAATTACTTGGCCGTGGGGTTTGTGTTGAAGACATGCTCTCCTGCAATGATAGTCTGTTTAGTCATGATTAATGACATCCAGTCGGGTTGTTGCGCAGTAGCCTCTCACTACCCACGGCTGTCTATGGAGATGATTTTCATATCATGAAATTGATACCCACTCTCTTCTCTGCCTGCCTTTCTCTGTACATCTGACCTAATAAAGAATACAAGATGAATATGGTCTGGTCTTGTGATTAGATCTTGATCGTGTTTACTCTGTCTCTTTCTACACTGCAAAAAATTGCTAATCGGCTTTGAGTTATGGCAATAATAACCAAGCTTCCTCATAATAAGGTAATCAATTCAATCTACTGTCAATTGGCCCAGATTAATGCTGCATCTGTGTTCCCCACAGGAGGAGCCTTAATTGAAGGTTTCTGCGACTATTGACTTAGGTTGAGTAAACATCTGTTCCTTAATATTATTTTTTTGAGTGCATCCATTAATTATAATTGTGCCCAATTAACAGAGTGCACAGTCAGAGGAATATATCGGGATTCAGTTTGGTCTTTGATGAATGAAGTGTCAAATCTCCCTTAGACATCAATCAAAATTACTTTTTTAGTCCGACTGCACTACCTCCCCCCGGCACTTCATTCCTTTTCAAATCCAATACAGACCTTCTTGAGCAAGTAAACTCTGATCTTCAGCAAAGGAAGAAATTTTATTACCAAACAATCACACAAACCACCTTTGACATTTGAACAACAGATGCTCATTGTTAAGCCCAAAGTAAACTGGGTGTTGGATTTCTATCGAACGCCCACGTGCTTGGCCTTTTCTCTCAGTGGAAATGCAGAAAAACCGACCCTTCAGAGACCCTCTGCGGTTCTGTGGGTAAGAGTAGTGAAGAATTTGTAAAAGAGAGAGGAAAGGAGGGGGAGAGATTAGAGCTTCTCTCTCAGATAGAGTAACGCAGCTCTCTCTGAGGAGGTCAAACAAGGACACTGAACAGAGCTTCAGACATGTCTGAGTTTCAGGATATCTATGCTGACACGAAACCACCAAATTAAATTCAGTGCAACTGGATCTCCCTTCCTATGCTCTGAAACTCCCTCTTTCAAAGCAGGCTGAAAGGAAAAATCAATAGTGTATGTACTGATATTAATGTTCAGCATTATGCGTCCAAATGAAATCAAAGCAGCAAAGAGGAGCACAAGACCTTTTATTAACAACATGCACTGCAATCAAATTAGCATCAAGCTATTCCTCTCAGGTGTTCTTCCTCCAGGTAAATCCAGCTTCTGTTCACCCTCCTCACAGCTGGGTTTCCTGATAAGAGCCTGATGCACTAAATCAACTGAAGTGGGAGTAAAAGTTAGAAAAGCAAACCTCTTCAGTTGTTTTCTTTTATTCATGCTCTCTTAACTCTGCAAAGCTTTGTGGCGTTTACACAACGTCAACCCAAGGAGCTCACACAGCTTCCTTTTTGTCCTGACTGCAGTTTGGGTAATGTGCTCATATGATGAGTCGTGCTGACCATCCGGCCTGCACAAAAATCAACATTCTGTTTGGATAAAAAACATGGCCTCTATTTCAATTTATTTACACGGCACCAACATTGTGGTTGCTAACTGAATCAGTGTGCTGCAGCAACAAGCACATTCTCGTTTGCATACTTTCTGCTTGGCAAATACACTCAAAATGAATGTTTTTGCAGTACTTAGCAAATGGGTGTCACAAAAGTGACAAAACATGCTTTTAGATTCCCTCTGCAACTCCATGAAACGCCAGCAATGCACAAGCTTCTATTCATGCAAAAAGCCTGACAGGAGCTCAGAGATGTGTTTAGATTAAAGAGAATGAAAATAAAATCTGTCCAAATTATTATCTAGTCAAATTTAAAAGGGTAGAAGCAATTCATTATTAGTCTGTCATTTGAAAAGTGAGGTTTTTGGTGAAAGACATTAATATAATCAGACTTATTCTCCCACATTTTAAATTCATAGACAACAAAATCTTGTATCAAGACTCATTTTGGGGCTGCAGTTCTGCTTGAAGTTATTTGAGAGTGAGTATTAGTCCTAATCTAAAAATTTCCATGTCAATTCATTGGGAAAGTGATTTCATGTGTAAATAACACATCCACAATATGAAAGTAAACTAACAGACTAAAAAAAATTCTTCCTTCCAAATCTGGAACTTGACTTAAAATGTAAATAAATTCATAATTGCATGTTTTGTCACATGTTTCACCACTCTTCCTAATATAAGATATAAGTTCAACACATCAGGGCCTCCTTTTGTTGGATATTTCACACTACAGTAATGTTTTGAATAAGTGATTTAGGTTTAGAGTTAGGTGATTTAGACTGCAGGCAGGTCAGTTCAGCACCCAGAGTCACGCTGTTGTAATACACATATAATCTGGTAGGTTAATGACTGGCTTGACTTTCCCTAAAAATGACATGTATTTAGTAGTAAAAAGTTCAGTTCAGTAGTTAAAAGCGTTTTCTGTTATTTGCGGCTGCTTGGCAAGACAAAGCCCTACCTGCCTAAGGAACGAGTCCTCCACCTGCTCATCATGGACCACCTAGATTACTGCAGCTGTATTATGGCCTTGATCAGTCATTGCACTGGTTGCAGTTCACCCAAAATGCAGCTGCTTGCAGTTACTGCTCTGAAGTTAAATGGAAATGGACTTCACTTATATTGTGCTTGTCTAGTCAGGATGGCCACTCAAAGCGCTTTTACACTACACGTCACTTTCACCCACATACAGCACCTCTATTGTCTCATACGAAGTACTTTCTACTATGACTTGCATTCATACCCTGATGGACACATCAAGAGGAAACGTGGGGTTCAGTGTGTCTTGCCCAAGGACACTTCAGCTTGTAGTCAGGGGAAGCCTGGATTGACTTTCCAGCTGGCAGACGACTGCTCTTCCTCCTGAGCTACAGCCGCCACGTTGTGGAACAGTTTGCCATTCTACATTAAAGCTTCCCAGTCTTGTAGCACTGTGAGCTTGACATTTGCTTACTTTTACTTTTTATTCTGGTCTTATGTCATTTATTTTTATTGATTTTTATTGTTTAACTGTGTAGTAGTTTTATTGTTAAGCACTTTGGGCAACTGGGGTTGCAGTAATGTGCTATAGAAATAAACTTTAATCTGAACGAGTTGCTAAGTTGCTTCAAAATTTGTTTTATTTATTTATTTTTTTAATTAATTTATTTATTTTTTCCCCCACTCGAAACGTCAGCATACCTCTGTTTTATCACTAAGAGGTTCCTGCAACACACCAGGAACCTGTTTGTGTATAACTCAATGTACAGGATTGGACCTGTTATATTTTTATTACATTCAGTTAAATCTTAACCTGTTCTCTGTCTTGATGTTAGCCAGACAGGGAGTGAAAAAAAATATCTGTAGGACTGCACACACGTTGCTGTGCTGATGGCCTTACAGTGCGCCACTGTGCCAAATGACACTGTGAGTCTTTCAGAGACGTTGTCCACTGAATTTGAAGCATTTGGAATTAGAACTGGTGGCTCATTTAACACTAATAGTTTCTTCAAGATGTATCATGTGCTCTAATTATTTCTACGTTGGAGAATATGAAATCTATAACTTTTAAATAGAGTTTCTCTTTCTGAAAAGTTAAACAATCCGGTTTTCCATGTCTAGTCAGCCCACTTTCAATGAACCCAGGCCCAGAGCAGGTGGTGACAGAACTTGATGATGTGCTTTTTTTCTATTTGACTGAACTGGTGGCGAGGCCATGATTAGCTCTAAAGCCATGTATGTCAAACTATGATACAGGGACAAGTGGCAGTATGTAAGCTTTCTCTAGCGACACACATTTTGTCACAGTCACAGCTTAACTGAAACTATAAAATGTGGCTGGAAAATGTTCAAATATGTTGCATCACAGCTCCTTGGTGAACCACTGTGGGCCCCTGAGCAAGGCCCTAAACACCCAAACTGCTCCAAGAAAAAAAAAAAAAAAAGAAAGAAAAGAAAGAAAGCAGCCCACTACTATCTAGTAAATCAGATAAAATGTAAAGGAAAAGTTTTTCTGTTGGTTGGTTGGTGTTGTGTCCCTAAACCCAGTTTTACTGCTGCTGGTGGGTTTTTGTTCCATGTAGCTTGTTGGACCTGGATGCTTGTTTGGGTAAAGTTTTGGGTAAAGTCTGGAGGAAGACCAGAGTAGAAACAGGCGAAACTGGAGCATTGTCTGCAAAGAGGCAGATTCGGGATCAGACTGTTATGGTGAAGACAGAGTTGAGCTCAAAGATTAAAGTTGTCAATTTTCCTAACAATCTATATTTCAACCATCAGCTGTGGTCACGAGTTGTTTGTAGTGACCAAAAAAATAAAAACAAATGAGTTTCCTCCAAAGAGCGGCTGGTTCACCCAAACGTGAAAACTCCATTCAGATCAGACGCCTTTTGGACATCTTCCAGGAGCAGATTTAGGAAGGAACAAGGGCTCACTGGAGAGGTTATATTTGTATTATTTTGACTGGCTTAGAAACACTTCGGTGTCCCTGCGGAAATTCTGGAGGAGGTGTCTGAGGAGAGGGAAGTTGGGATCAGGGTTGCCAGATCCCGGGAGAGAAACAAGCAGCCAGCTTGATGAAAACAAGCCCAAAGAAAAACAACTTTGTGCTTCAATAAATAAATAAATACAAAAATAAATTAAATTAAGTTAAATTAAATTAAAAAGTTAAAAATAAAAATATTTGCATACAAAAAACTGACTATAAACGCAGTAAAAACGTTTCAATATTTTTAAACTGAATAAAAGCAGATCCATTTTAAATAGACCTGATGTAAAACTCAAAACAAACAAAACCTGTCTCCTGTCCTCGTCCTTATGAGACAGTGAAACTGATGTCCTTCAGCCTCATGGACAAGAAAGTTGTTGTTTTTGTGCCAGCATGCCGATTGGTATTTCACACTTGCAGAATTGGCAGAATGCCTCTGAGTTATCTGTCTCCTGAGATTCAACCCTCCAATGTACTCTCACTTTTTAATATTTTTTACCCACTTTTTAATATTTATTTACTTTAGTCACTGTCATGATTACATATTATCAAATGCATTTCTCACTCAGACATGTTCATAACTTATATTACAGTTTGAAAGAAACTGTTTAAAAATGCCACTTATTGAGGTGAATGTTAAAGTACATCCATGTTCGTTTATTGATTTGGTGGGAGACAAAAAAGCCTCTTCATCCCTCATTAGCTGGCTGACAAATTACAATAAGAACACTGGCAATGGTGCATTAGGCTTTATTATTTGGTGCTTACAAAACAGGGTTTTCAATATTCATGTCAAGTCTGAATAAAAGCTTGAACTTCTCAGGCCTGGATGCATTTAAATATTGAGTAGCCTTCCATCATACCTTTCCTGAGGCCAGCTATTGAGATGAAAGGTAAGAGAGTGGAAAGGCCAGGCTTGGTCAAGTGATTTAAAAGTGCTGATATCTGCATCCCTTTGAAAAACAAATGCATTGGCTTGGTCATCATGGACTCCATCTTTGATATTTCTTTTTTTTTTTGTTACCATGATGCCCAGCTTTTAGCTGCACTATGAGTAAAAATCTCCAAAACCAACGTTAACTGGATATTTTCTCCCATCAATTTGAGCCAAAAATGCAAACACTAAAGACAGTCTCTACCGAGCATCTGTGAAAAAGACTGTTAACATATCAATCTGACATGAATATTTCATAATCATCACTAATTTTGATCAACTGAAAAAAAGTTTTCTTCATTCCTTCATTTGTTCCATTAAATGTTGACTGAGCCCGAGTTGTCCACTTCCATAGCAACTAAACTCCACTTTTGGGCAAGTTGAAAGCTTTGTTTTCCAAGTGGGCAAGAGAAAACAATAGTGATGTAATTTGTTTTTTTTTACACACGAGAAACTGATATTTTTGTTAGTCTTCCTACTACTAGGTGTCCATGATAGGATTGTCTATGAATCACAGGCCTATGGACCAATCAGACTGTGTTGTTCTCATGCTGAAAGCCTCTGACACAAAGTGTGAGCAAACAGCCAAACCACAGTTTAAAATGTTCCTCTAACCCCACAAGTTTAAGCAGCCAGTCCCGTATACTTTTTAAACGTTGTTTACTTGTAATAACGAGATCATTTATCTCTTTATTTTCGAGATAATGGATTATTCAGATGCAGGGTCGTGAGGGGGCTGGAGCTGTTCCTTGTCCATTACAGAACCAACACAGATTGGCATTCAATCCAGGGATCTAGGGAGGAAGCCGGGAGAGAACCTACGTACACACGGGCAGAACATGCAAACTCAACACAGTTTCCACCAGAAAGTACTTCTTGTTAATATTCAAGAATTATTTTTAAAAAAGTATATACATTAATAAATTATATTGGCATTTATTGAGAGTGTTTGTGGTCTACTTGGAGCAGCACTGGTTTCCATGCTTGGGGTGCAGCAGTTAGACCTACAGGAGCTCTGCGGGGCTGTCAGTGTTCTGGAGGGACATGGGGCGGTGGGGAGGGGAGGGGGACTGTCCTCCTCTCTCCTAGCACCTGAACTGGTTGGTCCAAAACATGTCCCATTACAGAGCTGTTCTGTACTGGGATGCTCCAGTGCAGCAAAGCCAGCAATGCATGCAAGCTGACATCAGATGTAGGAACAACCATCACTCATCAACACATTCGATTTTACTTCTATCAAGTCTGATGAAGACTGAAATCGTGATGTGTCTGATTATTACGTTTTACCATCAATCATTCAGAGAATTACATAAACACCATGACTTTACCGCTCTCAGCTTCCGTACTTATTTCCAGTATTCCATTTTTTTTTTTACCCTGACTCTTAAGAAATACATATTTACATATAAACTAAACTCTTGTTTAGGTCACCAAAATAATTACAAACCTGATTTCTCTTGTGGATAACTTAAAGCTTGTCCATACGCTGCTTGGTGTGAGGGTACGTTTGAAAATGAAGGAGGAGTCAAACCAGGGCCGTTTCTAGCAACGTGGGTGTGGTTTCAGTGTTAATGACAGCCTACACACCACAGCCCTGTGGACAGGAGAGAGGCTACGTCCTGTTGAAGAGTGGGAATAAACTTAGAGTAGATCCCGTCTCTGTTCAGTCCTTTATTAGACATAACCCATAGCCTCAATGCACAGGCGTCACCAGACCTTATTTACGTGCCCAGTAAAAGACGCCTGTGCCCCGGTATAATCTCAGGAAGTAACCATCCAGCAGTGAGGAATAAAATGATATAACAGCAACAAAGACAGGAGACAGTTATCTTAGACTATTATGTGAATTCAAATCATGCAGTTTAATGGAAATACAGGTTCCAGTTTGCTCTGAATTCTCCACTTACAATAATTCTGGATGTTCTCTGAAGCCCCTCTTTCCCCTTAACGGTGCACAATGGTTTAGTCCACACCTGCACGGGTCATTTTAACTGAGTCCTGCTGGTAGCCGAGGAGCGACCGGACAGGAGACAGGAAAAGTCATGTCTTTACTCAGAAAGGAAAATCAGGATACCAGAAAAGAAAAGAAAAGAAAAGAAAAGAAAAGAAAAGAAAAGAGAAGAAAAGAAAAGAAAAGAAAAGAAAGGAAAGAAAATGGAGAAGCAGCTACTTCCTGAGTTCTTTAAAGTGTAACTACACCCAATGCCAATTTAAAAACAAAAACATGCCAGAAACTGCAAAGGGTTTGGGTGTGGGGTTGATCAGGGGTCGGGATACACAGGCAGACAGAAGCTGTCAAAGTTGTTACCACTAATTATTTTACCCTGAGACATTTCGTGAAAGCATTTTGGCTTTGTGTTGATATTTATCCTTTTCTCAGAGATCAACAAGGACATTTTTAGTTTTAGTGGATTCCTTGAAATCTCAGGATTGTGAAGATGCCACTCTGTTATCGTTCTCCCTGAAGAACTGAAGGCAGCAGACCTAAAAAACCATCATGCTTTTACCTGGGTTAAAAATGATATATTCATTATAAATATATTCATTACATAATTATATATACATTTATATATATATATATATATACACACACACACACACACACACACACATATGAGGCCACCTGGTGTCTTGTGGGGCTAGTGATGGACACCTAAATAGTGACTAGTAAAACAAGCAACATTTATGTAGGAATAACTGGTAAACATTCAGATAATTCCTTATGATTCCTTTCACATCCTTGCTTTTGTCAGCTATTTGGCAATGTTGCAATAGAAAAATAAATTTTAAAAAGAAGTCTCCAGAAGTCTGGACGTCTCTTCTTGTTTCGGTGAGTGCAGGTTTGCAGGTATGTTTTACACACAGCCCTGTTAATGCCCAGCAACAGCATTTCAAAGAGAAGATGTGTTTTCACAATCCTCCCAAACCAGCTGGCCTTATGAGACCTTTTTCTTTTCTATTGTCGTGAACTTCAGCATTTAACCTGCTAACTGAAGTTTTTTTTTCTCTCTCTATGATTATTGCCTAGTCTGACCTTGTGACGAACTTGCTGGGATGTCTACTGTTGTGAAAAGTGGAAATTTATCTCAACTTTTCCCACTTTCTGTGGAAAAGAAGACAGATTTCCACAGTCTTTCTCTCTGTGGACTCCAAACAGTTTGAAAATGGCCTTATAACTCTTCCCAGATTGATGGCAGCAGCAGTTGATTCTCTAGGATAATTTCTGTCTTTCATCCTCTGCGTTGTTTTACAACAAACTACCACAAACTGATTTTATATCGGTGTTCACCAAGACTCTAAATTAACATTTTTGATCATCAGTCAGTGTGGAAGCTAGATATGTTATCAGCCAATCAATTTTCTTTCTGGGAAAATAAGCTGGATAAGTGTGACTGGATGCATTTAATCACACGTTTCTTTAGATTGTTTTTATTGATGCTTTGTTTTTAATGAAAACACTAGTCAGCAACAACATTCTGTGTTCCAGAAATGTTCAACTTTTACTCTTTACCCATTTAAAATCATCTAATTTAGGTTTTAGCTTATAGGAGATTTTTACAACATTACTTAAATAACTTGACAAGAGGAAGATCAGACTGATTTTTACTGGCTGGAGAGATCTCACAGTACAGGCAGGATGTCGGATGGATGCTGGATTAGCCGCTGATGGGGGCACAATGCTCAAAAGAGTCTGCAAAAGTTCTGCAGTGCATCTTTAAATAACATGCATGTGCAAGGAGTGACAGAATCGGAGCCCAACTACCATCAACAATGCTCGATAAAGTTTTTATCCATCAACTTGTGAGATGTCTGATTGAACTAACCTGGTAAGGACTCTTCATGCATTATTGTTATATTATTGTTTGTGGTCAGTTTGTACATTTTCCAGGAAACAATTGCCCCTTCTAATTCTTTTCTCCATTAAATTTTTTTCTTTTTATTTTGTTCCTCTATAGTTCAAAATACCTTGCATGCTTGCATATGAGCACTACTGTAGGCAGTTGTCCGGATTTCCTTTGTCCTGTTGCTGTTTACAGAAAGTGGATGATAAAATGGATGACCACCTACAGACCATCTTTTGGATTAAAATAAGTTGGAAGGTTAAACTAAGGTTTAAAATCTTTTAAACAACCGAGGCATCCTGCTGCAACAACTTCATTTATGGATTGCCTGGAACACTGCAGTAAGCAAAGATCCAGCTCATCCACAATAACTCAGGCCTTCCGGGGGGGGGGGGGGGGGGGGGGGGGGGGGGGGGGGGGGGTTTACTCCATAATCACAGGGCTTGCCAGCAGTCGAGACATACCATCTGGGATCTGGGTGCAATGATTTCCTTAATGACAATCTCAGCTCTGGAGATGAGGAGGTCATCTGGGACAAGATATGAGGAGACTGCTGGCCAGGACAACTGTCCACAGGAGGTCTCACCAAGAGCCAGTCTGGACACATCATCTGCCATGAACAAAGCTGGAGAGCTGCCGCTGGTCATTTTCACAGCAGGAAAGGGCAGTAATTTCTTTTTTATGTATGTGTGCATGGGTGTGCATCATGTGCTGTAATAGCAGGTGTGAGCCTGGTCTGCATGCATGTATCTGGAGTGAGGGGTGGTTAATTGGCGCCTCAGGTGACACTGGAGACATATTTTCGAAGTTGTGAATATTTACTAGAACAGACAAGATGGCAGCTATATTTAATCATCAAACCAGACAAGTCATGATTGACCATGCCTTGGGACTGACCAGACACTGAGAGGACGTGTTGCTGTGCATCTCAGGAGGCTGTGTGGGCTGGTCCTTCCTGGGTACGTTTGTCAAGTGGCGTTAAATATAATTGACAGCAAAACTACTTCCTTACACCACAATGTTAGGGAGGTTTCTCCTCAAGGAACAAATTAATCAAAACAGACTGTTAAACTTCATACACCTCAGACACTTGGTAAAACTTAAAAGCTTTACACCTACTAGATGCTTCAGTTAAGTTAATCTGATCCAGAACCAATTCAACATAGGTGCACTTGAATGGGGCTTCCAAGAATAATTCATTACAGCTTTCTGGGGAAAATTTGAAAGTGCTTTTATATTATAAAACTAAGACATCTACATGGATGAGATTCCAAGACATCTACATTAATAAGTTCTACGAATCATTAGGTGCATTTAGAGAAATGTGAGCATGTGTGGACAAAGAAATATGAAAAACATCAACCTAGGCCATATGTGAAATCATTCTTTACATCTATGTCTTAAAAGTGCTCTCATATCTCATAATATAAAATAATATGCATCTATCTGCACATGGAAACATTGCAAAAGGTATAAAAAGAGTTTTAAAGCAGCAGTAAAAGCATGAATATTTACACGCCCAGTTCCAAGACGGCTGGGTTCCTGAGTAAAAGACGAATAAAAACATAATACAATAATTTGCAATGTCTTTAATTTATATTCCAAACTGAACATAGAAATCCGATTTTAAAACTGAAACAGTTTACTATTTCATGAAAAAGATCAGCTCACTTTTATTTACATTTCCTCAACCTTTTTGGAATTGGTGTGTAATTTGTTAATACGTTTGAACCTTTATTAAACAGGCACAAGAACAAAAAATTATTTTAGTATTGCTTGTTTCCTTGCATTTAAAAATCTAAAAAAAATCCAGAATATGATGCAACTCACAGATTAAATAGTGACAGGTGAGGGTGTCAGGATTGGTTATAAAAGGAGCATTGACCAAATGCATCGTCTGTCCAAGCCAAATTATCAGAGAATTGTTGATTAGTTGACATTAACAGCTTTGTGTTAGCTATGAGATATCACCACATCTTAATGTCCTAAAAGTTGCCAGGTTATTTCAACAGGACAATGCCAGACCACATTCAACATGACTTGGAACAGAATCTGCCTTCTTGACAGGCCGGCCCACAAACCACAAACCACATCTGTCTGCTGTTTAAAAACTTTGGTACCTAATGAGAAGAAGACTCAGTAAGAAGCTGTAATCTTGTATTCAGGAGGAAGGGACACAGATTCCTCCTAATAATTTAGAACATTTAATTTAGTTAATTCACAAATGATTTTAAAAAAGTGCAAGAAAGGTGATTAAGTACAAACAGATAGTAAGATATTCTTTTTACCAATTTCTAAAATCGTTCTTATTTTTATAATAAAATAAAGTCATTGATGAAGCAAAAAATAGTTCTCTTCGTACTGGTGCAAACATAGCTTCAAATGAAATAACAAATGACAGATTTAAGGGTTTGTGTTATTTATTTATGTATTTAGTTATTTATTTCATTAAACTTATTTTTATGGAAATGGATTTTTAAATTACAATTAAAAATAAGACGAAAAAAACAGTTTGCAGAGCTAATACAAAAATGAAAGATTTGGTCCATGTCAAGTTTATTTGGTAACACGTTTTCTAATGCAAATCTTAATCTAAAGTCTTAATCTAAAGACATCTCAGCTGAAATGTTCTTTTATAATTATGTCAAAACGGACCTCGTATGTCCCTTCTGCAGCCTGCAGTTGTCACAGTCAGCAGGATAAATTCAGTGCATAGGACAGTGTAGGTCAATGTGGAAAATGATCAAAACACGGATTTGGCTGCAGTAGGAATCAATTTTCAGGTTTCATGCTCCAGAGTATTTTGTTTTGGCAAAGTTAAGGAGGGAGCACGTAATGTTGACTGTTAATAAAGTAGCTGTTCAGAACATTGTAGATTCAGGATCATCTACAAATAACTTTGCTATTTTTGGCTAAAATGTATAAATATTTTTCTTTCATTGCTGCATTTGCACATTAATTTTGAATAAACTGGCGTGTACAAACTAGCGACTGGTAAAGAACGTTGTATATCGACTGCTGGAGATTTTATATCTCTGTTATGTCCAACACTCACCTCACCACTAACAGTTTCTATTACCTTTGCAGAAGCGGATCAATCTCTCTCTCTCTCTCTCTCTCTCTCTCTCTCCTGATCAGTCAGCACATGCTGGGGGGGGGGGGGGGCTGACAGGTGGACACGTGACAAGTCATTAGGTCTCAGCTCTGTCCCGTGTAGACAGGAGCGTCCTGGGTCAAATGGAGATAGTGACTGTAGAAGTGTAGCGCAGACAGACAGCGATCATAACAGGCCAAATAGCCAGGACTAATGGTGCAATGGGCTCCAATTACAGGCCTCTGTGACAGCTGCTCACCACCACCCGGCTTCACCTGCACTGGGAGGCAACCAATGGCTGCCCTGTGGAGGACATCGTTAGCTCTCGTAGAGTTATCTCCCCGGACTCCCTGCAGGAAACGATGGTCCACTGCACACAATTTAAGAGCATCACTGTGCACAGAGGAATTTAGATTCAAGAAGGAGTGTAGTCTTATCTACACTTGCCAATCAGAGCAAGAAATTGGGGTAATGCAAAGCTGCTTTTTTTTTTCTTTTGTCCTCTTTTTTTGATTTTTTTTTTTTTTTTTTAGAGGGAAGGAATGGAGTTCATGTTGATCGGCCCATTTCTGTTATTGTTATGAAGCAATGACAATCAGGAGAACACCTATCTTTTAGGTTATCATCAATAAGTCATCATCATCTGACATCAATATAAATCTTTCCAGAGACCAAAACAAATTATTAATTATGTTGCTGTGCAAAGCTTTAATTCATCTGTGAGGAATTAATTAAATAAAGAGGAGGACCTTCTTCTGAAACCACGCCTGCTAATGTTCCCTTGCAATATGCGCAAGCATCAGTCTTCCAGGAAGACATCATGTCCTACCAGTGAATTACTCTGCAGTGCTTAAAGAATACCCATTCTGCTTCCTGCCCTTTTAAATTGCAACAGATTGCTACCGGTGATGGAAAGGTGTTTTTCCCTCTCCCTTTGTGTTGCCAAAGCTTTGTTTACTATGTCCAAACATATCTGCGTTGATGAATGTAGGCTTTTTACCATGGAAGAAGCCTTCTGAACTGTCTGTGATGTATAAACACATACTTTGAATTGGTGTGAGACACAATAGCATACAGAATTTAAATTTAACCAAAATGCCATTTTTGTACTTATATGCGGTGCTTGTTTATCTGCTGCTGCAGCCTCTCCCAAACTCGGATCCCAAGAGGATTTCACAGGGTCGCCTGATCATTGTAAAGAAACTATAACATACATTTATCAAATAAACTGAGGGTTTTTATTAGGGCTGTGAAAATTAAGGCATTAATGCAAAGAGAAAATCTGTTAAATTAAAGGTAATTAATTACATTAATGCATAAGTAACAAAGCTATTACTCATGCATTTTTTTTTACTTGTTTAAATGTCAAAATAGGATAAAGAGTGAACAGAAATCTAAAGGAGAGTAAAGAGATGAAAGAAGAGACAAAAAAATACACCAGTTAGAAAATGATGGCTTTTCAAGTCAAAACAGAAACACTGACAACCTACTGGTACAACTGTACAAGAAGAAAGTAGACCATGCTATGGCCTTTGCAGAAAAAGAAAACTGACAGTCATCAGGAGCACCTATAAGAGACAAAAAAGCTGAGAAAAAACACGTATTACGGCAACCAGGAGCAAACAAAACTAGGTACTGGTGTGTAAACCCACAGGACAGCACAGTAACTGTGTCATCATGCAGAACATGAGGACTGAAGAGAGATGAAATATCAATGTGATCATGCAGATGTGATGGTGCCTCTGCAATAAACACACACACACACACACACACACACTTGATTCTCACAGATTGTCTTCCAGCAGGTGCTCCTCATGATTGTCTGCTGTTTTGTTATAAACGCTGTCAATGTTTTATGTTTCTATGTGTTGCAGCTGGTTGTCCTATTTTTTAAAGTTTGTGGTTATTTTCTACCTGTTGCATCTTTGTTTTGTTGTTCCACTAAATAACAGTTTTTATTATATTAATTCCAATGTTTCAATGTCATGTTTCAGCATCATGTTTCATTGTCATGTTTCAGTGTCATGTTTCATTGTCATGTTTCATTGTCATGTTTCAGCGTCATGTTTCAGCGCCTATGGAGCAGTTGGGGGGGTTGAGGGCCTTGGTCAAAGGCCACAGTGTTGGCCCTCCAGAGACTCGGATGTAACAGCACAATCAAAAAGAACAAACCTCTGAGCCCTGTGAATTTGTTATTAGATCAGGCGAGGAGCTCACACACCTAGGGCTGAGGTGGTACGGACATCTGAGTAGGATGCCTCCTGGTTGCCTCTCTCTGGAGGTTTTTCTGGGCATATCCTACTGGGACGAGACACCAGGGCAGACCCAGGACTCTGGAGAGATTACATATCCTCTTTGGCCTGCAAACACCATGGGATCCCCCAGGAGGAACAACAGTGTCTCTAGGGAAATAGGGTGCCTGGGTCTCCCTCCTGAACCTGTTGCCTTGGCAACCTGACCTATGTGGTAGAAAATTTATATTTTTCCATTTGAAAATAAAGCAAGTGTGAAATGGATACGCAAGCAATGCAAATCTTGTGTATTTGTCTATTTGATGTACTGATGAAGAGCAGGAAACCTATTGAAAAGCTACAAACTTCCCAATAAATTTATGTGAGATCTGCAGAAACTCACCATTTCTACTCTTTGATTTATCTGTGAGGCACACTGATTATCACATTGTATCTTGCATTTAAGTCTATGAAACATAACACAGAAAATCACTCTGCTGCTGTGATGTACATTTTCCATTACCCATGATGCACAACACCAAAGTCAACAGAGTAAACAAGAAAAAAACTGTTTCTATTGGAATCTAATTACTTTACAAAAAATCTATGTTTTTATTCTCAGGTATGTCCTGGGAGAAGAGGTGGAGGTGGTGGAGGAATACAAGTACCTCAGTGTTCACCTGGACAACAGACTAGACTGGAAATGCAACACAGAAGCATCCGGAAAAAAAGACAGAGGAGACTACTTCTGGAGGAAGCTGAGATCCTACAATATCTGAACCAACATGTCCCAGATCTTCTATCAGTACGTTTTGGAAAGTACAATCAGCTTTACGGCATCTCCTGGGCCAGCAGAACCAGAACCAGAGACTTAAAGAGATCTAAAGAATAAAATGATCAAGTCCTTCAAGATTAACTTTATTGTTCCCCTAGGGGAAAATTCGTCTTGAGCTTTCACCCCAGCTGCAGTGATAAAGTGATGGACAACAATGAAATTCACGCAATCACCATCAAACATAAAAGCATACCAACAAATAAAAAATAGTCCAGAAAATTTAGATTATATACAATGAAATCCATCCAATTTCTAGCGCTAATCTAGGGTTGGGACGCAGGGGAAGCACAGACTTCCCTGCTTAGGCAGACAACTGGTGAGGCATCCAGGAGGCATCCTGACCAGATGCCCAAGCCATCTGGCTCACCTGTCGATGAGGAGGAGCCGCGACTCTACTTTGAGACCCTCCCAGATTACTAAACTTCTCATCCTATCTCTGAGGGATAGCCCAGCCACCCTGTGGAGAAAACTCATTGTATTCGCGATCTCGTTCTTTCGCACTACCCACAGCTCGTGACCATACACTCTAATCCCGGATTAGTTGAGTTTACTAGAAATTTTCGAGGAAACCTGTTGCCTCAAATAACTCTAGTTTTTACATAAGCTGAAACTAAACATGTCAAGTTGGGCAACCATTAGAAAGTTCTTAAACCCATTAGTTCACTTATCTAAAATTCTTTAAAGCCTCTAGTAATATGAGCTAATTCGCTTATATGAGATTTACCCATACTAGAGATGTGACGTTCATGAACGAATTGATTCTTTTGAACGACTCTTTTAAATGAACGATGGGAACCGATTCACAGCTGTGAGCCGTTCATTTGCGAGCCATTCTTTATATATACAAATTTTTGACACTGCCTTCATCAAATCAAATCAAACTTTATTTATAAAGCGGTTTTCATGTCATAGGCAACACAAAGTTCTTTACATGATTATAAACATAAGAATAAAAACACTCAATGAAATCTTTCACACAGTCACACGCACATGTATACACACACACGCCAAGCCCAATCCTCCCCCCCACCCCCACCCCTTCCAACTAAAAAGGACTGAATTAATAAATAAATGAATAAATAAGTAAATAAGAAGTAGTACAATAAAATGAATAACATTTGTGACATCATAGAATCTGATGTCCAGCACGCTCCATTCATGTGAAGCGTTTATGGACAGAGAGTATTGCTTGGAAAGAAATACTGTGAGTTTTATCCAAACCATTTACTAGAATTTGCACAGACTCCTCAGGTTTATCCTTTTTTATCTATATTTTTCCTATAATTTTTTAATCTTGTATAGTAGATTTTATATAGGTACATATTTTGATTGTTTGTCATTCTCATATATTGTGAAATTTTGTAAGATATTGTGAGAACGAGCCAGTCTTTTGAATGGCTCATTGGAAGGAATGGCTCCTCAAGGTCCGGCTCCCTTCAAAGAGCCATAAATCCCATCTCTAATCTCTCTCTGAACTATGACATACATTTAACAATAACTTATAGATGTATTTTCGCATCTGCTTATGGGTCCCAAACTGCAATCAGCAGTAATGAGAAGAGAAGAATGAGTGTCAATAACTCTCACTTTTTTACCCATAATTCAAAACAGAAACAATCGCTGGTGGTGCCTTTGTTTTCCTGCACTTCTCAGTCATGGTACCAACTTTAAAATTCAAAGGGGGCCAAACTTTATAACATTGTATAATTGTTAACATAACACACACACACAAAAAAAACTAAACAAATAACTCAAATTTATGGCATAGCAATAAAAATAGCTGAATCTGCATTTCCCATGAGCCTTTGTGGTCCAGATATGTTGAGTTTTGAAAACAGTCCCGTACCCTCTGACAAAAACATAACATGTTGAATTTTCTTGGCTAATCCTTATTATTACACTGCACAATGTAGAAAACTATTAGAAACAACTTATTTGTTTGATTAATGAGACACTTTTTATGCAAGACATAAAATGATAATTAGTCACAACTAAAACGTTTACAGTATGTTCAAACAAAATCTGGGCTAAGAGTGTATGTGAGAATAGGACCACTGATCAACTGGTAAATCATGAGCCTTTCAAATCAAATCAAATCAAACTTTATTTAGAAAGCACCTTTCATGCCACAGGCAACACAAAGTGCTTTACATGATTAAAACATTTATGCATATAAAACAAAAGAAAGTGGGAATACATAATAATAGAAACACTCACCAAAATATTTCACACAGCCGCACGCACACACGCGCACACACACACGCACACACACACGCCAAGCAGCCTTCCCTCCCCTTTCTATACAAACATGATTCTCTTATTTCTGTCTCGAACTGAATGTTATTATTGTCGTAGATAAATTCTTTATCAAAAGGGCTGCTGATATTAAGAGTCTGCAGACAGAGGTCTTTAATGATCCTTTATTCGGCCGACCAGGGGGACACCCCTTCAGGACAAAAGACCCCGTACAATCATTCTCCCAAGCTTATATAGCCTGCCTGTCACTATTTTCAGACACACAGTACCCAGGTATGCAGCCTTGTAGGGCTGACTGGTTGACATCATTTTGATATCATGTTATAATGTCATACTATTAATATTCTGCTGACCAGAGCTACACCTGTTGTTATTCAACTCAGCTCTGATACATTTACTTCCACATTTCCCCCTTTCAAATATTTCAGAGTAATCGGCCCTAAGACGATACTCTGAAACTTACAATAGGGAAACCTTTTTTTAAGCACACTTGTCCACACACGCAGGTCTCAAGCATAACATAGGAGCCAATCTGAACCTCCCGTACGAGGGCGAAAAAAAACCCCGAAGGGAGAAAAAAATTCCCCCGTGCCCCCCCTGTTGGGCGAGCACCGGTAACCTTTTGATCTCACTTGACACTCAGGCACGGGTAGGCCAGCGAACCCCTGCAAGAGACCTTCTAAGTACTATGACAGAAAGTAACCATACACACACAACAAAGAAACACATTACAATCCGTTTTCACAAGGATAAGCTATTACAGAAGATTTTCAACTACAAAATTCACACGTGAATAACACAAGATAGAGTCTTTTTCCAGTCCGGAGGCAGACAGGAGCATTGGGTCACCAGCCTTCCGTTACAGGCTGCTGCCCCTTTTGTCCAACCGACTGTAGTTCTCTTGAGACGTCACAGGTCCAACTCAGTACGGACCAATTGGGCAGCCATGATGAAGGATGTCTGTTTCTTGAGACTCGTACTCCATGCTCTCCTCAGGGCGGGAACGATGCACATGCCAAACAAGAAAAGAAGGATCAGAACCAAAGCTGACCCAACTCCCACCTTTATCAATACATTTTTCCAGTCAGCCATTAACTGGTCCAACCAATCAAGAGACCAGTCGCTCTTCCCAGCATGCTCTCGCACCTCTCTCCCCACCCGTATTATTTCTTCCATGGCAGAGGTAAAAGAACCATCTGGCGCTGTGTTAGCTGGAATAAAAGTACAACAGTCTTCCCCAAACATTTGACATATTCCACCCTTATCTGCCAGAAGCCAATCTAGTGCTTGCCTGTTCTGAAGTGCGAGTCTGCTAGTCTCATGCAGCTGTTCTCCTAGTGCACTCAGTCCCTCGATGGTGTGGTTGAACAACCGCTGTTGATTATAATAGATATAATTTATCCAGTTAACATTTTTATTCACAGTTATCCATGGTAGTATAGATTCTATGCCGGCCACTACTTCATTCCTGGCCGAAAATTCCACAGGAATTCCTTTAGCAATTCCAATTGCATCCCGATATACCCCATGAGAACCTGAGACCTGACGCCTACTTCTACGCAGCGCGCCCTTGTCATGCTTCAGGTTAAGAATATTATTTACACCATTGTATACCACCATAGCTGGCACCTTTAAGCGAACAGTAGCACACAACCCCACCCAAGAGGGGGGTAGGGTGCTTCGTAGCAGATTATTTCCACATAACCAGAAGCTATCAGCGACCGCATGTGATTGGTCTCCGAACCAAAATAGGGTTGGAACCGTGATTGACATATTCTGACAGTCCTGATGTAGGGGCTCCGGGTTTTCAAACCATACTGCTTTTGTTATGAAGAGCGGAGTCATACCAGACTCTGGGAACCAGGATAATACCCATGTGACATTACATCTTACCGTCGTGTTCCCCACCATTATTCCATTTTGCTGGAGAAATCCTCCGCTGGCAAAACACTCGTATGCGGCGTTATAGTCCACCTCGTAGACCGTGGGAGGGGACATGGCGGTATTTGCCACCTGGTAAGGTTCACACAATTCCTGGATTTTGTAACCCCTATATTTATTTAAATAACCATGCATCCTCTGGGCCCCATAAAGTAATCTACACTTTATACCACACATCGGGAGCCCAAAGAAAGCATTCGTTGTTGTAGACTTGAACGCTTCCTCTTTACACACCCGGCGTTGTTCCTGGGCACACTCCCAAGAGTTGTACTTGTCTGGGATAACAACCGGAGGGGCTCCAGGCGCCTTTGAGCACCATATGCATTCCTCCGAAGTCATTTCCTTTACTGACAGCCAAGCCCAGCGATACCAAGTGTTGGCCATCGCTTCCTTCCATAAGTAATCTTCACTAGGTCTAAACCCTCGTACTTCCGGTTGCCCCTTTACATCCTCCCCCCCCTCTAATGTTTTATCATGATAACTATCTACCAAAGTATCTAACCCTAGAGGGGGAAGAGTGAATGACTCAACCACCCCACTGTCTGGTTGGCCATCAGCAACCACGGTGGGCTGCGGTTCAGGTGTAAAAGCAACTTTATTCACAACAGGGGTGTTAACTGTGGTCTGGTAAGAACTTACAACCTTCCCAATCTCCAATAGACCTTCCAGTGTGTTCCAAGCAGCAGCCCATACCTGGTCAACCATTAAGGATGTTATACGTGCTAAGTGTTCATACCCCAGTCCTCCTGGTACTGACTGATGGTTACCTATTCCTGCCTGTGGGCGTGGAGTAATGATTGCTTCAAGACCAACCTTATCCGGCTCCAGGGCCGGAACCACAGCTAGACGGGGAGTGGGCCCCTCCTTTACAAAGTGAACTCCCCATTGCTTGGCAGTAGCAGCTGTGGTAACATAAACACTTAAGTCTGAGCCCAGAGGTTCTAGCCTGGACCCCAAAACCTCACCTCCCTGAGCACCGCTTTTATCATCCACCCCAGGATTCACTGGAATGTTATGGCCCTCTACATCTAGTTCCTTAATTGATCTTACTTTCCGCCTATGTTGTGCCAAAAGGGCAACATCTGTCTGAAATACTGAGTCACGGGTAGTGTGTAGATGTGTGCGGGTGCATGCCGGCAAGAGACCTGACTGATAATGACATTTGGCATGTGAGTCGTACTCCCCTTGGTCACTGAGGTCGCTCCCTCGTTGCGCAGTTGCCCCTCTGTTTCCTTGAGAAGGCCCTGGTGATGGGACGACGTGGTGACTGTTGCTTCGGGTCCGGATTGGTTGAATTGTCCCTGCCGAGATCCCTGTCTCGCCCAGAAGAAGAAACCAAAGGAATGTCAACCTCAACATCATCGGGCGGGAACTCTGAATCTGCCCTGACAGGACTATCTTCGTCAGATGCATGCGAGGCGATACTTCCCCTTTTGGGGGACTGGTCATTTGAGAACGCTGTACAGTCCGACCAGTCCCCAGGGCCCGTTTTGCAGTTGTTGGTCGTAGGTGCCAACGAACAATGGTTCAGATGATGCCAAGCGACGCTCCCTTCGACCTGGACCGCAGTCGGTGTGGCACGGACCACCGTGTAAGGACCTCGGCGTCTAGGAGTGTTCCACTTTCTTCGAAACTCCTTAATGTACACCTTATCCCCGGGCACCACTGGACCAGATGTCACAGAGACTGGTTTTGGCTCGTTCGCTTTTTCCTGAAAATAAATCGCTTTATGGATAGCAGACAACTGTTTCATATAACTGTGCAGCTCCTTCTCCAACTGCTCCAGTGGGGGTCCTTTGAAAGGACCCCGAAACTGCGGACCCGGCATAGGGCGACCTGTTAACATTTCATGAGGAGACAAATGTGTGACCCGATGAGCTTGCATGCGGTAACTCATTAGGGCCAGCGGTAATGCGTCATGCCACCGCAACCCAGTACATGCACAAATCTTATTAATTTTTGCTTTAAGTGTGCCATTCACTCGTTCCACCCCTCCCTGGCTGGAGGGAGTGTAGATACTTCCGTGCCGGACCTTGATTCCGAGCTGGCGCAGAACGCCCTCATAGACCTTGTTAATAAACGCTGGTCCCGAGTCTGATGAAAGGATGGATGGTAAGCCAAACCTAGGGATCACCTCACGGACCAGGAACTTTATGACTGTTCCCGCCCCCATGTCCTTTGATGGAGTGGCCTCCACCCAACGACTGAAATGATCAAAAACCACCAAAAGGTAGCGCTTACCGTGTACCGGGACCAACATGTCCACAAAATCTAAAATCAGATGACGAAACGGGCCTTCCGGGACAGGAATTCGCGCTGTGGGGGTGACAATACCTTTTCGAATGTTATTTTGCGAGCATATCTCGCACCGATTAAGCGCATCCGTCACCAGTGCCTGCAGGTACGGCGCCCAATAACCCTGTTGTTGTATTCGATGTATCACCTCATCTCGCCCACAGTGGTCTGGTTTGTGACACTCTGGAATTAAAAGAGACAAAAGTGAGATTGGAGCGACGATCAGGCCGGTATGTGACCGCCATAACCCTCGCCCATCTTTTGTAGCACCCCTTTTTTCCCACATGTTTTGTTCACTCGCGCTAGCACGCGCTTGCATTAATGTGATATCATCAGGTGTGACAGATGGTTCCAACTCCACAGCTGGGGCCAAGACGGCGACCTTGCAACCTGAAGCATGCTTTGCAGCTTCGTCTGCCGCATTGTTTCCCATTGTGGTGATGGAGTTGTCTTTTTGATGAGCAGGACACTTGATAATGGCCAATCGATGTGGAAGCATCATGGCCGAGATCAACTTCATAATCTGTTTCCCATGCCGAACAGGTTTACCATCTGATTTTTGAAAGCCGCGCAGTTTCCAAACTGCTCCAAACAGGTGACAGACTCCGTGAGCATATGCTGAATCTGTGTAAATATTAGCAGAGGAGTCTTTAGCAAGTTCACAAGCTACAGTAAGTCCATACAATTCAGCTAATTGTGCAGGGCAAGGTTGTAAACATTTTTCAGCTTTTACTGTTACGAACGTCCCTTCCTTTTGTTGCACCACGGCGTAGCCTGCGTGAGTTCCCATGTGGTCTCGAAAGCATGACCCATCCACATAGTACGTGACCTGTGCGTCGTCCAACGGCCCAGATTCCAAGTCCGGTCTCAGTTTTGTGTACCTCGTGGTCTCAGTGACGCACTCGTGTGTATCACCTTCAAATTCAAAAGGTAACATATTAGCAGGATTTGTGGTCTCACATCTCTTAATTGTTACATCTGGATAGGTGAGCAATGGTAGATACTGAAGGCAACGTGCTGTTGTCAGAACAAGTTTGTTGTGATTGATCAACTCTGTGATTTTATGATGGGTGTAAATAACCACAGGATATGACTTAGTTATTGCAGACGCCTTTTCATACGCCATGTGAACAGCTGCGAGGCCCTGGTAGCAGGGGGGCCACCCTCGTGCTACGTCGTCCAACCTTGCACTGTAGTAAGCGATGGGTTGTTTCCTTCCACCAGCACATGAGTCTTGTGCCAATACAGCCGTTGCGTACATGTTGCATCTGTTTGAAACGTAGAGATAGAAAAGTTTGTCATATTCTGGCATTTTTAGCGCTGGGGCATTTTGCAGTTCCTGCTTGAGCACATCAAAAGCCAACAGTGCCTCTGTGGTCCACTCCAAAGACTTCTTTAAAGTCTTGACTTCAGAGGACTTCAGGAGTTCCCTGAGCGGCGCCGTCTTTACTGCGTAGTCCTCCAACCACTCCGCGCTGAATCCTGTGATACCTAAAAAGGTCATTAGTTGCGCGCATGTCTGTGGACGCGGTGCTCGACTTATGCCTTTGAGGTGGTCAGGAGACAGAGCTATTGTTCCATGGGAGATTACTCTGCCAAGGAATTCCACCTGAGGCTGGCAGAATTGCAGTTTTGTCCGAGAAGCTTTGTGTCCACATTCTGCCAGTCTCTGCAGTACTTTGATCGAGTCGCGCTGACAATCTTCAATGGTGTCTGAACAAATCAATATATCGTCTACATACCGGATTAGGACGCCGCTCAAATCCAGCTCCTGTAGATCCTGACTCACCACACGATCAAACCACGCGGGGCTGCTTGTCAGTCCCTGGGGCATTCTGGCGTAGCTGTATTGTCGACCTCTAAAGGTAAACGAAAACAGATATCGTGACTCTTCTGCCAGAGGGATACTGAAAAATGCTGAACAAAGATCCACTACTGTAAAAAACTTAGCTTTAGTGGGGATGGCATTCAACAGTGTGTGAGGATTTGCGAAGTCTGCAGCGACATCTTCAAGAATGGCATTGATTGCCCTTAGATCATGGACCAGTCGGTACTTTGATTTATCTGCTTTTAGAACTGCAAGAATTGGGGTGTTACAAGGACTAGAAATCTCAATCAGCACTCCTACTTTTAAAAAACCATCAATTAAGATTCCAATCCCTTCTTCATCTGCGGGATTAAGTTTGTACTGTGGCCGCCAAGGTAAAACTGCACCTGGTTTTAATTTGACAGTAACTGGGCTGGCTGAAACTGCCAGTCCCACATCCGTCTCATGTCTGGACCACAGTTGGTCCGGAACCTGTGTTAAAATATCAGTTTCCAGATCACTGTTAAATCCAAGGGGGTTGGTTTTGCATGTCATCATTATGTTTTTCCCTGGTAGCACCACCATCTGAGGTGTTGCTTGTAATGACAGGTCACACCTAATTCTTAACATTGATCCATCCTCTGAAAGAGAGATTAATGGGTTCTCTGTACTGTTCCATGTTAAATGCTCTGCAGTTCTTACCATCGGACCGAGGTCCCTTGAATGGTATCCTGGGTTTACCAACAGTGTAATGTGTGGTAAGGATTGAGTAACACAGTACCATTTATCAATAAAGGTGTTCCGGTTTACCTTTAATGCTGCGCCTTGGCCTCCAATCAGGATATATGGAGCCTGTATTTTAACCATCACTCCATCCGTCTCCTTTTCCCACTTATCCTGAAAGGTTGAGCTGGCTGATGGATCAAAGAACATTGTACAGTGAGGAGGTAATTTTGGTGGAGAACCTTCCGGGGCCCAGGCCTTTATGCATGCCTTCCATTTTTCCAACTCCGAACCCAGAGGCCCCTCTAAGCTCCCCAGCCAATAAACATTTGCTGGTTCTGCTTGGGCATTCATTTGTAAGTTTAATCCACAACTTTCCACATATATTCCCAAAGGGGAACATAAAATTTTGAGCCCGAGTTTACAAAGTGCATCTCTTCCTAACAGATTGACAGGAGTTTGGTCCGAGACCAAAATGGGTATTTTAATTTCATCATTACCTACTTTCATTTTTACGGGAGCAGTAATAGGAACCAATTGACTTTTTCCCGAGAATCCTACTGTCTTCACAAAGTTGTTTGACATGGGAAGGTTCTTGGCAAGGGATCCCTGTATGCATGAATGAGTCGCCCCCGTGTCAATCATCATTTGGACCTGTCGATCCTCAATTTGGACATTTATCATGGGGTCAGTGCGTGTATGCATAATCAATGGGTACGAACCTTTACCCGCAGGATCCTCGGGACCCCCCTAAAACTGAGAGGGTCTTGGTCGTGGGCCACCCAGGGGTCCACCTCTTCTAGGGAAGCCTCCGTTTCTTCCAGGACCACCTGCTGGGAGGGGCATAAGCCGTGGGCAAGCCTTAGCAAAATGTCCAAACATTCCACAATACCAGCAGCGGAGGGATCCCTGCCACGCCCCAGCCGAGGGAGTACCAAGCCTTGAGTATGAAGGACGGAACGGCTGGGGACCCCTAGCGGCCTGTGTTGACTCAGGAACTCCAGCAGTCCGTCCCGCACCTGGATCTGTGAACACAACAGCTTGAACCTTTTCTTTCAGCTTGCCTTGCAAATCATTTAGTTGCATCTGTGCCAGCTTCCTTTGAATCTGGAGGTCCTGTTCAGAAGTCTTAGTTAGGTCTTTCCTGTATCGGGTTACTGCATGAACCACATGATCACGGAACTGTTGCGCTGGCATAGATGTTAGACCAACGACATCCTCCAAACGTCTGCTGACATCCTTTGGCATTGAATCGATGACTGCATTTCTGAAAAGAGTGAGCAAAATAGGATCATTTTCCACATCTTTCTGAGACTCTTGACGCCACCTTTTTAACTGTGTATCGATGTATGCTGCTGGGTTCTGGTCGTCCTTCAGAGGTTCCCCTTTCAAAGCATCAACATCAATTTTATTAGGGTACTGTTTGCGTATTCCTTGCCAAATCACCCCCTTATAGGCTGCTAATTCTGTTCCATCTGCCCTTTCACTCAAAATCCAGTCCAGTTCATTGTCTCTGAAAAACTGCTGCATTTTAGACAACCCCAAAACCTGAGCGAGAACAGCTTTGATGTCACCCAGTGAAAGAAATGTTCCAGCCGTGTTTGATTCCAAAGCCTTAATCCACTTGCCTCCTCCTGCGGATATTTGAGGGAGCTCTGAGACCAAACCTGTCAGGTCCCGAGCTGAAAAAGGATGATAATCAGCCCTTGTTCCCCGTATCAGAATTGGGAACTCCCCCCCCTTCAATCTGTCAGGAGGTCTGATGTTAGGTCTGTATCTTAAATCATATTCGTCTCTAGGGACCCCTGTGGACGTGCCGGGTTTCTGTAAGCATGCAGGCATGGAAACTCCGCCTCCTGAAGTCGCCCCCTCCACCTCCTCATTTAAGTCATCTATTTCCTGTTCCATCTCAACTATCTGGCTCCGTCCCAACTCACGTTGCAAATCTTGCTGACGTGGTCCTAAGTTCATCCAAAAGCTATCATCTGTCTTACCTTTCCGAGCCAGTTCGGTTCGATCCTGGTAACAGTTAATGATTCCAGACTGGCGTCGCTGTGTACTACAGTATTTTGGGATGGCCAGATGGGGAGGAGTTTCCTGTTTTTCTCGAGGAGAATGTATAGAGGTTGAATGCCTTCCTACCTGGCGTGTGCTTCCCCAGTGCCCTGTAAGGACGCACCCCGCTGTTTGAAGTTGGGTGGGTCTGGTTGGGGCAATGCATCAGTAGGAGGTCCCTTCTCCGCGAGCCCTGAAGCAGCAGATAACCTATTTTGGATATCACTTACATTTCCGGGTACGCCAGCATCAGTCAGTCCCCCTAGAAGGCTCTGCTGGTCATCAAGATTAAAGTCCCCATCAAATTTTATCGTTCCTGTTAAATTTGGAAAAAGTTCGGCGTTAGTACAGTTTCCAGTTTCCCCTGGACTATCCGTGAAAGACACAATCGTTTTGACATTTCGTTTAATTGGCTTGCTAATTTTAAATAAGTTTAAAATTTCCAATTCAAGCTGTCGTTTCTTTTGTCGTTTCTTAGAATTATTTTCAGCTTTGTAATCTTCAATGCGATGTTGCATTAATTCACAAATCTGTGGGTCAAAGCTTCCTGTAACAGGCCATGGATTTATCAAATTTTTAGTTCTTTTGCACCATTTTTCAGACATGTGTTGAATCTCTTTCATCCTATGGGGATGACGAATGCCAACAATAGCCTGTGGCGTGCTCATTGTTATCCTATTTAATCAACCCTGCTTTTAATACAATATGATAATCATGCAACTCAAACGAAAACCACTTGGGTGCGCCGCAGCTCCGTTTCCTGTTTCTAGGCGTCGGTCCAATGGGAGGAGTCGTGTTCTGTTGGAAGGAAACCAAAAGAGTTCAGCGGTCTTATTTTAACAGTTATAATAGTACAGATTACATCCTTGTAGCTGCACAAGAGCAGAGCACTATTTTATTTTTGTCAGTGCTTGTGTCTATGCGCGTTAGCAAGTAGCTTAGTGTCAGATTTCACCAGACCACTATGAGTTTGGGGAACGAGTCAACTTATGCACTGCAATACAGATTAATTTTTTCAACATGCAGCATGCAGTATCACTTCAAACAGAGGCCTCTGTCTCATGCACAAACTTTCTTCCAACAGTTACTTGCAGCGCTGCTCCAATCTCCAGTTACACTCAGTCACGCATTCCTTTCCACATTTAGTCCACACTTTTACACACAAGCTCACCCTCAGCTTTTCTCCTCTCCAAAGAGAGTTTTGAAGCTTTTTTTCTTATTCTTCTCACACATGGACATAAGTTTACTTTCAGCGAGACAGGTAAGGCAATCAAGGAATAGTCACACACTCAGTCAGTCACACATTTCTGTCCGGTGCATCACCCACTATCATACACACACTTCAACAGCTGAGCAAATCACCATTAGTCAGAGGAGAATAAACCAGTCAAAACACAGTTTAAAACTTTTCCCTTATTTCCTCTCATAGAAGACATCAGTTTTCTTTCCGTTGGAGGGGTAAAGCAGTCAAAAGACAATTTTCAGCTCACTCAGACACCCATTCCTATCCGCTTCATACACACACTTTAACAGCTGAACAAATCATCATTAGTCAGAGAGGAATTAACAGTCAAGACCAGTTTAAAAGTCACAAGTTCGCTCCCAGTGAGCAGTCCAAAGAAGGAATATGTCAACAGTCAGTTTATAAAGCCTTTTTCCTTCCTTTTTTCTACGTACGTTATTTAATGTTGCAACAAAGTTTTTCACAGCTGTACTGCGCTAAGCCCCTTTTACGCAGATTTCCCGGGTTAACAGAGCTTAAACCTTTCACTACTGGCTCTGTTTAATTTAGGATCAGATTTTTGATCGATCTTTGCACCTTGCTTTCCTATGAACCTAGTCATAAGCTACTCACACCCACTTAACTGACCCCGTACAAGACCAGACTATGGCTCGCAATCTTGCGGGCCCTGTGTTTAACTCTTTACTAAATTTGAACTCAAAACGGATCGATCGGTGCCTTCACATCATTTTCACTTTTACTTCACTTTCACTACTATTTTTGTTGCCAATTTACTTTCGCCGCTATACTGACCCTCCTCTCAAAGTTCCCGGGCGACCGCGTCCAGTAACGCCGAGGTTTTGATAGGGCCCTGAAATGTTACACCTTAAAACTGACCCCCCTCCCACTAATTGGTGGAGTCCTCCGCCTACTTAATATCTCCTTAAACTGAGCCCCTTCCCACTAGGCTGGTGGGCTCCTCAAAAACTACTTAATATCTCCTTAAACTGAGCCCCTTCCCACTAGCTGGTGGGCTCCTCAAAAACTACTTAATTTGTGCGCACAAATTTATCTGTCTAGCAGAGTCACACAGCAGCTGTATAACTAAGTTCAACTTGTAGCCAGGACAGCCCTGCGCCTCGGCTCACTTCACCCAGAAGGATTTAAAATGGGGCTTACCTCCTTGAGCGGTGAGTCGAAGCGGTCCAGGCACCCGGCCCCAGCGGTTAACTGGCTGGCTCGCCAAATGTCGTAGATAAATTCTTTATCAAAAGGGCTGCTGATATTAAGAGTCTGCAGACAGAGGTCTTTAATGATCCTTTATTCGGCCGACCAGGGGGACACCCCTTCAGGACAAAAGACCCCGTACAATCATTCTCCCAAGCTTATATAGCCTGCCTGTCACTATTTTCAGACACACAGTACCCAGGTATGCAGCCTTGTAGGGCTGACTGGTTGACATCATTTTGATATCATGTTATAATGTCATACTATTAATATTCTGCTGACCAGAGCTACACCTGTTGTTATTCAACTCAGCTCTGATACATTTACTTCCAAAATACTAAAAGTGATAAGTATCCGGCCGGATGCTGCTGTGAGGAAACAATATCAGTGTCATGGGGATCCATCCACACCAGGGGCCAGTCCACCCATGTTTAACAGCGGCAACCACCCCTATCAGGACAGACTGGGGCACACACCACAGCCAAAAGGCCGCAGTGCAGGGCCCCAGCCTGGTGCAATCACCACGACAGCAGCCCCCAGACCGAGCAGGCAAAACCTCCCGGCATGGAGGAAAACACTGGAGTTAAAATTAAAATTAAACAACCTTAAGAAACAATAAGAACAGCTTAGAATGAATGAATAAATAAGTAAATAAATAAGTAATACAGTTGAATGAAATGAAAATAAAATAATGTGAAATAAAACAATGTAAAATAAATTAAGATCAAATAAATTTAGTTAAAAGCTAAGCTAAACAGGTAGGTCTTAAGCCTCTTTTTAAAAATATCAATGTTCTCTGCAGCCCTGAGGTCCTCCAGCAAACTGTTCCAAAGACGAGGGCCATAACAATGGAAAGAGGTCTCGCTGTATGTCTTGGTCCTCACCCTTGGAACAACTAAAAGGCCAGTACTAGAAGACCTCAGGGTCCGCGAGGGTTCATGACTTAAAAGAAGGTCTGATAAATAAGATGGCCCAAGACCATTAAGACATTTATGAACTAGAAAATAAAAATTTTAAATTTGGGGGAGATGCCTCGGTGAGGATTACTGAAGCATCAGTGCCGAGCCAAGTTTCAGTTAGAAAGAGACAGTCAATATTATTATCTAAAATCAGATCATTGATAATAAAAGATTTGTTTGACAGTGATCTGATGTTTAAAAGAGCCATGTTAAATGTTGCAGGAAAGTTTGGTTGTGAAGTTGTGGATATGTGTTCTGTACTGGGAGCTGTATGTATGGGACGTAGACATCTGACGGTAAGAGTATGTGAATGTGGACGGACATGTCTGTATTGTCTGCTGGTGATGTGTACTGGTATTTGATGTATCAGAGAGTAAGTTTTAATTGGGGGAGGTGTATACTGGCTGGACCGTCAATCTGAAAAAGCCCTGCCCCACCACATACCCACAGTATTTTGGATATCAAGCATGGATTTCAAAGCCTCAGGGACCCTCAGGGATCCCTTTGGGTGGTCACAGACCCCAGGTCGGGAACGACTGCTCGGCACAACCCAGTGAAGAAATAACAAAGCTTGTTGAGAAGGAGAGACTTCTTCAACTCCAATGCAAGACAGAAAGGTACTGGAGATCAATAAAGTATTTTTCATTTAAAGGGTTAATCGACAAGATTACAGTTAATGTAAGAATTGCTAAGAAGGGCTACAAAAATACACCAAATATACACACTAATACTTATCAGTCTTCAATCTTCTCATGAGACATGGACACTGCCTAATCCAGATTGAGAGCCTAGAAATACACTATGCCTCAAATTAACTGATTTTTCTTTTTTGTTTTTCCAGTTAAAAAGCTTTGCTGTATGTATGTATCACACTTTACTCCCCTTCCTAAACTTCTGTGGTTGTGCTGAAAATGCAACAAAGAAGATTATACTTTGCAAACTTGATCAGATTAGATCCAAATCGAGAAACAGACCAACTCGTGTGTCATGTAATGATTTGGAAAATCTGATACTACTTTCTAACTGGACTAATGTCATGCCCTTTACGTTGGTGTTGGGCAGGTCTCTAATGGCTGCAGTCTTCCCAGGAAGCTTCAGCTCGTCTGCTAACATAAACATTTAAGCATGAGCACGTCTCCCCTGCTGCCTGAAGGATTTGACAGGAAGTCTAAACCTCAAAAATGTGGAGTTCTGTTATTATATCTAAATAATGTAAATAGTTGTAAAGATGTTAACCTGTCCATTAAAGAGGACAAGAGCCAAAGAAAGGTGAAGCAGTTGTTTAGAGAAAGAGAGTAAACAGCTCTAGAGATAGAAGGAGCAACTCCTTTCACTGATAGGTTTGATTTAGGTAACAAATCCATCATTCATCCTTTTCCGTTCAATAATTAAAGTTAAGACAGCCTAGATAGGTTTGGAGTTTATAAGGAGCAAAGGAGTTTGAGCCTTTTCAACATTTCCATCTGTTATCAGCAACCAGAAAAGCCTGTTCAGAGGTCGACTGTTGCTCCCCAAGAGCAACACAAACAGCCCTAAGAACTCCCTAGTCCCCCATGCAATAAACTCTACAACTCTGCACTAGAAGGGGAGGACGGAGGGAACTGCACTCATACACACTACTCAGCCAGACATCAGACTTACTGAAATAGGTCATGTAATTACATGTAGACAACATAATCTGTACAGTAACATCGATCCTCATTTGTCTACTCTTCTTGAAATTCATCATTCAATCTTAAAAAAAAAACAGATTAATGAACAGAATTATAAACTTTACCACACTGTGTAGGTTTTATTTATTTCGTGTTGTTTGTATCCCTTTTTCCTCCCTAGACAGATGTCTGCTTGAATGTTTTTGCTTGAAGCAACTGTTACAAACAGACTATGTCTGAGTTAAAATGGAAAAAGTCATTTTCATTAACAGAATAAAAGTTTAGAAATCTACCAGCTCTCTAGAATAATTCAGTCCAGATCTAAACATCCTAGATTTGGTAGTTTTTCAGCAGGACCTGGTCTAAGGTGGTTGTGGATACACAGGTAGAAAATATTAATGTGACGGTCAGCAGCTCAGCGGCCACTAGCAAGATGGAAAGTGGTTGCAGATGGAAGAGCCATCTTTTTCCCTCCAGAATCCTCTCAGCTAGACACTACAGTGGAGGAAGAACAAGGTGGTCAGTCTGAGCCGTTAGCGCTGATGTCCCGGCATATGTGGCTACAGCTCCGGCCGGTCCTGGCAAGATGGGCCACTCCTGGCCGCTTCAAGTTGCTGCTGCCACGATTTGAGCTTGTTGTCTGTCGCCAGATGAGGATCAGCAGGTAAAGAATAAAGTCCAGTGTTACTGTTACGCCCCACAAAAGCACAAATCCGTCCCATTGCAGGAACATTTAATCAAAAACTCTGTAAAAGTCCAAAAGTCTGAAACTCATTTTTACTTTTCTTGAGAGGAGCACAAAGTACGGCATCATGTTTGAGTATGAAAAATAAAACCTGGTGTTACCCTGTAGGGGGCATTCTGAGTCATTTTTTTTACTCACAAAATCCAGATTTTAAAGAAATTAAAAAAAAAAATACAACAGCATAGTTTTTTTCACAACTAATACCACATTATTTACAGCTCAAAAACACATTTTAGGTTTCACTACCATTTTAAACTTTTTTTTTTTTAGGGGCGTTGCAACAAAAACTCTGCATGTCAGTGATCCAGCACAGTGCCAGAATACTTTAAGCCAGTGGTTCCCAAACTTTTTCTGCAGTGCCCCCTTTTCAACAAAAAATAATGTCCCACTGATGCTTACAAAGAAATATGCCACGAAATAGTCTCGAGTTTATTGGCTGCTACTTCATTAATTATAGTTAGAACCATGCCAGTGGCAGCGGGAAGGAGAAAGTCCTCTGTTTTAGTGTGAAGTGTTTAAACCAGCATTTGATTAGACGGATGCTGCTTTAGTAAAGCAACTCTACTCGTCATGACAGTTATTTATTTCTAAAGTAATCAACAGGATTTTCTTCGTGTTCAGGATGAGACGTCCGCAAGACCCATTTTAACTTGTTTGGCTTCATACTGTCAGATGCTGATATTGTGAGACTTTTTATGTGGACTCTGCATGTTCTCCCTGTGCATAAACAACTTCCTCCCACTGCCCAAAATTATGCATGTTAACAGATGATTCTATATGCATCCTAAGAGTGAGTGTGACTGACCCCAATTATTATAAAGCAGGTATAGATGAACAGACGTTAAGTTATCTAATAGGAGGTGGAATTAGGTCTGTGGTTTTATTCAGATATTTGTCATTTACATTGTTATGTCCAGCAGAAGCATGAGGTCATGATAACCTCCCACATCCCCCCACACAGCTTTGAGTCTGCAATAACATTACAGTAACTGGAGATCATTACAACAACAACTCTTCTGCATCACTTTTATCGTGATTTCAGCACCACTGACAGGGACAACTTAGCTGTAGTTGCTTAGTTGTTTTTGCTGCTTTAGCCTTGAAGTTAAAGCAGCGACTGCTTCAATAGTTCCTGTTTTAAAGTCTAAATGAAAACAACCGTTTGGCCTTTAATACTTGTTTGTTTTGTTAGTTTGATTTAATTGCTTTTTCAAAAAAAAAAAAAAAATTTGCAGTATTAACATTCGTAAAACCTTAATTACTTTTTCAAATGCACAGCTGTCTGGTCAAATGCAGTTGTTTTAAAAGTGCTTTATAACATTTAAAAGAAAAAGAAAAGACTTTACAGGGTGTAACACTTTTTATAAATGAAGCCCTTTCACCGGTTAGTCTGTGTCTTGACCGAACACCCTGAGTTCAGCATTCCTCACCACAAACTGGACCTTTGAATGCCAATTATTCAACAGATAATATCTGTGGTGACTATGTGACTGCAGGGGTTCATTACGACGTTAAACCAGAACCACCATTAGCCTTTCCTAAGTAAGGTTATATACATACTCAATATTGCATTTCAATTGGTTGACCTCAGCAGTTGTGGTTTAACATGCTAACTCTCAGCTCTGCTGAAGACTTCACAGCTTTATTATAAAAGTCAGTGGGTCACACTCTGCACAGACATTATTCTCATATTAAACAGTGATCTGCTCTCATGTACCCTTGATATAAAACCATTTGTTATTCCACAGGCAGCTGAATGCTCCACACAGGGAGTCCAGAGAATCAGGTTGTACTTTCCTCATTTCTTTTCCCTCTTTAATTTTAATTCTGTCTCCAAAGTGGCCATGCTGGTGTGAAATTCAAGTGGCTAGAATAGCATGCAGAGCACAATTAAATCCCCACTGAGTTGTAATGTAAAAAAATAAGTACCTGCATTACATCAACTGGGGCTTAAAAAAAAAATAAAAAAAAAACTTATCCAGTGGCTGAATGAAAATGTACTTAGATGACCAAGTTAACTCCCAGAATGATTTTTTTTCTTTGAAATCACTAGAGTGAACTGCGAGCTTTTTAGTTTTGGCTCTTTTTATGTCCACAGTGTCAGTCATCAACTCCGAAACAGATTGGCCTTCCCCCCTTAAAGATGCCTTGGAAAAGAAGCTGAGAGATTTGTTTCTCAACCCTAATTCCCTTTTAAAAACAGTGTTTACTGCATGAGGGAGCTGTCCTCCCATGTAGCCTTGCTTTTGCTTGATAGGAAGGGAAATAGAAAGTCTCTCCTTCCCTCCTCTTTGTTGTGTCTGTTTTATGAAACTATTTCTATATAATTTAGTAAAAAAAAATTTAAAGGGAAACATCAGGGGAAAAAAGTGTAAAGTACTATCAACAAACACAAACATAAAAAGGCTAATTTCCAGCCATCTTTTTTTTTTTCATCTTATGTAATTACCTCCTGTACTGACAGAGCTGGACGATGGAAAAGCTTTGCCTGGTCTGATGAAACTTTTGCTGCAACATTCAGATGGTAGGCTCAAAATTTGGTGGAGTTCATATGCATGACTATCCTCCTCAGATGGTTAACATTTCTGTATTCAAAACCCTTTTTTATTGGTTTCATGTAATATTCTAATTTCTGAAGTTTAGACTTTGGAGTTTTTAATAAGATGTAAGCCATAATCATTAAAATGATAACAAATAAAAGCTTGAAATATCTTATGTAACGAGTCTATAAAATGTATTAGTTTCCCCTTTATTGTTGAACTTCTGAAATAAATTAAGTTTTGCATGATATTCTAATTTTTTTCATTACACCTGCACAACTGTGTCCACAGTCAAGGCTACAAAAGCACACCAATGAGCTGCACTGGCCAAACTTCTGACTGAACGTTTTAACTTCTTCACTGAATCTAAAGTCACTACTTTCCACAACAACTTGGCCAAATTTGGCCAAAGATTAAATAAAGTGTAAATGTATAAAATAAATAAATAAAAATTATTGCTGAGGCTTTCAGTCCTTTTTCAGTGTGAGGATTTTAAACTGAATGAAAACATGAAAACTTTTGACCAAGTGTTGATTCTTTTTGTTCAGTGTTTGACCCTTTACAAAGAAATAAGTACATAAGTAAAATCTGTTTGTAAAGCACTTTTCACAAATTAAAAAAAAAGATCAGAAAGTGCTTTAGAATAAAATCATAAAACCAGAGCAAGATCCTGTGTCTTCATGCAGAACTCACGCACCCGGCTTTGCGTGTCATGCACCGAGCTTCCCGTGCATCACAACCATGACGGAAACATGGGTATCATAAATTATGAATTTACATTTAGGTATTTTCTAGCTGGGCTGTTGTAAACAGAAATCCTCACTGAGGGCAGTCACTTATCACGGTGCTGACTAATTTAATGTTTGAAGAGAGGAGACGAGTAAAAAATGACAAATTCTCTACAGGCAGAGACCATTAACTGGGCGAAATGCCGGAGAGCCATCTAGCCATGATAAAAGATGTTCACTGGGGTGGCGAAGGAACGTGCACAGCTAGTCACAATGCAGGAATAATGTGCAATATTTTTTAATATGCATACATGGTCAACTAATACACACTAAATCCATACAAAGTTGTAGATGTCTTTTTGATAAAGTAATAATGAGAAGACAATGACGACATCATCTGTGGTCATAGATCTTTACAAGCCATCCGAACAGCTGATAAGGCGTCTTTTAAGGAAAAGTAGGCTATGTTAAAAACATTTATTAGGCTTATAGCTGGAGTCATGACAGCTGCACCTCTGAAATAATGAAATAAGCTTACATAAAGTTTTAATGTTTATTGTTAATGACATGAATATACTTCATGCAATATCCTTGTCTTTGGTCTAAACTGGACTCTGCTTTGGACTGTGTGACGTCTGGAATAACAAACATAAAACATATGGATAAACATTTAATACTGCACCCCTATTCTAAAAAGAAATAAGGAGCCAAGTCAGCATGTACTGTTAATATGCAGATTATCTGCTGCAGGCTATGCATGCATGAATGAATGAAGTTAGTGGCATTGCCAGTCATGGAGTCGTGCTTGGCATCTAAAAACTGGATCATCCAAATATATTTGTGAACTGGTGAAACACTGAAACATACCTTTGGGTCCAGTAGGAAAGCTGAGGCTCACTGGTGCTTTCTCCTCAACAGCTGTCCTCACCAAATTCATCCTCAGATACAGCAGGTATCTAACACACATAACAGCATTTATTACTTTCTAAAACACTTATAACCAAATGAAAATCCTGTTAGTCAGTTAGATGGTATAACACATGTAAATGCAGTGATATAAGAACTGGGGAATGCACCGATCCCACATGTCTTCAACCCAAGTAACACACTAATAACACCACAGCTACAGTCAAGAGAATAAATAACCTGCACTCTGCAGTAAAGCCTAAAGTTGGATTTATTTTATTTATTTTATCTTTTTATTTTATCTATCTTTTAATTTTTTATTTATTTATTTACTTTTTTAAAAATATTGTTGTGCAGCATTTTGGAAACTTGTCTTTGTTTTAAAATGTGCTTTATAAATATAGTGGATTGGATTTATACTTGTGTGGCGTCTGTGTCAGTTAAGGCATCACCGCCAGATGCTCTGCATAGGTCCGGAGGCTCAATGTGCACCTCCTCCAGACCCAACGTGCACTGCTGCTTCCAGTGCAGTTATGCGGAAGTACTCCTTTGTGACTGGTCGGTTTGTGATTACGTGTTTCCGGATTTCTGGAGCTTCTTGCTGACTGTGTGGTTATAGAGGAAGAGACCGTACACAGACGCCGCGCAGATATCAAACCAGCTTAAGTTGTAGAGCTGAACTCAACAACAGAAATTTCTCTGCAAACAGGAAATACATGAGAACTATTTGAAAGATTACAATCCTATTAACGAAGAAGAAGAGCTTGCAAGGCAACCGTGCACTGTGTAGAATAAACGTGACCATTTTCATTTACCTAAACAGAGGCAATATGATTTAACATGGCTCCAAATCATTAAAGCATATGCCGAAGCCGGTAGTTTGGATCTTAAGGATGATATTTACGGCATAATACAGGGCATTAATATCAATCTTTGTCAGTTTAGCTTAACGGGACACAACTTTAATTTTATGACTAAAAAAAAAGCATGGCGTTGGAGTGACATAGTTAGAATCTCATGTTTGAAAATGTTAAATAAGCAGCAGCATGGCTTCTTTTATTAGTCTTTGTGGCTTATGAAAATGTGGTTTGCTGTGACAGAGACACTCATGTCAGTCCTATCTGATGTCTGATGCTCAGTTCAGAGATGTATAGTACCTCCTGCAACCCGTTTCTTCTCTCAAAGCAACGATTAAATCACTACGGAGGTAAAACTGTGAGAGCTACAACAGTTGGAAAAGTATAATATAAAGAATCACAGATAAAAGGTAATTCTTCTAAAAAGCTGAGGTGACTCATTTAAAAAAGAAAAAGTAGAAAGAGATGGTGCAGACTAGATCAGTAATTGCTTACTTGCAATGAGATGCAGGCTACAAAAAAGTGGTTTAATGACGAGGAAATGGAGGGGTCCTGAAAGACCAATCTATTCATTATATATGAATAGATTGTAATTATTATGTATAATTACTAAAAGACATGCTTAACATCAAGAAGTTGTAATAAAGACTTGAATAGGTCAAACTTAATTCCAGCAGAAGTTCTCATAATGGCCTGAGAAGCAAATCTATAGAGATAAGGTCCAAGGTGTAGACCATGCAAGAAGCCCCTTGAGACAATCCAGGACACACCAAGTAACAGGATGTTAGATGCAAATTAGCAGATGCTCATAACCAAGATGCTAGTCTACAAGACCATCTGTGCAAAGTATGGGTTAGTAGTTGCGTTCCTGTTGTTATGGATGGTTGTGGACAGTAATCTTCAGAAAAGAGACACAAGAAGATCAAAGACTACCAGGAGCTTAAAGAAAAAGTGGAAGAGATGTGGACAAGAGCAAATATATCGCAGAGACCCTCTCAGACACACCTCTCTGACAAAATGAAATGCTAGTTCTTAATATGTTTTCCCCTCTGGGTCTGCTCAGGAAAATTGTGTCAACTAAAATCAATTGCCTTCTTCCTGTTTGTAATGTGAGCGTGTACAGAGTGTTTCATGTAGATATACAACAGCCATCACTAACTCCAGTCCTTTGAAAGAGTTAATTAGGTGTAATGTGTTGTAGTATTGGCTTTAGCATAACAATGATATACTTAGGCAGATAGCTTGCCAAGAGATCACTCTTTAAAAAGGCAGTATGGGAAAATCAAAGCAGAACCTTCCCACCAGTGCCCCCACCCTATCCATTTCATCCATCCCTTTAATATCCCATCAGTTATACCTACAGCTCAACCAGACCCAAAACATCAGAAACTGGCTGGTTATGAGTGTGGGCAGGAGATGGAGCATTATAATGCAGGAAAACACAGTTTTTATTAAAAACACTGGAAATAACCCCAGCTCACATCCATCCAGCCACCCAGTCTTTTTCTGAGCTCACGCAGTCCTGATCAGTCACTGCACACGATGAATGAAAGGTCAGACTTGTTCTTGAATGAAAGGCAGGAGCAGCACATATCCATGTCCATCTTGACTGAGTTACCCTTGAACCCAAGAAAAGCTCTTTTTTCATGAATATCTGCTGTCAAAGAAAAGGAAAAGGCCAGGAGGAACATTTTCAAAATAGCACATATTTTAAAAGCAAGTCTTTGAATCCAAGTCATAAAATTCATTTAAAAGCATTAAGTTAAAGAAAGTCTCATGCCATCTGCATTTCACACCAGAGATGCTTAATTAGTAATTAATTTAAGCTCACAGATATCACTTCGAGTTTTAAGTACAACTTTGAGAGTTTTGCCCTTGGAATGCACCTCCTGAAAGAACCACTGCTCAGCCTGAGAAAACTCAACATGATGCTCTGCCGGAGTGACTAAATCTGTCTCTGGTCAGCTGGAGACAAACAACAAATAAAGCTGAAGGTGTGGATTTTAAAAGATCTCAAAAAGATGCTATGCACAATATAACAGAAGGGGCCATCCAGCTTCATCATGGGAACCAGCATCCTTGGAGCCATTGGTTGGTGTGTGGTCAGGATTTTCCAGTCTCTTTTGACCATTAACTGAAGGTGGAAGATAAGGAGATGACACACAAAACCTCATGCATTTGATATTAAAAGGCAGTAACTGCACAGAAGAAGTCCTACAATTAAAATACACCCAAACTAAAATTAATTTATAAAATCATAATGTTTTAGAATCCATTTTTTTCATGCATGTTGCAGATGTGCAGAGTTGCACTGATGGATGCTGTTAATCACTTTTACTGTACTCATTAAACTCCACACACGTACACAAGTTCAGTCACAAATCCAGTTAATCTACTGTAAAGGAATCTCAGATGGAGCCCTGAAGAGTAACTGGAGCGGTGCCATGCTTCGTCTCTACAGACAAGGTGTGGCCCTGCAACTCTACAGATCCAGCACAGAGAGAAAATCAACCCGAGTCTGATCCCTATTCGGCAGAAAGTGTCACCCTACTGGGGGAGTCAGGCTTTTCTGTGTGACCCTGGTTGTACAAGGAAGCATACACAGTTACAGCCCAACTTTTTTCCATCTAGTTTAACCTGCAGTCGTAGCGGCTGCTCCCACCACGCACATCATGCACTGTTAGTAGGGCATTAAAACAAACAAACAAACAAACAAATAAATAAATCAGGTTCATGATTAATCACAATTATAATCATGCTATATCTAAAGTTACAAATCTTACAGACATGTTCAATAACACTACTACAGTAAAAGAATATTTTTATCTCAGCTGAACTGATTCTGTAACCATGGTAACAAACATGACCGTAACATGTAATATGTCCCAGTCTGTTTCAGTGTGAAGTATGCTGACCCATATAAACGATACATATTGATGGTTTATTATTGATGTGACTAGCATTAGAACCTGTCCCACCCACCACTCCTCTGGTGGTCCGTTCTGTTCGACAAACATCACACAGATCTTTTTAAATTTTTATTATTATGGTTGTAATGATTTTATTTATCTTTTTAATGTCTTGTGGCATTGCTAATGCTATCTTTGTTCATTTATTAGGATTTTATCTTCTCATCTCACAGCTCTATGGTGGGATGCTGGTGCTACTGGTCTTTGGCTACATGCACTCTGAGAACATTTAACTGTTGTGGATATTTTCGTCCATTTGGGCAAATTTTTCCTATAAAAAAGGGCTATTGATTTATGTGTTAGTGCTCAGTGTTTTTCTAAGAAAGTTTATCTTCACTAATTTCAGAATTTAATTTTTATTTTACCTAAAGGTAATAGCATTTGATGCTTAGGCCTGTCATGAGTCTGATTTTAGTGATGAACAGTAAAAATTAACCCCAAACATCAAAGAATGCATAATTATATCTGTAATACCTGCCACTAGTGAAAAATCCCAAATGATACTGTTCCATAATTAAATGTTAATGTTCATTAGAGGCATGAAATTAATATAAAAACTAATATATTTGAACTGTTAAAGAATAAAAGTAGATTTTGGCTCATTAGATGGTTTTATTAAAAAGTCGAAGGGTGTTTAATAGGAGCAGGTTGGATATGAAGAAACACAATCTGATTAGTTTTTATCTTAAACAGGTTAACATCACGCTGATCTATGAGAAATAAATTTCCTTTGCTTCTTCTTTAATGTATAAAAAAATCCAAATAATCTGCATTGTCTGCAAACATTGTATTATCTATTGATTTAGTCTTTGTGGTTATAGATGTATAATATCTTTAAAACTGTCAATCCAAAACACATTCAGCTCCTCTGAATAAATAAAGGTTGTATCTCTTCATCAGCCAATCAAGCAGCACAGGATATGAAGAACGAGAGCCAAACAGAGATTTCTATCATGTGTGTTTTATTCCCACCGTCACCTGCTTGTCATGTGGAATTCCCAAAGCACATACAGACAACAGGAGAAACAGAACTGAGTAATTATTTCATTATAAATGTTGGTTAATTTTCTGTTTTCATCCTTTTCATATTATCTGGGGCAGTTTTCAAACAGCTGTAACCATTATTACCCCTTAAACTCTCTATGAACGCAACTAGGATTCAAACATCTTTATAATTCCATGTGAAGGTGATTATTGCTATGATTACTAGTGTACATCTGGAGAAAGATATTAATAAAAGCATAACAGAACCTATATTTAGTGGTTTCTACTCCTCGAGGTTCATTACAACTAAGTTAATCTACAATACAGAAACGAGAGAATCTGACATTTTCCAAATGTTTCTTCCTCCATACACATCAGAAAGGTCTGTAATAATGCATATTTAATTATGCTGCACAAATCATGAAGGTCACTGCTGGTGACCTCTTCCCATGGATCAATATAGCTTCATGACCTGGCAAGTTAATATGATTGTACTCCCACTGCTGAATTTCTCATTGCCCTGTGGGCACTGATCTGCATCATATCTGATGATTATTTTTCATTATCAAATCTTTCAGAAAAAGGCCCCTTTTCCTCTGACTCGCATGTACTGCTGACAAAACTTGAGAGGAACTTGGAAGATTGATTTTTTCTTCTTCTTCTTTTGTGGCCGAACAGTTTGTGGATTTATGATGTATAGTACTTAACAGACATAGATTGATCCATTGCTGTGGTTCCCGTAAACATCTCTGATATAGATCTACACAGTCCTTCCTCTGCAGGCTTCATGAAGTGGTTCATTTTCTGTGCTGCAAGCTAAAAATGACCCGACTGCTCTGTTATGAGAGATGGAAGTTGTTCCTTCGTTCACAGTGGTAATATATGGTTCCTGCAGAGAGTGGGCATGTGGTACCTATAGACTATAGGAGGGATCAATACTACAGCTAGCAGAGCATCCAAATTATAAATCTTCAAGACATTTGAGCAATGGAGCAGCAGCATTCCAGTGGAGTTCCTTACTTCCTCCCAATCGCCTGGAATTCTTTAGCCTTCCTCACTTTAATCCCTTATCCTACACATACACATCTGCACATACACACATACACACAAACACCACGGCAGCCACTCGCATCACAATGTCTGACTTAGACACACTGAGAAATAAGATCCAGTCCATTCCCAAGGTCACCGTCACAGTTTCTCAGGCTCCTGTGATGATAACGATACACTTCACACTATCTCAGAGAGTTAAATGAATCTTCAAGTACAGACGTTCAGGGGAGAGACCCAGCAATGTTCAGGGGCTTGACAATAAACAACGTATCAGATGGTGAAAGAAATCGAAGGTATTGATAGCTCTTTCTGCCGAGGCTTTCGCATTCCCAACAGGATGGTGTTTGCCTTTAAACCAAGAATAAACTTTTAGAGCATCTTCTGTTAGTTTTCATTAGAAATTCTCAACTTAAAAAAAAAAATCTTCAGAGTTTTTTTTTTTTCTATTCACCCTTTAATTAAAACATTTGCAGGTTGGAACGGCTTATGAAAGGACGAAGCATACATCACAAGGAGGATTATGTGGAGCTAACATGGGAAGAGAAAAGGTGCTTAATAGTGAAATTACAGCTGAAATGAGTTTTAGATAGTGCAGTTAATGTTGGGGAAACATGAAGCCCAAAGACGGTGCAAATTGCCTCCATGAGGAATAAGATGCCATCAGGGGAGGCAAATGAACAGATTACTTCATATCTAATTGCATCTTTGTTGAGACAATAGAATTAGCTGCACCTTTGTATGTACTTTTATTTTTAACTCCACTCAAAGTTTGTAAGAATTAAAACTCAAATATCTGCTTAATTTGCAGCTTCTACCTCTTGTAGAGAATAAAAGCCAAAAGGTCCCCTGAAATCATTAGGAATACAGCTAATCCTGTTTAGTCTATAATGTTTCTTTGTGATTCCCCTTATTTTTTAATCCCTGACAGGAAGAGGAGAAAAGCTGAAAGTGCTTTTGTTAATGAGATACTGGTTATCTGTATAGCACACTGCCTCCCATCCTCTCCAAGCACTGCGTTATTGTGCATCAGAGAGGAACTCTGTGTCATTAGTGTTGAAAAAGAGTAATGGAACAGCACCTACCAACTTTCACAAGGGGTTACCATGACCCAGTGGGAGTAATAGACCTGGATAAAGAGATCTGGCTATGTGGGATCTTTTATGAAAAAAGGAGGCTTCTTGTGCCTGACACTCCCTCACAGGCTGTTCCTGGGTGCCAAGTCTTGATTCATCCATCTCCCACATGAATGCTCTGCTATTGGCAATTAAAGGTAAATTACCCCTTTTGTCCTTAACTTTGGAAAATCTTGCCAGAAAAGTTCCCAACCTGAGAACTTTCAAGCATCATTTGCAACATAATGTGAGCGCATGAGTCAATCTTCCTCAACAGTGTGCCTTTCTTATGCATAATCCAGAATCATCTTTCAACGCTCTGGCCACAGATACCGAGGTTCCTGAAAGCAACAAGTCAAACGACTTGTGCAGTCGCAAGCGTGGCAGGCTTGTTTCTTTTAATTCAGTCCGAGACAGCGGGCGGGAGCAGCCTGGTGATGGTAATTCCCCTCAGCATTTCATTATTTTGGTCTATGTGATACCATCTTTAATTCCATTTTAAATAGGTTTATATGTCCATCATAAAATACTCCCTCGAGGGTTTAATTATTGTTGTAAGATAAGAGACGCTATGGGAAAAGAGCAGGGACAAAAAGGGAGAAAGTCTTTTCTAAAGATGGAGACACAAATTATGTAGCTCTCTGTCTGATGGTGTTCTTGTTATTGCTTATCAGCAGTGACATCACTTCCTGCCGCTTTCATTCATTTAGCTTTATCTTGTCATCTCTTCAGCGCAGACAATGGAGCCACAGCATCTGCTGTAAGCCTGACACAAAAGCCAAGATTAAGTGTAATCTAAAATTTCCCTCATTCAAAGAGCTTTGACTCAGACACAACCCGGTTGATGGCCCCAGCACCCCATTTTAACTATAAATTCATTTGTGTATTCTTATTTTACCCCCCGTTTCTTCGTGAGTATCACACGACTATATAAACAAAGAAATAAACACATGGCCATCAGCAACAGCCTTTTTCTCGTAATGTGGGCCACTGTGTCCTTTACACCAAACACTGGATGGCCCAAAATCGCTATGTCAACCGTAAAATTACCTTCTATTCAAATTCCCTTCAGCTATGTGGAAATTCCTTTCCATCTCACACTAATATATTTTTCTGATTGAGCTAAATTCCATTTTTTTTTCTTACATCCTTCACTTGAAAAATAAAGAACAAACTTAAAAAAAACAAAAAAAACAGAATAATGGTTCCCAGCCATTATGAATAGGTAATGCAGTAAAATGGTAACCTCTTAATCTTTTTTTTAATCCATCCGTGATGTTTTTCTGCACTATTCTCTCTTGACTCATGCTAACCTTCATCCCTCCCACATACTCTCAAACAGTTAGGTAAGCTGCATTTACCTCTTCATCTGCTGCAGGAAATTCTTACCTCTGAGGTTTCCTGAAGAGTCACAGCTGAGATGAACTTCTTAAACTTCACCAACCAACTAAACTCCACGTTTTTAGAAGCAAAGATAAAGAAGTGTTAAGGCAGGTCTGCAGTGGCTTACTCCTCATCAGAAACTCTTAACGTTTTAACTACAAGACAAAACAGAGTTATAGAGATTTATTTGTGGACTTAGATCAACGACTGATATTCTGTTCCTGCAAAAGGTTACACTTAACAACGGATGTCCTCTGACATTTAGACTTCCCTGACTGTATTGATTAGGTGTCTGCGGAAGTCAACAATACTGATAGGACTTTTATTACTCGACTTAATGATGATGTTTTATTAATGGCCATGTAATAAGATTGCCTTTATCTCAATGAAATCCATCAGTCTTTGCCCCCGTCTGTGCAACACTGAACACTCATTAAGCTCTGTATAGATCTTGTTCTTTCAAACTATACTGCATCTACTCAAAGCATCGCAACCTGCATAAAGTTCCTGCAGTGACATCATAGACCTTACTCCTCCACTTCTAGCATTTATTATTGTGCTTCAAGGCTAATGTGGCAACACGATGGTGCATAAACAAGGTTGAGGACTCACCTTGTCAATTTTATTCAATTCAGCTTTATTTGTATAGCACCAACTCACAACAACGTCACTTCCGGCACTTTACAGACAATCAGTCGAGCCAATTCACTGTCATCCCATCAGTATTCATACTAGCCGTTCATAATGAATCATAGCCTAGCTAAGGAAGAGCAACAGACTGCATCAAATCTTCGATTCAGTCCCCCATCCTGAGCTGCACAGAGTGGTGGGCTTATTAATCAAACCAGTTTCACTGTCCCTCTTTATAAGCAGGAGTGTCACCCCAGTACTTTACCAGATAATCTGCAACCTGCCTTCAGCTAGTGACTTTCCAGCTAACCCTGACCCTGATCTCTCTGGCTAACTTTCTGGATTAAAGATCTGGATCTTTTTACTTCTGTTCTCAGTCCTGTTGACTTCTTGCTTGTCATCCATTACCTTGTTGCATCTCCAAAAGCTTATATTCCTCAGTTCTCCCAGCCACCTGCCTGATGTCTACCCATCATTCCCTGTGCCTGCTGGGCTCCAGACTCTGGCTCAGTACCTACCTGCTGTGGCTGTAACTATCATGGCCCCATTGCTGCTGCACCCTATGATATATACCCAGTTGTTCACAACACATCTCTACATGTGAGTCTCTACATAATTTTATAGAAATTCTAAGCCGTTAAAAGACTTCACTTACTTGACTGTGTTTTTAGACTCAACGGAGAATCACCTTCCAGCCAATATTGCCAGCCTTCTTTTATCTGATCATCAAACCCATTTAATCTTATCCATTTACTCTGTTATTTCTGGCCTGGTCCATCAGTTGTTACAGACAGTAATTTCTGATACACATGACTTTAAGTTCTAATGTTTTGACTGGACCACTGATGATGAGCTCCCAACTGCCTTCAGATATGTAAAAGTAAATTCTCTCTGTTTGACTATATGTGCTGTTCCTGTCATTTTAAGGGTCTTAATGGGGAGATGTTAGTCAGTAAACATTGCGCTGTAAACAAAATTATGAGCCGCTAACACTCTTGTTGCCCTAAGCACGGCATCCTCATTGAAAATGAGTACATTCACCCTGGTATTATGTTCCCACCGATGCTGATCAGAGCATTGACAAACGCTCATCTTTCCACACATTTTTATATTATTCTACAGTCATTTATTTTATTCTACAGTCATTTAACAGAAGTTTTTTTTTCACGTTGTGGTGGAAGCACTAGTAGTTTTGCGCTGGCAGAGCGTAACTGTGGAGAGGGAGTGTAGCTCTGGATTAAGGAGTGGCGGTAGACCGGAGCCATTTGGGTTATTGTTTTGTAAGCCAGAAGCAGAGCTTTGACTCTGATGTACTGCAACTGGAAGCCAGTGAAGAGTGATTAGCAGCGGAGGGACATGAGTGCTTTTGGGCTGGTTGAAAACCAGACGTGCTGCTGTGTTCTGGATCATATGCAGAGCATGCAGGCAGGCCAGCCAGTAAGGAGTTGCAGTAGTCAATGCATGAAATGACCAGAGCCTGGACCAGGAGCTGGGCCATGTGTTCAGTCAGGTAGGGTCTGATTCCTCCTGATGATGTAGAAAGCAAATCGGCAAGATTGAGCAACCGAGGCAACAAGGTCCTTAAAGGTCAGCTGGTTGTCTACCATGACACCAAGATTCCTGGTAGAAGATGTAGGCACAAGCGTGATAGAGTCAAGCTGCACGCTTATCTGTGGTGGTAAGGAAGGATTGGCTGAAAAGACAATAAGCTCGGTCTTGAACAGATTTAGCTGTAGGTGGCGATCCTTCATCCTTGCGGAGATATCAGCAACATGCTGATATTTGCATTGAGACGGTTGTGTCGTCAGGTGGGAAAGAAAGGAAAAGCTGAGTGTCATCTGCATAGCAGTGGTAGGAGAAACCATGAGAGTTAATGATGCACCGAGTGAGGAGCGAAGTGAAAGGAGAAGAGGGCCAAGCACCGAGCCCTGAGTGTTGTCAGCTTATGTGATCTGGACATTCCCCCTTGCCAAGACACTTTGAAGGATCTTCCCATGAGGTAAGACATAAACCACAAGAGGACAGATCCTGAGATGCCAACTAATATTAATATTATATAATAATTAATATTAACTAATGTTTATTTAGATGAGTAAATGTTTCACACTAGAACGTTACATGAAATATAGGTAAGTTATTTTCCATTATAGTGGATGTGTTAACTTGTGTGTTTGAGAAGTCAATCAATTATTTAGTCATGAAATGTGACATAAAGGCAGAAATTCAGAAGAAGTTGCTGTCATGCCTGCTCCTTCCTCTCGGGTGCGCTCCACCTTTCCTGAGTATTATTCACCAGTAACAGCACTAAAATACCTAGAAACCCTCTGCTCCAGCCATCTTGGATCACACCTGTTCTCTATCATCATCATCATTGTTACTGCACCTGGTTGTCTGCCTACGTATAATCCCTGCACAGACTGGTACATTGTGTTGTATTCCTTGTATTTCTTTTGACCCACACCGGTCATTTCTGTGTTAGCGGCTTTTTTAAAAATACTCTTAACTCTTACCTGCATTTGTGTCCGGCTTCTCTCTGGCTCAGCCTGACAGTTGCCAGTCAATGCAATGCTACTAAAAGGGTACCTTTAACCACCTTGTCATTTTACATACAATTACATAGGGCAGGGAAGTAATTGTTCTTGTGATTAGGTTAGTTCAGTGATTCCCAGACTGGGGGCCCAACCCCAAGAGGGTTCCCAAATTATGACAGGTGGGCCCCAGCAAGGATAGATGAAACATTTACTTTTTGTACTGCTGGAAAAACATGGAGAAATCTGTGAAAGTGCCAATGGACAAATAGTGACGATTCTCCAACAGAGATGTCGACAACCAAAGAAAAGAGAATCTGATGAGGCATGTCTTTCCCTGGTCTTGACCAGGTAATGGTCAAATAATGGTCTTTAATGAATCAAGACCATTGTATGTCTCAAAGTATCAGCATCTGGTAGTATGAAACCAAATAAGTTACAACACCGCATTAATACTTCCTTCTGTTACTGACCTGGTTTTGACTGAAATAGCAGCCAATAAATTAAAGATGCCAGACTTTCTCTGCCAAACAAATCCATCTAGAAACTATTTTAGATAATAAACTTGATGCAGTGTGCAGAAAGGCCCATCAATGCAACTGATCTTTTATGTTTTAATGTGGATATTGTTTTCATGAAAATGTTTGATTCTTGTTTTATTGAATCAGTTTTAACTTTCCTTTGTCTGCTGAGTCGCTCACCTATAATAATAATAATAATACCCTTCTCAATGTGCCATAAACAAAATTTATTCATTTCTACTGCATACCGTTTGCATCATGGCCTGTGTCCTCTAGCCATCCCTTACATATCCAGCTGAGCGAGTGCATCTACAGCGGACAGCCTCTCCCTGTGAAGTGCATGTGTGAACATCGAATGCAGAGAATGGACAGAATTGTCCCCAGAAAAAGTCTTTATGTGTGAAGCAGTTTACATGTCAAGGCGGGAAAAACACTGTGGCTGAGCAACATACAATTTCATGTACTGTACATCAGATATACATCGGGCTTCTAAAAAAATAAATTAGTATCGCTGTGTCAACTGGGCTGTTCTTAACCTGCAAAAAGATTTGCAGTGCATAACTTTTTGGGCTTTTAATGACCTACATATTTATAAAATATGTTCCCCAATTCCCATATTGTTAGAGCTAGTTTTAGTTTGGCAGAAAGTGTCTGAAACCAGACTCGCTGGGTTTCATCTGAAAATAGCAGGACAGTTACCAGTAGACCTGGTCTCGGAGGTAAACCCATCTGAAACAATAACAGCCTCTCCCCTGTCTCCCACTTTATCTATCAGAGGCTTGACACAAGTCGGAGAGATTGATCTCTCATTCATGTGGGCCTGACACTCTGTGAGCTCCAGCGAGGCTTGTTTAACAAGAGTCATCCTCTCAGCCAATAAAAAGCACCTTTCCCCCCTCCAAGGCATCTCACAGGGCGACATTGGGCATATATATTAGCCATAACTTTTTAAAAAGCAGGATTTATAGACCCCTCAGTGGGGATATATGACAAAACATGGTGAAATAATTATTTCAAAACAATTTGATATATCTGATTATTAATTCTAGGACATGAGCTCGCTTAGAGCAGACTGCTTGTAAAGGTTGGATTTATCATGTTGACATTTTGCTACAGCCAGTGCTTCTCTCTCTCTCTCATTTATACAATGCTGTTGTTCAAAGCTCTGCCCTACAGCTTTTTTTCCACTGCATAAAGTGGCAGAACACAAATATGCCCTTTTCGTCTGTCTCCTGCCTCTTTTCCAATGAGAAAGCTATGGATGTTTTAGTAAGAGATTAAAGCAAGCACACAAACATACTGTTCGCACACACCCACTGTTGACAAGCGTTCTCTTTACTGGTGTGCCATGCATGGTGGAGCACGCAAATGAAAGGTCAGGCCCATCAGCATCCATCTCCCCCTCAAACAGCAGAGACACCAGCCTAATCCAGCCATACAAACTAGCAACAAAGCTGCCGGGCGGCAAGAACTCCAGTAGATGCATCAATCTGAAACCATTAGAGAAGGTTAAGCCCCTCAGTTTGTTCAGCAAGTGCTGGGCATCAGTTGGCAGTGAGCTCAAATGTATGCAAATGAATGAAGGCAAATGTTACCACTGAGGTTGCAGTCTCTTACATTCAGAGTTACAGTGACTGAGTGAAATACCATGCACTGCTGTTAGCTCTGCAATGTTAACCTTTGAGCATGCAAAATAACTTGCTGAGCAATCAAAAAAAAAAAAAAAGAGCTGATCTCACTAAACCACTGAAATTGACTAGATGGCAGACCTGAGCATGGGTTTGTGACCTGCAAATATATCAAACCACAGGTATAAACCAGCAACGGCCAGCTGCCGTTACTGGAATAAAGTAGATCAAACAAGGATGTGGAATCAGTTATCCCAACAGCTCTTTTCTATACGTCATTTCTGCTTTCCAAATTTATTAAATTTCCAAACTGGATAATTTTAATTTCTACAAAACAGTTCTTGTCAAATCATTTTCTTTCCTGTCTTCAAGCAAACGAGCCTCTGCATAAAACAAGAGATTTAATTAAGCAAGCTATAGGTGACACATGAGTGTCTACTGTTGGCCAAACATAAAAGATTAAGGTTCGATATAAAGTGCAACATTAGAGAGCTCTGTATATTACAGGTTCGGTGTAAATAAATGGAGAGAGCTAGGGTTTGCATCTCCATAGGAAAAGCTCTGGAAGGAAAATACTGTCAACTAACTGCCAGTTACAAACTTGGTGGGCAGAACTCTTCATATGAGAAACTATGGAAAGTTAGCGGAGAAGACAGCAAGTCTGAGCTGTGATTCTGCTGTGAGGAGAGCTGCAGGCTGCTACCAGTGCTGCCAGTCAGCTGATCTGCAGGACCAGCTGAGAGCCACAATAGGCTAAGATTAGAAAGGCACATGACTGGCCCAAGCAAGCAAGGAGCCTCCCAACCAGCCAGGGACAGAAAATATACAACGCTGTTTGATTTAGCTTTTTCATCTTAAGAATTGCCCTCTGCTTCAATCATTTGGAGCAAAATGACCTGAATATCAAAAGTGTTACACAGCACACCAGATGCTGTGTAAATAGAGTCAAAAGGGACAAAGCAAGCAGTGTCATTTGCTGGAGATGTGGGCAGGGTCAGATTAGCATTCACAGATCCCCTTTCACCGCAGAAAGAAAAAAGATAACGAGTCATAACTTAAGCAATTCTAAGACCATGAGTGTTGATGGCAAAAACTAAGACAATTTCAAGATATGTGTGACTTTTTGGGGCATTAATAACTTGCAGTAGTAATGACCAGCAGACATATTAAGTTACACTAGAACAAATATTCCTTATCTGAGTTGGACTCTGACTGGGACTCAAACATGTAAGGGTTCATAGCGCCTGCTGATTGGGCGCTTTGATGCACCACCTGCCAGAATTTATAAAAAGGCTCTGTGTTTTGTTTCTATGGTAATGAAATTTTAACTGTACTTTGCCTACATCTCTATGTTTTTGCACAGTTCATGACAAACCAGCTTGTTTAGTATAAATCAGAGCTTGTCACAACTCAGGCTGACAGCCATAGTTCAGGAAGAGGTCAGTGTTCGACACAGTCCGCTGGAGAAAACGGTGAAATAAATGTCACGGTCCTGCAGGACGGAGTGTGGTTTATGTTAACAGCCTGTGTGAGCTTTGTCATCATTAACAAATTTAATACAAAAATAAATTTCTTTGTTACGATACTTCTTGGCAAATAATCTTATACTATAGGAAAGTCAGTTTCTTTCCCTTTCAAAATTGGGCATCCATCATTTGTGAAGAAAATCCATTTACACCCATTAAAAACTTGCCAAATCTTCTCTGCCAACACCAAACTGATGGGTAACATCTTCTGGTGGAGGCAGGGTGATGGTGTGCAGCAGCCTCTCCCGTGCTGGAAAAAAAGAAGGCTTGTCAATCACTGAAGGCAATTAAATGCAGAGAGATATTGACATTAGATTCTGAACCAGTGGTAATCGCACCTCCACAGTCTGGGACTGAACTTTATCCTCCAAGATGACAACGCTCACCCCACAGAGCCAGGGTTTATCTGAGACTATCGCCAGAATCTGGGAGTAGAGGATGGAATGACCTGCCTGCAGTCCTGACCCATTAAACACCTGTGGGATCAGCTTGGGCGTGTTACTCATGTCAGAGTGACACACACAACCACATCGGCTGACTTATGACAAAGGAAACCATCCCACAGCAGCATGAGCAAGCCGGTGACCAGCATGAGGAGGAGGTACCAGGCTGATGATGAGACTGACGTCCCTGTTTGTTGAACTGTCAATACTCAGGCCAATCCAATTTTATTTATAAAGCATCTGAAACAGCCACATTGAACTAAAGAGCTGTACAAAAGAATAAAAGCACAGAGAATAAAATTAAAAGATTGAAAAAAAAATAAAATCAAATAAATAAGGCAAGTTAAAATATAAAAACAGAAGCATAATGACAACATCTGAAGAGTGTCGAAAAGCAAAGGAGAACAGGTGGGTTTAAAAAAGAGGCTTAAAATCAGGAAAGCAGGAGGCCTGTCGGATTTTAGAACCAGCAAAAGCAAAGGCCCGATCTCCTCGGTGCTCATGCTTCGTCCTCGGCACCATCAGGAGCAGCTTCACTGAGCATGAAGGTGTGTCGGGGTGAAGGAGCTCATCGAGGTAGGGTGGTGCAAGATGAGAGGGATTAAAACTGGATTCTAAAATAAACATGTCTTGTTTAACACATTATCCAATCTAATAAAAACCTCCAAACAAGGGTCATTAGCAGAGAGTTTTTCATGGACTGAACCCACATTCTCAAGTCTGCTGCTCATCCCATAAATGCATTTTCCTCACAAATGTGGTTTGTTTAAAAGGGAAATAAACTTTCCAGCAGTATCAGATTTATTCTCAAGAAACCAAAAATGAACAAAGACATTTAAATTTTTGTTCTGAGTTTATTACCATTAGCATCTAGCGTCATGCCGATAAGCTCCCATAAATGGGCTTTCCTCATTATTTCTGTCTGACACAAAACTGGGACAGACACGAGGACAAATTTATTTTCTGTCTCTGTGAAAACAGCTTCGTACAAAGTTGTAGGACTTTCTGCTTGGAGCACCTGCACAGAAAAGAGAGAGCTCTAAAAAAAATACACTGGATGTTGTTTTTTCATGGTGGCTCTACACAGTGTACTGTTTACTGTTTGAAAGCAACTAAAAAAAATGGAACTCAGAAACGTGTAGTGAACACCAGTCCTGAGCCCTAATACACGACTTCCTTGCACCAATACGTAGGGACACATGGAGGTCACAGATGTTTATCTTACCAGTGTCTAAATTTCAGCCATCCTGTTCATAGCCTTCTTTTTTTAACCCTTTTTTGTAGTCATGACTGTCGAAGTACATTTATTTCAGCTGTTGGAACTATAGATGCATAAATGAAACCTTTTTCTTTTCCTCTAAATTATTTCTCTTTATTGAACTGCATGTGTAAACAAGCATGTCTGAGCACTTAGCTAGGTCTGAACCTCTGAGGGGAATAACTTCACATCTCTTATCAGAAATTCTCCCTGTGTATTTTGAAATACATCAATTCATTCTTATTCAAATTCAACAAACCATGCAGCAGAAAGCACAATGCTTCAATTTAAAGGTAAATAATAAGAGTACACAGCAAAATAATTACTTCCATCAGTTTCTGTTGTCCACAGGGTCGCAGTGCTTGATCAGGATGACGTGTTCAGAGTTTCACAAACAAATGCTTTCAAGCTTTCTTACTAACCATGTGGGTGAAATGTTAAGGTGTCAAAGAGAAGGAATTTTCCTTTAGATCAGAAAAACAGCACAGCAGCAGTATGAAAAGAAGCACTTCTGGATGTATTTTACACCCTGTGTAATTTGGCTGCTGTATTTTCTGTGTGCAGGGTTGGTGACGGTTTCCTTTGGCAGGAAGCTTCAGATAAGAGCCAAACAACCTCGATTCATCTTCAGTCTGAACAAAATACTGAAGCAAAGGTGCAGCTTTTGTTCCTTAAAGCATCAGTGTGGCCTCACAGCAGATCAATGTGCCTAGACCAATGTTGTGGTGTGCCATGGGTGAGTATAAAACATGCATGGATTTCTGTTTATTTGGTAATTTTACTGAAAAAAGGCTCATTTCTTAACCTGTAAAAAACTGTTTTGAATTGTAACTCTGACCTGTTTTTGCATCCTCTGATTGGTTGGTGTTTTTATAGCATGACACAAAGGCCTTGACTAGCTGCCTGTTCAATTCTATCAATTCAATTAATTTATAGAAAACCGAATCTCAAAGGTCATCAAGAAACTTTACAGTAAACAATTTCAATACAAATCCAGTTATACTTCAATTTAATTATGATGCAGTTCATCCACTATGAATCCATCACAGCATTAGCAAAGATGCATAACTGCAACACCACTGTGCACTCCTGCAAGCCAAGTCATTAAAATCTAAATGCAATTCCTATAAAAGTTCATTTTTGAACAGCAGCCTGAAATAGAAACTAACAAATGGCGTTGCAGTGCCCGCCAGCCCGTCAGTGACGACAAAAGCTGAGTTCATTTCCTGAGGAGTGAAGATGAAATGCTGCAATGTTTGTCCAACTAATTACGTTATCTCAGCGACATGGAACACACACACACAGACACAAGCACACACTATTGACTTGACTTCACATTCTTCTTCTCACTTTCAACCTTCACTGGTTGCGAAAACTATTCAGCTTCTGAGCTGGGCTGGTTCATTCAGCATCTAATAATTTAACGAATAAAAATTAAATCAGACCAGATAACCTACATCACCCACTCAGCTGGGTTTCATTGTCTTTAGGGACACAAACATTGGCTTCCCTCATTCCATGACATATTCAAAGAAAAAGGAAATTAGGATTAAAGAGAATTTTTCACCTCACAGGTTTTCTCTGTTCAGATGGTTTGGAGGGAAAAGGGCTGCACTGGCCCGAAGGGCGGCGGTGTATAACTTCCTGGGCGTGGTGTATAACTTCCTGGGCGTGTCAGTGAGGTAGCAGGTTACGGTGAGAGTGGCAACGCTGGATGAGACGGTGGAAGACAACCTGTGATTTAAGAAAAAGATTAATCTGCTAGCGAAGAGAAAACAGTCCCAAGTACCAGAGTCGTTCTAAAGTATCTGTAAACACAACACCTCCCATGTTAAAAAAGAAATCTAGAAAACAAAATAAACTAGAAGCACTGAGAGTACGCAGACTTCCACCAAGCGACTGTCTTTTTATCTTTGCTAATAACTGTGGGCATTATTTTGGAGTTAGAAGTTAGTATGAAATACAACTTCTCTGGAAGCTGGAGTTAGCAGAACCTAAGCTGTTGACCTAAATAGCAAATCAACAATATGAATACCAAAAAAAAAAAAAAAGATAAAGAAGAAGAAGAAGAGGAAGAAGTGAAATGTGGCTGCAGATCTGGCAACACACCAGCAGAGCCAGCAAGGCACCGAGGAGGTCCAGGGGCAGCTAAATGCCTGAAGGAACTCAACTTTGATTCGTTCCTGTGGATTATTTTTGTCCATATTTCTTATGGTTTTGAGATCTAATTTTATTTTCTCAATAATTAATTCAACCTTTCATGTTTTGCTGAATAGTAAACAATATCTGTAACACCATAAATTCAGAATGCAGATTTATTTCTGCTTTTGTTGTTGGTAATGATGCTGATTAGTATTAACAAGATTACTGGTTGGAAACTTGTTAAGCATCATGTTTTGAGTAATAATTCCCAAATACTTTTCTATTTTACTTCCTGATTGGTATTCCTTTTTATTCTACTGAGCTATTGTTAAATAATTAAGAGTTTAATCTTAGAATTAGTTGGTCAGCTATAAAATTAAGTCAGCTTTATTTATAAAGCCCTTTAAAAAAAGATAAACTGACCAAAGTCCTGCACAAGTTGAAAAAACAAATGTAAGTAAGAAAAGCAAGCATGAGTAAAGGACAATGAGAAGGTCAAGCAATTTTAATATTCAGTCTGGTTTGAAAGCAAGAGAATAAAAATGTGTTTTAAATATTTCTACTGATTGTGAGGTCTTGATGTGGAGAGGGAGGCTCAAACAGCTCTGTCCCCTCTCGGCTTTAACATAGACCTCGGAATAGCAAGAAGCAACGATGCAGATCTCAGCGATCTGGAGGGAGTTAATGCATTCAAAGACCTTAAAAACAAACAATAAAATATTAAAATCAGCTCTAAAATAAAGGAGGCCAACACAGATTTGATTTTGTGTCTCTTTTGGGCTCCAGTTAACAACCAGGCAGCAGAGTTCAGACTATTACAATTATCAGGGCTTGATGAAACGAAAGCATGGATAACATTCTCAAAATCACAGAAGGAATGAAAAGTCTTGACCTTAGAGAGGACTCTAAGCTAGAAGAAGCTGGCTCTCTCCACAGAGGATCTGATAAAGGCTTTATCTTAAAATACTCCAAGATTCATACAAAAGCTACAAGCTACAACATGCATGTTTAAAAAGTTCCCAGAATCAACATCTACACTCCTTTTCTTCTGGTGAGGGACTTCTTTTTTCGATCTTGGGATCATTGTCTTGTTACAAGCTTGAAGGTTTTGGGACTAAAGTGACTGGTATTTGGAATTGTTCTTCCAGAGCTCCATTGCATCCAATGCTGTGGAAATATTTTTTAACTACTGGAACCATTTGTTGTGTTTTTTGTCACTTATCTTTTATTTTATCACCATGACTGGTGGCAGGAGCTACACCAGGCGTAATAAACAGCAACTACAGCTAATGCATTTTAATCAGCTTGACTGCAGGATGATTATTTTTTTTATGTTCACCTGTATTTTTAACCAGAAATCTGACCTGCCATCATCACATCCCATGGAACAGGAACTTCAGAAGGTGAGAGGACTTACATAAAGGTGGGGGAGCACTGGATGTCCTCAGCAGGTGCTGGCTTTGTCGAATAGCTAAGGTTTGTACTCTACAGAGGATGTTGGCTGAAGCTGGCTCATCAGTGTGGTGCCCAAGTCCACAAGAGCTGCTATCCTAAAACTTTTAGATGAATCTCTTCTCCAACACAACTGAATCAAACTGTCTCGTTACCAGATGAGGGAATTCAGCCATTTGATTCAGGTTTGTTGGAGAAGGAATGTATCTAAAAGCTGTAAGATAGTGGATCTTGAGAACCAGACTTGGACACCCCCTGATGTAGATAAATGAGCCACTCTTGAACACACACTGGGTCCGCTTCTTTTCAGTCAGCCAGGCAATGACCCGGGAGGAGGGATGGCAAACCGCAGAGGAGGAGTTTTAAACTTAAATGGAGGGAAAAGGGTTTTCAAAACAAAGGAAGCATGGATCATTCAGAGCAAAGTTGAGCATAAAAATGATAAAAAGTTAATAATAAAGTCATAATTTGGATGCATTTGTTTCAGGCTGTAGACTGCAAAGTGGTCTCTTAAAAATAAGGAGAAACCAGTATGAATGAGGTAGATAAATTTACTGCTTAAGGCTGGCACACACAAGGATTTTTTAAATCTGAGAAGATTTTTCATCTGTTAGAGACCTCACATGCGAACAGTTTTGATCAAACTGTGTGTGGTGGCTCCGAAAATCTCAGCACAGAACAACACACACATAACGAAGCTGTCCCACAGTCGGTCTAGAACCTAATCCTCCAAGCTGGAAATCTCCCATGATCAAACGTGATCTAACAAATACGAAGAAGAAGAAACCCTGCAACAACTGGAAAAATGAAGTAAAACAACCATGGCAAAAACTGAAAAACACAACAACTAGCATGACATTTATGATGAAGAAATGATGGTGGTCCTGCAACTACTGTGAACAGAAAAATCCAGAACCGAAAAAAAAAAGAAAACAGACTGGCGACAGCTTGAAGTTGGACTTTATATCCTTCCTTGCTCCCCAGTCAGCTCGCTCTCTGATTGGCTACGTTCCGTTCCACTTCACCGTCCACACATTCACAACTCAGGAGTCGTCGGCTTTCCTCACACACGTGAAGATATTTGGTCGTGAATATTGAACATGTTCAATACTTCTGATTGTCGGCCACGACCCGTTTCGGAGCCAATTGTCGGGACGAATTTGCTCCGAACACACCTCAGACCAAATGCTAATTTTATAGGAAAATCTTAAAAGACTTTTAAGATAATCAGTCGTCCTTGGTCGGGAAGAGGCAAAATTGGGACAAAAACAGCCCGATGATCTTAATGTGTGTACCTAGCTTTAGAGAAGTGGAACAGAATCATATTATAGACAGAAGTTGTTTGCAGAATCATTTTGATGTGCAGTTATCTCTTGAACTGAAATAAAGGCCACACATCAACATTATTCATTTTGTTTCCCGTATGTGTTTACAGGGGGTGTTCTCGCCGAAAAAGCCATCAGATTTGAGCAGCTAATCTGGTAGATGTCCCGGTTGATCCCCCGTTTTAAATGGAGTGAAAACCCCGCCCATCCAGCTCACTGCTTGGTCCCCCAGGTGGTAAATGGAGCAGACCCACTAAAGGAGCAAACATTTCAGGAGAGACTGGGTGCACAAATTGGTTTTTATGAGGCGCTCATAACACCTGGAGAACCAGCACCCAGACTCCACCCCAGGAGGAGGATCCACAGTCTGCCCTTCCCAGCCTGGACTCAGAGGGAAAAGCAGCAACCAGTGCAGGACTGTGACACCTTTAATGTAAGCTCTTTGCAAACCATGTAGTTTATGTACCCAGGAAGACTGAACATGGTGATTAGCCTAAATCAAAATTAGCTTCCACAAAGTTTTAGTCTATGGGTGTGCACACTATTAAACGTTTTTAGTTTTTCATTTAACTGTACAGGTTTTTGTTCATATTAATGGTTGGAAAGGTTTCAAAATGATTTATTGTGGTTTGTTACAAATACAGAAAAAAAAATATACCAAACTGTATAATATACAGTCAATTTGCAATTGTAAATGCATACTGTAAGCAGAATGTAGGGGCAAGGGGGGCCGAATGGCGAACCCAGAGTGCTACATACACAGACGGATCTGACACAAGTGACCTTGAAAATGAATTCCAGCCCTTTCCCATGTATCATTAAAGCAAGCCAAAACACACAGAGCAGCCATTTCCCCAAGCACAGAGTTTCATTACACTTTGGTTTCCTCACTTCTATTTTGGCAGACTCTATATGTGCCCTTGATGTGATGAGAAGTGTGAATTTGTGCACAGGACATGCAGCTAAAGCATCCAGCAATGTGCTGCCCCCTCAGACACACTGCCTCATAGTCATAATTTACATCCCACTTGAAACATTTCACTCTGTCCTCTCTGCAGCTTGTTTTCCACACACTCCCATACACATGAGCAGGCTAAAAGCACTGTCATTACTCCATCACGCTCTTAAAGTGGTGTATCTGACCCATTAGAGAGTGCTGGTGGGAGTAGTGCTGTGAAATAATGATCACTAAGAATTCTATAAAAAGAAATCAGCACCAAGTATTCGCTGGTCACAGCAGGGGAGCGATTAAGGCAGACTGACTGAAACTGTCCCGTGTGAGCAGACGGGTCCGACTCAGGGAAAGTTTTGCATTTGGTGTAATGGCCCAAGTATCTGCTCCGCTTGGCTCCTCTCTCTCTTCCACTCCTCAACGCTCTGCCCAATTAATCCTGAGCCTCTTAATGACCCTCGAAGGTGACTTGCTAGATAAGTGCAATTACACTGGAAACAAGGGTGATGCCAATTAGTCCTCAAGTCTCCCTCCATGCTTACAGAAGAAGCCGGGCATGTCCCAGTGGGTCTGCCTGTGTGTGACTTCATTAACAGGTTTCTAAAAGGGGAAACTGAACACAAGGCCTAGATCACATGCCAGTGGGCAGGGATCAACACAACGCAGGCAGCATCTGTCCGTTAGACGTTCAGCAGTGACAGGAAAGGCAAGGAGGAAAACTTGGGAAGCATTGAGTGACCCCTCGACACATCTGGTTTCATTTTTTTAATTTTTTTATTTAAATTTTTTGTTGTTATTTTAGGCATAAAACTTTTAGGGGGAGGTCAAAGTGTTCACTTCAGTTTGATGTCATGCCAAGTGTTAAAGATGATGAAGATGATGAGGCATCATGGCAAGGCAAGTTGATTTGTATAGCACATTTCATGTACAAGACAATTCAAAGTGCTTTCCATAAAATATTAAAGGCATTACAGCGGAGTGCAGGACGCAGTAAAACGTGCATTATAAACAAACTTCAAAATGAAATAAAAGAAATAAATCAAAACAGAGGTCTCACCCCGTATCCCTCGTCTCCTCATCTGTCTAACGTCTCCCCCATTATTCCTTCCTGAGCAAATTGTTAATGAGAATTTCCTGCTATGTAGACGTCCAGGCCACAGTCACTTGTCTGCCAGCACAGAGTCTGTAAGTAATGGGTGTGACTAATGCTGCTTGGCAGCTTCCAGACTCGTCACCTCCCTGCCATCTGTCCCCTGCCACCCCTCTGGGCGGACTGGGGTGCTCTCAGCGGGTTTCAGTAATCATACACATACTCTACATACACATTAGCAATCCAAGCCCTATGTAACCAAGAATTTTACAGATTATGTATTTCTAGTTTCTCTGTGCCACACTCAAAAGTTTGAGTCAAACTAATTATTTTTCATTTTAAGTTCACTTGAGTCACTGAAACTTGTTTGCTGTCAAGTGTGCATGTGCATGTTTCATGGCCACTTTATTCTATTCTACAGTCCAGTCACTATTTTAAATAAAACAAATCCCCCCTTTATGTTCTTGGTGACAGCAAAATATTTGGGAGCATCTGTGTGGGCAGCTTCCACCTTAAAGCAAAGAGTGATGCAATGGCAAAGAAGATGTGTGAAGGAGTGGGGAGGATAAATGTTTCCAGGATGTCAGTGCTGGCTTAAGATGGGGAGAAGCAGCATGAATCTCATTATAAGAGCCCCTGGACCTGCCCCTGCAGCCAACTGAATCACTCTGAGTGACTTTAAATTGGTGTCCAATAAAGTAGGAATTGATCCTTGGCCCTGCTCTGCTTCTCTGGGGCAGTCTGGAATGTAATCTTCAGAAGCTGTAGCTTTGATGGATTTCTGGTATCTGTTTGGTTCCATATAGCTGAAGTCGATTTATAATTGGAAGGTAATTCATCTGCAGAGAAAATATTTGCCTCTTTGGTGACTTCAGAGTCGTTATCCTTGACTGAGAACACCTTTTATGTCATTTTTAATATTGAAAAGTACAGAAAAATCTAAGACCAGACTAATTTTTTTCTGTGAAGTAGGTTCTGGTCGTGAGGATTCATTTTAAAAGAAATAAAATACATGTTTATAGGATCATTATCCACTGTACAGGAAACAGAATATGTGTTTTTGTGTTGGCTCTGCACTTTCGACACTGCGCTGGGGCTTATACTGTATGTTTGCAGTGCTGTTGGTATGGTGGGAGTGTTTTTCTCTGCCTGAATAGCCAGAGGCACAGACAGTCACACTCTGTCTGCCAATCTGCAAATGAATGCAGCTTCGAACAGGGAGACTGTCACTCCACAAAAATTAAATGGCCATTTATTATCTTTGTAGCTGTTCTAAACACTTCCACGGTGTGCAAAAACAAGTATTTTCAGGCCTAACAATATCTAATTATGTGAAGAATTAATTTCAGAGCAGCATTGAAATGAAGTTGTTTTAATTATATGGGTGCTTACAAAGTTAACCAATTAATGTAATTTATGAGGGTTAAAAGTTAAATATTCAAGAACAAATAACAGTTGTTAAAGCAAGTCAGTTTAAACACAAGGCTGACTTCATCAGGTCCCAACAGGATAATGATAAACACTGTTGAACCGTGCTAAATGCAGTCATTAAACCATGACATCCCATCAGGCATCGCTTAGGGCCAGGTAGCAACAGCACAAATATGATATAAACATGTAATTATTTGACATAAATTTGAATTTGCAATCTTAAAACATTCCTACCAAATAACACAGTAAAATATAGCAGATAAGCTGAATGAGCCTTACAAAGACTCTGCTATGCATCAAGAAGTGGATTTGCTATGGATATTTTCAAGGGTCACTCTGTTGGGCTATAATCTCATTTGGAGTGAATGAAATAAACATATCTGTGGGAATTGGACACAGTTAATTCTGAAGGGTGCAAATTCATTTTCTGTAGAGCTGGGTACAGTGGGTTGTTGTGCAGCGTGAACACACTCCAGAGATGAAAACTTCCATCAGGGTTATTTTTCCATAAGACAGCTTCCAGTAGGGGACTTTAGAGAAATGGATGAATGCTCTCTTTCTACACTAATGTTTTTGTAAGTTGAAAGAATGAAAGTTGGAATTGTGGCTGAACAGAAAGAAAAAGAATTAAAGAGTTCCTGTTCTTTTCTCTCAGGAAATGCATTTGTTTTTTTTTATTATTATTTTTAAGCATATGTTTCACCTGTGCGGGAGCTGAGGACACCTCAGTCAGAGAAAATCAAATACACTGAATTCACGTCTAATTGTGTGACTGCGTGCAATTCTGTGAATATTAAAATCTGCTTATGAGACGTCTCTCATGTTCTGTCATAACAGCTGCTACTGAATTTTCCACCTTCTGTGGAGCTCCTTATTTTATTTCCAGTTTTCTCTCAACAATATGCAGGCACATTTCCTTCCCATCAGCTCTTCGTTTCAAACTTATCAGCAGTTATTGGAATCATTGAAGGATGGCTGCCATGGCAACGGGTCCAGTGCAAATGCACTTCAGTCTTCTCAAAGGCAATGGCTTCCAGAGAGCTTTAACTTCTGCACATAGTGCAGATTCTTTGTTAACATGCACACTTTCTTTGTTTTTTAATTACAAGATTCAGTGCAGTTTGTTTCCATGGTAACTCCTCCGAGGTTGGCTGATTCAAACCACTGAAGCAATTGTGTGTCCAATTGTTGTCTATCTATCTATCTATCTATCTATCTATCTATCTATCTGTCTATCTATCTATCTATCTATCTATCTATCTATCTGTCTATCTGTCTATCTGTCTATCTATCTATCTATCTATCTATCTGTCTATCTATCTATCTATCTATCTATCTATCTATCTATCTATCTATCTATCTGTCTATCTATCTATCTATCTATCTATCTATCTATCTATCTATCTATCTGTCTATCTATCTATCTGTCTATCTGTCTATCTATCTATCTATCTATCTATCTATCTATCTATCTATCTATCTATCTATCTATGTTTAACTGAGCCATTAAATGTCTAATCCTTTGTTATCTAAGTTGCTGGAATCAATAGTAATTCATCTGAAGCCAGAGGGAAAGGAGTTAATTATCTCAGGGTTCTCAGGTATAATTGAACAGATGTGTTTTGAAATTGGTCAGCTTATGATTGCAATGCCAGTGGAAACATCCTCCCATACTGCGATGCTCTGCAAGAGGCTACCCAAACCAAGACAAAAAACAGAGGAAACGGGGGCAGAATTGTTGGACTGTCCTTATGAAATGCAATTTAGTTGCAGCACACAACAGTCCACCCCAGAGAGTACTGGAGAGACAATTAACCTTTGACCTCTCTGAAACATAAGACATACACTGCTGTAAATTTGCACGCCTGCAAACTTTAACCTTACCAAGCTGTGATTTGGAGCTGCATGAACTAATTTAGAGTCAAGTTATTTCTGCCACATCATACATCATTCATACCCTGAGCATGTTTTGGTTTACACCCTGCAGCCTCAAGCCCACCAAAGTTCTCATCTGTGTGAGGCCCTCCAGCCACCGGCTGTTTTTGGTGATAAGAAGATGGTGGGGTTGGGCCTGATGAGCGGCATCTTCCTTCCATCACTTCTCCCATTTCATTTTGCTGCTTTTAAAAGGCGGCATCAAGATGCAGTGGCCTCAGGCCGTTACCTTCACTCTACGTCCATGAGTAAGTCCAAATTAAACACACGTCTCTCTACAGCACTATAGGTGCCGGCTGCTCAGAAATCTCCAGGTTTTATGAGTAAATACAGCCATCTGCTTTCATCACTCACATGCCTACAACCGTGAGTCATGGTCCACTAATGAAAACCCAATCAATAAGGCAACCCACAGGCCAAACAATACCAAAAGACAAGCTGAGGACTATTTTCAGCGACTGAAACAATTATCCTAATTATCTTCCAGAGTGAAAAATGGACAAATTTATTGTTAACTAAAGACACAACAAAAAAGTCTGGATAGCTGAAAAATCAGAAAGGAAGATAAAACAGGGGAAAGTTTTTATATTACCTTCTGATTGTGAAGTGCATAAAAATAATCTGAACCCCTCATGTGCCAAATAGTACAATTACCTTCTCATTTTCCCTCCTAAATTCTTTTAACAGGAAAGTAAAAAGGGGAAAAAGCAGACCAGCAGAGCACAAAGTGACTGTAACAGGAGGGAACATGAGTAATAGGAAATGTTTTACTACTTTCACTCACTGGTGTGTGACACAACAAGTGTGTAAAGAGCAAAAGATGGAGAACCAAACGCTGACATGGTCCAGGCTGGCAGGAACAGGTGAATAGTTTTAATGACAGACGAGTAAAAACACAGATGACAGGTTGGAACAGGTTTGGGTAGTGACTGGAACGCAGTGGTCTCAAACAACTTCAACAAACTGGGATGTGGCAGAGGTGCAGTAACCGGGAAAAAGAGGCAGGTATGTTGGCAGCTGAAGGCTGTCAGGTGATTACGACAGGTGGAGAAGGCTGAGGGCATCTGGAGGCTGGAAGGAGAATCAAGGCTGTTTTACTTGTAACAGTAGGACATGCACAGGTGCAGTAATGATGGCTGCATTCCACTTTCAGGGAGATCTTGCTTTTGTGCTTGCGATTTCACTGCCATAGCTCAGGGGGAAACTGGATGGAAACCAGACATCATTATTTGTAGGGATGCACAATATTGGATTTTTAGCTGATATCCAATATGCCGATATTTTACAATTACAATTCCTGTGTTGTGGGATTAAAATACAGCATAATTCTGCATACTCATGTTGGCCTATTGACAAATGCAGATGTTTAAGAAAAAAGCTGAAAATGATCATTTGCATCCAGTCATTTAAGATAGTTCATATTCCCTTTTTCAAATCACAAGTTTTGCATATCAGGACAAAAAAATTCCCACAGCATTAATATCTGTATCAGCAGATGTTAGTACTCTTTTTTGAGACATCGGCATTGGCCCGATAAGTAAACTTGGGCTAATTTTAACAACTAATATTTATTTCGGACTGTTTTCCAGCCGTTTGTGTATGTGTGTTTGGAGGAGAGTTTGTTTGGGCATGTGACAGTGATGCAATAAAAGCAGCATGCAATATTTGCAAAGTCCAAGAACTGAGAGTAGGATGCCATGTTAAATCATTCAGCACCAACAATTTGAAACCACCACCCAGAGGTTCACAAACTGGCAGGAAGCTAACGCTGCTAATGTCATCTTTTATTTTGTACAGAATTTGATCATCTTAAACTTAAACTCTCTGTTATGACGGCGGGACGTGGAGAGGCACGATGGAAGAGATCAGCAGGGTGATTCTATGGATGGACTTGAGAATAAACACAACACTAAAGGAGCAACCCATGGATGTCGCCCCCGGGGAGAATGGGGGTGCTTTAACACACACTCTTTTCCTAGTGAGAGGGTTTCACGCCCGCACTTTTCCTGCTTTCTTTTTAAACTTTTTAAGTCAACGTGTCTCCTTTAGTGGATCTCTGGATGTTTGTGTGAGACGGTTGTCGGTGATCAGCTGATCTGCTTGTGTAGCATTTGTTTATCATTCAGCTGAGAAGGAGGAAAGTAGCGGTTCATGGTTCACACCGTCACATATTTACCCCAAAGTGTTGTTCTTGGCAGGGCCTTCTCTAACACAGTGGCTGGCTGGTGGTAGACAGGACTTATACTTCAGCTGAGAAATGCAGAACATCTTTATTTTCTGACATCATTGCTAAGAACAGCATTAATGCTCGAGCCTTGTTTGTTAATGTTGACAGACTAACCTCCTGGGTCAGTAACCCCAGAACTTCTGTCCAACCAGGCCTGGAATGAGTTTGCTTCTTTTCTTACTGACAAAATTCAGAGAACCAGTCAGTGCTGCATGCCAAAGGCAGGACACATGTCCCTGTGTCCACTCAGAGACATGAACACCATGACACACTTTTCTCCAGTCAGTCCTAAAAACCTGGATGAGATCATCGGCCATCTGAAAACCACCACTTGCTGTCTTGACGCCCTGCCAACCGGATTTTTAAGAATGTGGCAGATATCTTCCAGGTTGTAAACGTGTCTCTGCTTTCAGGCGTCTTCTCTCAGACCCTAAAAACAGCCGTCATCAAGCCACCACTGAAAAAGAAAAACCTAGACTCGTCCCTCATGATCAGCTACAGGCCGATATCAAACCTCCCCTTTCTTAGTCAGCTTATAGAAAAAGCTGTCTTTCAACAGCTACACAACTTCCTGACACTAAATACCTGTTCTGATGTCGACCAGTCAGGTTTTCAGGACCAAAACGAATTCAGAATCTTTTTGTTCATTATGGACCAACCAGATCCCTCAGGCCATCAGGGGCAGGTCGATTTTCTGTTCCCAGAGTCAGAACTAAACATGGAGAGGCAGCGTTCAGCTTTTACGCTCCCCACATGTGGAACAAACTCCCAGAAAGCTGCAGCTCTGCTGACTCAGCAGTTTTACATCAGGCAAACTTTACAGTTTGCTGCCTTTTATCAGAAGAATTGTTACCCACACTGTAACTTTATTTCTGGCATTTTATATTTTTTATTTTAGCTTTTTAGTTTTTATTTAATTTATTTTATTCTCTTAAAGTTTGTTTTTAATGCACCTGTTATTGCTTCCTGCACCCCACTGTAACGCTTTAATGTTTTACTACCCACAGCTCATGACCATAGGTGAGGGTAGGAACGTAGATCGACCGGTAAATCAAGAACTTTGCCATTTGGCTCAGCTCCTTCTTCACCACGACAGACCGATGCAGAGTCTGCATCACTGACAGACGCCGCACCGATCCGCCTGTCGATCTCTCGCTCCATCCTTCCCTCACTTGTGAACAAGACCCCGAGATACATGAACTCATCCACTTGGGGCAGGACCCTATTGCAGACCTGGAGAGAGCACTCCACCCTTTTCCAGCTGAGGACCATGATCTCGGACTTGGAGGTGCTGATTCTCATCCCAGAAATTCTGTCCATAAAGGTCATGAACAGAATCGGTGACAGAGGGCAGCCTTGGCGGAGTCCAACCCGCACTGGAAACGATTCTGATTTACTGCCAGCAATGCGGACCAAGCTATGACACCGGTCGTACAGGGACCAGACAGCTCGTACAAGCGAGTCTGGCACGCCATAGTCCTGGAGTACCCCCCACAGGAGTCCTCGGGGGACACGGTCGAATGCCTTCTCCAAGTCCACAAAGCACATGTAGATTGGTTGGGCAAACTCCCATCCCCCTCAAAGACCCTGAAGAGGGTGTAGAGCTGGTCCACTGTTCCACTACCGGGACGAAAACCACACTGCTCCTCCTCAATCCGAGGTTCGACTATCCGACAGACCCTCCTCTCCTGCACCCCTGAATAGACCTTACCGGGGAGGCTGAGGAGTGTGATCCCCCCGTAGTTGGAGCACTTGGTGGTTGGAGTTATTTGGTTGTGTTTTGGTCATTTTCAGACACTGAATTCTGTCATCACAGTATCTCCTCATGTAACCAACACTGAGCTGCTGAGCAGCCTTAGTAGATGATGTCGAAGCTAAAAACAGAGAATGAGTATTCAACATTTGCATCATAACATTAAACACATCACAATTCCATATGACTGTTAAATCGCTTCCTGTTTTATTAGTAAATGAGTAGCATGGTAACAGGTGGGCATCAGCTTTATTTACACTGATGATTCAACTTGTTTCCAGCTTATTTTTCCTGCCCACAAATAATCTGCTAGCACAGGTTTAAATGAAACTGTCTGAGTGATACGAGGCATTTAACTGTGCTGTAATGACTGAAAGTAGTTCATCATGACAAATTCACCCTCACAATGACATCAGCCAGCTGCCTTATACTAGATCTCTGTTCATCCTCCCAGAGTGAAGAGGCAGAGTTCCTCACCTGTCGATGCTACTCGGTTTGATAAGAGGGCTTTTATAATTTGAAAGTAAAGCAGCTTCAGCCTCTTTCCTACTCCATCCTATTTCATATTGCCTGTTTAAAGTGCACATTTCTCTATGTGATCCCAGCTACTAACAAAGCTCTTCTTGAATTTACCAAACAGACTAAAAGCATGATAATGTTTTCCATTTCTGAATCTTTCTCTATTTGCAGCATGCTCATCCCAGCATATGCTGTGCAGCATGGAGCTGCCAACATGTAGCATGCATGTGCATGCAGCCTCCTGTGGTGCGTGTTTTGATCTTAGCTTTTCAAAGATGAGGCGTCAGACCCTCTCATTCCAAAACCACAAAGACCCTCTGAACAGCAGCTACTTTCTCCCCCCTCAGGATCAAGTGACACTGATAAAGCTTGCAGAAAAAGCAACGGGATGTGTGGGCTGAGGGCTCAGGCACAGTTAATGCATGTTGGCATGTCTGAATGCAGCGCATCTACGACAGTCAGACCCAAGGTCATCTCACCGGATAGCAAACATCACTGCCTTTAATAAAGACATTTATGGTTGAAGCAAATGTGTGTTTAGAGATGTGATGTTGAGATATCTGCACACAACATAAACATACATTAGCACAGGTGATTGTGTGATGTCATGAGCCAACCTTGAAAAGGGAAATGAGGCTTGGATGATGATGATGATGATGATGATGATGATGATGATGACGATTCCTTATCACGAGTGTCTTTGTTGCCTTTCCTGAGCTGCTTTACTCCTTCAAACAGCTTTTTGCTTTGATCACTCTCCACCTTAATAAACTCTTCTACTCCACATCCTCATTAGCTCAATTAATTTTCAATAACCTCAACAGCCCATGCAGCAGAGCGAGAACAAGCACAGTAATTTCATTACTTGCATGTGTTGTTAATGTTAGAGCCACAAGGGACCTTTTAAAAGTAAAATTCTCGTTATTGACTGATTACACTTTCTTCGTTTCCTCAGTCCAAACTAACACTAGAGGATAAGAGGAAAGGAGCTGGAAATAGACAACAGATGTTAGTGTGCATGTAAGTATTCATGTGTGAGACTATTTGTTAAGCCAAGTGTAATTATCAGAGGGTTTTCATATACCAGTAGTTTACCTCTGCTAATTGCTGATACAAAACAAAATCAAACAGAATCCACAAGATGTTTTCAGGGTTTCCAAGAGCCAAAAAAAAAAAAAAAAACATACAGAATGTCCAGAAGCAATGCATTAAACGAACCTCTCCTTTCTTTTCTTAATAAGGATGATCAGAGCTGAATGGCCCAACAACCTGACCCTCATTATAACTAAAAGTAATAAGGAAAAGACACCAGTGGACCGGGGCTCATTAGATCTACAGCCAGAAAACTCGTCAGGGGTCATCACCCTGAACATCTTGCACTGCTCATGACTCTTCTGCACTCAGATTGTCTCATGGCTACTCAGAAACCTTTGTTCTACAGCCAGTAGCATCCAAATGAAAATGGATGGTATTTTGTAGACTGCTGTGGTTTATCAGCTTATTTTCATTGCTTACTCGCATGTTGTCAGTTTTTTTCTCTTTTTTTAATCTTACCTGAGCTGGTCTTTGTTAAAATGTAGGATGTACATGGATGCTTTGCTACCATTTTCTGCTTTGTTCGCTTGAGAGGACTGAATCCATTGATCTGAGACATGCTGTTCCCGAGCAATGATGAGAGGACAAGTGATGGTTTTCCGCTTCACTGTAATACACTAAGTAAGACATACCATTTTCCATCCAGTCCAATTGCTTTCAAGCACTTTCAAGTTCGACCATGTTTACAGGCTTCTGCTGATTCCTATTGATTACTTTCACAAGAGAAACAGAAAGCCTTCATTTAGTCTTGCAAACAGACAGTAGTACTCACTTTTTACAACCTTCAGAAAGCAAGCAGTTTCCTTGAATACTAAGTACTCATAAAAATCTTTATCGTTCAGATGGTATTTTGCAAAAAAAAAGCCAGTTTGTTACCTCCACCATGGTGGAGGTTGTGTTTTCAGTCTGTCTGTCTGTCTGTCTGTTAGGAACATAACTCAAAAAGTTTTGAACAGATTTTGATCAAATTTTCAGGAAATCTCAGAAATGGAATAAGGAACAAGATTAGATTTTGGGGATGATTCAGACCACTGCCTAGGTCCAGGAATTTTTAAAAAGGATTCTTTACATTGGGAAGATAGAGATCGTTTTGCCATCAGAGCTTCTAAATATTTACCTGCAGTCATTGGAACAAAGAAAAAAATGACAATGGCATGGTGGAGGTCTGCGCTCTCTGAGTGCTTTAGTTTTATGTGGCGTACCATAAATCCACAATACCAAAAGGACCCTGAACACTGAGAAAGCAAAAATCTCCTCTCTGTACACAATTACACAGCTGTCTCAAGACTTGCTTGTCTGAGTGGAGGCTGGAAACTATCTTAATAAACACGAGTTAATGGAAGGGGGGAGCCTGCACTGCACCAAGCAATACTTATACTTGAGTATAATGATGTTGAACAATGTCGGACATTATCACAACATCCTTCAAATAATGGCATAGCCTGTTTAAATCTGGACCTTCTGTTCACAGCTCAGAGATGACCCGAGGGGATGTAGCTTTAAACCCATTACGCCGCATTATGGCAGGATGAGAATTGCTCCAGCATCCGCATGGCTTTTTAATGTGCTGGACAACACCATTACATGTCCCAGCAGACCAGTATAATTACATTTTATTCAGGATAGCAACACATAAAAACTGTTATTTTATTTTATTTTATTTATTCATCCTGTTTTCTGTTGTTATTATCTTGAGAGGTGGGGTATCAATAAGCTGGTTAAGAAAAGAAAAAATGAAACAGCTGAAGGTAAAAGGGTTTAGCTTTAAGGATCTGTCCATGGTGCTGAAGCGGATGCAGTCTGAAGCCATGCGGTTAGCTACTGTACACTATTCCTACTGTTCTCTCTTACTTCAGCCTCTAGAACACTGAACTTGGCTGCTTGAGACAACAGGTTAATAGAGTTCCTAATTAAATCTTCTAATTCAAATATAAAAATTAAATAAAACTGTGGTTGTGTAGCCTTCTCAGCTTGCTGGTCCAAATTGTCATTAATTAACAGGGAGCATGATTGACAGTGAACAAGATTCTTTGGCTCCTATCGCAGAGACTTTTGGCCGATATAAATTCTGGCAGAGTGCTCAAGCTGGCAAGATGTGTTCTTCCCTGGGTAAGCTAAATAATCGACCGAGTGGATCAACGCACTCCCAGAGGACCAAAGCCAGTTCTGATATGATCAAACTCAATGCAGATGCTCACTGTTGACACACACACTACTTTTAGTATGTCACCAGCAGCTTTAACACATGTAAGTTAAGTTCAGTTTAACAGAATTAACTTACATTTACATTCTGACTGCAATGTCTCTGAAATTTTATTTATAGATGCACTACGTAACTTTCCAACCTTAAAACTCTGCGTTTCAGATTGATGGTAGTGACATCTATTATGTACATTATGTGCAGTCAGTGAAAATTAGTTTTTCTTATTTCCTTACTATTACTGTTGTTATTATCATCATTACTGTTATATTAATATTACTGTTAAGATAAATACACTGTACAACATTTATTATATATTACTATGTACTCATGCACATCTATCTAGCTAGCTAGCTAGCTTTATGTGCTGTGTTACACGCTAGCAAGCGAATATAAACTCATCGGAAGAAATCAGAGGAAAGATCCTTACTGCGTCTTTAACACATCCATCAATCTAATATTTTTTTATTTCAAAACTTTTTTATCTCAGTTGTCTTAGCCACATACCAAAAACTGTTTGGCCTAAATGTGGCCTTGACTGAAGGAATTGACTAAATGTGAGTGTAGCTGCCAAAACTCAGTCACATGACCACCACATGTGGCCCACAGGGAAACTGTCATTGTGATCAATTTTGGCCCACAGAATACTTGCCATAATCCACATCCAGGCCAACAACTGACATCTGGACTACATGTGATCCACAGGAGACTTGCCATAATCCAAGCCAGCTGGTAACTAGCATCTGGTCCACTTCTGGCCCACAGTACCAGTGCCATAAGTGAGATATAAGTGGCCAAAAGTAGCCCGAACACATAGCCAAACGTGTGTGCTATCTGGGTATACAAAAATGATGTGGCTGTTAGCAAAGCATGTGTGCAGTGTGAACACAAACAGCATTAATAAGATGGTTAGAAAATAGAACATCAGGACCTGAACTCGATTTTGTTCTGGTAGCTCGTCATACACAGGTAGCAACATTTAGAAACCAGGTCAAGATTAATATTTCAGCTGCTTGACACGCTGGTGGAAAAATGGCTACAGTCATACAATTTCTGTGTCAGCTGGGAATATTTCAGCAAGAGGCACTACTCTTGATTCCCAGTTACTGTAGCCTGTTATGTAAGAACAAACCAAGAACAAAAGAGGATCAATAATAGCTTGATTTGAGGCAAAGTAAAGATTATTTTACTGCCTAATCAGAATTAAACTATAAAGATCTGAAACTAGAATGAAGAAAAGTCTCATGTGAATGGTAAACACTTTTATTAAACATAAGTAATATTCTCTCCCTGCAGAAATCCCCTCTAGATGCATGTCTCTTGGCTTTGTACAATGCTCACATACGAGAACATTAATGATTTCCGTCATTCTATTTCTCATGGACTGAGAACCATCAAAAGTCCTCTTTGATTACCATCATTCAATACCATAATCAGCACAAACTAGAATGCCTTTCTATTCCTTTCAGTACCTTGATGATATCTTTAGGTCAGTTAATTTAGCCTTTTTGTAATCCCATCTGCTACAACTGATTACTTTGATCACTTTAAAAATGCACCTGTACTTGAATTTGCTCCACTTCATCCCCACACTCCTTCAGCATGCATGTTAAGTTAACCTCTCATCCCAAATTGACCATAATTATGATGCTGCCTGCATGGCTCCGTCTCTGTGTAGGCCGTGTGATACGATGGCAATCTATCTACGGTCTCGCTTGCTCACTTAGCAATATATAGCCGGCTCTAGCCATACTTCCCATGTGTGAACTAAAACCAGAACTAAAGGACATAGTTAGGCAGCTTTTTATTATTATGGTCCTCACCTGTAGAACACCCTACCTGAAGACCTGAGAGCAGCTCAGTTTGGACATTTTTAAAAGAAAACTTAAACCATATCTCATTAGTTTGACTTTCAACTAAACTTTATCAGCAGGTTTTTCTAAATTTTATTTCTCTCGCTCTCTCTCTCTCTCTCTCTCTCTCTCTCTCTCTCTCTCTCCTTTATATATATATATATATATATATATAATTTTTTCAGTTTATTTCATTTTAATTGTGTTCCTCCTTTTATTTTTCATTTAGTCTGTAGTGTTTCCTCACCACACAGTGCTAATAGTGTTTCCCCACTGGTAGCTTCTCCACAACCATCGCATTGCTCTTAAATGTATACGTGTGCATGCGCATGAATCTGTGTCTGCACACAGTGGGTTATTCTGCTGTTTTGTTTTGTTTTTTATGAACCACTTTTGCTGTATTTATTTGAATGAAACGTGGTATATAAATAAAGCTTTGATTGACTGATTGATACTTGATGTGTTGATATTTAGGATTTTGGCTTTTTGTCATTAGAAACGTTGCTGCTGCTGTAACAACGACAGAACTCACCTGCTGCTTGTTGGCTGACTTGTAGCTGGATTCAAACACACACAGCATCCATACTGTTATAGCTCTGTGTTAAGTCTATTCTACTTCATATAAAGTAGGTTTTTACAAATTACAAATTAAATTTCACTTGACCTACATGTACTTCATTAGTAATGACTAACAAAGTTTAACTGTAATGTACCTTTATGTTTATAACATAATAAAATTAATGACTATTTTTTAAAAAAAGGTTATAATAATAGCAATGGGCAGTGATATCAGAGACCACAAGTAATTGGATAAACTTCCACACAGATATGAGAGACTTCCGCAGGCCTCTGCCAGTTCACTTGCTCAGTCAGTCTAGACAGATGTAGAGCAGATTTACTCGTTACTGCTCCCTGCAAGTAAAGCATGTAGCTGCAGCAGACAGACGAAAACCTCATGTGTTAAATGACATAAATCATCATCCAGCTGTGATCCTTATTAATAAAATAAGAGGTTGCACAACAGTTCTATAGTCAAACTGCTTTTTTCAGCTTAGCCAGCTTTTAGTTGGTACAAATAAAAAGTTAAATAGCATTTTTAATGTTAGATAAAACATAATAACAATGATCTAGGACCTCTTTTCTTCCTCCTCTATGTTTTCTCAAGTCCGTACCTGAAGGTTTGTTTAGTGGTTTGTAGATCAATACTGAAATATCAACTCCTCTCATACAAGATAACCCAGAATGGATTTTCATGAAAAAAATATTTTTGTAATTTGGGGTGAATATGCTGATTTTCAGAAAGTCACTCTCCGATCACGATCTGGTCTGAATGAAAACCAGTTGGTAGGAACAACTTCCTGTCCTGCCTGCCGTGATCGCGTGTGAAATCTGGCACAGCTTCAGCGTTGCCGCGGCATGCTGCTCACGCCAAGTCCTCCGGTGCTGCAGGTAGATGCTACCCAGGTACAAATTAATGAGCTGTTGTGCAGAACTTTATAGGCGTTTGGATTCATTTGAGTCAGGTGTGATGGAGCAGGAATACAATAGAAACCTGCAAAACTGCAGCCCCCATGGGACTGAAGTGAACAGCCTATGCCAAGGGCTCTGATAGTATGTATATGCCCTGTCCAGAGATTTAATGTCACAGTCATGAGCATGACTGCAAATAGTCCTCCTCTCTCTTTAATAGCCACCCTCCCTCCGCAAAGCTCCTGTCTCACAATATCACTCTTGTACATGCCATTGTTTTCCTGATTGCTTCTTGTACATTTGAGTCTGGCCTAAGGGATAACATCGATTAGGAAAGGACTACAGTCAATTTATGTCTTTTTTCCTTTTTTTTTCTCTCTCCCTGAACCACATTCTGTTCCAAGAGCTATTCCTGAACCACTGAAGCCAATTAATGTCCAAACAGATGTGCAACGCCGAGAGCTAAGCTTTGCCGCAGGGTAAACCAGCCTGAATCCAATCTCCTGGACAGAATTACATTTCCACCATCATAGCCCTGTACCTGCTGACCTGCTCTCACGTCAGAAGACAGCTGACAGCTTTTCTGAAGTCATATGTTGCGTGATTGGTGTGGAATATCTCTGCATTGTGATTTAGTGAAAACACTGTAACTGATTTAGGCTGATCAGTACTCGGATGAGACTAAAAAAGGTGGAAAAGCTGGAATGTTTTAATGAGAACTTTGTAAGCTTTAGGATTCTCTGTATGTAAATATGATGATTATTCTGATTACAGTTGGTTGAGAATGGAGCCAGAGATGCAAACACAGAAAAATGAAATACCTGAGGCAAAAGTGGAACTTTACACTTGAAAGTGGAAAGCATTACTTATGCATTAGGTATGTCTTTGAAGAACCCAAAACATGCATATTTCCTTACCACACAGCCCCCCAAAAATAATACAGATATAATCAATTATTCATTTGTAAATGTTTATTTCACTTCAAAAACAAGCCTGACATGGGCCTTGATGTTGGAAAAATTGTTCCTGCTGAAACCTTCATTCACATGCTCCAACTGGAAGCTTCTGCCACAGCTTGAAGTTGAAAACCTGGTGCACAGTGTGAGTTACAGCAACTACAGAGAAACACATACAGTCAGGCCATATTTGTAACAGATTTAAATGTTATCACATTTTCTTGTGTTGAAAGATTTCACCTTGCCAACGAGAAAAGTCATCACCAAAAAAAAAAAAAAAACACTACGATTTGGTTGGACCACCTTTAGCTTTGATTCCAGCAGCTTCTCTTTGTTTCCATAAGCTCCTGCAATGTCAAAAGATTTATTTCTATCTATCTAGTCTTGCTTACATTGTTTATAGGGATGTTCCAATGCCATTTTCTTCTGTCCGATACTGATTCCGATACCTGGGGTTTAGGTGTCTGCCGATACCGAGTACGGATCCGATACCAGTGTTATTTTATTAAGAGGTCTATGAATTCTATTTCATTCTTCAGGGTCATGTGACAGTGACATGGATCTGATGGACAAGAGACTGATAAAATTTTGCTATTGCTAGTGCGTCCATTAACAATACTTCGGGTTAAATATAAGATGAACCACGAATCTCTAGTTTCCTCCTTCTCAGATGAATAATAAACAAGCACAACAAGAAAGACGGCGCTAGCACCAGAGAAGCCGATCAGCTGCTCACCGGCAGCCTAAACAACCGCAGAGCAAGGAGAAGCATATTAGTACAGAACTGCAGGAAACAGTTTTTTCTTTTTCTTTTTTAAATGAAAGAGTACGAGTGTTGAACCCTCTCACCAGGAAAGTGTGGGAGATAAGGGAGTGTTAAAGAACTAACGCAATTAATTACATAAATTAGTTCCTGCTGTTAACGTGTTATTTTTGACAGCCTTAATATTTATTTATAGAATTCATGTTTTATTAAGATTTATTAACATTTATTATCATGATGGCCAAAGACCTGTTTTAATTATTGAGTAAATAAACTCAAAAAAGAATTTCTTTTAAAAACTATCTTGAAATTGGACGTACAGTGAATGTTTTCCACAAAGAACTGAGGTTGTTAATCCAGGACAATAAATTCAAATAAATTTCTGGCTTTCTTATGCAAATTCCTCATGTTTTTCAAAAGCGTCCGTTATTGCTGTGGTTTGTTGTGCATTTCCTTTAAGGCAACAAACTCAACCCAAATAATTCATACAGTCGCTGCTGGTAAGTTTGTCAGCGTTCATGTCGCCTCTGGAAACTTCAGCTCTGCATATTATGTATGTCGCTGCTTTGCTAGCTGGATTTTCTAATGAGTAATGATGCCAAATTACTAACATACCATTAATGCTAAATGTTAGCACAACAGTGACTCACATGCAGCTGCTTCTCCGCCTACCAAGTCAAAACAAAGGTCACACAAGACTGCACAACTTCCTGTGTCTGGTTGTGTGGGGCAGGAAACAAACAATTATGATTCTGTTTCCATGGTATTGGATGGTGTTTAGACAGAAATACTCGCTGATACTGATCCCCTTTCCTTTGGTAGGATCGGTAGGATCTGATGCTAGTATTGGTATCGGCCGATCCCTAATTTTTTATCAAGATCTTGTATTGATGATGGGAGAGTCCAGCCACTTCACAAAGCCTTCCCCAGCACATCCTAAAGATCCTCCATGGGGTTTAGATCTGAACTCTGGTGGCCGATCCATGTGTGAAAATTATGTCTCCTGTTCCCTGAACCACTCTTTCACAATCTGAGCCCCATGAATCCTGGCACTGTGCCGTCAGGGAAGATGGAATAACCTGCTCATTCAGTATATTCAGGTGGTCAGCTGACCTCATTTTTTTGGACACATAATGTTGTTTAACCTAGACCTGAACCCAGACCTGAACCTAAACCTGCACCTAGACCTGAACCTAGACCTGAACCTAAACCTGACCAACTGCAGCAACCCCAGATCATAGACTGCCCCCACAGGCTTGTACAGTAGCACTAGGTATGATGGCTGCATCCTTTCATCTACCTCTCTTCATGCCATGATGCTCCATTACTTTGGAACAGGGTCAATCTGGACTCATCCGATCACATGACCTTCTTCCATTGATCCAGAGTCCAGTCTTTATTCTCCCTAGCAACCTAAAGCCTTTTTCTCCAGTTAGCCTCACCGATTAGTGGTTATCTTCTGGCTCCACAGCTGTTCAGTCCCTTGAGTTCCTTCACATTGTTCATGTGGAAATTTTTTAACTTTCACTATTAAACACCATCTTGAGTTATACTGTTCTGATTCCAACAAAATGTTTAACTGATCACTGATCACCATCATTCAGGATGTTTTTCTGACCACATTTCTTCCTGGAAGACGATGGTTCCCCACCATCCTTCCAGTTTTTAATAATGTGTTGGACAGTTCTGAACCTGGTTTTAGTAGTTTCTACATCTCCTTAGATGTTTTCTCTGCTTGATGCCAGTGATCTTTCCCTTCTTAAATAGACTAACATCTTCTCCACAACCACGGATGTGTCTTTTCATATGGTTGTTTAAGAAATCAGCTGCTCATTGCATCAGTTGAGGTTAAATAACTTGTTGCTGCTGAAAGATAATTGTCCATGCAGGAATTATCCAATAGGAGGCTCTGAACTGTTTGCCTAGTTAAATTCAGGTGGCCACTTTTTTTCTTCTTCTTCTTTTGTTTCTTGGCCAGTGTATGACCCCTCTAGAGTTAAAGTGAAAACATGGAATATACTAAACAGAACTCACAGAACAAGCATCATTAACTTGCTTCAGGTTTGATGGCAAAAAAAAAGTTCATAAGGCATGTTAATAAATTAATCAGAAGAATTACTGAAAAATACAAAAAAAAAAAAGAAAAAAAGTAGTGAACAGACCCAGCTGATAATTAGGGAAATATAATTTTTACAGTATTTAACACTTTGAAACTTTATATTCACCAACTTATTTCATTTTTATGTTGACAAACCAAACAAAATAATCCTCTGCTGAACTTTAGGCCTAAGTGGAGGCTGAACCTCTGATAAATTATTGATGCATCACACACTAAAGCTGTAGATGACGTCCTGATTGTCTGCAAAAGATAAATAAAAACATCTGTAGCTAAAAAATTAGAATGAAAGTTCTCATATCTGTCTGCAGCTACATTATTATTACTTTGAATGCTTTCAGCACTGCAACCTCCTGATTAGTGGGACTTTTTCTGTTTGGAAATTTCAGCTCCAAGGGGAGGAGGAGAATAAAAATCAGCCACTGAAGTTCATAATTAAGCTTCATTCCAAACACAATGGATGTTTCCCAGCTCAAAACTGCATTAAGTTTCTCTTGTAGGAAGAGTATAAGTTGTCTGAGCTATAAAACAGTCCATCCTTATAATGTAACACACCAGGTGGCATACCCAGGGTAGACTTTTTAAATTTTTAGATATTTATTAGTGGGAACAGTCATTTACCTGGGCAAGCCTCAGGTGGCCAAGTGCAAGTGAATGCAGCATGCTTTGATCATAATCCAGGATTCACGCAGGGGGTGATAATATTTGTCTGTAAAATTGTTTACATCTTATAAAAAGGGTGTAAAAGCTATAAAACCATCAGATGTAACACCTGTGCAAAGTTAATCATGCTGAAGAAACATAAAACTTTCTTTCCATTATCAGTGAAGCAGTCTCTGACTCATTAAAACCTGTAGTAGTGATGGAAGGTCCAGCTATTGTCAAAGATTTGACTCTTATGATTCACAAATGGTTCTTCATTTAGTATTACATCACTGAACTCTCGGTTCCACCCAAGGCGGAAGCATCGGGAAAGTTAGCGTTGCAGCTACGCCGAGCGCTCTGCCTGGCATCCAGTCCCACCAGGAGCATTTCAGAGCACAGCATCTCTGCCGCAACTGGATTCTCCAATTCACTCTATCACACAAGGATTGCAAAATTGCACAATGGTTGGTGCACTGATTGGCATTTAAGGAGTTTAAACAGATGGGGTTTAAGTTCTGATTTAAAAAGCGGAAATTAATAAATTTTGCACAGGTCAGGATGAAGTGAATTCCAGTATTAGGGAGCAGACCGCCTGAACGCTCTGCCCCCCAATGGAAGTGAGATGAGCAGAGGGGATAATGAAAAGTAGAGGATCTGAGAGCAGGTACGGAAATGTGGAGAAGGTTGGAAAGGTAAGGAGGGGCGAGATTGTGGACAGCCCTGTAGGTAAGTACTAACATTTTTAAATTAATGTGGTTTGTGATGGGAAGCCAGTGGAGCTACTGCAGAATAAGTGTGATGTGAGGGGTCAATATGAGGTTCTGGTGATGATGTGATGGGTGGATGGGGTCCTGGTGATGATGTGATGGGTGGATGGGGTCCTGGTGATGATGTGATGGGGGGATGGGGTCCTGGTGATGATGTGATGGGGGGATGGGGTCCTGGTGATGATGTGATGGGTGGATGGGGTCCTGGTGATGATGTGATGGGGGGATGGGGTCCTGGTGATGATGTGATGGGGGCATGGGGTCCTGGTGATGATGTCATGGGTGGATGGGGTCCTGGTGATGATGTGATGGGTGGATGGGGTCCTGGTGATGATGTGATGGGCGGATGGGGTCCTGGTGATGATGTGATGGGCGGATGGGGTCCTGGTGATGATGCGATGGGCGGATGGGGTCCTGGTGATGATGCGATGGGTGGATGGGGTCCTGGTGATGATGTCATGGGTGGATGGGGTCCTGGTGATGATGTCATGGGTGGATGGGGTCCTGGTGATGATGTCATGGGTGGATGGGGTCCTGGTGATGATGTCATGGGTGGATGGGGTTCTGGTGATGATGTGATGGGTGGATGGGGTTCTAGTGATGATGTGATGGGTGGATGGGGTTCTAGTGATGATGTCATGGGTGGATGGGTTCCCATGATGATGTCATGGGTGGATGGGGTCCTGGTGATGATGTCATGGGTGGATGGGGTCCTGGTGATGATGTCATGGGTGGATGGGGTCCTGGTGATGATGTCATGGGTGGATGGGGTCCTATGATGATGTCATGGGTGGATGGGGTCCTATGATGATATTTTGTTTGAGAAAATTAAAAGAGAACCAGGACTTTATTTCATAAAGACAGTCAACAGGGGGATGAAGGTGGTAGGGCGGAATCAGGTTTGGAGCACAGATAGAGCTGGGTGTCATCTGTGTGGCAGGGATGTTTCCTTAAGATATGGCTGGGGGGAGTATATAAATGAGGAATAGCAGGGGCCCCAGGATAGAACCCTAAGGCATGTAAGAAACTAACATGCACATTTTAGGATTATTGAAGGAAGGACCCAGAAAAAATTTCATCCAGAAACACTTGACATTTAATCTCAACACAGATTGTCTAGCTTCACCTAAACTCAACGCCACCGAGTTACCACCAAAAGCAAAGTACAATGTCTTTAGTATTCATAATATTTAATACTTTGTCATTTTGTTTCTTTGGATGAATCATTAAGCATTTAATCAGCTAAGTAATTATTCATTTAGCTGATAAAAGTCCAAAGGAGCATAACATTTACATAAAAAAAACATGATTCTAAAATGGGAATAAGCATTATTAGAGCGCGCTAGGCTTGTGTTAGGTAGATGTAAGGAATAATCTGCACTGGAGCAGTGGAAAGTTCTGGACCAATTCTTCTGATCAAGTTAAAATTAACATTAAGACTTGCATCATTTTCCACACATCCAACTTTTTTCTGTCATTAGTAACTGACTTATCTATTAGTAATTACTCTTTAAATCACGGGGAGTAGTAGCACCTAAATAGCATGGATGGAAGTCAGCAGATAAAGTGACACAGCAGGCCATAACAAGGCTATTTCGGTCGGCAAGACAGTTCATTTTCTCCGTGAATGTTTCATTCCACAATTCATCTCTGACACATAAATTGTATTTGAGCTGGATCTTCCAAGGGCTAAAGTGAAGTCCCTCCTCTGCAATGTTAAATGACCTCTGGAACAATTTGATTATGATGTCTTTCTGACAGACAGATTTATCACAGGAGCAGAGCCATGTAATGGATATGAGCACAGCCCTGGTGACAGGAGAGAAGACGGTGGGAGAGAGCGATGAGGAATAGAGAAATAGAGGCAGGAGAGAATGGACTCTAACCTCAGCCATGTAATCCACTTACATGTGTGTGACATGATAAATAAATGACAAATGGCTCATTTTTCCAAAGCTGTAGTAAATGTAAATCATGGTTTTAAAGTAGCCGCAGCATGTTAACTGCTGGATCCTGGAAGACCACTTTTATCACAAAACTGTGATCACTAATTACATTTATGACCCCATTTGAATCAAGAGTTGTGACAGCTGGTGAGTTCCTTACTGTGCTGGTATTAAGGGTGTGCAATAGGATCAATATGATGTCAATATGATATCACATGATAGATAGAAACAAAACTTTGATATACAGAATTTCAAACTGTAGAAACTAAACTTTAATATTCTTCATGTCAAAGTTTAATTTCTATAGTGTTGTCCTATGAAAAGATATAATGAAATATTAGCAAAAATGTGAGGGGTGTACTCACTTCTGTGAGATACTGTATATTAGGCTGTCAAATGGTTAAATTTTAAATCAGATTATAAAAAATATTAATCATGATTTGTCACCCACCATTCGTGACTATGCCTGAAATTAGCTTGTTTTTACTGCAAGCCAGTGCATAGAAATATTTAGTGTTAACTGACCTTCTCTTGGGTAAATATCAGATGTCAAAGGGTCAGTTAATGCAGCATGTAATGTACTCCTATATGTTGTTCTGCATCATCTCTACCATGTTGTAGATCATAATGCAGAATTCATACAACATCATCTCAGTGCTAAAACACCATCATCCTCCACTGTGTCCATGTGTTGTTCCATCAGTCTTCTTTTTATCCTTCCATAGAGTCAGCAGGCTCATCTTTTCCATCTTGCCTCTAGACGCCTGCACATCCCACCGTCATAACAGAGAAATGACGGATGTATTGGGCTTGTTATGCTGCACATTAGTTGCCTTAAAAATATTAACGCAGTTAATTACGTAAATTAGTTACCGCTGTTAAAGCGTTATTTTTTACAGCCCTAATCTATCTTTCCATCTATACAGACAGACAGAGTTGAGTTTTAAAAGGCCCTTTATTTCAGGCTACACAAGCAAAGGAAAATGATTCACATACAACAACAAAAAAATGGAGGAAAAATCAAAAATTGAAAACCAAACAATTATCCGTAACTGAACGTTCTGCAGACCCCATAATTCCATAAATTCCTCCAACCTGTTTGTGAGTTTAAAGAAATCAAATTCCACCCTGAGCCGAGCAGTAACCTGATGAAGACCAGGAGAAACTCCTCTGACCCTTGACCCTTGATCCTGTTCCTTCTGGTCTTCCAAATGGCTAACTTAGCCTCGCCGAAAATTAAATTTGACAGTGAGTGAACAGATTTTTTACATGCAGAGTACCAAGGACCAAAAACAAAACAACTAAAACAAAACTGTTCTCCAAACCCCTGAACCAAACCCCTCAAAAGCTCAAATAAACCCATCAGCCATGAACACCGAACAAAAAGATGGTGAACCGTTTCTAACTGGGAACAAAAAGGAGACCCAGGCCCCGTGTTAGGATCAGGGTGTACCAGGTACCTGTTAGTGGCTATGGCCCCGTGCACAACCCTTCACTGAAGATCACCAGACTGTTTATCAATGGTGTGTTTGTACAGGAACCGCCAACAGACTTTAGGGGATACCCCAGAGCCAAAAAAACTCAGTCCACCTCGACCCCCTGACAGCCGCCAGAGAGCTTAGGTTTGAAACCTTCATGCTGATGAGGTAGAGGGCCCTCTTTCCCAGCCCTTCAAACTCACCAAGCTCTGGTGTCTGAAAAGTCAGTAAAAGCTCCTGGTTCTCCTCCCACTGATCTATAGCAGGAGAAACTACCAGAGAGGGGAAAACATACTCATCATCCCACTGCTCAGAATACGGTTCTCAGCAAACTCTTAGTGGTTCTGGTAAAGAAGCACAGACTCTTGTACCAGCTAAGCAGTCTGTCCAAATGTATCCGCAGCAGACTGGCCGGAGTAGAAACCGAGTATATATATATATATATATATATATATATATATATGTATGTACGTATGTATGCATCCATGTATGCATGCATACATGCATGGATGGATGTATGGATGGATGGAAGGATGGATGGAAGGATGGATGGATGGATGGATGGATGGATGGATGGATGGATGGATGGATGGATGGAAGGAAGGATGGATGGATGGATGGATGGATGGATGGATGGATGGATGGATGGATGGATGGATGGATGGATGGATGGATGGATGGATGGATGGATGGATGGATGGATGGATGGATGGATGGATGGATGGATTTGTAAGCTCGACACACCGCAAGATGTTTTGACATCTCTGCAGAAGAAGAACTCCCAGGTTTTGAAAGGCTGAATGTGCCACTATTCAAGACAGTAGACAAAGAACAGTACAAGCATTTTTAAAATGTCACCGCTGAGGCTTAAATCCTCTACATTCACCACATCTTCCTGTCCTCACTGTCAGCACTTGGCTGAACTCCTTAACTCTACGTACAGTGGAAATACAAGAAGACTGGCCCCTGTGACATTTGTTTGAAGACCTTTGTGATGTCTGGAACCATCGCGCTATTGATGGGGGATGCGTGTTAACTGTACCACCAATGGAGACCTCGCCAAGGCAACAAGTGCTGATATTATTCTTGAGCCTCAACCTTCCTATCAATCATGTTTTCCGAGTGTTTCCAGTGAGACTTGGGAGGACAGAGGTGAGTTGAATAGGAGAAGTGTGGGCAGCCTGGGGGCGGCTTATCTGTCTGATAGTGCATCAGGACAGGAAAATCATTTTACTGGACCTGACAGAGCTCTCACTTTGCCTGTCTTTGACATGGGAAGCTGTCAAGCTGGCAAAGCTCACAGATTTGTTTTGTATTGCCAGACCCTTGAATATCACTCGCAAACTGAAGGGGAAACAAGAATTTTAAAGGAAACGTATGTCAGCACAAAGCTCCTGTGAGTTGGAGAGAATGTGCTTATTGCATGTTATGTTATTCATGATATGAAGAAAAAAGAAAATGGGTCTTCTTTATGTCTATATACACACAGACAGACAAATATCAGCAGAACTAAGGACAAAATATTTAGTGGGATGGGGATGTGGCTGTTTCTGGTGCAAATAAAACCACAGAATAACACCAAATAGTGGAAACTATCTCAAGGCCACAAACAACAACAACAAATCCAAATGTCTTGGACTGCGAAGGTTTATGCAAACACAGCGGCATCATGAACAGCACATTCCTGCCAGACAGGCTTTTACTGACCTCGTCTGAGAATATGAAAAAGCTTTTATAAAGCTCTGTAAAAACACGAGAACAGACCAAATGAAAGTTTTCCTTTTACTCAACACAGCCATGACAGAATAAGTCAGACTGACATTTAAGGTCACATGCCCAAGCAACACAGCTGTAACAGTAATATTTCAGATATATCAGGAAATAAAGGCTGTGCAGTTTCACTGGGTGTTCAGCTGTCATTGGCGATGAATAAAAAAAGTCCTCTTATCCTGTCGTCTCCCATCAAAACTGAATTCCCAGCTCAGGTTTTTCTGTGAAATATTCACCCATCCATTTGACTATCAATCAGTCCATCTGTTTTATCAGTGATGTTTTATTTACACACACAAGAAAACACATTTTAGTTTCTTGATCAGTGACTGCTGTGCAATAATCAGTAACATAGTAAACATGATAATGATATGAGCATCAGAATGGAAGGATAAATAGTTAGAAAATCAGATAAAAACAGAAAAAAGGTCCATTCTCTCCTAATCAGCTTTATCATATGTCTGCTTTACTTTACTCTGCTCACTGCAGCCCGTCCAAGCTGACCCTGAGTGGGAAGAAGGTAGATCATAAACAGTACAATGTCATGGTTGCTGCCTGCACTTCCCTAATCAGGCTCATCTGCTCCACCTGGAGCCGCCCTGATTGCCAAACCATTGTCACCTGTCCCCCACTCCTTTTAAACCCTCTCCTGTTCAGGCTTCCTTGCCAGATGGTCAACTACTCTTCTCTTGTTGATATCCAGTCTTCCTCTTGTCTTGTCCTAGATTCCTGTTGCCGACCCTGATACGTACCTTGGACCCCCTGCTGACATATCCCCAGTTGGATCTTCTTGCCTGCTGCTTATTTGGATACAACCTCTGTTTCGGACTGACTACTGAACTCTGCCTTCCCCAATAAGTATCTTAATACTTATAAGTATAAGTAGTAAGTATAAGTATCCTCTCGCCTCAATGTTATGACCATTGCCTGCCTGACCCTTGCCTTTCTGTGGATTGTGGACCACCACTGTTTCCTCCTGGGATCCCCCTGATTCTGGATTCCTTGCCCTCCAATACTTACAGGGCTCTACTGCCCCCTCTCTGCGTAACCACTACAATACTGCATCTGCATCCCTGTTGTTCAATAAATCCTGTTTTTGGTCTTGCCTTTTATTCTAGTGTGTGTGGCTGATTTCCCAGGTCTTCTGGAGTGAACCATTAGAGTACCATCTGGTCAACATGGACCCGTCACCCACACACGAGTGCCAAGAAACTCAGAGTATTTGATCCCGTTCTACTGGAGAGAGAAGCAGCACGTGGGTTGTTAAAACTAGCTAAAAGTAGTTAAAACTAATCTAAACTAGCTGTTTAGATTGGTTGTTAAAACTAATCAAATATGTTGCGTTTTAATGTTAAAAGTTCATTTAAAAAGCCAGATGGAAACAATTACTTTTTCAAAGAGTCTTGTCCCTGGACGTCTGCTTCCAACGCGTTAGAAAGGCATCCAGCATGTCCTGGGCCTTTCCTGGGGCCTCCCCCCCAGTGGGACCTGGCAGGAACGCCTCAGCAGGAAAGCATTCAAACCAGGTGCCTGAGCCACTTCATCAGGCTCAGTGTGGAGGAGCAGTGGCTCTTGTCTGAGTCTCCCCCACTTTACCGAGCTTCTCCCACTAAAACTGCTCAATGCAGTAAATGTCTTTGAAGTACGGAGAGAAAATTGACTCAGTATCATTGTGCATGTGTAACACATGGTTTTTAAACCGTGTAAACAACATGGTTTACAAGCTTTACAAACCAAGTGGTACACATAGAACTACACAAAGTTACACACAAATTAGGTTACAAACAAATAACTAAACATTTCAGCCACAGTTACAGGATGTTTTTTTAATTCAGAATTTATGAATTGTTTAATTGTCATTAATTAAGTATTTTCCTTAATTCATTTGAAAGCTGTGATGAATCTGATTAATTTTTTATTATTTGACAGCCCTAATGAAAACTTATTTTATTTTATTTATTCATCCTGTTTTCTGTTATTATCTTGAGAGGTGGGGTATCAATAAGCTGATTAAGAAAAGAAAAAATGAAACAGCTGAAGGTAAAGGGTTTAGCTTTAAGGATCTGTCCATGGTGCTGAAGTGGATGCAGTCTGAAGCCATGCGGTTAGCTACTGTACACTATTCCTACTGTTCTCTCTTACTTCAGCCTCTAGAACACTGAACTTGGCTGCTTGAGACAACAGGTTAATAGAGTTCCTAATTAAATCTTCTAATTCAAATATAAAAATTAAATAAAACTGTGGTTGTGTAGCCTTCTCAGCTTGCTGGTCCAAATTGTCATTAATTAACAGGGAGCATGATTGACAGTGAACAAGATTCTTTGGCTCCTATCGTAGAGACTTTTGGCCGATATAAATTCTGGCAGAGTGCTCAAGCTGGCAAGATGTGTTCTTCCCTGGGTAAGCTAAATAATCGACCGAGTGGATCAACGCACTCCCAGAGGACCAAAGCCAGTTCTGATATGATCAAACTCAATGCAGATGCTCACTGTTGACACACACACTACTTTTAGTATGTCACCAGCAGCTTTAACACATGTAAGTTAAGTTCTGTTGAATAGAATTAACCTACATTTACATTCTGACTGCAATGTCTCTGAAATTTTATTTATAGATGCACTACGTAACTTTCCAACCTTAAAACTCTGCGTTCCAGATTCATTTGATGGTAGTGACATCTATTATGTACAGATGAAAATCCAGATAACCCAGCTTTTCACCATCACTTAAATGCACCATGTACGCACGAATCTGTGAAGCACCAGGAAGCATTAAAAGCCTCAAAAACCCCTCATGCACTTGTAAACTGATCTGTATATGAAAGCAGTTTTGTCTGTGCATAAAAGGCAATTTGTTCACGTGTAATGATTTTTCTGTGAGGTTGAGGGTAAAAATTTTTGTTTGTGCATTTTTGTAATTTGTGCGTGTGCAAATTTATTTTATATTCAAAGTGCTTTAAATAAAACATTAAAAGCATCATAGCGGGGTGCAGGAAGCAATAAAAAATGCATTAAAAACAAACTTTAAAAGAAATAAAAGAGATTATATAAAATCAGAGAGAAAAAATAAAATTGATCAATAGATAACAGAATTAACAGTTGTTCTGATAAAAGGCAGCAAAATAGAAAGTTTTAACTCTGATGTAAAACTGCTGAGTCAGCAGACCTGCAGTTTTCTGGGAGTTTGTTCCAGATGTGAGGAGCATAAAAACTGAACGCTGCCTCTCCACGTTTAGTTCTGACTCTGGGAACAGAAAGTAGACCTGACCCTGATGATCTGAGGGATCTGGTTGCTTCATAACAAACCAGAAGATCCTGAATGGATTCTGGTCCTAAACCATTCAGGTCTTTGTAAACTAACAGCAGGATTTTGAAGTCAGTTTTTTTGACAGACAGGAAGTCAGTGTAAAGATCTGAGGACTGGAGTTCTAGGATCTACTTTCCTAGTCTTAGTGAGGACTGGAGTTCTAAAATCTACTTTCCTGGTCTTAGTGAGGACTGGAGTTCTAGGATCTACTTGCCTGGTCTTAGTGAGGACTGGAGTTCTAGGATCTACTTTCCTGGTCTTAGTGAGGACTGGAAGTCTAGGATCTACTTTCCTGGTCTTAGTGAGGACTGGAGTTCTAAGATCTACTTTCCTGGTCTTAGTGAGGACTGGAGTTCTAGGATCTACTTGCCTGGTCTTAGTGAGGACTGGAGTTCTAGGATCTACTTTCCTAGTCTTAGTGAGGACTGGAGTTCTAGGATCCATTTTCTTGGTCTTAGTGAGGACTGGAGTTCTAAGATCTACTTTCCTGGTCTTAGTGAGGACTGGAGTTCTAAGATCTACTTTCCTGGTCTTAGTGAGGACTGGAAGTCTAGGATCTACTTTCCTGGTCTTAGTGAGGACTGGAGTTCTAAGATCTACTTTCCTGGTCTTAGTGAGGACTGGAGTTCTAGGATCTACTTGCCTGGTCTTAGTGAGGACTGGAGTTCTAGGATCTACTTTCCTAGTCTTAGTGAGGACTGGAGTTCTAAGATCTACTTTCCTGGTCTTAGTGAGGACTGGAGTTCTAGGATCTACTTGCCTGGTCTTAGTGAGGACTGGAGTTCTAGGATCTACTTTCCTAGTCTTAGTGAGGACTGGAGTTCTAGGATCCATTTTCTTGGTCTTAGTGAGGACTGGAGTTCTAAGATCTACTTTCCTGGTCTTAGTGAGGACTGGAGTTCTAAGATCTACTTTCCTGGTCTTAGTGAGGACTGGAAGTCTAGGATCTACTTTCCTGGTCTTAGTGAGGACTGGAGTTCTAAGATCTACTTTCCTGGTCTTAGTGAGGACTGGAGTTCTAGGATCTACTTGCCTGGTCTTAGTGAGGACTGGAGTTCTAGGATCTACTTTCCTGGTCTTAGTGAGGACTGGAGTTCTAGGATCTACTTTCTTGGTCTTAGTGAGGACTGGAGCAGCAGCGTTCTGGACCAACTGCAGCTGTCTGACGGACTTTTTAGGGAGACCTGAAAGGACAGCATTACAGTAGCCCAGTCTACTAAAGATAAATGCATGGACCAGTTTTTCTAAATCCTGCTGAGTCATCAGTCCTTTAGTCCTCCAGATGTTCTTTGAGTGGTAACAGGCCGACTTCATAGCCATCTTAATATAACTGCTAAAATCCAGGTCTGAGTCCAGGACTACTCCCAGGTTTCTGGCTTGGTTATAAGTTTTAAACTTTGCTGTTTGAAGCTGAGAACTGACTTCTAATCTTTCTTATTTGGCTCCAGAATCTATTATTTCAGTTTTATCTTCATTTAACTGAAGGAAGTTCTGGCACATCCGATCTTTAATCTGATCCAGGCAGTTGATCAGAGTCTGGATCGGACTGTAGTCTCCTGGTGAGATGGTTATGTAGATGTGTGTGTCATCGGCATAACTGTGGTAACATATTTAGTTGTTTTTCATAATGTGAGCGAGTGGCAGCATGTAGATGTTGAACAGCACTGGTCCCAGGAAGGAGCCTTGGGGAACTCCACAGGTTATTTTGCTTTGCTCAGATTTACAGTTACCTTTAGACACAAAGTAGTCCCTGTCTTTTAAATAGGACTCAAACCAATTAATAGCAGTGCCAGAAAGTCCGGCCCAGATTTTTAGCCGCTCTAATGAGATGTTCTGGTCGACCATTAAAGTTTAGAAAATTTTATTCAGAAAGAATAAAGCCTTTTGTCTGATTGAATTTTTTATTTGTTTCGTCTGAATAAACCTGGTGAAGTGTTTTAAGTGTTAATATTTTTTTTTCAGTGTGACATTCATCTGTATTCAGGGCATTGATTGTGCTCCCTTGCAATCCACAAGCCACATAAATGACTTCTTAAATCTGGTAAAGACCAGAAGTAAAAGCAGTTCCTAAAAGTAAATCATGGAAGAGAAACAAACCAACTTTCCATGTTTATTTGACATACACATCGCAACGACATCAAAGTGAAAATGGGAACTTGTGATCACCAGTTAATCAGGCATGAACTACAACAAAACTCAGCTTTTAGATGTCAGCAGGCTCGTTGCAGAAGGACAAATTTTCTTGCTGAATTTTGACCACAACCAATGTATTACATTAAAAAAACATCTGATTAAACATGTCAGCAATGCTCAATAAACTTATATACTAGAATGAACCCAATTTTACATCTTTTCTGGCTCATCATCTGAATACTTGAAGGAATTATCTGCTCATTTGATGCCTTGATGTAGAAGTCTAACCACTTTCTAAGAAAATGCCTCCAGTGTCTGCACCATCTCATTATATTTTAATCATAATGAAATATTCAACTGTAAGTTGCAAATCTTCTTACATGGGTTTCTGTTGTAACCTCAATAAGTCATTGTCATTAATGTTCCACTGAGGAAGACCAGAGAGTGCTTACAAGTTAACATCTCCAGAGCTGATGTTAATGATTCTGTCACCAGCACATGTACCCATGAGGAGTAAACACACACTTTAAAAAACAAACATGTTGCTGATGGGGCCCGATATCATCAGCAGCCTTTGGATTATTGCTGCATGTTCCCTTTCCCTTTAACCAATTTATATATTTATAGAAAAAGCAGAACACAAACCTAAGAAATCTCTTCTTCTCATGACTCTGAATCAAAAGGCGGCAGACAGGAAGCTTCCATCATTAGATTTATTTACAAGATCAATAATAATTACAAAGAAAAAGCAGTTTTATGCTCATATATACAGTATATGCTCAGTGAAAAGTTTGAAGAGAAAAGACCTAGAACTCAGATTTTTAAAGTCCATATATCCAGATGTTTCTATTGCTGCGAGTGATCGTTGTGATGTTGAAGCATCTTTATTCCAAAAAGGGAATAAAAAAACAAAACAGGAAAGCATTTATTTGTTTGCTAAGCAACACAGAATACTGTTAAAAAAAATAAAAGGTGGCATGTCTGAATGGGTAGGTAGAAGTCTAGGAGGGGGTACCCAAGTCCACTGCTTTAGAGCTACTATCCTGCTGCTTTCAGATGCATCCCCTCTTCAACACACCTGAATCAAATGGCTGAATTTCCTCAATCGCATGTCATTCAGCTCTGCAGAGAACTGGTAATGAGCCATTTATTTGATTCAGGTGTGTTGGAAAAGGGATGCATCTAAAAAGTTCCAGGATAGAAGCTCTAAGACTTATCTAGACTAACATTTTTAAGTTTTATGAAAATCAAGCAGAGAAAATGTCCCTGGAATAAACAGAAACAGTTAAAAGTAAATCAATTTTAAATAATTATTCTACCAAGAAAACTGAATAATTTTCTGACAGAAATGGACATAGTAAAACTTCCACAACCACACAAATCTCCCAACCACATTTCTCAAAGAACATCAGACTGTTCATGCATTTTAAACAGACTTTGACGTCTGAACTCAGGAATTATCCATCTTCGTCCGTCCTTGGTGGCCGAAGCATTCTGCCATGCTGACTCAATCTGACATTTTACTAAACTATGACCCTCTGCTGATTTTCCTTTCTTCCACAATCAACCTCATGTATCACTGACAGCCATCATTCAAAACATATAACAGGGTTTTTTTTTTTCAAGAGCTCACATCTCTGGAAAATTGGGCACTGTATAATATAAGTATATATATTCTCTATATATTCTCATTTTTTGCATTGACAGTTTTATAGGCTTTCAGCTAAATATAATTTTATCACTTGACCGCTGAGGTGAGACTTAAAATTGATATCCTGCAAATCACTGGTAGTAATTGCATGTTTGTGAAATGGCTTTTGTGACATTTCAGCATATCACAGCATGCCATTAAGCGAGGCTGTGACTGCATCCATCATCAGGAAGCACATTATCACACACCTGCATTACACTGCATAACAAGACATAAACATGCATCAGCTAATGACCACACAAAATGAGCCGATGCACACCCAAGTCTGCAATCCAGTGATGAAAAAGTCCCTTAAAGATCACATCTTCACTCCCAGATACCAAAAACAGATAAACTTAAATATCAGCTGATGTTTTTTGGCAGGCTTCTTGGCTTTAATCCCCGAGTGTTTTCCTTCTCAGAGCCGACAGAGGGACTGCTGACATGGCAGCTGCACTGTGCAGCAGTATGATCGATAGATTGCAATTCATGAGGACGAGCAAACAGCAGTGTGAAATTGTACCCACTTCACCCTCCCAGAAATCATTGTCTTGAAAAAAAGTCAATTAAGTTCAAAAGAAAATGTACAAGAAAATTGATTGAACAGGCAGACACGAACTGTTCAGCTCTGAAGTCGATATGGCAGACTCTGAGCCACAACACTCTACTTCCTAGACAAAATATATAGCTAAGAACAAACTAAATAAGGCTTAGCCTCACAAAGACACTGAATAATAGGATAAAGAGATGCAGCAATCTAACTGTTTGCATAAATAAAAGCCTCTGTGATCAATGAACAGTTTATTTCTTCTAAAGTTTGACATAACGCAGTCATCTTTCCTTTTTTCCATCTTTGTTTTGTATGAAAATGCAATATAATATTAAACTTTTTCTTGTGCAGGAACCAGGGCATGTTTCAAATGTACAGACTTGAGGAGTTTTGAGCTGTTTACCTGCGAACTGAACAACTTCCAGGTTATCATACACATTTTTTACTTCTACCCTCTATAGACGCATTTGTTTTCACCCACAGTTGAGTTCAATGAGCCTAAACAACGAACGGGACAATTACTGATGACTCTGGAGGCATTTCATGACAATAAAGAAGTTTTTCTTTCAAAAGGCTTTTTATGTAACACGCTTCACTTTATCTACAGCATCAACACAAAAACTAAAAATACTCTCAGTCTTAGATGCAAGTACCGCTCATTATTGCATTTTTATCCCTCAACAACTGCTTCCTTAGACAAAACAAAACAATGCTCTGAGGTGATGCAAAAATATGAAAATAAGGCTGCCAACCTTGTATCACGTGTTTCTGCTCAAGCACTTGACAAAATGCTCCTGGTCTGTTCCTCTACCGTTGAGCGGAAGAATGTCCTGAAGTGCTGCCACACATCAGATGTAGTGTTCATGGGCGCAGAATGTGTCATGTTCATTTTGCATGGAATCTGGCTGTCGGAGAGTCTGCTTTATTAACCGCTTTGGCTGACAGCAAGCTGAAAGATGAGGCTGTAGTTGAGCATGTATCATTAGCAGTGGGCTTCTTTGGCACCAACCTGCAAATTTATGAGTCCAAGATGAGGTTTAATGCAAAGATAGAAGAAAAAACAGCAACTGAGGAATAAGATGGTTCATGAAGAAAATCGGATATGATCACATGTGTGTGCCATTTTTGATTGAGCTTGTGATGTATATTTGCAGGATTTGAGGGAAAATTGTAGAAATATGGTCTTAATGTTGCATGTCCAGGTGGAATACTTACCATGTTCAGCCTCAGGCGTGAAGACTGGTATTTCATTCAGAAAACATAGCCTGGTACATTACTGCAGCCTTAAAGTGGACCTGGCTTGTTCATTTCCACTCATGAAATCATTAATCTTAGGCATCGCTAGATAAGCTTTGTACCCCTCATAACTACAAACTGTTTTCTCCTTGGGGGGGATACAACTTCCTGTCTTCTAATTGGATGAATTCCTGGAGGGGGTAAGCTGAGGGATGATGGTGCACACAAACATAAAACCAGTCAGGAGCATGAAAACACCTCAGTCTGAGCCAGAGTCTGAGGCAGAAAATGAAAGTGAACATGACGAACTACCACAACAAAGATTACAGCTGTTTGGTAAATATGTGCAATATAACAACGTAGGCTGCCTTCTATTTCCTCCCCATGTGCACGTTTTTCGGTTCAGTCCCATGTTAGTAGGTACAGATGAGGGAAGGGTGGTAAAATGCTAACTAAGGCAGAAAAAAATCCACTGCAAAGATCAAGAAAGGTACTGATGCTTACACACTCCCAGAGGCATTGCTTGCCAACAGGCAAACCAAACATATGCTTGGGGCCCCATGCCAGAAAGGAGCCCCAGAGGGCCAACCATGTGGACAGATTGCAATGACAGTGGCTGACCAGTGCAGAACTCCCTAAAGGGCGCCACCCCCCACCTCTCAGTCTTGCCACGAATAACGGTTCATCTTATGCAAACAAAGAGCTGAGAAGGGGTTTATCAAAATGAAGATCTGGCAGCAACAAAACAAAGAGATATAAAAAAACAGGAAGAAAAAAGAGATCAAGACAACTGCAGATAAAACAGAAGCTAATTTAGCTCAGAGCAGCTCAGTCTGTCTTCCTGGGGACTACCCGTCAGGAGGCTGAAAATAACAACAGATGACTTGGATACTATCAAATTAAAGCTGTGTCCAGGTAAGTTTAAATGTTAATCAAAGATTATTAAATTACAGAATAGTAAAATCTGTCAAAGAACATTCAAATGTTGCAATTAAAGAATTAAATGCTGTAACAACATCTTTAGGGAAAATATTAACATGTTATTATCATTGTTATAAGTATTAAATATTAGAATAAAAGGCCAATGAATTCTGGTCGGAGGGGCCCCCTGTAAAATTTGGCCTGGGGACCCCAGAGACCCTAGAATCTCCTCTGCACACTCCTGCATTGTTACCTAAGATCAAGTTGCTTTTTTTTTTTTTTTTTTTTTTTTTTTTACAAAATATGTAAAGTGTGTTGTGGTTGGTAGATGTTAACAAATGGACACCGAGTTGCTCAGTGAACAAATGTATTAACACAAAGTACTGTTAGCCCCCATAGCTGCCTTCTCACTCAGTGTCCCCATGTTGTTTGAACTAAAAGTGTTTATACGTCTAATGCGAACACAACACAGCTCTCTGAAACTGTTTCACTTACCACTTGAAGTTCAGACTCATGCCCTTTTAGTGTTGGAACAGCCTTAACTTTCAGCTTCTGTCTCTCTGTCAAGCCAGCATCATAGTGGGCCTGGGTCTGTGAAATGCTGCAAACAAATTCAAACATTTCTCCAACTGGTTTTAGAGACGCTTAAAAGAGCCAGCTTGGCTTCACAATCAAAAAGACATTTTCTTTGAGACATCTGCAAAGCATAAAGTGCTGTGCTTTGAAAAGTAGTGGTAGATCACTTATTCCTTGCAATGCACAAACATCCAACTTTAAAACCATCGTGGTGGATGCCCTGCATGCTGTAGCTGTCTTTGGTGCACACTCCAGTGCTCTTAATAATAATAATATATAATATAATAATAATTTTTACACGTGTGAGTGAAGATTCAAACATGCATTTGACAAAATATCATAACATTTATATTATTAAACAAAAACAGCATCATGTAAACAGATAGCTGCTGGTATAGTGATTGTACTGTCTCTCCGCTCTATGCTCCAGCTCTACAGCTAATGTGCACCAAGCATGCAGTGCGTGGCTAAAGAGGAGGTGCAAGAACAAAACAGTGTCGCAAAAGGGACTTCTTCAAGGTCCGAAAAAAGAGGAGAAAAGGAGTAAGCGGAGAAAAATACGGCGAGACACGTCAGAAAAGTCACTAAATAGCTGACATTTTGATCCATCTGGTGGAGTATAGCATATAAAAGCTAAATAGCTAGCTAGTTAATCACCAGAGCATTGCTTTTAACTGCTAGGTTAGTTAGCTTACTAAAGCTAAGCTTCTTCTGTTTGTGGAATACTGATCCTTAACTTTGATCAAGGCGATTTTTTTCTGCTCTGGGTCACTTCAAAAATGTTTTTTCTTTCAGAAACAACTTTAACAAACGTTTAGCTAATTAAAGACACCGCGTTTGTTTGCTAGAAGACGAGCTAGCATAAAGACTCATCAAGTCTTTTGCATTAATATGCTTATAAGCTATATGAAATCTCTCCAGAAGCCCTGTAATCAGTCCAGGGACAGTCCACCCTCTCCAGCTTAGCCGAGACTAAAGCATCAGGTGGGGAAAAAACTGTCACTGTAAACATTTAATGTCTAGTCAAATTATCCCTAAAAGATTAACTATAAGATGCAATCATGTCACAGGGGTCATGTCATTTAAAAAGTTCTCAATCAACTTTGAGTTGTTCCACTGGCAGATTTCTTTTTCTTATTACAAATAAAAACACACTGGAGTGAGAGTTGTATATTATTCTGGTATGACATCTAACATGGATGGCTTGTGTTTATCTCCATCCTCTGCATTGCAGTCTGCTATCCTGCAGCAGGCCTGCTGGTTAACAACAAAACTGACTTTGTGAACACATGTTGCACTACAGAAAATTCTGAGACTAATAATTTAGTCCAAAAAAAGATTATTATAATTGATAGTCTGTTTTTGTAGATTGTTGTTTATTTAATTTACAGAACAAATGAATGAAGTAATGTTTTAGTGATTTTAAATTGCAGTTCTATTTTTTGTAGGTCTTCGTTACAGTTTATTTAAAACCAAAAGTAATAAAGCTGCCGACATGTTTACAGTAAATACATTTTATTTTGGTCTATCTAATTACTTTAGTGAGTCTGTAACATTCAGAACCCATAGTAAAACATCACTTTGAATATAAAACATGAATCATTCTTAAGCCACATTAAAACAATAGATGCATGAAACATAGCTGGCTGATAAAAGGATGCTGTGAACAACCTGCTATAACTGTGTAGATGTTTTATGTGTTGCTTTCTGTGAGGCATGCTGGGAGAGTTGCTGAATAATAACTAAAAATTTAAGTTTGAAAATCTGCTGTCATCTTCCAAACCCTTTATTCCTGCCCATTACAATCTAACAACAAAAAGTTCACTTCTAGTTTTATAAATGAATACATAGTGACAGATTGGTAAATTAAATAAGTTTATGGTAGGTGTGTGAATAATCATTAATCATTAATTAGTACAGGCAGTAACTGTGAGCCCAAAAACACAAGTTTTGCTAAGCGCCCCATGGAGGCTTGGACCGGCCCTGCAAACAAGAGTTCTGCAGTACTAGATAGATCAAGTTCCTTTTGTATAAAAATACTAAACCTGAATACCTCTTTATTTTAGCTTTGAATTATTTTAAGGTGATAATAGATTGTTTTAACACTGCACCTTCAACAACTACATGTCCACTATCATTAAAGTCGAGCAGAGCCAGCATTCATCTGGAAGGCGTAGAGGCAACGCATGCAAAAAGAGTCAAGTTTAAATATAAAAGTTTGCATTCATAACTTGGAAGTGCCTCAGGCTGCTTTGACAAACCTTAGACACAAGGACTGATGCAGGAAGCTCAGAGGGATTTATTTTTTATCTCTGCTTAGAGGAAATGATACACAGAAGCTGATGCCTTTTGGGATGTTCTGGCTGTTTTTCTGAGGAAATTCACAGAATCCTTCTCCATCTTCCAGCTCATCTGCTCTAACATGACTTTAATATGGCATGTATATCTTTGAATAAATGATGCATGGCTCTGGCATTCAGTGTCTTCATTTCTCAGTCCTTTTATGTTGTTTTTTCTTTCTTAATTGCAATTTAATGATTTTAAAGTCAAAACAGAAGAAGCATTTTTGTATATTAGAAGCTACATTTGTTGTTTTATTTTCACACTGAAATGAACATAAAATTAAACTCAAAACAGTGTCTGAGAAAGCATGTGGGGTTTTCTTTCTCTAACTACTTCCGAAACTGGCCCACAGAGAGTTTACTCTGGGGTTTGTAGCGCAAAGAGCTCGCTTTGTGCCAAAACTGGGAGGTTTGAGATGAAAGATCAGCAGATTGCAGGAAGTTGCAGCATGAAAGGGAAAGCTCAAGATAATTCAGGCCCTTAAACTCCCACAAGGCATGGCACAGGCGTACGCTGGGACAGCTGATCTGGAGAAGTCATTTTGTCAGTCACAACAGTGTCATTGTGATTTTGCATTCAAGTGGCGGGACCAGGTCTCTGTTAAGCTGTCTTCACATGCACTGGAGTCCTGAAACACTCTAGACATGTTCTGCAGCAGCTGCATGTCACAACACAAATATCCATAACATTAGCTCTGTACATATTTCACATCATAAAATTAAATATCTGATTCATTTCACCATTGTCTACAGTATACCCCATTAATTTAGCTTCAAGTAATAAAAGATTTTTTTTTTCTTTTACATCTCTGTTAAAAATCCAGGAAAGTAGATAAAGTACTTGATAAAAGCTTGAGAAGCTGTACTGGCTGAAGGAGTGTTATTTTTAACTAAGCATGGATGGAAATCTCTTAAATAACATGTTCAGGCCTAAAACAAGCTTTGAAAACAGAGCTTCGGCAGAGTTTTCACACTTTGGCGCCCCCTAGCAGAAGCTAATGGTATCCATCTTGCATCCAAACACTTTCCAGCCCGTAAAAGTCAGTCCCATACTGACTCCTGCTTTGTCCCTTTCATTCTCTTCCCCACTTCCTCCGATAATTTCCTCTTGTGTCTCTTTAAAGAATCAGCCATGATGCTCGTTGAAAACAGCCAATATGTTGATATCCAGTTGCTGGCGTGAGACGTATTGCTGGAACAAAAACACAGCTGTCAGATGATGCCCTGCGCTGGAAGAAAAAGTTGCAAAGTCCAGTTTTTCAGCCACAGAACACTGAAGGACGTCTGACTCATTAAAATTAGTCTTAAGCAGAGTTTTAAAGGAAACTTTCTTTTATAACTAAAATATTCCATAATCCAGGTGGGGATTAAGACAGCAAGCATCAGCATAACCAAACTTTGGCAAATTAATAAATTTCTGTACATAAGTGTGCTAAAGTGCATTAACTTATCACAGAAGGCTTCAAGGTTATAGAGAAGTTTGTTAAATAAATGACATAATTATACAAACATTGTTTTTCCAGGAAAATGATCCAATATAACAAATCTATGAGAGGCTATTTTTGCTGTGGCCACTTTGTGCAGCAGTAACTCAAATTAATAGCTTCTAGTGGCCATGGTTTGTAGTTTGATGGAAGAACTTTTACAAGACTAAAAGACTTTTTATTTAGCAAAAACAAAAGCATTGAACCTAAAAGAGCTTTGAACATAAACCCAAAGAGAAGCAACACACAAAGAAAAGCAAGGCGAATGTGGACCGGGAGATTAAGAAAGTGCAGGTGGTGAGACGGCAAGCTAAGGAACAAAACCAGATGCATGTGGGAATAAACACAGCACACAAGAATTAAGTTAATTACATTTCTAACAAACCAAAACAATGAAGCAAACACTAGGTTAAACACAATAGATGAGAAGCAAAGATAAAAGCAAAAGTCACTGAATTACGTAAAGAAGGAAAATAACTACAAAAGCAACCCTGAAAGGGAATTTAAAGTTAAATAAAATGTAAGAGAATAGAACAATTTAAAACCATGTCAACAATAACTATTGATCAGTCTTCTGCAGCTTTGAAGAACTGGAGTCCATCTTTCTGCATAGAAGAGCCTCACCTCTTTGATGTTGTCCGTTTTCCTTGGATGGGGTGCTTGCATCCAGTCTTTACTCATAAGTTTTTATTGGATTAAGATGAGGACTTTGACCTGACAGCTCTAAAACTACAACATTAATTTTTATCCAATCTTTATTAGAACAGCTTGTGAGCTTAGTGTTGTTTTGCTGCATGACCCACTTTCTGTTGACTGCAGACACTAATGTCTTGACATTTATAACGGTGTAATGGTGACTGAGTGCTATCACTGTTAAATTCAGAGTTCCATCAAATAATAGCAGGTTGGTCCAGAATCAGAAAACTATGTCCAAACTAGTAGTGGATGGATCAGTTCACATATAAATATCGATTAATACTAGTGTGATTAATCGATACATAAATTTTTAAATGATCAGAATCTTGATTAAAAAAATGGAGGATAAACAGTTTTTTTTGGTGGATTCCCTTGCCAATGTATTGGTAAATGGTCTTGTACTTATACAGCGCTTTTCCAGTCAGTTTGACCACTCAAAGCGCTTTACACTACTTATCACATTCACCCATTCACACACACATTCACACCCCGATAGGCACATCGGGAGGCAACGTGGGGTTAAGTGTCTTGCCCAAGGACATGTTGGCATGTAGTCAGTGGAAGCCTGGAATTGATCCGCCTACCTTCCGGTCGAAATAAGATTGCTTTTCTTCCTGAGCTACAGCCGTCCCAATGTAATACCATATTTCTTTATTCATTCATTTTTGTATGACTAATAACTTTGTACTTCATGCATTAATGTGTTAAAAAATGCATTAATTCCACTGATTAATCTCTGCATTGACATGTACATTTTGACAGCCCCATTAAAAAGTATTATCGGCGATACTAGCCCTTTTTTTTACATGGTATCAAGTTGATACCAAATCCTTTAGTATCACAATCCAATAGTTGACAAAGGTACAAGATGGACTCCAAAAGCAGACTCAGATCAGATGTTACAAACTCTTTAATGCTGGATAAGAAGTCTCAGAAACCACAAAAGAACGTGGTTTGGTCAAAGGCCAGAATGCTGAAGACAAAGCAACAAGATGACTGAGCAAAGACAAGGGTAGGTAAGTGGGGACCTTATATACACACCCCTGACAGAAGCTGATGGGTCACAGGTGAAACACATGAGGGCAGGCCAGGCAATCAGCGGTGCAAGAGAGGAGGGGCACACAGGCGATGGTCCATGATACTACTCCAAACTAGTGGTAAACCAATATGGGATTTTGAAATGTGATATAAATAAGAGGTCCCCAACCCTGGTCCTCAATCCTGCAGGTCCTAGATGTCTCCCTGCTGCAGCACACCTGATTAAAATTAAAAGGCTCTCTGATAAGCTCTGCACAAGTCTGCTAATGAGCCATTCATTTGGATCAGATCTTAGATGTTCAGGGAGACATCTAAAACCTGCAGGATAGCGGGCAGGGTTGGGGACCCCTGATTTAAATTATTTAGAGATCAACAGTCAGTATCAACAGTCAGTATATAAACTTCATGTCATTATTAATGTTTTGTTATCCAGGTGAAGCTGGTGGCTTGTGTGTGTGAGAAACCACACTTCACAGCTTTTTTCATCTGGGAGGCTGTGTGACGTTGCCGTTGTTTTGAACACTCACCATTCATCAAAGAAATGAAAGACAACATTATCAGAGGAAGAGAGGAAAATAAAGACAGAAAGGAACAAAGTAAGAGATAAGACCCGAATCAAGATAAAACTGACTTTTACTGGCTGGAGAGAGCTCAAGTAGTAGTACAGTAGTACAAGCAGGATGCAAGACAGATGCTGAGTTAGTCGTTGATAGGGGTGGCACCACTGAGAAAACTGCAAAAATTCAGTAGTGCATCTTTAAAAGAAGCCGAATGGACCAGAATAAATATGATGAATGGTGAATGAATACACAGCTGTTGTAGAAGTAAAAAGATGTTAATGTGCAGTATGAAGACCAAAAACAAAAGTCACCAATGTTTCTTTACCTAAAGCCTGGTACTCACATAACGATTTTTTTTAATCTTATGAGATTTTTTATCTGTTCGAAACCTCACACGTGAAGATGAAATAATCAGGCATTGAACAGTTTTAATAATATTGTGTGTGGTGTGCTCCAATAATCTAATCACAGAACAACACACACATGACGATGCTAACCTGCAATTTATCTACAATCTAGTCCTCCGAGCCAAACAATCGTTGAACCATAGAAGAAGAACCATAGCAAAAACCGGCAAAAAACGAAGAACAAGAAACAGAGCAACAACCGGCAAAAAACGAAGAAGAAACATAGCAACAACCGGCAAAAAACGAAGAAGAAACATAGCAACAACTGGCAAAAAACGAAGAAGAAGAAACATAGCAACAACCGGCAAAAGACGAAGAAGACGACACATAGCAACAACTGGCAAAAACGAAGAAGAAGAAACATAGCAACAACCGGCAAAGAACAAAGAAGAAGAAACATAGCAACAACTGGCAAAAAACGAAGAAGAAGAAACATAGCAACAACCGGCATAGAACAAAGAAGAAGAAACATAGCAACAACCGGCAAAAAACGAAGAAGAAGAAACATAGCAACAGCCGGCAAAAACAAAGAAGAAACATAGCAACAACCGGCAACAAATGAAGAAGAAGAAACATAGCAACAACCGGCAAAGAACAAAGAAGAAGAAACATAGCAATAACCGGCAAAAAACGAAGAAGAAGAAACATAGCAACAACCGGCAAAAACGAAGAAGAAACATAGCAACAACCGGCAAAAAACGAAGAAGAAGAAACATAGCAACAACCGGCAAAGAACGAAGAAGAAACATAGCAACAGCCGGCAAAAACGAAGAAGAAACATAGCAACAACCGGCAAAAAACGAAGAAGAAGAAACATAGCAACAACCGGCAAAGAACGAAGAAGAAGAAACATAACAACAACCGGCAAAAAACGAAGAAGAAGAAACATAGCAACAACCGGCAAAAACGAAGAAGAAACATAGCAACAACCGGCAAAAAACGAAGAAGAAGAAACATAGGAACAACCGGCAAAGAACGAAGAAGAAACATAGCAACAACCGGCAAAAAACGAGGAAGAAACATAGCAACAACTGGCAAAAAACGAAGAAGAAGAAACATAGCAACAACCGGCAAAGAACAAAGAAGAAGAAACATAGCAACAACCGGCAAAAAACGAAGAAGAAGAAACATAGCAACAACCGGCAAAAACGAAGAAGAAACATAGCAACAACCGGCAAAAAACGAAGAAGAAGAAACATAGCAACAACCGGCAAAGAACAAAGAAGAAACATAGCAACAACTGGCAAAAAACGAAGAAGAAGAAACATAGCGACAACAGGCAAAAACGAAGAAGAAGACACAGAGCAACAACTGGCAAAAACGAAGAAGAAGAAACATAGCAACAACCGGCAAAGAACAAAGAAGAAGAAACATAGCAACAGCCGGCAAAAAACGAAGAAGAAGAAACATAGCAACAGCCGGCAAAAACGAAGAAGAAACATAGCAACAACCGGCAAAAAACGAAGAAGAAGAAACATAGCAACAACCGGCAAAGAACAAAGAAGAAGAAACATAGCAACAACTGGCAAAAAACGAAGAAGAAGGAACATAGCAACAACCGGCAAAAACGAAGAAGAAACATAGCAAGAACCGGCAAAAAACGAAGAAGAAGAAACATAGCAACAACCGGCAAAGAACGAAGAAGAAACATAGCAACAGCCGGCAAAAACGAAGAAGAAACATAGCAACAACCGGCAAAAAACGAAGAAGAAGAAACATAGCAACAACCGGCAAAAACGAAGAAGAAACATAGCAACAACCGGCAAAAAACAAAGAAGAAACATAGCAACAACCGGCAAAAAACGAAGAAGAAGAAACATAGCAACAACCGGCAAAGAACAAAGAAGAAGAAACATAACAACAACCGGCAAAAAACGAAGAAGAAGAAACATAGCAACAACCGGCAAAAACGAAGAAGAAACATAGCAACAACCGGCAAAAAACGAAGAAGAAGAAACATAGCAACAACCGGCAAAGAACGAAGAAGAAACATAGCAACAGCCGGCAAAAACGAAGAAGAAACATAGCAACAACCGGCAAAAACGAAGAAGAAACATAGCAACAACCGGCAAAAAACGAAAAAGAAGAAACATAGCAACAACCGGCAAAGAACGAAGAAGAAACATAGCAACAGCCGGCAAAAAACGAAGAAGAAACATAGCAACAACTGGCAAAAAACGAAGAAGAAGAAACATAGCAACAACCGGCAAAAAACGAAGAAGAAACATAGCAACAACTGGCAAAAAACGAAGAAAAAGCATAGCAATAACCAGAAAACATAACACACAGCATGGAAGGGGACATACAGGACGAGGGAATGTTGGTGGTCTTGAGACTATTGTCAACAGAAAATGCCAGAACTGAAAAAAGTAACAGACTGGAGACGGCGTGAACACGAACTTTATTTACTTCCTTGTTCCCCAGCCAGCTCGCTCTCTGAAATCGGCTCATAACACCCCTCAGACCAAATGATGATTGAACAAATCTCTCTATGATCGGGCGTTTGCAATCCGAGGTCGGGAAGAGGCAAAATCGGGACCAAAACAGCCCAAAAATTGTTATGTGTGTACCAGGCTTAAAGTATTTAGCTAATTAGACCTCTCTGGATTGACAGCTGACACCTGAGGGATCTGGTTGGTTCACAACAAACCAGGGGATCCTGAATGGATTTTGGTCTTCAACCATTTAGTGCCTTGTAAACTCACGGGAGGATTTAGAAGTTAATTCTTTGACAGCCAGTTTAAAGATCTGAGGACTGGAGCTCTATGATCCAGTTTCGGGGTCTTAGTGAGGACTGAAGCAGCTGCGTTCTAGACTAACTCCAGCTGCCTGGTGGACATTTTAGGGAGACCTTTAAGGACAGGGGTCCAGTAGTCTAGTCTGCTAAAGATAAATGCAGAAATCCTGCTGAGTCATCAGTTCTTTGATCCTCCAGATGTTCTTTAAGTGATTACAGGCCGACTTCACAACTGTCTTAAAGTGATGCTGAAATTCAGGTCTGAGTCCAGGACTACTCCCAGATTTCTGGCTCGATTGTTAGTTTTTAACTTAGCTGTTTGAAGTTGACTTTTAATCTTTCTTCCTTGGCTCCAAAGCTATTACTTCAGTTTTGTCTTCATGTAACTGAAGGAAGTTCTGGAACATCACATCTTTAACCTGATCAATGCATCTAATCAGAGTTTGGATCGTGCTCCGGTCCCCTGGTGAAATGGTTATGTAGATTTGTTGGTGATGTTCACCACCACTTAACATCAGTTGCTCCAAGATGGAGCCTTGGGGAACTCCACGGGTTATTTTAGTTCCCTCAGATTTATAGTTACTGATAGAGACAAAGTAGTCTCTGTCATCTATAAAGGAGCCTAGGTCGTTCAGCTCCCCATTTCAATCAGGTAGTTAAAAATCTGGGGGTAAAACTGGGCGGTTGACGCTATTGTGAAAACAACTTTCTTTCAGCTTTGTCTGTTGTCCAAAGTAAAGCTTTTCCTCAGTGATCTGGAGAAGGCCATCTATGCCTTTGTGAGCTCCAGACTTGACTACTGCACTGCTTTATACGCTGGTATTAATCAATCTTGCATTTCCCGTTTACAGCTTGTACAAAATTCTCCTAAGCATCACTCAAAAGCACCAACATATCCCTCCCATGCTGTTAGCTCTGCACCCAGTTCAGTTCCGTATAAATTATTGCTGTTTGTTTTTTAAAGCACTGAATGGCTTCGCACCTCCTTACTTATCAGAACTGCTGAAAATCCACCAGCCCAGCAGAGCTTTATGTTCTGCTGGTCAAATTCGGTTAGAGGTGCCTCAGTCCAGGTGCAAGCAGTGGGTGGATCTGTCCTTTTTAGTGGCAGGTACGACATTTTGGAATACTCTTCCCACGAGCTACACACCCGCTCTGATCTGCCTCTGTTCAAAGCCAAACTTAAGACCTATTTATTTAAAAAGGCATTTGGCTTGGAGTATTTGTAATGTGTTTTGTACTTTAGTACTTTCCATGTTATCTGTTGGTTTAAATTGGTTTTGTGTTTTTACCACTTTCTATTATGTTTCCTTTATTTTAAATGTGTATTTGTATTAGTTTTTGTATGTTAAGCATCTTGATCAGCTTGAGTGTTGTTGTAAGGTGCTATAGAAATAAACTTTGATTGAGAAACAACCCCCCCTTTATTTGAACTAAATTCAAATAAATGAGACCAGGAGGGTGAATTTGAACAACTTTTGACAAAGTTTTTTTAATTGTTTTCCTCATTTTTTCAAATACTTCAACCTTGAAAATGTATTTATACTTAATTTTATTATTATTATTATTATTAATAATAATAATAATAATAATACATTTTATTTATGAACGCCTTTCAAAAAACTCAAGGACACTGTACAACAAGAAGATAACACAACAATGAATAAAATAAGCAGAAATTACTATAATAGTCAGTATTTCAGAGGTCGGGTGGTAAGAAGTTCCAAAGTCTGCTCCCAAAGGATGGTGCTGAGGTGGGCAGGGGTCACAGTGAGGTGGACGGAGGGAAGGATCTGAGGGAACGGGCTGGAGTGGCGATCTGGACGAGGTCACAGAGAAATGGAGGGGTGAGGTTGTGGATGGCCTTAAAGGTGAACAGGAGGAGTTTGTTGTTTATTCTTTGGATAACTGGGAGCCAGTGGAGCTGTTGTATGATCGAGGAGATGTGATGAGATGATGGGGTTCTTGTCATTTAATGTCTTATTATACTAATGGGATAAATGTGATATCTGAGAAAGAACTCTGTTTTTTCATGGAATTTATTTATATTACATCTGCTGTTTAAGAATAGAAAACACATCCAAACCCAGTTGTGTTTCACAAGGCCCTTATAAATTTATAATCCTCTGACTTTTTTTCCTTAACACCAAACCAGAGCAGGGAAAAGTGTTTTGGAAAAGGCTACCGCAGGTTTAGGGGTTCTTTTAGTTTGTTTTTGTTTAACAGTCTGAACATTGCTCAATCACTCCCTGACTTCCAGTAGAACTGCAAGTCAGCATCCACAGTGCTGACATTTCTCACCAACAGGGATGGGAATTGATACGATTTTAATGATATTAATGCCATTATCGATTCTGCACTTTAATCCAGTTCTTTGTCGGTTCCCTTATCAATTCCTGACCCAATTTTCTATGAGGAAACAATGCAACATGGCCATTTAACAATCCATAAAGAGTAAACTTAAAATTATTCAGATCTTTAAAGTGATGCCAGAACAACAGGTCTGAGGCCTCATACATAAAACTGCGTATAGCAAAGCAGACTACAGGTGGCGTATGTAGGGAAACAAGCAAATGCGGCTCACAAAAACTTTCAGTTTGCTGTGCTCGGGATTGTGTAACCGTGCTCTGGATCATGTAACTGTGCTCTGGATCGTGTAACCGTGCTCTGGATTGTGTAACCGTGCTCTGGATCATGTGACCGTACTCTGTATTGTGTAACCGTGCTCTGGATTGTGTAACTGTGCTCTAGATTGTGTAACCGTGCTCTGGATCGTGTAACCGTGCTCTGGATTGTGTAACCGTGCTCTGGATCATGTGACCGTACTCTGTATTGTGTAACCGTGCTCTGGATTGTGTAACTGTGCTCTAGATTGTGTAACCGTGCTCTGGATCATGTGACCGTACTCTGTATTGTGTAACCGTGCTCTGGATTGTGTAACTGTGCTCTGGATTGTGTAACTGTGCTCTGGATCATGTGACCATGCTCTGGATCATGTGACCGTGCTCGGGATTGTGTAACCGTGCTCTGGATCATGTGACCGTACTCTGTATTGTGTAACCGTGCTCTGGATTGTGTAACTGTGCTCTGGATCATGTGACCATGCTCTGGATCATGTGACCGTGCTCGGGATTGTGTAACCGTGCTCTGGATCATGTAACTGTGCTCTAGATTGTGTAGCTGTGCTCTAGATCATGTAGCCGTGCTCTGCATCGTGTAACCGTGCTCTGGATCATGTGACCGTGCTCTGGATTGTGTAACCACGCTCTAGATCATGTAGCCATGCCCTGGATCGCCTCTTCCAGCAACAAACAGATGTGCATGTCCAATATTGTTTATTTGTTGTCAGTGAGCTGGACAACACCTGTCCTATTGATACGGGTATTGATAAGCCCAGTGTCACATAATTTCGATGCTTTGGAAAATTTGGAACCAGCTCCTGAGTGAAACCAGTTTTCAATGCTCACCCCTAATCTTGAAAATTTCAGGATATGCATGCAGATTGTTTTTCTCAGTTCACTGTAGTGCAGGCACCATTTTCCATTTGGAAAATAAAATGCATGTTTGCTTATTTCACCATCACATTTAAATGCAGAACCAATGTGTGTAATTTTGCAATGAGTGTGTGGTGGTGTTTAAACATTGCAATTTGAGGAGGCACTACGTTGAGAAACATCAGACATTCCAAGCAGACATCCCGAGGGATCCCAGGAGAGGGCTGCAAAAGTGCATTTGGATTGGATTTTACAACTGGAGCTGTACTACTATAGTATGGTCATACTACTACAGCATAGGAGAGCTACAGCAGCATCCCTTCGCTGATGGCAATGAAAACAAAATTAAAACAAGTATGACCTGATCTGCCATCAGTCCCTGCGCCAGGTCAGAGTACCAGGGTGGGCAATTGATCGGCCCCATTTATCAAATGAATTTTGACTTTATAAGAGGACAAATTCCAGTAAAAATTCAATATTTGACCCATGTCAAAACAAACTGAGTATAGAATAATTTTTTAAGTTTTTTTTTCTCTACTATTGAAAAAAAAAAAAAAACTTTTGCTGACGCTTAAAATCAGATCCAGCAGATATGAGATGTAACAGGACAGTTTTAACAGAAAATAAAACATTTAACAAAGTCAGTCTAGTCATTTCAACCAATAATCTGACTTAAGAATTACTAGAGCTCAACCAAACTGATCCTGGTTCATTTTGTTCAAATTCAGCTCTGTAAAACATCAGGAAACATCTGCAGCAGACAGAAATCAGAAATGCTGAACATGTAACTGTAACTTACTGCACTTAGTGAGGACGAGTCGGACTGAGTTTCATCCAGCTGTAGACGATGCTCCAGAGGAGGAGGAGGAGAGGGGACACATGCACCTGTGGTTACTATGGTTACAATCTTGCTAGGTGTCGTCACATTGCTGGAAGCATCCAAACTGCTGGAAGGGATTGATTCTTGCTGTGTGACACCTGACACCTGTTCCTTTCTTCTCGTTATCATTGGACTGTTTCCTGATGTCCATTGTCCAAAGGTTCCAGTCTGCTGCTGCTGCACTAAAGCTAGTTAATGACTTCATACCAAATATTGCGATAACAAGAATGTATTATGTTCCTTAAGTTATCGCGAGATTTGGTGATTACACAAAAACACACACAACTTGCAAATATTTTGAGAGATAAGTTTTCTCAATGCATAAAAAGCCCATAGTTTTGATAATTTATAACAACTATAAAAGTAGCATCCATCCATCCATTTTCTGCCGCTTATCCGGAGTCAGGTTGTGGGGGCAGCTGCCTAAGCAGGGAAATTCACCAGCTCATTCGGAGGGATCCCGAGGCGTTCCCAGGCCAGCCGAGAGATGTAGTCCGTCCAGCGCGTTCTAGGTCTTCCCTGGGGCCTCTTTCCGGTGGGACATGCCCGGAACACCTCACCAGGGAGGCATCCAGGAGGCATCCTAACCAGATGCCCGAGCTACCTCATCTGGCTCCTCTTGATGTGGAGGAGCAGCGGCTCTACTCTGAGCCCCTCCCGGATCATCGAGCTTCTCACCCTATCTCTAAGGGAGAGCCCGGCCACCCTGCGGAAAAAACTCATTTCGGCCGCTTGTACTTTCGGTCACTACCCACAGTTCATGACCACAGGCGAGGGTAGGAACGTAGATCGACCGGTAAATCGAGAGCTTTGCCTTTTTGCTCAGCTCCTTCTTCACCATGACAGACCGATGCAGAGTCCGCATCACTGCAGACGCCGCACCGATCTGCCTGTCAATCTCCCACTCCATCCTTCCCTCACCCGTGAACAAGACCCCGAGATACATGAACTCCTCCACTTGGGGCAGGACCCTATTGCAGACCCGGAGAGAGCACTCCACCCTTTTCCGGCTGAGGACCATGCTCTCGGACTTGGAGGTGCTGATTCTCATCCCAGCCGCTTCACACATGGCTGCGAATCGCTCCAGTGAGAACTGAAGATCACGGCCCGATGAAGCCAACAGAACCACATCATCCGCAAAGAGCAAAGACCCAATCCTGAGGCCACCGAACCGGATCCCCTCAACACCTCGGCTGCGCCTAGAAATTCTGTCCATAAAGGTCATGAACAGAATCGGTGACAAAGGGCAGCCTTGGCAGAGTCCAACCCGCACTGGAAACGATTCTTATTTACTGCCGGCAATGCGGACCAAGCTCTGACACTGGTCGTACAGGGACCAGACAGCTCGTACAAGCGAGTCTGGCACTCCATAGTCCTGGAGTACCCCCCACAGGAGTCCCCGGGGGACACGGTCGAATGCCTTCTCCACAAACACACGTAGATTGGTTAGGCAAACTCTCATGCCCCCTCAAAGACCCTGAAGAGGGTGTAGAGCAGGTCCACTGTTCCACGACCGGGACGAAAACCACACTGCTCCTCCTCAATCCGAGGTTCGACTATCCGATGGACCCTCCTCTCAAGCACCCCTGAATAGACCTTACCAGGGAGGCTGAGGAGTGTGATCCCCCTGCAGTTGGAGCACACCCTATGGTACCCCTTTTTGAAGAGGGGGACCACCACCCCAGTCTGCCAGTCCAGGGGAATTGTCCCCGATGTCCACGCGATGCTGCAGAGGCGTGTCAGCCAAGACAGCTCTACAGCATCCAGCGCTTTAAGGAACTCTGGGCGGACCTCATCCACCCCCGGCACCTTGCCACCGAGGAGCTTTTTAACTGATGGGTATCAGCGGGATAAGATACTCCGATACCTATCAGCTGCCTCTGGAGTCCCACGGGCCAAAAAGGTCTGATAGGGCTCCTTCTTCAGCTTGACGGCATCCCTTACTGCCGGTGTCCACCAACGAGCTCGAGGGTTACCACCACGACAGGGACTGACGACCTTACGGCCACAGCTGCGGCTGGCCGCCTCGACAATAGAAGCACGGAACACCCCATACCCATTCCGACTCAATGTCCCCGGCCTCACCTGGGACATGGTTGAAGCTCTGCCGGAGATGGGAGTTGAAACTCTTTCTGACAGGGGTCTCTGCCAGACGTTCCCAGCAGACCCTCACAACACGCTTGGGTCTGCCAGGCCTGACCAGCATCCTCCCCCACCATGAGCCAATTCACCACCAGGTGGTGATCAGTTGATAGCTCTGCCCCTTTCTTCACCCGAGTGTCCAGAACATGCGGCCACAAGTCCGACGTTACGACTACAAAGTCGATCATCGAACTGCGGCCTAGAGTGTCCTGGTGCCAAGTGCACATGTGGACACTCTTATGTCTTAACAAGGTGTTCGTTATGGACAGTCCATGACGAGCACAGAAGTCCACAAACAAAGCACCACTCGGATTTAGATTAGGGGGGGGCCGTTCCTCCCAATCACGCCCCTCCAGGTCTCGCTGTCATTGCCCACGTGAGCATTGAAGTCCCCCAGCAGAACGAGGGAGTCCCCGAAAGGAGTACTCTCCAACACCCCCTCCAAGGACTCCAAAAAGGGTGGGTACTCTGAACTGCTATTTGGTGCATAAGCACAAACAGTCAGGACCCATCCCCCCACCCGAAGGCAGAGGGGTGCTACCCTTTCGTCCACCGGGGTAAATCCCAATGTACAGGCGCCAAGTCAGGGGGCAGTGAGCATGCCCACACCTGCTCTGCGCCTCTCACCCGGAGCATGGAATGGAAGAGGGTCCAGCCCCTCTCAAGGACAGTGGTTCCAGAGCCCAAGTTGTGCGTCGAGGTGAGTCCAACTATATCTAGCCGGAACTGCTCAACCTCGCGCACCAGCTCAGGCTCCTTCCCTGCCAGAGAGGTGACATTCCACGTCCCCAGAGCTAGGTTTTGCAGCCGAGGATCAGACCACCAAGGTCCCCGCCTCTGGCAGCCGCCCAGCTCACACTGCACCCGACCCCTATGGTCCCTCCTGCAGGTAGTGAGCCCACGGGAGGAGGGGCCCATGTCACCCTTTCGGGCTGAGCCCGACCGGGCCCCATGGGCAAGGGCCCGGCCACCAGGCGCTCCCCCCCGTGCCCCGCCTCCAGGCCTGACTCCAGAGGGGGGCCCCGGTGACCCACGTCCGGGCAAGAAAGAAAGAAAAAAAGTAACTTCAATAATTTTAAATGATACTGAAACATATAATTTTAATTAAAGTATCATATAAAGTATCATGTAAATGAAAATGAAAAGGCTGGATGGGAGGGCCTGACTTGCCCACTAGGGACCACCCATAGCGCCGGGTCTGTCCATTACCCACTACTGACTGGCCAAAGACAACATCAGCAGTAACAATCCGGGAAATGAGAACAGAAAACCAGGAAGTTTATACACTGAGTGAGAAATAACTGATAACAAGCTGGTGTGTGTGGTGGAAAGAAAGCAGTGAATCATCTGAACTCAGATGCAGAGTCGCTGAGCACAAAGAAAATAACAAGGGTTCAGGATCAAAACTATTGTTAAAATGAGACGGGAATGATAGTAAAAGAAAAGACAAGAGAAAGAAAAAGAACACAAAAATAAAAACTGCAGGCCAGTCATCCTAAAAAAAATCTAAGCTAATTCAACTTTTAAAATGTCACCAAACAGAAATGTGCATGTTTGACATTTTCTTTGTCAGATAAACAAGTTTGTGTCGCTTAGAAAAACGCGTAAAGAAAATATTGCTTTTTAAATATGTCAGAAAAAAAATTTAGAGGACTTCCAAATTTCTTTATGATTATTTTCAGTACATACGAATAATTTCATTTGCGTGTACCATTTTTTAAATGCCAAAATGAGAAAAGAAAATTCTTCCTCCATCAACCTTTACTCATCCACATGCATAGAATGCATAGAAAAGGAAGGGAAACTTTTTAAAAGAAAAATTATTTAAAGTTTTATTTCAACATAAAGACAACAAATTCGAAACAGGGAAACAAAACCAAAGGAATATACAAAAAAAAAAAAGAAATCATTGTCTAAAGGGTCAAAGAAATCAGTCCCACCACCTCGCTGCACACCTCATATATGCTTCATTATATAATATCACAAAGATCTATGGATCAATAATGGAAAAGTTACAATAATAAAGATATCATCAGTGAATCTATTCAATAATGATGTAATAATAATAATTATTATAACAATAAGTGTATATTAGTCCTGCAGCCCAATGCAGTTTAACACCACATACAGACAAAAGCTTTGGTTCTCATCACATGTATTTTTAATTTTATATCAACTTGGAAAAGCAATAAGTGTGTTGCAGTGTAAAAGATGAATGGTTGCATTTTCAGTTCAAACTATGGAGATTTAAAGAAACAGAAGGCTGGTGCCAGTCGAGCTGCATGCAGTGTGTCTCCCTCTGGTTAGTCATCTTTACGAAGAGCCACAGGCCCTCAGAGAGTTTAACTGCTTTCAATTCCTACAAAGCCTCCAGACAGACTTTGCTTTCCATTTTCTGTCTGTTCTCCTCCATGCTCTCCATTGCCCCATCTCTCTATGTGAGTAAATGAATTCCCCCCTGATGGTAGGGGATGTGATGTGAGAGCAGTGATCGGGGCACTTTAATCTTAGAGATCCATCCTGGAGGTTTGTGCCCTGCCTCGTCACTCTCTGTTCAAACACACAACTTCCCCACCAAGACAGCAAGGATTACAGGGACGGCATTCACCCCCCCTCCCTACCGTCTCACTCCATCTCCCACCTTTTATGCTTTCTCTGCATCTTTCGCTCTTCATCACATATCACTGCATTTTGAAAATGAAGTCACACACAAGCCCTTGCTCTGGTGGGCACAAAGCCCAGACATATCACAGCATCACACAGAATCCATTATGTCCTGATCTGATGATGAACAATGTTGGCCACACAGCCAATCAGTCCTTGTTTGTCATCATGTTCAATCATGATGTGCGTTTTACTGAGCATACAAAGCAATGCAAACAAGTTGCGACCTGATTTCTAGTACAGAGCGAAAACGATTCCTTTGATGTGTTTATGAAGAATGAAATCAGTGGCAATCAGTGGGACAAGCATAGAAACATGAGAACAGAAGTCAAATAAAACCCCTGAGCTGTGAAATTATGTTTTCATCTGCATCTGCACCATCTAAATGAAACAGAGAACATGGACTGTGAATAAGTTGCCAAAATGAGAGAAAACTCCTTTGTATTAATGTGCTGAGCTTAAGATTTGTCAGGTAAACGTATGACAAGTTATAGACAAATTCACCCAGATGAAGAGAAATATAATTATTTGTGTAAGAATACACTCTATGAAATCAAGCAGGTCACTTTCAGCTCATTTTATGATGTTTTTGAAAAAACTATAGTCTGTATATGAAGTAGAGATGTGAAAATATGTGTTCTTCTAAATTTTCATCACTCAGATTTGGGTATTTTATTTTCATTTGTGTATTTTTTTTTTTTTTTGCCATTATCTATATGTTTAATCCTACTTTAGTTCAAACAAAGATTCAGTCCCTGGCTAGTACTGCATTGGCAGTTTAATTAGGCAGTCAGGTATGAAAAGATGCTGGTACAACTGCTCACTGCCCCCATTGGGATGATCTGTGCTTAGGCTGAATACCGAAACTGGAAATGATATTTAAAACAAGTCCTCAGGGCCGACGGCTGTGGGAGTGGGTGGATTTTGTGCTTCATTCTGAAGCAAAGGGCAAAGAGAAGGAAAAATTCTGTTATGAAAACAGCTTTAATAAAGTTGTTGCTCATGCAAAGCTTCGGGTCTTTTTGCTGTCTCCTCTTTTTCATCTGATTAATGTGTAGTTGAAATTAACAGCTCTATTAGTCAGAGAGCTAATGATGAGCACTAATGATAAGAATCATCATACCTACATGTGAGGTTATTATATTTTTTTGCTTGAGGGCGAATATGTTATTAACACAGAAGCTATTAATAAGCGGATGTGTATCGGTCTGTGGGACAGCATAATGTATTCTTCGTCTCTGAGCACATGTAATTGTATTTTATCAAGTTTGTTTCATTTTACAGTGCAGTGTATTTACATAATCACTGCAGTATTAGACAAATCAGGCATTATGAAAGCGAATGAACATTTCAGCGCCTTTCAGAGTGACAGAGAGAGGAGTATTAATTAAAATACGCTTTATTATGTTGCACGAAGCACCATTTGAACTGCCACTATAAGTAATGCAGATAGATAATGAACAAACCCAAGAAAGCAATTTGCATCTCAGAGACTTATTAGGATATAAGGCCCACATCTGCAGCAACCTGTTAACCCTTTCCTCTCACAGCAGGGCTTGGGGTCAGGTTTCACCATGAATGAACCACTGACAAGAGAAACAGAACAAATCAAAGATGGTTACAAAAAATGAAATTACTCATATTTTCTCTTCACAAAGGCCAGAGCTGAAGCTGTAATCAAAGCTATTTCAGTCCAGGTTCATCTGGTTGTACTGGTGGTAACTACCAGAGATGGGGACTCAAGTCTGGGACTCGGATTTGAGTCGCACTTAAGTTGCACTTTCAGAGATTTCAGACTGGACTTGGATTCATACACAAAAGACTTGAGACTCGACTCAGACTCGCAATTTGAGACTCGTGAACTCATGATCCGTGATCTTCTGTCTGTCTGATCTCCTGTCTGCTTTTATTTCCCCAGACGTAACTCTGATACGAAACATTGACAGTGTCTGTGAACGTAGCACCTGTAACTTTAGGGTATTAAAAACTTAATAAAGAGGGACCAGAGCAGCAAACTGGAATATCTGTGGTATAAAAACCCAGGACACTGGATCTACCACACCCAAGTGGGTGTGGTAGATCCAAGCGGCAACCTCTGGCGATAAAATGTGAAGCCTAAGAGAAGCCTAAGTGCAAAAAATTGCAGTTCCCCCCTCATCCACTAGGGGCTGGCTTCAAAACAGAGCACATCCCCATAGCCTCCCATGTTAAAAAGACCAACTTTGCAGCAGAAATAAACATATTTTAAGCCTGGTACAAAAATCCATTTTAGGATTAATAGGTCAAGTTTACCTTCATGACAACTGCGAGGGGGTGAATTTTTTTCTAACTCATCCATTTGGATGTTATTTAATCTTGAAATTTGGCATAATTAGGGGTGTGTCCTTTTGATTGACAGGTATCCAATATCCACAGAAAGAAGGGAGAGTGTAGCACAACCATGGCTAACAGTGTGCCTTAACTTTAGCCTGCCTGCCTCCATTAGCTGGTTAGTTACCATTGCTCGGGGTTAGCTTGGTTAGCTCTTAGCTACAGGCAGCTCAGAGTTTGATAGACGTCAATCATCCACCCCCACCTTCACAGACCCCCTCTCAGCTCCGCCACTTTGCCCATTTTTGGATTTTCCGGGACTAACAACATGCGTGACACTATCAAAATGGCAATAGTGGGAACCGCCCAACAAGTTTTACTTTTGTTCTTCAGAAACCTACAGGTGACGTCACAGAGGCTCCGTCCATCTTTTATATACAGTCTATGGGTTAGTCACTGTAATATGAAGCTAATGTTAGCATCTATGTAAGCAACAAGCTCAGCGCCACAGCGGTGTAAACAATAGCTTGTTGCTACCTTTAGACTAAAATAATGTAAACTCTATTAGATTGGCTCCACTGGATTCGTTCAGAAGAAGAACGAGATATTTACTGAACACAATTTCCGTAATCTGTGACTTTGCCATGCAACATTAAACTGGGATCAGACCCGCTGTAAACAACACAGTTTTACTGGGTCTGTTTATTAGAAAAGTACAGCTGTTGCTGATTTAGGAATGTAAGAAATATTTACTGGACCTGCAAGTACTGGATCTTAATTAAAATACTGAGTTGTTTTTATTTATTTATTCATTAATTTTAAAAAGTCTACTTGAGACATAAGACTTGAGACATGACTTGGACATGCTAAAAGGACTTATGAACATTTCTGGTAAATGCAAATACTGTTTAACTCAACAGGTGGAGAAATATACTATATCACATTTGGATGTTTAGTCATGCGTCTTTACTGTCACGTTATAACTCAAAGTCAGCTCTTTGGCATAACTTTTTAAGATGCAGGATTAACTTCCTTTATTTATGTTTAAAGTACTGCATAGCTCTCCGAAGTGCCCTACATGGTGCCTATACTGTATCTCTTCAAACACTTGAGGAAGAATGTATCTTAAAGACTAAGTTGTACTTTCACCCATATTACAACAGCAAACTGTCACCATTTGAGGCTAGACACAGATGCAGCACAGAAAGCCCGAAAGGAGGACATTTAAATGAACTAAACTTACAGAGAAACAAAAGGCACTGCGAGAGCATATGGCAACAAAGTCCAATAGAAACCAAATCCAGCAGATGGGCTGGAACTGAGGCTGAAAACAGTACAGGGTGTAAAGATGGGAGGTAAGATGAGAATCTGGCAATAAACAGAAGAACAGAACAGTGTGTTCAGGGGAAGAAATGACTAGAGACTTGTGTTTCTCTGCTATTCAGTCCCCATTCAAATGGCATTTTGCAGTCACTGTTATTTAGATGTATTAGCTTCACTCAGCACTGATGGGAATGATGGGAACACAACACCTGGGGCCACATGCTAATTCTAAATGAGTTTACTTCGTTTGTGTGCATAAATAACTTTTTATTGTAACTACTCACAAAGTGAGTACAACTCACCAACAATGAGACAAAAAGAAGATTCCCACATCTCATTCCTACTGTTTTGTCCTGACTTCTATGATTTAGGGAAAAATAATAAGTCAAAAAATTATCTCAGAAAATCATGCATCAGTTTTCTGTGCTTGCTTAATCCAGCTGGTCATCAGGGGTAGCTGCAGTCTATCCGGGTTGCCATCAGGCGAGAGGTTAGTACACCCTGGACGGGTAAGCAGTCCATCTCAAAGAGATAAATGAGATAAAATAATCCACACTCACTCCAAGGGTTAATGTAGAATCACTAATAAAATCCTAACATCCGAGATTTAAACCAGAAATATACTAGTTGAATCCTGAGTTCCTACAGCTAGCAGGATACAACGTTATGCCATACCTCCATCATGTCATGGCTTACACTTTCTCTCCAGTCGTGTTTAAAGCCTCTTTCACTAACCTTTTAAAGACGGATGCACCCTTGCTGTGGAATGGTTCGCAGCAGGGCAGAGGTGAAATGGGAAATCTAAGTTAACCCACCTCTGATGGGCCTCTGAGTGGGCACAGGAGGCCGTTACAGAGACTGAACATGTCCACCTCATGTGCTTCCATGCATCAGGTCGTTGTTGAAGCTTGAGAGTGTGATGATGCTATGTATGCAACGTGCACGCCACGGAATTTGAAAACATAAACAGTCAGCGCTTATCATCCATGCTACAACACAAGTGTAAATATTTAATATCACATGGTCATTGTGCGCAATACTGTGTGGTACTTAAGGCTAACTGGGAAAATGGTAAAAATGATGTATCAGACAGACTTTATATATTACACTACATGTCAACTGTGCAGGGATATTTTTACCCCTCCACTGATTCTGCTTTGCTGTAATGATTTGTAAAAAGCCACACAGGCACAGGATTAGACTAGCTTGTTTGGTTCATTTGTGAATGGGCAAAGGTGGCTTAAGTCTCATTTATGCTCTACATCAGAGGTGCACAAGTCTGATCCTCAAGAGCTACTGTCCTGCAACTTTTAGATGCATCCCTTCTCCATCTAAAACTTGTAGAATAGTAGAACTCAACAACCGGAATTGGGCACCCCTGCTCTGCATTAAGCATGCATATGCATGTTGACAGAGCCCTCTTTTATTTTCAGAAAGCTTGCGGATGCATACAGAGATGTGGCAAACGGAGCAGTACCACCGGAAATCAGGGGGGCAGGGTTGAGAAGTACAGCTCACGTGCAACCAGCAAAAGGAACAAAGAAAATAAAGCTGTGCTGTTTTTACTGGCCTTACAGACCACCACCATCAACTGTGCTGCCTCTTTATGTCTGTAAGAATGAACATCATCATGCTCTCATCCACTGTTGCTATTGAAACTGGTGTCAAAACTCAGGGGAGAACTCTGAACTCTGCACCGCCATCTAGTGTAGTCATTCCCAGCCTGGGGTCCCCAAAAGAGCACAGGGGGTCTGCGAGGTTTTGACTGTATAAAGCTTGTGTGATTGTTAAAATTAAGTCCATGTCCACACTGAGAGTTGAGGTGTATCTAAAGTTTTATCACCTGGATGTTGTGTTCACATGGAAGCAGCATTTGGGAGCCTGAAAACACCAACTTTTGAAACCAGGTTGAAAAGGTAATAAATGGAGGTCAACAAAATCTGCTATACAACAATATTTTAAAACATATTCCTTGTCAAATAATTAAAAAAAAGCTACTTCATAGGCCACATCTTGTGCAGCCAATCATTTTCATCCATGTCCTGTATGGTTTAGTGAGGTCAGGAAGCTGGTGGAGCTATGCTAGTGGAGTAGTTTATGCCTAGCCTGGTAAATTTGATTTTTCCTGCAACACTTCATAAATTAAACATGACTGAGGAACACCACAGTGCAGATGATTCATCCCTATTTGTTTAAAGAAGAAAAAATAAGGCTATATGTTGATAATAACATTAACTTTGGTTTTATCAAAGGATCAAGCAAGGTGAAGCAGCTAATGAAAGCATAAAACCATTCATGATTTCAGCACAGGGTGGGGTGTAGGTCCACAGCATGAACGGAGTCCTCAAGGAATATATGTTGAGAACCACTGCTCTAGTGGATGTATTGGCTAACAACACTGCTAAATGTAAAGACACATGGGGAGTGTGTGGGCAGTGAACAGTGGCATCGTTTGAAACGGACATACCAATTAGCGTATGTAAAGGAAGCATAAAATAGGTTTTAGAAGGGGCTAATTGTTGCAGCTGTGTGGTAAAACTGATCTTTGAAAGCGGTTTAAGAGAGGCAGTGGAAGAATATGCTGTAGGAAGGATTTAATTTGCTTGTTTATGCAACTTTTAGTGAACAGATGAAATAACACAGTTTTGCAAGTGAGAAGTCAGGAAAAACAAAAAACAATTTCCCAGTGATCACACAGCTAACTGTGACACTTTATGGAAAAAAAAATATTCTGAGAACACAAAAGTGTGGTGATTGGTAAGTGTACACAATCTTTAGAAAGTATCTGATGTACCACCACATACAACTTTAAGTGGTAGATACTAAATTCTTTGTAAAATAATAAACTTTCTGACACCTACTGACCATCACTATCAATTTAGATGGTTCATCTATAAGCTGAAGTACATTATTAGAATTCCAAAACATTGAAAAATTCCTAAAATAGCAATTTTCAGGATTTTCAGCTTTTGAGAAAAACATATTCAGGAGTCACACATTTAGATGTTTGAAGTGATGACAGCCTCCTCTCTTTATGGTACTTCTATAGAACAAGCCTCAGGGCAGGGTTTATTACTCTCATCATTCTTTGGAGCTGTTAGCTTTTCCTCTTTTACTCAAGACAAGGATTTTGAGAGAGGGAAATATTCCTTGGTCACAAGTGCCGAATCACCATGTGAGAGGAAAATCCACAGCAGAGCCAATGATACCCACTGGATGTCCATCACATCACGATCCCTGGTTAAGTGGATGAGAAATAGAGATAACATAATCCTGATGTGGGCTCAACCTGATTAAACTGAGCATATAGATGCAAATTTTCAGTGAAGATATAGAGATGAGTGAGGCCTAAAGAGCCCCATTAGAAGAGAATCTAGCACAGAAAAGTGTCTTATTATCCCAATACATATGAAGTATTGAACATCTTTATGATTTCTTTCTAAGCTAAAGTCCACTCTGCAGACTGAGCTGTATTATTGCAGCCATGGCTCTTTCCAGTAATCACCCTTGTCACATCTAATTTAAAACTGAAATCCATATAAAAAGGAGAAATTCACTTCTTGTATAGATTTAGATAAGAAAGTCAGTACCCCACATATCTGTATGCTCAGCCTGTTCTTTTATTATAGTTATAATAATTATAGTTATTCCAAGTAATTTTTGTGTTATTAGCGTTTTGTTTTCTTTGTCATTTCACACAATGTACATTGAAAGGAAGAAACCCAATCATGTGATTTTACCCTAACCCTAGCCATTATTTCAACCTTGTAAATTACACGTTAAGAAGACTCTTGTCTTATTGTTCACTCTCTCTTTCTTTGTTTTTTCCCCCCTCTCTTCCTCTGATAATGTCCTCTTGGCTTTCTTTGCTGAATCAGACATGATCAAACTGCCAGTGTGTTGATACTGAAGAATGTGCATGATGAATGTCAATGTGACGTAAAGCAAAAGCCAGAAGCAAATACATTTTTTAAATCCATCCCAGCTGACTTTCATACACTGCCTGGCCAAAAAATAAAACAAAAAACAAAAGGTCACACATTCTAATATCTGGTTGGACCATCTTTAGCTCTGATTTCAGCAGCTTCTCTCTGGCATCGTCTCTAGAAGCTAAAGCAACGTCACAAGATTTATTTCCATCCAGTGTTGCATTCGTTTTTCTTCAAGATCTTGTATTGATGATGGAGAGTCCGACTACTACACAAAAGATCCTCCATGGGGTTCAGGTCTGGACTCTGCGGTGATGTCCCCTGTTCCCTGAACCACTCTTTCACAATCTGCGCCCCATGAATCCTGGCACTGAGCCAGCAGGGAAGATGGAAAAACCTGCTCATTCAGTATATTCAGGTAGTCAGCTGACCTCAATCTTTGGACACATAATGTTGCTGAACCTAGACCTGAACCTGGACCTGACCAACTGGAGCAACCCCAGATCATAGACTGCCCCCACAGGCGTGTACAGTAGAACTAGGCATGATGGCTGAATCCCTTCATCAGCCTCTCTTCTTACCCTGATGCTCCATCACTCTGGGACAGGGTAGATCTGGACTCATCAGACCACATGACCTTCTTCCATGGCACCAGAGTCCAGTTTTTATGCTGCCTAGCAACCTGAAGCCTTTTTCTCCATTTAACCTCACTAGTTAGTGGTTTTCTTCTGGCTACACAAGCAAAAAAGTACTTTTTAAATGAAGTTTGATTTAATTGATATGTTATCAATATGACTGTCAATAATAAATAAACATAGCAGCTCTCTACTTTTCTGGCTGACATGGCCGATAAAAGATGCTTAAACCACTGTAAGTAAAACATATTTGTGCATTTGTTGTTGTTAGTTACATGATCTGAATAAAGTTTTCAACTTTCAAACTGGCCGTTGACTCAAAGAGAGGCAATCATCTCCAGCAGCATAATTGTACCATCCAAAAACTAAATTTTCTCACTACTGTTCAAACATACTGGGATCAGACCCGCTGTATGTTGGACTTAATAATTCCACTTCTTGGTGTTTAATTACCCGACTGTAAATATGTTTTGGGTGGTTTATTGGGCTTTTTTTTACCATGCAATTATTTGCTTGCAATCATTTCACTATCTTAAGATACTTTTCCATCTTTAAGGTTTGATTTGTGGACTAATTAGCTTTTCATTGCTTTAAAAATGAGGCAACAACTTTTATGCAAACTGTGAGACACAAGGATGGTTGTTGATAAGTGTTACACCAATATGACACATATGAAAAGAGAAACTTTGCTGTTATTACAAAGCATCTTTTCATCCAAACTCAGTTCCTCCCAGTAATGACCAAGTTCATATTATCATGACAGGAGTATCATATTCATCAGCTGAGCATCACTCAGGCAGTTCGTTGTTGCAGTGAGATGAACAGAAAAGGGAAAGAAAAACAATAATGTTCTGAGCTCTAAATTGTGTTTGCTGATAGCGCTGCTGCTTGGCTGGCTGTTGATGGATATTACTTTCCATGCCGTTCTTCAGGCCACCATGTGAAACGTTGCCTCCTGGAATGAACGATTGTGTGATGCTACTCTTAAACTAGTTCAGCGTGGCATCATTCATCAACTGCAGCGCTGCCGCCGGAGAGCAGCAGCATCCCCATGTTTCCCAGTCACAACAGGGTTGCAAGGAGAATTGCTGTCTGCAACCTCACAATGCTGCACTATGCACTGGGCCAGGGAGATAGCAGCATCGCGGCACATTTCCCGTGCATGTGAGACAATTGCACTAAAGTGAAGCAGCTATTTTAGAAGCTGTTTCAGAGGTTCGCCATTCTGCATCTATCTTGTTTCAACAAAAGATATGCCGCAGAGGTTTCTGCTGAAGGCAAAGAGTAGTCATACAGTAATGCATCATCCACACAAAAACTGGCAGTAAAACTTTCTTCACACCTTGTTGTTGTGGAACGTTTTAATGTAATTTTATAATTATATGAAACTAGTCTCCAAGTTTGCACAATTATATTTCAGCTCAAAGCTGACTTTGACAGTTTCTTTGTGCTCTAATTTCAGGCAACCTTTGGTTTGCAGCTCCATTTTTCTGTAGCGTGTCTTAAATCCACACCCGTCAACTCGCAAGGCTGTGATTTTATCTGTGTTTGTGTGTAGGGGTGTGTGTGCGTGTGTGTGTTGGACAGGAAAACAGTGAACAAACCAGTTCATTTTAAGACGACTGCTCCTAAACAGCGTAAAGGGCAAAGCTGACCTCAGCAGATCTCAGACACATCTGAACTCTGATTTCAGTGTTTGCAGAGTGCAGCTGCTGCACTGCAAGTTTGTTTTTTGTTTGTTTATATATATATACATATATATATATATATATATATATTTTTTTTTTTTTTTTTTTTTCACTTTGTCCTGTCCAGCATGGTGGCAGGAGAATCATGGTCTGGCTGCTGTGTTAAGCTGAACAAATTTGCTTTGCCAATAGGAGCTTTTGGGGTATAAGGCTTGACAATCTCATTTTTTTGTTTCTTTATTTGGCTAAATATGTTATTTTATCTTATTTATTTGGTATTATGGAATTTGTGTAATCTGGCTGGACCTGACTGGAGGGGACAGAAAAAAAGGAGAGTAATGAAGAGAAGTAAAAAGGATGAGGAATGAGGAGGGATCAGAGATGAGTGTGATCCTGCAAATGTGACCACACCTCTACAGAGGCTAGAGGCAGACTAGGGCGGCCCAGAGACCCGGGCCATCAGCAGCAATCCCGGAGCACGAACCAGAGGCGCCCAAGGGAAAAGGGGTGTGAGAGGTCCTCATTGCCCTCACCTTCCCCGCTCATGACTGTTTGTGTGTTGTTTGGTTGTGTTGTTCAGTTTCTCAGCCTCGGATGCTGCTGGGAAGTGACGGCTCCAGAAATGTATGTAATGGATGTCAGAGTGTAATCAAAACAGTCAGAAAGTTATGAAGTGCCTCTTTAAAAAAGGATTCACGTGTAACAGGACAACAGACTTAACCTTATACAGTCATGTAACGGTTCTTTCTGTTATCAGCTACTGTAGAAATACTTAAATAGAACTCATTAGCAGTTTTCCAACCAGTCCTGACGTCACTAAGCTTTGAATAGATATATTTCCAGTGACAGTCTCCTTCCACTTATCAAGGGGAAAAGGCTACTTTAACATGTTATACATAAATTGCACATAGGTTTTTTTTCCTAAGTGTCCTTGGGCTACTCTCCTAATTAACCTCCTTCAGACTCTCTGCAGTATGCCCTGCAAAAAGCAAACTAACAGTTAGTTTTATTTATTTATCCCTCTGGGGGTCATGCACTTGGCAAGGAATTTTCACCCAAGCATAATATTTAATTCCAGCATCCAATTATTCATAAACCGCCTCTGCTGACTGGTCATGCAGGAGAAACCAGTTTAAGTAAAACCAGAGTTCAGGTTAATGTCCACAAGATGTTTCACAGAGTTCAGAATTTCGACAACAATCCCAGATCGAACTCAGATTTTCTGATTGGTGTTGCTGTAATAGTTTTTTTTTCTTTTTTGCTTTTATTTTCTAACTTATCCTGTCCAGCATCATGACAGCTGAATGATGGCTGTGCTGAACAAATCGGCTTCACCAAGAGGAGCTTTATGGATATGAGGCCCCTCTTCATTATTAAATATTATTCTTTATTTTTAAATTAGTCTATTGCTAAATTTAAATATTAATGCTGGACCAGACAAGGGAGGGTTGGTGCAAAAAAAAAGAGAGCGTAAACAGAAGAGAAAAAGAGACTGAAGAGAGGAAAGAGGAGACAAGGATGCACCAGATAGAAAGTAACAGCATGAGCTGTTCAGTCTGAACAGAAACTGCCTGTAATCAATTTCCAACTGCCTGTAAAACCTTTTTCACAACCAAACTTAAATGGAAATTTGCAAGTATAAATATTACTTTTTAAACAGTATAACCTTCAACAGTACCTGCTGTATACTGTATGTATCTTCACCCAGAGCAAAGATAAACTAGTGCTGCAAGAGTCTTGTATACACAAGCAGGCTTATATAGCTCCTTCCCATGAAGCTCATTTACACTTTTCCAGTATCTTTTGCTATTTTGCATAAGCATAATGTAATTGAATTATTATTCAGCTCTGCTATGCTCTCTTAAAATATACACACACAAGAACTCAGGTCTTGTGTATATATACTCATTTCTTTTATTGCTTTTTTTTCCAGCATCAGACCCTTTTAAATCAGGAGATTATTCATGTCGTACTTAAGTACACAATAAGATATCACAGAGCACTTCACAATGATAAGGTGTAAAATAATGGTATGAGTTAATGATGCTTATAATAACCACAAACTGCATACTTCTTACAAACAAAAATAACTCTAAACAGATGGCATATATGTGTTTAGTACACAGAGGGAATTGTGATGCTCTCAGTGACCAAGTAGCAGCATGAAGTTTTCTAGTAGTCTAAATCAGTCATGTGGGAAGAACACAAAAGATGTGTGTTCTTCATTCAACACTGATCGAGAGGATGTTGAATTAATTGTTGAATCTGATGAAGAACCAAACCAGATACAGCCATGTGAGGAAGAAAGTCCAACCTTGGAACTGACTCTAGAATATGTTGGTAAACAGAGTTTATGGTCAACTCAGTTACTGTAAAGGCTCATTTATGCTCTGAGCAAAAGACTCATATGGAGCATTTCATCAGTTTTCTGCGTCATTATGTGTAGAACTTCATCAGTTTTTGGGGCCCTTGTAGATTTGTAGCCTGACAGAAGAAAAGGAATAGTATCACCAGGAACCGCCGGGGCAGTGTTGAGAATATAGCTGATGTGCAACCAGCAATAGGAAGAAGAATAAGCTATAACATATTTAAAGGCCTTACTGACTACCACCGTCTACTGTGCCATCTCTTTTTATGTCTCCTTCTGAGAATGAACATGAACATGATTTCCTCCATCGTCTCCATGTTTACTATCGTCTGAAACTGACATCGGAACTCGGTGGTGAACTCTGAACTCTGCACTGCCCTCTGGGGGATGTTTTAGCTAACAACCATGCCAACATAAGGGACACATGAAAATAGAGGGCAGTAACGCTTGAAACAGACGTACCTGTTTAGATACATAAAGGAAGCATAAATGGGCCTTAAGGTGTCCAGGTCCTTTGACTGCTAAACAAACCTAAGTCATCATTCATCCACCACCATGCTTCACAGTTGTCTCTCCAAAGGATATTGTTCCAGAAGATTTGTGGTTTGTTATAATATAAAAAATCTAAGCTGCAGTGGTGGATCTCTTGTTTAAGATTCAAGTGCTGCCGGGTATGTGTCAGTCAAAGATGCACAACTGGTACCTGATTAGCATTTAACTGATATGCAGACATATCAGAATGACATTCTGGAGCCTTTGAGGCTGGCACACACATAAGGATTTTCTAAATCTGAAGAGATTTTTTTTTATCTTTAAGAGATTCCACACATGACGACAAACAAAATCAGGCATTTAACAGTTTTGATGGTACTGTGTGGCTCCAATAATCTCAGCACAGAACAGCACACACATAACAGTTCTGTCCCGCAGCTGATCTGGAATCTAGTCCTCCGAGCCAGAAATATGTGTGATCTAACAAGAAGAAGAAACATAGCAACAACTGGAAAAACGAAGAAGAAAATCCATGGCAACAACAGGAAAACGCAAAACCCAGCATGGCAGAGGACATGCATGATGAAGTAACGCTGGTGGTCCTGCAACTACTGTTGACAGAAAAATCCTGAACTAAAAAAATAACCGACTGGAGACGACGTGAAGGACTTTATATCGTTCTTTGCTTCCCAGTCAGCTCGCTCTCTGATTGGTTTCACGTCACCATCCCCAGAGTCGTGACTCTGTGAGTCGCTTTTCCTTATTACTGTGGGAGAGTGTAATCCAGTAATTATCAACCTTTTTGAGCCATGACCCTCAAGATAACATACGTTGGTGTTTCTGACCCCCAACGTGTTAACTGTTTTGGCTGTTTGTCATTGTTGATTATTATTTTTAAAAAATCACAAATTTTAAGGTCTATAAAGGAATGTGTGTGTAATAATGGAGCAGCAACACCCTAAGCTACTATTACTATTACTATTACTATTACTATTACTATTACTATTGTGCTGGAATCCAACAGAAGAAGAAACCTCTGGCTTTCACTTCTTTGTTTAATCACCTTTCCAAGAGATACACAGTTCTGAGTCAGGTTAGCTGCAGGAATTAACATAAACACAAACACAACACAACATCACAACAAAATCATTTTACTTCGGATTTCCATATGCACAATTCACAGCTGAGAAAATTGTTACTGCACATTTTGTGCATCCATTTTAAGGGTTCGGTGAACATGTGTTTCAGTAATGAGGGAATGAAGTGTTTACCAGTTTTGTAGCGTGGCATTTTCTTTACCTGGCTGTGCTTCTTTTATCAGCCACCTGCAGCCACCAACATACCACAGCTCTACTGCTTCTTAGTTTATCTTGCTCACCTTGGAAACTTTGGAAAGTTAAAGCTCCTTTTAATCACATCAGACAAAAGAAAAGAAGTGTGTGATGTTGTAGAGAACATTGCAGTCATTTACTTACTACTGGTGATGGAAAAGGTTTGGAATGGAATTTTCATATTACAACCTCAGTGCATTTATCATAGTTTATCTCTTATGTTCCAAACGATTTAACAAATGAGAAAAACATAATTTCCCAGTGATTTATTAGGTCAGAGATCAAATATTGCATATCCAACATTATCATATGTTGCAATCATCTTTGTACACCAACTGTAACTGCAACTTATCTGCCTCCTTATTATGCTCCACTGTGGTCCTAAAGGGAGCAACAATACTGAGGTAGGCTGTGCCGGTTAAACCAGGCCACGTTGGTACTAAGGGGCCCAAAGTGGGCCAAGAAAATAATGACATGTAGTGTTTCCTACTCACCAAATGTAATGCTTCTCTTTTAAAACTAAAAGTTGTATTTTGCTCTCATCTACCCATCAAATATTTTTCCAGCAGCAAACTATAGATGAGCTTGTGGCTTTTTCCTGTCAACCCTGGCATGCATGCCATTGTGCACACCAGGCTTTCAGTTCCTCATGGATTATCACCCAGCGTGCTCTTGGAGTGATCTTTGTGGGTTGACTACACTTGGTGAGGGTAATGATAGTGTTGGCCTCCACTTGTACATGAACTGTGTGACCTTGTGATGGAGTCCATGCTTTTTAGAAACCTTTTCCAGTCTGATGAGCATCAACAGTTCTTTTCCCCAGAAATCTCCATAATATGCTGTGAGAATCAGACTTTTCTCTGACCATGTTCTACTCTTTCCTCACATTTATGTCATGTTGGGCAATACGTTTTATCCTTAATGGATAAATAGCTAATTATGATGCATTTAATTTGTTTCAGTTCCTTTATTTACTGTTACCTTGAGAAAACAATATGTTTAGCTTATGGTTGTGCAGGAAATATAGAAAAATCCAAGGAGTTTGAAACACAGAGTTAGTGTTTTCTGTTGGAATTGCCAGAACTGCCTTCAACTTTTTCTTCTGCTCGTCTTCTTCTTCCCTGCTCGCTCTCTTTCTCACACACACACACACACACACACACATAGAGAGATTTGGGAGGCGTGCACATCATGGCAGAGGTGGCCATCCAAGTGATCTTGGCCCACCGGGGCCTGTACCACGTGACTGTGGGAGGCTCTGGCCGGGGCTCTCCTCAGCCACCCTTGGAATGGGACCAGGGTCGTCTTCAATGTGGGGTAGCTTGGGTTCGTGCTCCAGGATTGCTGCTGAGGACCCGGGTCTCTGGGCTGCCCTAGCCTGCCTCTAGCGTCTGTGGAGGCGTGGTGGCATTTGCACGACCCCACTCACCACTCCTCATCACTGATCACCCCTCATTCCTCATCCTCTGCACAGTCACTGAGTGGGTTTATACACTAAGAGATTTTTTTTCTCTGTGTGTATCTGGTACTTCGGCTGTTGTTGTGATATGTTTGTGATATGTTTTTCTTATTTGATTATTATTTAAGAACTCTTGATTACTGTCAGCTCTGTTTTCCTGTAAAAGCCATAGGAAATTGTCTGGTGTGTTTGTAGCAGTGTGTTGTCTGGTGTTAGGTTGGATTGAAGGGTCGTTGCCTCTGTCTGTGGTGTTTTTGTCTCCTGTTTTTTCTTTCTGCTTTCCCCTTTTCTTCTTTTTGCTGTCTTCCTTCTTTTTCTGTCCCCTCCAGTAAAACTAAATAAATAAATGAATGAATCAGATTATCAAGAGGAGCCTTATACCCATAAACCTCCCCTTGGCAGAGCAAATATGTTCAGCATAGCAACCAGACTATCATTCTGCTGCTAAGATGCTGGACGAGACCGGTTAAAACAAAAAAAACTTCTTCTTCTGCTGATCCATATTCCAGTTAGAGTGACTGTGAATGACTTTAAGACTCTCTGCAAGTGGCAAAGTTGTTTAAAGACGATGAGAAATGGCATGTCTTAAGCCCATCTTTAATTTCGATTCCGCTTGCTTCTCCAGTGGAGAGAGAAAAAAAAGGAGTTAAGATCTAAGATTGATGCTTAAGTGGGAGGCATGCACAGTCAAGTGAGTCACACGAAACAAAAATCAGGAGATTTGAAGTTCACATGTCATGCCTTTCCTATAGGCTGAGTGATTCTCTCATTTTATTCATAGCTTACAGCTGATGTCCTTTCACGTGTTTTATTCTACTGAATTCTGGCATCAGAAAATGCAGCTGAAGTTACTGTTGTAGAATTCTTTGCAGGAAGGACATTTCTGAGTTAAAAAATAGCTGTATAATCTCATTAAATAACAAACAAATAGTTTTCAATTAACCCCTTAACACTAGAATTAATTTATCATTTAAAAAATAAATAAATAAATAAACACAGGAAAAATCAGGAAAAAAATAAATAGAAAAAGACTGAAACAAAATAATGTACAATTTAATATTAAATAAATTAATAACAAAAAATAGATCAATAAAAAATAATCATATAGAAATAATTACAAATATATTAGAGCACATAAATATAAAATAAATAAAAAAATAATAATAACTAGATATGTAAAAAATAAATAAATAAATGCCAAAATGGGTTTGATGCAGATTAGCATAAAACCTATTATTATTATTATTATGTGTGTCAGTTTATTTGCTGTAATTAAGTTAAAGACTAAAACTCGTGGTTGAAACTACAAATGGGACAGAACCATCTGGGAATCTTTACTGGTACAAATTCATATATTATCAAGCGTGACTAAAAGATAGCTCCTAGTTCGACATGACAATGTGATAGTGTTCGGAAAATAAACCGTAAATCATCAAAGGCTTTAGTGGCCGCTGAAGTTTAGCAACAAACTTCTAGTTTGTGCTTTAAGATCATCATAAATTATTTTATTGACTTTTCGTTAGTTTTAGTAAAGTTTAAATGATTAACAGAGTTTAAAGAGCAAAAATTCAAAGTATGTCAGTAAATGTTGATCCAAAAGTCATAAAACAGCATTAAACAGATTTTTCTATGAACATATTTTTTTAACTATGTTGTCAAATGTTTTCTGAAAGAAATTCCACTGTAAGACATGCCAGAACTTGTTAATATTAATAAGTAGTGAAATCAGTTACTGTAGGCAACCCAGTGCCAAAACAGCTCTTAGCCAGCTGTTAATGCCTCCCAGATGCGCAAAAGCCCAGAAGAAGCAATCACTTCAGTTACAGTGTTAGCTTTTCCAGGGAAATAATTTACCAGCTGCAGCACACAGGCGGGCAGGTCAGGAAACGAGACATATTTAATCAAACTTAAAGGTTAAGTGTGTGAGAACGATCTGAAAACAAGGTCCATGACCAGGGTCGTCTCCAGCTTTTGAGGACACCCTGGGCTTAGCCCAGACCAGATGTAAATTAAAAATTAGGGGAGCTTGATTATATATATATATATATATATATCATCCTCTGTACTGACTAAGTCCTAAACGAAGTCTAGTACGTGTTGCTAATTGGAAGGATTACTAGCTTGACGAATACACCGCGCTAGCCCAGGCGCATCTCAGGCGCATACACAGGCGCAGTCGAAAACTGTTTGCTTCTCCATTCAGCAACAACCTGTGCTCGTATTTTCCTCGCTTAAGAAGCCTACCCGGACTCAAGATGTGCTGAGCCCAAAGTACATACCGCCCCCTAGTGGCATGGAGGCAAAGTACATAGCATGACTTAAATATGGCTCATACATCCTCTGTGCGGACCGTTGCAGATAGCGCAGAGGATGGCTGCTACATCTCAAACTCTCTCCCCTAATGTTTTGTTTTTTGTTTTGTTTTTTCTTATTTAGTCTCTATTTAGTCTCTTTTTTCTTAGTTATACAACCTGCTAAAGTGAGCCCTATCATAAAATATGACAGAGATAATTACTATGCATCAGGTCAGTGGTGGAAAAAGCTTTTAATCGCCACCACCTCCGCCACCAGCTTACAGCGGGGAATCTCCATGACGGCGCCTACCTGTTGTTGTACCTGAGCAGTGGAGGCGGCGGAGGAAAAGAGAGTCACGAGCTGGAGTCCTGGTGTGGAAACGGGGGAGTCGGCCTCCTCTACCTAGTATTCTTCTGGCAAATGTTCGGTCGTTGGACAACAAGCTGGATGAACTTCAGAGCAGGATGGCGTTTCAACGGGAGATTAACACCTGTAACTTTTTTGCTTTAACGGAAACTTGGCTCGACCCCTCAATCCCGGACTACACCATTGTTCCCGAGGGACTCTCCGTTTATCGGCTGGGCCGGATTATACATTAAGGAAAGAGCAAGGGAGGTGGTATCTGTTTCATGGTGAACACCAAGTGGTGCTCAGATGTGGGAATTATTTCTGCAGGCTGTACTCCGGACCTGGAGCACCTCATGATCCGATGCCGGCCTTATTCTCTTCCTTGTGAGTTGACATCGGTTGTCATGACAGTAGTCTATGTTCCGCCACACGCTGATACCAACGAGGCCATGGAAGAACTGTTCGAAGTTATCGACAGGGCAAAGACTTCATGGCTGGAGGCTGCGTTTATTGTAGCCGAGAATTTTAAAAACGCCAACCTGAGGAAAGTCCTGCCGAGATACCACCAACACATCAGCTGGAACACACTCAATCATGTTTACACCCCTTATACAAACATGTATAAGGCCCTCCCTCGCTCTCCTTTTAGAAAATCTGATCACGCCTCAGTTCTGTTGCTGACTTCCTATAGACAGAAATTGAAGTGACACAGACCATTCAGCCGTGGTCCGTCCAATCGAGTTGCAGCATTCAAGCCCGTCCCACCAGCTCAGGGACAGCTTCATTACGCAGGACATAAGACTTCTAAATGCTGTCAGCAGCAATGCCACCTTTAAATATCACATCTTCTTACTGCTTATTACATATTTACTGTATAACTATATTTGTAGTATTCTTGCTTTTTGTGTTCGGATATTTTTTTTGCAGTTTATATTCTTTTTAGCATCGTTAGGAGAGCCTGGAATCTAAGAATTCCACTGCCAATGATTACTGATGTAATTGTTGTGCAATGACAATAAATTCATTCATTCATTTATTCATTCATTCATTCATTTTACCACAAGTCATCCCAAAAGACATACACCCAAAATAGCTGATGAGCAATAGACCTGAACACAATGGGAAAGAAAGCCCACAAAACTAGTTATTATTTCACTTATTATGGCTTCAGTTGTGCACATTGCCATTGAAATGTTTTTAATTTCTAATTTGATTCTAATTTTTATATGTACAGTCAGAACTGGTAGGAAAGGTGGTGGCACAGCATCTTTAACCTATAACACTCTCACCACCAAACAGATTTTATTTGATAATTTTACCACTTTTGAATATCACGCCATTGTTTTTAGCAGCCCTCCAGTTTTATGTGTCACTGTTTATAAACCACCCCAAAAATGTGCTGCTTTTATTAATGAGTTTTCAGAATTTTTATCAATCATACACACAACATATAACATGATAATTTTAACCGGTGATTTTAACCTGCACATAAATAATCCTTTAGACTCTGTTTCAAAAGAATTTTTAAACATTCTTAACTATATGGATTTTACGCAGCAAGTCATGCAGCCGACTCTCAACAGAGGACACACACTGGACTTGGTCATTACCTATGGCCTTTCTGCCGGTGTGTCCTCTGTTGTTGACTTGGCTGTCTCTGACCTCTACTGTGTGTTTTTTAACATCACCGGTTTTATTCAGCGGGAGACCTCGGTGCAAACTGTGAGGAAGCACTATCTAACCTCTGAAGTGGTTGCAAATTTTATCAAGGTTTTAGATAAATGTCCTCCTGTGATTTTACCTGCACCCTTTGATTTTATTGTTAAACATTTTTACAGTAAACTGAAGCCTTGACTCTGTTGCTCCACTCACTACAAAAAAGATTTACCAAAAACTTATATCTCCCTGGAGGAATGAGGAGGTCAAAAAACTCAAAAGAAATTGCAGGGCGGCAGAAAGGAGATGGGGAAAAATTGTTTTAGCATTGTTTTAACCATGGAAAGCACTTTGTGCTGCATTTATGTATGAAAAATGCTTTATAAATCAAGACTGATTGATTGATTGAACTTCACCACACATTTTTCTTTGACAGCTTGTACACCATTACCATCAGTACTACTGGTAGTTTTGGCTGATTGCGTCACGCACTTAGCAGATTTGTCCACAGTTTCCTGTGCTTTCATAATTCAGATATTTTCCCAGCTCATATGAACGAAGAAATGCAAACACAGCCAAAAATCGTCAGGCTTCAACCCCCAATGCATTGGAATTATGTCATGACTTTTGTGCACACTAAAGTGATTGGCCATTCATTAAAGAAAGCAGTAGCTTTGTTCATACCTTTCATTGGGCGCCATAACCCAGAGAATGACTTAATCCAAGGCCGTTGTTAAGAAGACGTGGTTCGGATTCCCGTCCAGAGCCGCTCTGCTCCTGCTTGATGACTGAAGAGCTGATCCCAATGATCCTCTGTGGCACACGCTGGCGTCCAAACCTCCTGATCATCAGCTGCTTTGCGGCGTCCTCCTTGTGATGAACAAGCGTTGCACGCAGATACCAGTAACGTAGCCTGAAGCTGGCATTTAAATGTCCGATTTCCCGCGGACTCCCACCGATAACTCACAGCGACAACTTGCTTCCTTTGTAGCAGAGTTCAACTCCTCCAAACGTCACTGGAGCAAGTTTTTGACTTAAAGTATAGCGGCTAAATCTACTCTTAAAGCCACTGAGGCGCTGTTTGTATGGGCACTGACACGCTCGCCGTTTCACTATCCTGTCTTCCGTTGTGTGATGTATCCAAACTTCATCATTTTTTTTACTTAAGAATTATTACTCATCCAAACAAGTTGTCATTTTCTTGGCAGTAATCCACAGTACAGATCCATCTCCAACATAAATTCCAATCTTCATGTCAAACAATACCAGCAGTGTTAGCGATAGCGATAGCGGTCAAAAACTTTTTTACTCCCCCCGTACAGCAACACCTGTCACCTGATAGACAGTTCCTACCTATATGGTGCTATCAATTAACTGGTGCCACCCACTGGGCAAATTAACAATATCAAAAATGGCTCTTACAACATGAGAGAAAAATCCTTCTTAAACTTGAGTGCTTTCTGTCAAATGTAAGCTTTACAGAAAGGATGTTGGAACACGAACAATTACCAACTGCTGAACGGCTGCTAGCATAACGCATGCTTATTATATTCATGCTTTTTGCTTTACAAATATCAAGTTAACTAAACATATTTGATAAGAACTCCTAAGAAAAGCCAAATATTTTTAAAATGTAAGGGTTTACATTTCAATTCGTGTTAAGAGTTTAAGGAAAAGAGCTACATTAAGCTAGCTTAAAGAAGCATAAGAGCTGGCCACAGCTTCACGGCTGCTAGCATGATATATACTTGTTTTATATATTATCTTCCCACACTTGTTTATGTAGTATGACTGAAGTTCACAAAATCACAGAATCCAGAAAGAAAGGACATCAGAGCAGGACATTAGTTGGATGTCAGAGCATCAACGTAAACTATGATTCATCTGACAGAAGCGCATTTTAATCCACACTGGAAAATATGTATATGTATGTGCTCCGTTTGAGTTACCGACTGAATTTTTTCATTTTCTGGTCACTTTTCAATAATCCCTGGAGCGAAATTTGGTGGAACCAACCAGTTTTTTGCAGACACAGTAGCAAGACATAAGACTCATTTTGTGCAGGTTTAATCATAAATACAGCACTCGGGAGTAACAAAATGTAAAAAAGTTATACAAATAGGTCTTCAAAGTACCAACAGGAACTTCAAAATAAAACAGAAAACAAGTCAACTACAAAAAAGATGGGAAAATAAGACTAGAATGCTGAAGTGCTGGAATGTTCAGTATATATGAATGTTATGCAGTAAGCCAGTTGCTAGGATATACCCACAAACACACAAGTCAAAGCACCTCCTGTCTTACTGTGAACTTCTGCTCTGGATCTTAGAAGATGCAGGCTGGACAGCCTCCTGATTCATCCATCCATTTTCTATACCGCTTAGTCCAATTCAGGGTTGAGGGGAAGCTGGAGCCTATCACAGCAGGTAGGAGGTGAGAGGTAGGTACACCTGGACAGGTTGCCAGTCCATCACGGGGCCACTTTCTGATTTATGTCACTCCCGTATTTTAATGCATTGAATGAATTAATTCAGTAATAACTGTAAAACAGCCCTTTCCCCCTTTTTCCACGTTAGATATTTAATAAGGTATTAAATCTGACTTAGAAGCACCAACAGTAGGAGATATAATAACCAGACTGACTTATTGATCAGTCATTGTGGCTTAAATTTAGAAAATTCTACAGTTTTATTTTGTTAATTTAAAAAATTATGGTAGATCAGTTGTTATCAATATTATAGACTTCGAGGTCTGGTGCATTCAGTTTATCAGATAACACGATGTCAGGAGCATCTTCACAATCTTGAAATTACAAGAAATCCATTGATACCAGACATGTCATGATTGATCAGTGGGATAGGACTAAAATATTGATAGAAAATGGAACCGTTTTTAATCGTGAGACAGAAACAACTTTGATTAATGTCTGATAGTAATCAATCTGTTGTCCCTAAACGAATCCTAACATGTTGCCTAGACAACTGCTGCTATCAGCTCAAACTCTTTTAGTTCAGGTGCTGCTCACCTCTCTAAGAAATTAATAAGAAGCTGCCCCTCACTTCATTTTCTTAGCCTATGTTTTTTTTCCTCTCCTTTTTCTGGCATCCAGGCTTCACTTTCTCTGGGAAATACATGACTTTGTCCTCTGGCTGCACTCTGTGTAACTGGGTTGAACTGACTGTTGCTGGTCTGGACTGAACCATTTGGCACAATTTTAGAGGGGTAATAAGGCCTCTAAGAACATCCATCATTATTATAACGTTACATTCAGCCTGCCTGTGCCTTCATTCAGGCAAACTGACTTTTTTTTATCATAATTAGATGCTTTAAAATGTAACAAAAAGAAACTTTTCAATTCAGGATTTTCAAGCGTCCCCACTCTGCAGTGGCCCGACTCCACTGCATTCAGGGACAGCACTGATTAATTACAGCTTCAATACAAAGCATGACCCAGCAACATTTACTGGAGAACACATTTCAACATAATTTATTTAAACAAATTTGTTTCCAACAATCACTTGTAATAATGTCTTTCTGTAAATATAAATAAATATGAGTGAAGTCTGACAAAATTACTTTGATTATGCTGGACTTTTGTGTAAACCTCCAAATTCATGTGAGATCAAAATGACTTCACTTGACTGCATTTACCACAATAATCTGATATTCAGTTGAATTTTTTTATTTATTTATTTTTATATATATAATTTGATTAATTATAAATTATTTTAAATTGTATAAATTCATGCACAAAAAGAGGATTTTTTTCAGAAAGTCTATTACAACTGTATTATTAGTGAATGCTTGTGGGTACAGCACAGGGGAGGGTGTGAGTGTGGGGTTATATTGGGTGCAGATTGCAGTAGGTGGAGGGTGGGCTGGAACATCGGGGTGTATGCTGGCCTATGCCGGTTTGTTGTCTGGGCGGGCTTGGTCCTCCTATGCATGGTGCGGGCCCTCTGCCTTTGAGGGGTGGGGCGGCCACCTCTGGGCTCCTGGGGCCCTGGGCCCTTCGCTTGGGCTGCCCTGGGTGGCCGGTCCTTGGCGGGGCCGGCGGCTGCCGATCTTGGCCCACTGGGACCTGTGCCCCAAGATCATGGGGGGCTCTTGCTGGGGCTCTCCTCTGCCGCCCTTCGGGTGGGGCTGGAGTCGTCTTCGTGGTGGGGTAGCTTGGGTTAGTGCTCAGGAGCTGCTGCTGAGGGCCCAGGTCTCTGGGCTGCCCTGGTCTGCCGCTGACCTACATAGAGGCGTGGTCGCATTTGCACGATCTTCATCACTGATCACTCCTTATTCCTCATGCTCTGCATGCTGACACAGTCACTGAGCTGTCCAGTGGGCTTATATATTAAGAGACAATTCTTCTTTTTCTGGGCGATATCATATGTGAGTTGAAGTCCTCCTCCTGCTGCTTGGACATCCTGCCCACAGGCCTTTTCAAAAAGGTCTCAAGAACTCTGGAACCAGATCTATTACAAATTGTTAATTTATCTTTAATTTCAGGTGTCTTCCCAGAACTTCTAAAAACAGCTGTAATCAAACCTCTGCTAAAAAGAGACAACCTAGACAAGACACAAATGAGCAACTACAGGCCAATCTCAAATCTTCCTTTTCTAAGTAAGATAATTAAAAAAGCAGTTTTTCATCAACTAAATGACTTTTTAACACAAAACAACTGCTACGATGTCATCCAGTCAGGTTTTAGACAGCACCACAACACTGAGATGCTCTGACCAAAGTCATTAATGACATGTTTGAACACAGACGATGGAAAAATGTCAGTCTTAGTCTTACTGGACCTCAGTGCTGCATTTGATACAGTCGACCACAATATATTTCTTAAACTACTGCAAAACTGGGTGGGCCTCTCTGGCACTGCACTACTCTGGTTTAAATCTTATTTAGAGAATAGAAAATACTTCGTGTCAATAAGTAATTTTACATCTGAGCAGACAAGAATTACATGTGGAGTTCCCCAGGGTTCCATCCTGGGGCCTCTTCTGTTTAACATCTACATGGTCCCACTGGGACAGATTATAAAGAACAACAAAATTAGTTACCATAGCTACGCAGATGACACACAGATATATATTACAATGTCACCAGGAGATTGAGGCCCTGTACAGGCTCTTGGGAAATGCATTGAAGAGATTAATGACTGGATGTGTCTAAAATTTCTTCAATTAAACAAAAACAAAACTGAGGTGATGGTCTTTGGAGCCAAAGAGAAACGATTAGGTGTCACCACAGAGCTTCAGTCTATACAACTAAAAACCACCAACCAGGCCAGAAATATGGGTGTATTGATGGACTCAGACCTTAACTTTGAGAAACACATTAAGGGAATTACAAAATCAGCCTACTATTACCTTAAGAATATCAAGGGTAAAAGATCTGATGTCTCAGCAGGACCTGAAAAAACTAGTCCATGCTTTCATCTTTAGTCAGCTTGATTACTGTGACAGTGTCTACCTAAAAAATCAGTTAGACACCTGCAGCTTATTCAGAATTCTGCTGCCCGAGTCCTCACTAAGACTAAGAGAGTGGACCACATCAGTCCAGCTCTGAGGTCTTTACACTGGCTGCCTGTTCGTCAGAGAATAGACTTTAAAGTTCTGCTGCTGGTCTATAAAGCTCTGAATGGTTTAGGACCAAAATACATCAGAGACCTCTTGACCCAGTATGAACCTACCAGAACCCTCAGGTCATCTGGATCCAGTTTTTTATCAGTCCCCAGAGTCAAAACCAGACATGGAGAAGCTGCATTCAGCTTCTATGCTCCACATGTCTGGAACAAACTCCCAGAAAGCCTCAAATCAGCTGAACACTTAGTTTATTTAAATCAAGGTTGAAGACCCACCCGTTCTCTGCTGCATTTCAATAGTTTTTATTTGGAAGTCCAGATCTGCATTTGGTTATTTTACGCTGAAATCTTAACTTTATTTCTTTATCTGAGCTTTTTCCTGCTGTTTTTATGTAATCAATTTAATCTTTTTTGATCTTTGTTTTTTTAATGCACTTGTATTTTTTTCTGCCCCTGCACCTTGCTGTAATGTTTTTATGTTGTATTTAAAGCACTTTGAATTGTCTTGTACATGAAATGTGCTATACAAATAAATTTGCCTTGCCTTGCCTTTTTATTTTTCCTGTGAGTTAGTATCTGGTCACTGTTTTGCTACTTTCATATGTCTTTTTGATTTGGTTATTTAAGAACTCTTAATGACTAGCAGCTCTGGGTTTTTTATTGTTGTTGTTTGTTTGTTTTTGTTTTTGTTTTTTGTAAAAGTTGTAGGAAATTTTCTGGACGAAAGTCTTTTTTCAGGCTCAACAAATAGATCCTAAATAAACTCAGCTATCAGCAATAACAGCCTGATATTATTGCACGTGTGAACAAAACAGGAAGCCTTAGGTTAAAGATTGTATGGACTCCTGTTGCTTAAACATTAACACAAACACTTAAATCTATCAGCAGGCAGGTGTAAGTCACTTCCCCCAAAAACAGTGATAGTGCTCCATATATCCAACTAGCTCCAGATTATATCCCTCTTATAGTACCTGGATAGTACCTGATAATACCTTGATATTACCAACCTGCAACACCAAAGACTCGGAGTAATGTCTGTCTCTGCCCTAGCAGCACCTGTCCTCCTCCTCCTCTGCTTTGGTTCACCTCATCATCTCTGCTTCTGTGTTATGGTAGATTCTCTGATGTTTAATGAAGTTTGTTGGCTTCACACATGCTGGTCACACGCTGCATTAGCATTAACTACTATAACAAATGTTACCTGCTGTATTAGCATTAACTAGCATAACAAACATTACCTGCTGCACTAGCATTAACTAGCATAACAAATGTCACCCCCTGCATTATCATTAACTAGTAATCAAACGTTACCTGCTGCATTAGCATTATCTAGTATAACAAACATTACCTGTTGCATTAGCATTATCTAGTATAACAAACATTACCTGCTGCATTAGCATTATCTAGTATAACAAACATTACCTGCTGCATTAGCATTATCTAGTATAACAAACATTACCTGCTGCATTAGCATTATCTAGTATAACAAACATTACCTGCAGTTTTATGTAAAGCACTTTGAATTGTCCTGTACACAAAATGTGCTATACAAATGAACTGTCTTGCCTTGCCTTGCTGCATTAGCATTATTTATTATAAAAGACCTGTTATAATAGATAATGCCTGTTGCATTGGCATTATCTATTATAACAGACCTGTTATAATAGATAATGCCTGTTGCATTGGCATTATCTATTATAACAGACCTGTTATAATAGATAATGCCTGTTGCATTGGCATTATCTAGTACAACAAACATTACTTTCTGCATTAGCATTAACTAGTATAACAAATGTTACTTGCTGTATTAACATTAACTAGCATAACAAACGTTACCTGCTGCACTAGCATCAACTAGAATAACAAACATTACCTGCTGAATTTACTATTAACTAGTACAACAAACGTTACCTGCTGTGTTAGCATTAACTAGCATAACTAACTTTACCTGCTGCGTTAGCATTAACTAGTATAACAAATGTTACCTGCTGCGTTAACATTAACTGCATAACAAACGTTACCTGCTGGGTTAGCATTAACTAGTATAACAAATGTTACCTGCTGCGTTAACATTAACTGCATTACAAACGTTATCTGCAGCGTTAGCATTAACTGCATAACAAACGTTACCTGCTGGGTTAGCATTAACTGCATAACAAATGTTACCTGCTGGGTTAGCATTAACTAGTATAACAAATTTTACCTGCTGCGTTAACATTAACTGCATTACAAACGTTATCTGCAGCGTTAGCATTAACTGCATAACAAACGTTACCTGCTGGGTTAGCATTAACTGCATAACAAACGTTACCTGCTGGGTTAGCATTAACTGCATAACAAATGTTACCTGCTGGGTTAGCATTAACTAGTATAACAAATTTTACCTGCTGCGTTAGCATTAACTGCATAACCAATGTTACCTGCAGCGTTAGCATTAACTAGTATAACAACCATTACCTGCTGCTTCACATTAAGCTGAACGGCAACATGGATACGCAGAATTTAGTGTTAGATTGGCGACTGTTTAACTAAATTCACAGTGTTTTTGTTGTTGGAATAAAATCCAGTGTTTCTTCGGACATGACATTTCTCCTCAGCAATGACAAAGGGTCATCTTCCATTGTCTGTCTACCACCCAAATTTGTCTATATCTCACACAATGGGGACATGGTTGGTATAATTTAGGGTAGAAACAGATAATCACAAGGTCAGGGAGCAAAGGAAATAAATAAAGGACAACACACTGACAAGGAAGAGATTTGCAAATGATGACAGGAAGTAAGAGACATGACACCTAAAGATAAACAATCAGAGAAAAACAGAGAGATGAGAGCTCATCTGACAAGGGGGTAAAAGAAAAATAAAAGCTTTACTGTATGAGACAGAAGAGATCTGGTCCAAGAAAAAAAAAAGGTGTCAACAATGATAGGACTTTTATAGTCCTGCTGGAGGACAGCTTCCAGACAAATGTGACTAATTTCTGGAAATCCCCCTGACTTTACAGCCAGGGTGAATATGTCCTATAAAACCAGAGGGAAATGTAAGAACACGTATGAATACAGAGGAAGTGCTGGCGCCTCCTATAAAGATAGCCCTACATAGCAAACACATGAAACACAAATCGGAATTTAGTCATGTGCCTCATCATTTCCTCTTAACTGCTTATGTTCTTATATATCTGATATATTCACAATAAACAATCTTTCCCAAGTTGTCGTATATTCAAAAATATCTTAGAAATGGATCTCAACAGTGATAAAAGATCCGGTCTGACTTTTCTATTGATGCAAGATTTCTGAACCATAGACGTTTGTTTGTTTGTTTGTTTGTTTGTTTGTTTGTTTGTTTGTTTGTTTGTTTGTTTGTTTGTTTGTTTGTTTGTTTGTTTGTTTGTTTGTTTGTTTGTTTGTTTTTACCCAGATGCAGCTTGGTAATCATTAACACATATTCCAAAGGACTTTTTGTTCATTTTGATCTCATGTTTGACTTGCTTTTATAATGCTGTTTTCTTTTTTCAGCCACAATATCTACACTACTTCAGGTTTCCAATTTTATTCTGCGTAATCCAGCAAGACTGCTGTTATTCTGGCTGTGGATGAAGGCAGGACCGAGTGAAGTCTGAATCACTGTCATGACATTGTAAACATTTACACACTGTAATATAGTGGAGATACAAGTCAAACATTCTCATGTCAAACTAACACTCACTGGGTACTTTATTGGGTTTATTTTTACGTTTGCTAATTAAAACAAATTGTTAATCAGCCAATCACATGGCAGTTTGTAGATGTGGCAAAGACGACTTGCTGAAGTTCAGTGGACCAGAATGTCTTGTTGATGTCAGAGGTCAGAGGAGACTGATTCCAACCAAGGAATGCAGAACAGCATCACTGGATGCAAAACACGTACGATGCCTTGGATCAACGCTTCAGGCTGCTGCTGGTGTAATGGTGGGGGGAGATTTTCTTGGCCCACTTTGGGCCCCTTAGTACCAACGTGGCCTGGTGTAACCAGCACAGCCTACCTGAGTATTGTTGCTGACCATGTCCATCCCTTTATGACCACAGTGGAGCATCTTCTGATGCTACTTCCAGCAGGATAATGCACCATGTCACAAAGCTCAGATCATCTCCACCTGCTTTCTACAAGATGGTTTCTTGCTTGTGTTGTTCTTTCACTCAGATGTAAGTCGCTTTGGAGAAAAGCGTCTGCTAAATGACTGTAGAATAGAATAGAATAGAATAGAATAGAATAGAGCTGCAGATGAAAATTTGCTTCCTGGCTAACACATTCATCTTATTAGATGTTGATCACTCAAACTTTAAATAAATTAAGTTTAATCTATCTATACACCAGAAGTTTATCAGCTGCTTCTCTTCACAGTCTTGTGTTTTGTGAGCTTCTCCATCTCTTTAAATGCTCAGTCTTCATCACATTCCACATTTCAGGATCAGCTAACAACAATTGTTGTCCCATATTTGGGTCTACACATGGCAACACAACTTCCGCTGCCAAACTAATTTACTCCTGCCGCCGGCTCTTTTTACAGTTGCCTTGGAAACAAAAACTTGTAGCTTTTTTTTCTGTTTAGTGAAAGTAAAGTAATTGATGCATTATATGCTAATCAAAAACTAAGAGTGTGGGTAGGATGATGTGGATGTTCACCCAGTTGGCATACCAAGCAGATGCAGATGAGTATAAAGCTGTCTGTTTCCTGGGCAGAACCTTTGATGATGAATGCTCGGCGCAGCTATGCTGATGGATATGTCTGCTTCCTGCTCAGCAGACCAGCAAAGACGCAGTCAATGGAATATTAAAATCATTATATCTGAGAACGGAAAAAACAAGCGTTTCCGAGGCAGGAAGTGGCGATAAACAGCAGGATTGTTGGAAAGGAACCGTTTCACGAGCATGAAGTTGCTGTGATCCTCACTGATACTCCGGAAAAATCTGGGTTTATGTTGGGAAGTTAAATGTTCCACAGATTCAGATTATTAATTGTTTTTGGGCTCGTTAGAGATTTAATAAGAGAACATATGCTCACATATTAAGAGGTTTTGCAGTCACTATGTCAGCGATAGCTTAAATGGCTAAATCAATGCTCCTTTTTTGTCATTGCTTTTGTTTGTCCTTTCATACATTTTCAAAAGGCAGCTTTTTAATGAGCATGACTCCATATGAAGAGAACCATAACAGTGTTTCATGATACAGTAATGATCTGAGCTTCTTAAAACAGACGGGGAGAAAAAAAACTGAAGTATTGTTAATTATTTAGTGCAGAGGCCGTAGCAAAGATCTGACAACTTGCTCATTTAGGAAGATTAACAGATGTGACAAATCAGTCTGTTGTCAATCTTTTACCCAGCTGAGCTCAAGAACTATGAATAAATTGGGTTTCAAATCTCCAGTGGGAACATATTCTTTATGAGAGTCCTTGTTCCCCTTCATCCTGTCACAGTATTTCTAAAAATAAAAAAGAAAAGGACACATTTGTTATCTCATGCCACTGATGGGCCATTGTGTTGCATTTTTCTCTTTTTCCTTATCTTACTCATTCAAATTCTGCTCCAGCAGCAACTTCTGCCTCCATCTAACTAACAAGAGAAAACATATTTGTGTAACTTCACTGTGCAGCTGCAGAAAATGACAAAAATGTGGCCAATTTTTTCTTTCAGAAAAATGTCTTCATCTCACAAACACCTACGTTGTTTATCTTTGCTAAGGCTCTTGTCCACTATTACTGTCATGAAAAGCTTTTAACTTTACTTCTTATGGAGGCGTATTGCATTCACTTGAAAAATAAAACAGCTTTTTTTTTTCTTTTTTTTTTAATTAATGAGATCATTTGAAAGAAAAACTGCTGTTTCTACAAGATAATGTGCACCACTTGTCCGCCTGGGGGGCGGCGTGGCTCCGCAAGGTAGAGCGGTCGTCTTGTAACCCGAGGGTTGCCGGTTCGATCTTCGGTCCAAGTCGAGTTCATTTCAAAGTGTCCTTGGGCAAGACACCGAACCCCTAATTCCGCCCGATGGGTCGTGGTTGAGCCCCTTGCATGGCAGCTTCCGCCATCAGTGTGTGAATGTGTGTGTGAATGTGATGTATGATGTAAAGCGCTTTGGGTATCATCCCAGGTACAGTAAAACGCTGTATAAATATGGACATTTTACCAATTTTATTTACCATTAACAAATCATTATTGATATAATTATAAGCTGATAAATTCAGCTTGTCTCAGTACAAGTATTGTAAACTGGAAGGTATACGTGTTCTAGACCAATAGGATCATTTTCAAGGTTTTACTTTACTTGAATCTGTGAGACAGGATTCTCCGCCTGTCATGGATTGGATGCAGGAGATGACTTGGAAGGACCAAAGATTGTTTAGTTAAACAGAAAACACTGAAGAAGTTGAAACGCTAGGAACTAAACTACAAAAGACCCAACTATGAAAACTGGAACACGAGTTTTGGAAGAACAAAGTCTAAAGGGCAAGCGGGGCTTGCTGACAAGTCTCACACACATAACGAACTGGCTATAAAGGACGGAGAACCTGGAGCATATATATAGAAGGACTGATAAGAGAAGCAGGTGTGATAACCACCGGAAGCTAATCCTGTTACGCTCGACTCCGCCTCGATCTCACAAACCTGAAGTGTTGCGAGTTTTGTTTCAATATGTTGTTTCAACATGCTAAAAGTCAGGTGATCGTAACCGAGGCCTTGTTACGTCAGATATGCGTGTAATTTAGAAGAGGCTGAGTTTGTTAATCAGTCAATGCTTTAAAGGAGTTTCAATCAAGGATTTGAGAGTAGGTTTTGCTAAAAATCATTCATCATTTCGGATCAAAGGAAAGCTTCCCATTACAATGGTTTTAGCTTTCGGGAATCAGGACGCTGTTCCCAAGGTAACTGCTGAAAAAGCTTGGAGTGTGCCTTCAGAGAATTTCCTGCAGCTTTTACAGGTGAAGTAAGTTGACAATCATCAGGAGTTCCTAAAAAAAAAACAGAACAACATACATACATACATACATTCATAAATAAATAAATAACAACCAAATAAATATAACAAAAAAAGAAAGAAAAACATGTATCACAACAACAACCAAAGTACCAGAAACACAAAAAACCTGAATCAAAGTATTTCTTAGTGCAGGGGTCCCCAAGTCCAGTCCTCAAGATCTACCATCCTGCAACTTTTAGATGCAACCCTTCCCCAACCCACCTGAATCTAATGAATGGCTCGTTACCAGGCGTCTGCAGAGCTGAATGACATGTGGATGAGGGAATTGAGCCATTTGATTCAGGTGTAATGGAAAAGGGTTGCATCTAAAAGTTCCAGGATGGTAGATCTCGAGCACTGGACTTGGGCACCCCTGATGCAGAGTTTGAGGAATGAGGAGTCATCAGAGATGAGTGTGATCCTGCAAGTGTGACCACGCCTCTACAGAAGCCAGAGGCAGAGACCCGGGCCATCAGCAGCACAAACCCTAGCCACCCCACCACGAAGACCACCCCGGACCCACACAGAGCGTGGCAGAGGAAGGCACCACCAGAGCCGCAATCACGGGGCACAGGCATCCACTGACCTTGCCAGACGCCAGCCATCTAGGGAAGCCAGAGAGAAGGGCCCAGGGCCCTGACACCCGCACCACGCCCAGGATGACCAGGCCCCCCATTGGGGCACGGGCCAGCACCCAGCCCAGTGTTCCAGCTGCACAACCCAGGAACAAAGGCCACAACATCTACCACTCCCCCATCCTCCTACACCCTCCATCCTCCACCCACCCACCCATTACCTCCATCTATACACCCTGTAACCCCTCATTCACACCCTTCCTTGTGCCGTACACATGAACACTCACTTTCACACACCCACATCACACTTAACCCTCCCACCATGCCCTGTGGAAGACATCCCCGGTGGGCCAGAGGATAGCTCCCACCACCACCCCCAGCCACCCTTGGTAACAGAATCTTTATATGTGTGTGTTGTTCAGTGCTGAGAATGTCAGCGCCACCACACACAGCACAATCAAAACTGTTAAATGCCTGATTTTTTTTATTGTTCTGTGGGGTCTCAAACAGATAAAAAAAAATCTCTTCGGATTCAGAAAATCCTTGTGTGTACCAGCCGTTAGTCCCTGTAATATGATAATAATTTACCCACAGTAACAAAGACGTTTTACTGGGTCTGTTTAGTAGAAAAGTCCAGCTGTTGCTAATTTAGGAATGTTGTCTGTGTATGTAAGGAATATTTGCTGGACCTGCAAATACTGGATCTAAAAGAATTAAGTTATTAAGTTTTTTTATTATTATTTATTTCTAAAGTTTAAAATGAACATTTTCTGTACTCATGTCACAGTTATTTCAAGCCTTTTAAAACAATATTAAGTGATTTTCTAATGAGCAGGGATCACCAACTGTGGACCTGTTGAGCCACTGTCCCGCAGGTTTTTTATGTTGACCTGCTGCAATACACCTGAGTCAAATTATTATTGGCCCATTAAGAGGCTTGTGCAGAACAACAAGCTGTCATGTGGATCAGGTGTGTTGCTGCAGGGAAATGACTAAAACCTGCAGGACAGCTGGTGATCCTGCACTAAAGTCCAGAATATTTACCCTCCTCTACATTCAGGAAAAATGCTATGATTTGCAGCATTAGGTTTAATTATTACTCTGTGGGTCCAGATGGATTTTGGTTTACATTAAAAACTTGTGGATAACTTATGTTAAGAACACATTTACTAATCTGAATAAATTTACATGTTCACCTACATGTTTTCAAAATTCAGTAAAGCAAATAAATCATCCAGAGCAGAGGGACAGAGCATCGGTCAGATTAAGCTAAAGAGCAGTGCTGTCACAAAATGCTGGTAAATGAAGGGTGAGTACAGATTTTAAATTCCTTGGATATTATAAAGCAGTCTTCCATGCAGACCAGATCCTGGACAAACATGGCTACGTACAGCAGACCCGCCTGGGTTTTCTGCCTGAACAACCACAAAGTCCTCATCTAAATCATTATATAGCTTAGAAGGAAACAGAAGCGTCTCTTGTTTAGAACTAGCCTGCTTTTCTGTTTTGTTTGTTTTTTTTTCAAGTGGATGCAATACACGTCCATACCTTCTTACATCTTCTTTTTTTATAAACTGTCCTGTAACAGAGGAGTACTCTGACCCAATGAAGATGCTTTTTATCTGCCACTGGACACAGCCTTGCCTCATGGCCACAAATATATTACCAAAGGAAAATAAGAGCTTCACTTTACCACCTATTACTCTGCACCTCTTTCTCTCATCACTCACCCACCACCAGGACTTAAGAGAAGTTGCTCTCTAATGGCACAACTCAGGGGCAAATAGATGACTTTTTGTCTTTTCTCTGTCTCAATTAAAAGTCTGAACCATTTGAAGAGATTCACCTCAAGAAGAGCCATTTCTCTTTTGCTGGTTTAGGTTTGGAGCATTTTTGCAAACTGGATTCTACATTAGAGAGTCAGGATTCAAGTCCAATCCAGACAACTTTTAATCCCAAGAGGGAAACTGAGTTTGACTGTCTTTAGGATCACGCTACAAAAGAACCACCATTAAAAACAGCATTAATCATATAAACAAAGTGTCTGTGTGCAACAGTCAGAATAACAATGACCACCAGGCAAAGTCAGAATAAATATACTATAAACTATAAACGTCATTTCAAGTAATAAATAGCAAGTCTCTGCTTAGATGAGGCTTTTTAGCCTCTTCTCAAAGAGGCCAATGTTCTCTACCTCCTGACTGAAATGACATTCCTAAAATAAAGTATATCTTCACAACTACAAGGCCTGTATGTATAATCTTGGTCTACAGAGATTAGGGTCAGACTCAAGATACACATGTGCATCTTAATACATTTTTCCTTCACTAAATTAGTTCAAATCTTTATAAATGGAGTCATGTTCCAGCCCACAAATTCTCTACAATTTTCATGTTAAAAATAATTTTATATATAAATACATATATGTTTGTCTTAAGATTAAAATTTCCTGACATACTGAATTTTGAGTTTTCATTAGCTGTGTGTTATAAACCATCAGCATGAAAAGAAATAAACACTTTAAATATATCTGTCTATGATGAATCTGTGTGTGTTTCACGTTGAGGGTTGATTTACTGCAAAAAAGTATTTTTTGGTGATAATTAAGATACACCTGTATGTGTTACTGTGTCAGAGTAAATTCACCTGGAACACACCATTAACTCCTCCTAAAAGAAAATCACATTACTTTCACAGGATAGCAGCCCAGTAAATAGCAGTACTAAAATAGTAAAGTAATGTCTGATGAGGAACTGTGCAAAACTAGAAGCAAAAAAACTTGGAAACGTATCAACCGATGATGGTGATGGACACCTCTATCAATGGTCAGAGTCAGGAGGATTCAGGGAAACACCATGAGGATCCAGAAAGACGTGAAGCCCAAGCTAGTCTATGATAGGAAGAGTGAATCCTTCACTATAAACCCTCCTTCATCTCCATGGAAACCAGCTGGACCTTCATGATTCGTTTCAAACAAAGACAGAGTCGTAGGAGAAGACGTTAGTTTTTTTAGAGCTGGAATCAAACTTTTCACCAACAACATCTTGCATCCTGTCTCCTTGCTGAGATCTCTCCAGCCAGTAAAAGTCTGTCCGATGTTGACTCTTGTCTTATCTCCTCAGTCACTTTCACTCTTCCTCTTCCTCATTTTCTCCAGTAATGTCCTCTTCCATTTCTTTGAATCAGCCATGGTGCAGTGAGTTGATGTTTAGTTGCTGGGCATGTGACGAGGTGTCGTAAAGCGAAATACAGCTACCAAGTGATGCCCCGAGCTGGAACACAGAGTTGTGAAGTGCAGTTTGTAGACGCTGCGGTGCAATGACGACCCCAGGAATGTGCATAACGACTGCTAGTGTGTCCGATGTAGAGTTTTAAGGTCAGAAAGCTACGGTATGTAGTGTTGCTTTAACAGCTTGTTTCCTGTTGAAAGGTCTGAAATCAGCCACCTGGACACCAATAACCTTCGAAAACTTTTCAACAATGTCGTTTCAGGCTGTTTTGCAGTCTTGAATTAAAAAAATACAAGGAAAGGTAAAAAGATTCTTAATTAAAGAATAGCGAGAATTTCATCAAATTTTCTCAGAAACATTTAGCTTCAGAGCAGGTGGAGCTTCAGGTGGACTTTTCAACAATTACCTGTGTTTTTTTCTAGTTTCAGGTCAAATGCAGCATTAGACCAGCAATCTCACTCTCGAAGGTCGAAGGGGTTTAGCACCACCCAGCACCAAGCCCTCTGGTCCAAGCCAAGTGGACAACTGTTTACTGAACAGATCAACTACTAACCGGTTGCACAATCCACGATTGCACCTCATCACCTCCATGTTTCATTTATACCTCTCCTCTACAGCATCTACTGTACACAGTCTATACTGATTTGATATTTGTAGTTGTAACTTGTATATATCGCTCTGTATATAGTAGACACCACTATATAAGAGTCTGTTTTATCTATTACTCCCTACTTATTTTATTACTTTTTACTTATCCTAATACTTCCACTAGAGTGACAACATCTGCCAGCAAAACTTCCTTGTATGTGTTCATACTTGCAGCTGATTCTGATTCTTATCAGTGTTGAAATACTAATTGCACAACATGCTGTTCTCTGACAAGGTGATTAGCAGCACAAAAACCCCAAAAGAAGTTTCTGAACCATGACTCAACCACGAAACGTTCATTCACAGGTTGCATTTAAACAGTTTTCTTCATCATCCTCTTCACATCTAGACACCAGCAGACCAAGACAACACCTAACACATGACAAGTTATTGAAATGTTGACATTTTTATGTTGTGGTTTACCCACTAATGAATAAATTACTATTACCCTATTCTACATAAATGTCCAACATCTATGATATGATATTAGTATAGCATTAACTTTTTACATTTTCTGTATATTCCACCTAAAGGTTTAATATCCCTAACTTCTCATGAGTATCATATATATATATATATATATATATATATATATATATATATATATATATATATATATATATATATATATATATACTTATAGATGGATGGATGGATGGATGGATGGATGGATGGATGGATGGATGGATAGATAGATTTTGTGTTGACTGAATTAACATAAGAAGCATCAAGTGAAGAAAAGAACATGAATCCATTCAATGGTCGTGGAATAGATTAAGAATTCAGCTTATGCAGATTATAAAAACAGTGTCTTTACTCCATTGCATAATAATCCCTGCCCAGTAAACATCATATACATGAAATATACCAGGCTGCTTGAACGTTGGTAATTTATCTCTGACGTGGCAAACAGAATAAAATTATTCACCTTAACTGTTTGCTGTCATTGTGACTGTGATCGTGGATGCCAGGACTACAGATCTGTGTCCCTGTTGATTAAGAGATGACTCAAACTTTCCTTCAAGGCTCAATTTAAACTGCAATTAGCCAAGCAGTGTGATCCCTTTGACATAAAATGTCAAAGAGGCACGCTGTGTCAAACGCAGAGTCTGATAGAAGGAGACAACCACTGAGTAAAAACAGCATTTCACCCTGTTTGACATAAGCAGCAAATTGACTGGAAATTAAAGCTAATGAGCAATTAACCCTCCAATTTACTTCTGTTAACGTCTGTTTTCTCATTGCTCCAAACCACTCCCAATTTCTACTTATTTAATTACTGTAAGTAAATGTGACACTCGTCTTTACTTCCTCCATCTTTCATTGTGTCCACCACGAGCCACAGAGGAGGCAGTTTGCTTCCTCAGCTCCTCCTGAAAGATGCTAAATTCTGTATACGAATATCTCCCATCTTTATCAGAACATGGAAACCACTTTGCTCCGGTCTATTACTGCATTTATAATTACTGTTTCCATTGTGAAGATTCAGCCAGTATTAAAGCTAGTTCCCTTTTGTAAAAGCAGAGTTGCACTCGCCGTGAACCAGCAGCTTGTTTCCACTGTACGCACACATGAAAGGCGAGGCGTGAACAGTAAAGAAAAATATCTCACAATATAATGAATTATTCATCCTCTCTGGCCCAAACTGCCCCGGATGCGGATGTATGGAGCTTTGATGATTGAATTCAACGCTGTAATCAATGGTCGGTGAGGTTAATGGAAAGATATCTTTGTTTTGTATTGTCTTTTTAATGGACTTCAGGATCGCAGTATGAATATTAACATTTCAAATTACAATTTCATAGATTTGCAGTCATTTTCTCCCCAACAGGGTTGAGCAGAGTTTATTAGGAAACCTCCATAAGGAGTCGCAATGAAAAAAACATTATAATAGCAAAATAAATGGACTTCCCACGGGACTGCATTTTCATAAATGTGAACAGAAGTGAAAATCAGTGAGCATGACTGAGTGTGTGCATGAAAAATGGACTCACCTGAAATCTTCCATTCAATTTAAAAAAGATCACCACCACCACCTGCAGCTCACCGCCTGTAAAATCCATTATGTGCACATAAAATACTGTTTTATTTTCCAGTGTCTTGTCCTTAAACTGCTGAACTGATTGCAACTGGCAGAGCCATGAAAGAAAGGATCTCTTCTTTTCACAGTTATGCACGAGTTGACATAAGAGCAAAGATTCTCCGTACAACTCTCTTTGTTTTGCAGCAGCTGCTCATTCTGTGTCCAATTCATTTCATTCCATCATTTCTCTCCTCTGCGCTTTGGTTTTTTTATCAAGTCTGTGTTGATATTTTACATTACTTTCAGGCTCAAAGTGTTGGAGCAGTTGTAGACATGAAAGGGCAACATAACAAGATAAAGAGAAATGCCATCTGCAATATTAATGAATTAATTATGTAAATTAGAGAGCAGATTTCATCATTCACCAGTGAGTGAAATTCATGCCAGAAGCTTATTGTTTATTTCTCTGTTATTCTCCTTCACACATGTCTTGCTATATCAGAGTTGATGCTGAAAGCTGATAAATGTGTGCATGTTTGAGATATTCGTGCGCACCTGAGTGTTTGTGCATGAGGAAGTAAGATGTCAAATGAGAAGAACTTCCATTTGCTGCCATGCTGTAATCCCATAAAACAGGGAGAATGTGTTCTTTAGGGTCAATGAACAGAATAGTGAAAGACAGAATAACATACACAGACAATACGTTGCTTTTCATCAGGCATTTGCAGGTTTTAGAGATTTCGCTAAAAGAAAAGAAAAAACTTAATAATAAGAGTGAATTTTTATGTAAGCCAATGCTGCCCTCTTGTGTAAGAGATGGGAACAGCAGAAAAATATAGAGGCTACCTGGTTAAAATCTCAAACATTAACAGAACTTTATTGAAGCATTACTTGTTATTTCTCTCTTTTATGTTGTAAAAATAGTGAAGTTGAACAAGCTAGTTAGTGTACCAGAACTTTTGTCAGTTAAATCAGGGGCACCCAAGTCCAGCTCTTGAGACCTACTATCCTGCCACTTAGACATGCAGGGCACTGGGTCCTGACGACCTGGACGGAGAAACACAGGACTGATGACTCAGCAGGATTTCTGCGTTTATCTTTAGTAGACTAGACCAGTGGTTCCCAACCTATCTTCCTTGGGGACCTCCTTCATGTAAATACTAAAAAGCCATGGACCCCTGCCAGACCTCGTGCTGAAACCATGCTGGTTTTCTGCTTACAAAAGTGAGATTCTCACCAGAAATGCTGTGTTCAGGCCGAGTCTTTCCATGAAGCCAAAGTTAAATTAACAACCTGTGGCCGTTCTTTCTGTTCTTAAAATAGGGACAATGTGTGGACATTAATCGTAATGGCTCTGAATGTTCAAAGATTTGGGGACCCCCTGTGCTCGTTGGGAGACCCCCTTATGGGGTCCCGGACCCCAGGTTGAGCACCACTGGACTAGGCTACTGGAACCTTATCCAGGCCTCCTTAAAGTCCTTCAGACATCTGCAGTTAGTCCAGAATGTTGCTGCTCTAGTCCTCGCAGAGACCAGGGACGTGGACCGTAGAACTCCAGTCTTTGCAGAGACCAGGGACGCGGACCGTAGAACTCCAGTCCTCGCAGAGACCAGGGACGCGGACCGTAGAACTCCAGTCTTTGCAGAGACCAGGGACGCGGACCGTAGAACTCCAGTCCTCGCTGAGACCAGGGACGCGGACCGTAGAACTCCAGTCTTCGCAGAGACCAGGGACGCGGACAGTAGAACTCCAGTCCGCGCTGAGACCAGGGACGCAGACCGTAGAACTCCAGTCTTCGCAGAGACCAGGGACGCGGACAGTAGAACTCCAGTCCTCGCTGAGACCAGGGACGTGGACCGTAGAACTCCAGTCCTCGCTGAGACCAGGGACGTGGACCGTAGAACTCCAGTCCTCGCAGAGACCAGGGACGCGGACCGTAGAACTCCAGTCCTCTCTGAGACCAGGGCCTTGGATCATCCATATGGAACAGTCCATATGGGTTTATTTTTACTTTTTCTGTAACTAGGGGGATGGTTTTGTATTGATACCAAACTTTTTAAACTTCCACATCAACCAATGACGTCATCTGACTTTAGGCTGTGGGAGGCTTTGCATTTCTAATTTCACTGATATGACAACTTTTTCATTATGGAAACATAACAAACCTTTTTTAAAAAAAGCTTTGGTAGTTTCATAGTAAACAAAGTATTTTTTTACATCTAAGAGAGCAATTAAAGACTCATTTATTTTCTTTATAACAGAAGTTGTAATCTGGAAATCACAGTTTCAACAGAATGTGCAGCCTTCAGAAAAATACCAGCATCTGTACTGTGCGTCTCCATTTTCCGCAACACTGAGCAAAGAGGATGGAGATGTTACCTAGGGAACCAGCCCAGGCAACAGAGTGAACCTTTCTAATAGAAAACAGTGATGGTTACCAAGTGGAAATAACTGAAGGTCAGATAGCTCCACCTCTCCTCATCGTCTGCTAGTTGATCACACGCTTTCTGTAACTTACATAATGCAGAACAATGGAAGAGTAAACAGTGAAAAACTTTGGATTTTTAACACATTTTATTTTTTTACATACATTTTTGTTAATCTGTAATATTTAATGTAGAAAAACATATTGGAGTGCACTCCATGTTGATAACAAGCAGTGCTACATTCATGAGATGGAAAGCATGGGGCCATTTGTTCCACCGAACAGAAAATCTCAGTTAGAGTGACTTCCGCCTGATGTGAGGATACTTCCCGCTCTGACGCAGCATTAAAACACTGGGGGAGGTCTGTGAGGAAACAGTGCAGGAGCTGCAGGAGACCTGGTCCACCCTGTAGGAGATGGAGTTGTAAAAGACAGGGTTGCTGTGACCACCTGTCTGGTCACAAACAGACTGAGAGGAGCTCCTGTAAACATCCAGGCCACAGCACATGCAGGAGAACAAGGCCCCGAGTCCGCTGGGTTCAGGAAGCTCAGAATGCTCAGATTTAAGAAGTAGGTGTTCCTCTGCATAAGGGAGGCTGATCCAGCTGGTGCCCGTCTCCATTGGAAGGGTAAGGGTGGACCGACTGCTGCGTCCCTCTTCACAAACTTTATATCTGACCGTAGACGTTTCTGCTCCAGCAGCGTCTGACGCCTCCCCATGTGACCCCTGCTCCTCTCCCCCTGCTTCAGTCCTCATATCAGATTTATCCGAGCTTACAGTGAGAAATCTCAACACCACCAGGTTGAGAAAGGCTCCAATAACTGTCAGGCCAACCAAAATGTACATGAAGCAAAAGGTCACATAGGGACGTTGCTTCTGCAGGGCATCGCTCTCCTTCAGGGCGACAAAATCCCCAAAGCCGATGGTGGTGAGGGTGATGAAGCAGTAGTAATACGCATTAAAGAAAGTCCAGTTCTCAAAATGGGAGAAGGCAGCAGCTCCAATGCATAGGGTGCTCATGCAGGACAGCAAACCCACAAGAACCATGTTTCCCATAGACACCTCTGTCCTTCTAAAACCCAGGCACTGCTTGCTTCTTTGCAGGAGGTACCGAACAAAAGTGTTGATCCTCTCGCCCAGGCTTTGGAACATAACCAGTGTCAGAGGAATGCCCAAGACTGCGTAAAACATACAGAAGGCCTTGCCAGCATCAGTGCGTGGGACAGCATGGCCGTAACCTACAAAGTCACGGTATGTTACAGGTTAAATATTGTCAGCTTTTACTGCATCAACTCTTTATAGTATATATATATACAGCTGCCTTGTACACTGCAAGGCTGAGATACTTGCACATTCAGTACAGATCAAATTACTTAGTGTGGTCAAGAAATAGAACAAAATGAGGGACAAACCAGTGAGACTGCTGAAACTGCCCGTCCTTTGTAAGAAGCTGAATCTATGAAAGTGTGTTAACAGAAGCTACTGATTATAAACACGCCTTCAGCACTACCAGGAAAACCTGCAACAATGAACATGCAAGCACGTTAAAGGTTAACTATTGGTTTTGGTATTAAAAAAAGCGTCTACTGCTCAGTTCAAAATCCACCTGTTCTCTGCTGCATTTGAATAGTTTTTATTTAAAAGTCCAAATCTGCATCTGTTTCTTAAAGCTTGAATTTTTAAACTTGATCGTGTTTTAAAACAGTTTTTATCTAATGTTTCTCTTTTGTTTTTCATTTTAAATTATGCTTCTTATTTTCTGATGTTTCATTGTCTCTGTAAAGCACTTTGAATCTTTCTGTCGCTGACTTGTGCTACAAATAAACTTTCCTTACTGCACAACTAAGGCCAAGGATACCTGCTTTTTAACCTCACATCCACACAGACAACCGGTTCCTTCATGAGCAGAACTGTTTACAAACTTGCTTGTTTACTATGTTACTGGAGGATTCCACTAGGGGGCGCAAAAGAACGCTCAAACTGATAGATGCTGACAAATTTGTAGGACGTAAACAAAACAATAAACAAGGTTACAATTTATATTTAGAATTTGGCAAATTTTGAGATCACAGCTGTAAAAAACACCAACAGCAGCATGATGCAGGTGGATGGTATTTAATATACATAAACCAAGCACGCTTTGTCCATTCTTCTGAACTTTCCAGCATTTTAATCATCGCCAGTCCTTTGACCTTAAATCTGTCAGATTGTCCCTGCAAGAACTTTTCTCACAAACACCTCAAACCAAAGCAAAATAGTGAGGCAGCCATGATACATGTAATTAAAATAAAAGACTTTCTGTTTCTGCTTTTGGAGGCTTCTGGAACAAAAGATGGATTCTGTAGTAACATAACAAGAAAAAGACATATTTTTTAGTTTTGATTTTTAAAAAAGAGCCTGCACAGGGAAAATTACACTGCACTGCTTAAAGTTAGTACACTTTATAAAAATTTTTAAGCTTCCCTTATTCCTCATTTCTATGGGGATATTTTGTACTCTATGAATTCTTAATAATTTTTAAAATGTAAAGACATGTATTTAAGAAAATTCAATAATAAACACTCAAACACTGGACATTTTGGTGTTTATATGTTCAGCAGCTGTACAGTGTGATTACACCATCAGGCCACTTTCCAAACCCGACTGTTAGCACACGACGTAACCAGCAGCTGAAACTGAGAGAAGCTAACAGCATTCTTCTCAGTTTGACTCAGGAATGTAATTCTCTGTACTTCTATAAAGCACTTTTTTATGTCCACCTTTAGAGAGCAACTTTAAAACGTTTGTCAACATAATAATTACATAAAATTTTGGTAAAATGTAAAACCCTTCAGCTTGAAGTCCCTGCACACTCACACGGGTGTTTCACTTATTCTGGCTAATTAAACAAATGCCAGATTGAAACTAAACAGTTTGAAACAATTATAATTAGTGACTGATTTATTTAAGGTTGTGTCCCTTATCTTCTAACTTTAGCTCAACCTGGAAATGCTGCTATGTTCTTGTTGTTGTTGTTGTTGTTGTTGTTTTTTTATTCTTTGGCTTTCGACCCAGTATGAGACTGTTCCTGTTTATTGTGCTGTGGTTTGTTTTATTTATTGTTTTTTGTTTTGTTTTTAATGTGTTTTAAAAACACTCAACAATTATTGTATTTTATTATTTATTTCCCTGTTATTTCCTGTATTTTTATGTGTTGCTTTGTCCATTTATGTACAAAACTTTGTTTCAACTGTGGCTGTTTTAAAGGGCTTTATAAATAAAGTTGAGTTGATTTTTCCCTTCAGATTATGGTTAAAAGACCCTTCTGGTCTTAATCCAAGCTTACTTTGAACAGGTTCCTTTTGTAGAATAAAAGTCTCATGAAAAGATATTTTAGTTACTAAAACCATCTCCTGTGCATTTTCTTCTAGAAAAAGTAGACATTGCAGTATTACTTGTTTTTTCATGTAAAAGTACATTTTTAACTGTTAATTAAGCTCATTTCAACTATTTTGTATCCAACTGCAACAATTAGTCCTGACGGATCATTCATGAACTACTTCGTTACTTTAGCTCCACCAGCTCACAGGGACCAGAACTAGGATGCATTTTAGTGGCTTAAAAAGGCCAGGTCATGTTTGCAAATGAGAACTGGTTCTCAAACATTTTTTACCTGGTTAAATAAAGGTTAAATAAAAAAAAAAGTGGCTTTTTATTTTTTATTAGTGATTTATGTTTTAAAATCTTGTTGTATTGCAGATTTCGACTACCTCTATTTATTCACTTTGGGACCAAAATGCCAGTTTCATGTGAACTAAACATCCAAATGATAAAAAACTTAATCGGGTAAACCTCAGCTTCTTTCAGTGGACATGGACTTAACTTTATTAACACTGGCTCCAGTCAAAGGCTTGCGGGACAACCAGGGATCTTTGGAGGACCCAAGGTTGGGAACCACTGCTCTGTTTAAAGACCAACAAACTGAATACACAACTTATCGTCTCAGAGCTGCCCTTCAAAAGACTTTTTAGTTAAACTTCTATTTTAGATATTAATGTCTTTATATTCTATATTCTATGTTTTATTCTACAGACGCTTTTCTTCAAAGCGACTTACATCTGAGAGAATTTAAAAAGGATGGGACATCATCATTAAGTGGTAGTCAGACTGGACCCAGGTGCCCTCATATAGGGCTAGAGGTGGTGCTTTTTTCTATAATATCATAGTACTTTGTTTAATTACATCATCATGATTTCATCGACATCATCTTCTTCAGTGATGAGTTGAGCCAAAGAGCTTTTTCATTCTGACAGTAGAAGAGTTAAGCTAAGTTAAGCTAAGTGCTTAACTCGTTTCACAGTTTTTATTATGACCATAATAACAACTTGTGAAACAAGCTGCAGCTGCCAGAGGTGATAAATTATTTACCTGACATTTGTATTATTGTCATGAAAAATCCCTCAAACCTGTTGAAGACTGTGCCACCAGTCATCATTTAGACTTGAATATCACTTCTTTATACTTTACAGTGAACGTAGTTAATTAGTTCTTTGCTAATAAATAAGTGGCTTTTCATATTTTCTTATTGGCCCCTCTTGGATGGTGTCCTGTGCGGCTCCTCTGCTAAACCCAGACAGGCAGTTTCAGCGCGCGTGCAGGTCAGAAACGAGGGAATTCTACTAAACTACAGTTTAGTCTACTTGCCAATCGTGGTGATAACAGTGATGGCAAAATAAAAAGCTCCGGGGAACTTCCACTGCCTGCCGCCGCGGTGCGGCTCCGACTGGAGGATCACCCTCTCCACCTCCCTGTAGTCATCCTCCATGAAGTCGTACTTTTTCTTCAGCTCCGCCAGCTTCTCCTCCAGCTCCTTCTTTCTCGCGCTCTCACTTCTGGACTCCAGCGCGTCGAAGACGGCGGCTCCGATGAGCAGGTAGAAAACGATGGAGAGGATGAGGGTGAGGGTCCTGATGTTCTGCGTCTTCATCCTCAACTCCGGAGTGCTCGCGCGCAGAGCGGAGACGGAGGGGGGAGGCTGCTGCACGCGCTGCGCTCATCCGCGGAGATGTGATGTCAGGGGCCCTTTGACCTGCCAGGACTGCGGCGGACGTGTGAACCGGTTCCTGTTGGAGCTACAGGTTGGATCAGCGTGTCTGAGGAAGGTGCACGAGCAACACCTGGCAGAGCTACACCGTTTTTATGAGCCAAATAAAAACATGACCTCTTTCACTGAACCTAAAGTTTTCTTTAGTCAGGGATCAGTTTAGTGATAGTACACTTTTTATTTCTTTGTGTTGAACCTTTTCAGTGAAAAACTGTGTTTAAAATGATATTTTTATTTCATTCACACATCCTCCAACATTCTGAGGTTTCATGGTGTTTAGATCAGATGAGTCTGGGCCTGAAAAATCTGGGTAAAGACAAATAAACAAGAGCCTGAGTGATTGTTCAAATTAAGGTCATGTCCACACAGAGATGGTTTGAGATGTAGGCACACTGGCCATATAGCAGCCGTCTAGCACCCCATGCTGGACGCTGTGAGGCATAAAAAAGAGCCCTGGCTGACAACATTTCCTTGCACTCTGTCAGATTCAGCTTTATTGTCTTTTTCTTCACATGTACAAAGGAATCGAGATTACATTTCCCACTGTCCTGCAGTGAAAACAGGACAGGACATTTCAACACTGAAGTAACCATTAAAAATAAAAATAAAAATTGCACAAGCACAACAAATATGTGAAAAAAAGAAAAACTGAGATTTTTGCAAACTGATAAAACTGCCAATAAAACGAATGCATCTGAAAATATCTAAAAAGCAAGGAAGCAAACTTCCAAAGCAATGTTCTCCTAATCAACTCAAACTATTGTTTTATCAGTAAAAAAAAACATTGCACAGTGATGATGAATAAAGTGTGAAGATGTAAGGCATGAACTGATCCTAAGGCTAACTGTAACAACTAATAAGGGGTTCACAGCGATTTGAAAGTAGCAGATACAACAAATATTAACAATACTCCCCAACACTCATGGTTTCTCATTGTTTGATTCACCTGGCCAGAGAGATGGGGGGGGGGGGGGTCTCAGGTAGAGGAATACTGACAGATGTCAACAACTCATCAAGAGCTCAGCTTTCAGGAAGTTTAGAAAAGAGGCAGAAAAGAAGTACAAGTAAAGACTTCTTAGGTCATGTTGGGGCTAAACACAAACAGCCAGTCCTCCATTTCCCTTGTTTTTCACCATTTCAGCCTACCTTACCCTACCAGGTGTGTTGGATCAGCAAAGCATCTAAAACCTGCAGCCCTGGAGAACCAGAGCTGGAGATTTCTGGTCTAGTGTTGTGGAAGATTAATAATATAAAGACTAAAAGGTAAAGAACCTGACACAAATCCTTGAGGCACACTCATTCATGTAACTGGAGCATCTACACGAACAAAATGACAAATGTAATGAAAGTCATGCCGTTTGTGATGAAAAATTACAATAAGAAAGTTTAGTGATAATGACGTCATAATTCATGGTTTAAAAGTCTTTACACAAGTCCAAAGAAAAAGTCCTGCCTCGTCAAGCCATGTTCCTACTCTTTCTGTAAAGTTCAAGGCGGCTGTTTCTGTGGAATAATTCTTCCTGAAGCTGATAGATAAAGCATGAACTGTACTTTTACAACAACAATACTCAGGTAGATAAACCTGCCAAAGTAGCATCCATTTAAACTCATCAAACCAGGTCACCTGTTACCTTTGCTGCCATCCAGGTGTGTTAAATGTTACTGCTTTCCTATTTTAATTCTCATTTGTCGCTTGTTAAAGATCATCAGGTCAAGTCTGAATGTTGTTAAAATGTTTGGTGGAAAGATGTTATCAAAATAGAATATTTAGGATTTAATAAGGGTTGTGTTTGAAGAGAATACTGCACACTTTCCCTCAGTGAAACATGGTAGCGGTAGTATCATGCAATAGGCCTTTATAGGCTGAAACTAGTGGCCACTTACAGAACATTTCATTCTGAGTTATGCCTGTTTATTCCGAGGAAAAATGTTTGGATGCCTGTACAAGAGCAACAGAAAATGCACCACATTAAAAATGCAGATCAGATCAAAATCCTGACTTTAACTCTGTAAAATGTTGGAAAGGACCTGAATGAAGTTAGTGTGAGGAAACCTAACTTTTCTGAGCTCAACCAACAGTTCCAGGGCACCTTTAGTTCTTGTTATTGCTGCACATTGTTCACACACCTGATACGAGGATCAATGGTTAATGTATGGATATCTACCAGATCATTTTCCTCAACAAATAAATGAGTAAAAAACATTTTTATATTTCTTATGGGTACAACTGATCCATTTGTTTTTGAGCGGCTTTAGATACAGCTTTTACTGGTCTTTCTGGATTCCAGTCTGTTGATGACTTTTCCTTGTCAAGCCTTCGTGTGAGGAGTGTTCATACTGCACCCAGCTGAAGTATATACACTGAGCAGCGAAGCAGAAGCTGGTGGCAGCACTGACCTTTATCAAGCACTCGGCAGCTGAACGATCCACCACCAAGCTGGTGTCATTACCTACACTCACACAGTCCAAATGGAAGACATGTTCTGTGCATGAGAGTCTCACAGAGCTTTTCGTGTTGTGTCTGTGGGGCTTTTGCTCGGTTTCATGCCAATTAGCTTCACAGCATTTCAGTGAGAAAATAGGCAGAGTGCTGTAACCTTGTGTTGCAGGTTATATCACTTTCATGTTCCGCATGAGACTCCATCTATCTCAGGAAGACAGTCCAATCTGCGGAAACTATTCATGCACCAAACAGGCCATAAACAGCCTGAGATCTATCATTAAAATTCACATTTATTGCCTCTGTTCTCTACAGAGCATATGGCTATCGCTGCGCTGTGAAACACCACAGGACCTTTATCTGCTTTAGTGAGAAATAATGAATCAAATGTTAACTGTGCAGCACTGAGACCAGCTGGAATTTTCAGTTTAATTATGGATGTTTGGAAGGAGTCTGTAAGAGATAACAAACATGTCAGAGACGCCATTTCAACACTACATCCAAATTCTAGCAGGTAAAAAAATATATAAAAGAATTTTATAAGTCATAAACAGACGCATGGGTTCATCAGTCATGAGCAATAACTAAAAAGAGACTTTGTCCAAAGGTTTCTGGACTTTAAAAGCTTCATTCATGAACTTAATAATCTGATGTTCTCATCTCATATCGGTCTGCTCCGTAGGATGGGTCATGCATCCTTTTATCTTCCACAGGAAGACATTAAGAGCAGGATGTCCACCGACTGGAGTCGAGAAATATACTGCAAACATGATGCTGTCTTCACACCAATAACAGAGATAACAACTCCTATAATGATCATGTAGTTCATAGACTCAGTGTATATAAGCATGAAAATTAAAAAAAAGGAAACGTTTAATTAAAGAATAAAAATAAAAGCGGTAAAAGCTTCACATAAAGGTCTCTGCTGAGTCACAGAGGGAAACAGGCTTTGCCTCCTTATTAACCAAAAGGGCACCGAACTGGTCGAGAAAAAGTTCTGCTGAGACACATGAAGGTTTTTATTGTTCTTACTTGAATCACTCTTTTCTCAAATGTCACAAACTGATATGAAATTTCATAAGAAAGTTTAACTGCTGTGTCCATATTTTTTTGGACAAATCGATTCTTTTGAACGGCTCTTTTAAATGAACGATTAGAAGAGTCTGTTGTTTGCAAACGGTTCGTTTTTATCTACAGCAGTGGCTCTCAAACTTTTTACAGTATGTACCACATGAGAAAATATCGAGCGCACCAAGTACCACCACCACTACATACAATAGCAAACATATTAAGCTATAACATACATAGCTATTAGCTATGGACAGTTCATAAAGGAACTGGGCTGCACGGTGGTGTGGTGGTTAGCACCACAGCCTCACAGCAAGAAGGTCGCTGGTTTGAATCTCAGCTGGAGGGGGAGGTTCGAACTTTGTGGCCTTTCTGTGTGGAGTCTGCATGTTCTCCCCGTGTATGCCTGGGTTCTCTCCAGGTTCTACAGCTGACTCGCACCGTTGTAGTTGTTTGTCCCCTATGTGTTGGCCCTGCAATGGACAGGTAACCTGTCCAGGTGTACCTGCCTCTCACCGGTAATGCTGGAATAGGCTCCAGCTTACCCGTGACCCTTAATGTTTAATAATTTTATTAAAAAATATTTATGACTTTCCTCTAAGTACCACCAAGAGGGCTCTCGCGTACCACTGGTGGTACACGTTCCACAGTTTGAGAATATAGGATCTACAGATTATCCGCGTTGCCTTCACGTCACAGGTGTGTGCTGTCCTGTGAGTCTGATGTCCAACATGCTGCATTCAGGCGATGCCCTGGCCTTCTTTACCTCCTGACATCAGGAAAATCAGCTCCATCCTCTTTTCAAATCCAACGATTCCAAATACAATTACTTCTGTTTTATTTTACATTCAAATCGAAATTTGAAGCCTTTAAATGTTTCTAGTCAAAAACCCAAGCCATCCAGATGATTTAATATCACATTATATACCACATATGAAATTTTGCCTGGAGCCCAAGACACCTTTGGAGTGGCCTCTGCAAAGCTATGAGCTATGTGAGTATTAGCTCATTCTAAATGTGATGCAGCAACACGTCTTTAAAAAGTTAAAAAAGAAGCAACAAAAGCTGGAAAAGTAACTAACTGGTACCGACCAGAAACACCTGGAGGAGCATTTGACAACTAATTAGGTTAAATGGCAACAGGTCAGCATCATGATAAAAGCAGCATTTCAGAGGCAGAGTCTCTCAGGTGTGATGTAATAATCAAATGTAAATGTATTAATTATAAAATGAAAACTAACTATAACTCCGGTAACAACTGAAACTAAATGATCAAACATCTGAAAAGAAGGAGGAAGATGCTTTTCTCTTTGTGGGAGTTGTTCATGCAGAAAGTTTCGTTTTTCTGTAAAAGGGATCGTAAGAGAAAGAGAAACTAACCCTCGACCTGCTTCTGTGTGATGAGGACTGTGTTCTGTTGCGTCCGCAAATACGCAATGTTTGCGCTTTTCTTTAGCACAATTTATCCCGCGTTTGGATGGTTATGGCGAAGACTGCCCATACTGTGGTGCTTCGTTACGAGAAAATGTCCGATACTGCTTAAATTTTCCAGATTGCCGCTTCTGTGGCGAAAAGGAGGCGGAAACGAGCCAGAGACAAGCGGCGAGAGCAACCCGTCTGTCGGACCTTATTCTGATGATGAGGAGGAGTCTCTCGGTGAGGAAGCCGGACAGAGAGGCCCGGACCCGGAGGCCCCCGGCCCGGACCCGGAGGCCCGCAGCCTGTGGACGAACTTTGGCAAAGACGCGCGTGAACATCGCGAGGAGCCCACGGAAGAGTTCTGTTGTGCCTATGATTCAACCTGGGAAAGCGAGGACCAGGACCCGATCCGGACTGTCAGGAGGACCAGGCATTCAGCAGGCTTTAGAAATGTAAGAAAAAGAAAAGAACCTGCAGCTTCTTTTTTAAATAGCTTCCCTCTCATGTCCCTTCTTCCTCCTTTCTTTGCTTTCCCACCGAAAATTCATTAGAATTGATCTGAATATATTTTATGCTTCAGGAGAGATTCAGGAGGTTTGAAAATGCTGCCAAAGACATGCAGAACTACAGACACGACTACCCGGTAAGCGAGACACACACAGCAAACCTGCTCTCTCCCAACTCAACACATAACAGATTATTCTGTTTCCCCACAGGGACAAAACAAGAAACAGTACCAGAGAAATCCAGCATCTGTACGTATACCCTTGTCTTAAAAATGGTGTTTGTTCAGTTTTTAAAAGTCTAAATGAAGTTTTTATTTCTTGAACAGGACAGAAAGCCCAATTTGAGCTTCTACACTGGAGAAACACACTCCTTACCAGATGGTAGGTCTGTTCCAGGAGTCCATGACACCAACTGGCTGTAAAAGGATCAATTTCATTTTACAGGGAGATTTCTGGTCTGTGTATGAGAAACACGTGATGGGTAATGATGTTTCGTAGAGCTACTATATGCTTTCTGCTCTGGGCGACACACTTCATGCTTCTCATGAAGGAGCTCAAAGTTCAGATCTCACAGATTAAAAAGGGTTCACGTTCAGAGTTCACCATTTTAGTTTTAAACAAGTTCAAAGTTGAGAACATTTAACATTTTTATCAGGAGTGAGAATGAAAGACTTGAGAAAGAAGAGGAAAAATGCAATGAAATCAGTTAAACTGGACTTTAAAATTCTATCACACAAAAGACGAAGACGTTTTTTTTTTTTGCCCAAACTTTATTGAGACAGGGATGCAAATTACAAGCAGTTCTGATGCTCGTGTGGCCACTATAGATGCATCCAGTGGTGGACATGGGTCAGTCTGACCAGCTTCCTTGCACCTCTGTGGGAAGGTCCTGACCTCTGCAGGCACTTTTCCTTTGCTGTCTGATATCCCCACCTCATGCCAGGAGCCACTGTAAAGATATCCTGTTTTTCCTTCACCTGCCAGTGGTCATAAAGCTGAAGCAGATCCGTGTTTAGTAGCTGATTACCTCACGGTGACTTGTGCTTTTATTTTGATCAGGTGTCTTTATACGTGATTTCCACAAAAAATGGCACGGCGATTACGACTCACTGGAGCGTGTGCACACCTTCATTCAGTGGTAAGCTTGTCCCTGATCACAGATGTGAAGTAAAACCTTCAGTTCCAGCCTGTAACTAGTTTTCTGATCGAAGGTTGTTCCCACTGCAAGAGCCAGGGGTGAACTATGAAGCCAGCACGCTGACAAAAGAGGAAATCAAGGTAACCTGGTGAAAGATAACTAATGAACCGATTCTGTAAAACAGCTTTAAAAATATTTGACCAAATCTCTGAATTTCTTTCAGGAATTTTGTGAAAACCCAACTGCCCAGAGCAATCTGCTCAAGTCTTATAAGCTCATGCTGGACTTCTATGGCATTGAGCTGGTTAATGAGACAACAGGTGACGTAAAGAGAGCCAAGAACTGGAGAGAGAGATTTGACAACCTTAACAGGTAAAACCTCTGCTTTTTAACAAAATATTCAAATACGTTGAAATATTCTTTTATCTTTTTACTCTTTTGTGTTTTCCTCAGTCACACACACAACAACCTGCGCATCACCCGCATCCTGAAGTGTCTGGGAACCCTGGGATACCCTCACTACCAAGCCCCTCTGGTCCACTTCTTCCTGGAAGAGACTCTCGTCCACCGAGAGCTTCCAAAGGTCAAAGAGAGCGTCCTCAACTACTTCGTGTTCGCTGTCCTCAATAAGAGCGAGCGCAAGGACCTCATCCAGTTTGCCTATAAGCACTACTTTCCCAGAGAGGAGTTCGTGTGGTGCCCGAGGAGAATCCAGAAGATGTGGTCGAGTAAAAGGGTCTTCAACGTGTGATGAATGGAGGACTTTACTACTTTACACTGTGAGGCTCAGGATGAAGAAACAACGGTTCACGTGTCCTGCTTTTGAATTTACTGATCAAGTTAAAGCAAGTTTTAAGTGAGCGTTTAAATCCTTCACGCTTTGCAGCAATCCAGTGTAGTTTTTTCATTTCCATGTTTTGTCGGGTTTTTTTTTGTCTTGCATTAAACAGAATAAATATATGTAACTTTTTTGTTTTTGGGTTTAAATTTGCACCTTTTGTTGTGATCTTTTATTTCAGTTGTGTTTATCGTTTGGCAAGTTTATTTGTACATCACACTTCATGTAAAAGACAATTCAAAGTGCTCGAGATAAAACTTTACAAGTATTACAGCGGGTGCATTAAAGCAATAAAAAAGTACAAAAGAAACAAATTAAAATTGAGATGTTGCAAAAATCCTACAATGTAAAATAAAAGCAGCAACAGTCTAGATCAGTTAACAGATACGCTGCAGGTTTAATGAGAAAAGCCATGTTCTTAATCTGGATTTCAAAGTTTCTACATCTGGTGACAGTTTTAGCTCCACTGGCAGATAAATGCTGGACTCTGGTCCGGACTAGCTGACCTGAGTCCTTGGATCTATAAGCTCTGCTAGGTTTATATTCTCTGAACATATCAGATGGATTTTAGGCCTAAACCATTCTGGGGTTTGTAGACTGTCGGTAGGAATTTAAAATCTGGCCTGTGACTGACTGGAAACCAGTATAAACTGGACCTGAGAGTGGACTCTGATCTAGAAAAGCTGAAGAAAAAATTTCACCTCTCACTGCAAATTGACCCCAAACATACCCCCTGATAAGGATGTAAAGAAGGTCACGGGAAGAAAAAGTGTCTGAATGTCCCCGCCAGGGCCCAGACCTAAATCCAACAGAACTCCAGTTCTAGAGAGTCCAGTGGGTTTTAGGTGTTTCCCTGCTGCAACACACCTGACTCAAACAAAATGGATCCCACAGCTTGTTCATTTCTACACAATGATCTTTCATTTCAGATAATTCAGCTCAGCTTTATTTGTACAGCATCACGTCACAGCATCTCAGGGCACTTTACATTCAGTCTACATGTGTTGAAGCAGGTAAACATCTAAAACCTGCAGGACTGCAAGACCTGACTAGAGTTTGAAAGCCTGCAATTAAAAATATGCAGTGTGACCTGCAAGGGCTGTGCACAAGCGTTGGAGCACGTTTGCAATTTCAGAGAAAAATCTTTACACATGCAGGAATAATAAATCCATAAAAAATAAGTGGAGGTAAGCCAGTGTTTGCAGGCATCTTGCAAGTTGTCACAACTGGCCGTACAGTCTATTTAATCTCCATGGTAACAAGTCCATCTTCGAAAGGAGTCCGTTCTCAGCTGCAGGTTTCTGGAACCACTGCGTCTTCATCCTTTTTCCAGTTTACTGCAATTATTTTTCAGCCATTACTTTATATCTTTAATATACCCATTTGTTCTGGACTTTTTTTTCGTGTAGCTCCTAACAAATCTTTTTATTTTTCTTATTTTTGTGCTTTGACATTTTTCCAGTGAACTTGGATCGAGGGGCCGTTATTAATAACAGCGTTATTACTAGCTTACTTTCCTTTTCTGTGTTTTTCGGAAAGTAAGAGACTAAGAATCAACCACCACGGCTTCGCCCTGTTCATCCGCCATGTTTGTTTACACTGAAGTCTCGTTTGACTACGTGAGATTTGGAATACTGAGCATGAAGAAGCCAGTACTCTGCTGAAGAATCGGTGTGTGTGTGGAGTGCTCTGTAGGGCACACCTAGCACCATTAAATCGTAAGAGATCTTGTGCCATCTCCAGACGTAGTCAGAAGGGTGTAGAAGTATCAGGGTAATTTATCATGGTTTCATTTAAAAACCTGGAACTTAACTGGGGTGTGGAAAAAGGTTCTGACATCTCAGAGTGAATAAAATCATGAAATAAATGCATAACTGAGTCATTTCTGCTCATCCTTCCTGTAACGGGTCTTTTACATCAACCGTGAGGCCACACATCCGATCACGCTTCATACGATAACGGAGCGTGAGCAGAAAGCCGACGTATACAACCAGCACCTCAAGCTGGACTCGTGGAGCTTTTGGGCTCCATCTGAATAAACAAATGACAAGAATAACAACAAATTTCACCAAACAGGTTTAATTGATTGATCTGAAACTAAATCTGGACATTTCATCAACATCAACTACTTATGGGGTGAATACTGTAGATAGAAGAAGCCTTTTAGCTCAAAGCTGCTGAACAGACACATTCATGTCTCCAGTGTTGCCTTAACGTTCACATTGACCATCTCAGATATATGGCTTTTATTTTCTCCACTTAGAAAAGGTAGGATTAAAAACATCAGCATATATACAAATATGTTCATATTTACATCCTGTTATGGTTGTTAATCAGTTACATTATTTTTCTTTTAAAAATGCTTTAACAAGAAGGTACATGTCATAGGAAAACAGCCTGCTTAGTATTTATTGTCCTTGTTTTTGTTTTCAAAGGTAAAAAAAAAGTAGAAACTTTAAAGTGACAAAATACAAACGTGTTTTTTTTTTCTTTCTAGCAGGAACAGAAGTGAAACTTAACAAAATGCTGCTCGTCTACATTTAGATTGATTCTCGACCACAATGTCCACCAATCAGAGACAGCGTGTCCACCAATCAGAGACAGCGTGTCCACCAATCAGAGACAGCGTGTCCACCAATCAGAGACACCGTGTCAACCAATCAGAGACACCGTGTCCACCAATCAGAGACAGCGTGTCCACCAATCAGAGACAGCGTGTCAACCAATCAGAGATACCGTGTCCACCAATCAGAGACAGCGTGTCCACCAATCAGAGACAGCGTGTCAACCAATCAGAGACAGCGTGTCCACCAATCAGAGACAGCGTGTCCACCAATCAGGGACTAGGACGTGTTCTTGTCATTTTCTGCTGTTTTAGCTTTGTCCTTGCTTGTCTCGTATTTACTGTCCTTTCTGTCCTTTTCTCTGCTTTTGCTCTTTTCCCTTCGATCTCTGTCTTTGTCACGGTCTCTCTCCTTCTCCCTGTCCCTCTCCCTATCTCTGTCCCTATCCCTCTCCCTATCTCTTTCCCGGTCCCTGTCTCTGTCTTTGTCCCGGTCCCTGTCCCTATCCCTGTCTCTGTCCCGGTCCCTGTCTCTGTCCCTGCCCCGGTCTTTCCCACGTTCCCTGTCCCGGTCTCGGTCCCTGCTTCTGGATCTGTCACGTCTTCGGTCTCGCTCACGTTCTCGTTCTCTGTCCCGGTTTCTCGCCCTGTCCCGGTCGTAGTCCTTCCGGTCAGAATCCCTCACTCGGTCTCTGTCCCTTTCCCTGTCTCTCTCTCTGTCTCTCCTCTTGTCCAAGTCTGGATCCTTGTGCCGCTCTCCTTCAGTCTCTCTTTGCTTCTCGCTGTCCCTCCCTCTGCTTCGGTCTCTTTCCCGTCCTCGCTCCTGGTCCCGCTCCCGTTCTCTTCCTCTGTCCCACTCTCGCTCTCGGCTCCACTGCCTACTCTGCCCCCTGTCCCATGATGGCCTGCCACCATGAGGGACTTCCTTCTCCCTATTCCTTCGCCGGTCCTCAGACGGCTCTTTCTGCCTCTCCTCGGAGGACTGCGAGGAGCCGGGACCGAGTTCAAAGCGACTAAAACGCTCTCCACTGCGACGGTCTGGGTCCTCGTGGGTGTTGCTGCTTCTCCTCCTCATTTCAGGAGAATGGCGGCGCCATAGGTCCTCTCTGTGTAGGTCTGGGCTGCTGGCGCCATGGCGATTGGAAGGACCGAGGGGTCCGTCTGTAGGGGTCGGCAGCAGAGGCCCACCGTGGCGAGTGGCTCTGTGCTCATCTGACGGCCAGTCAAAGCGGTACCGCTCTGATCCGCCGAACGGCTGAGAAGCGAGGGATCTATTTTCTTGAGCCGAGGGGCCCCGGTGCTCATCGTAAGACCCTCGGTGTGGTGGTGAAGATGACAACCTGGAGCTCCCATATTGGTTTTGTGGCGTGAAGAGCGGTCCACCCATCTCCCCACTGGGAAGTGAACCTCGTCTGTCCTCATACTGGATGGGAGGAGGGGCCCGGTATGCTGGGCCCGGAGGGGGACCCTGATTGTCCTTAAACATTTGGAGTGGGTTTGGATTCTGGTCCAGGTTTGCTTTGAACGCGTTACTGGGAGAATCTTTGCTATACTGCTGGTCACCATACTGAGCTGGTGGGGGACCCCTGGGCCCTGAAAAGAGGGCTGGAGGAGGAAGTCTGTTATCAAAGTGACCAGGTGGTGCTGTGAAAGGTGGAGGGGGGGCTCTGCCTGCAGGGAAACTAAATGGAGGTGGAGGACCAGAGAATCTTGGAGGTAAGTTGTTCTGTCCATCAAATGCAGGAGGTGGGGGCAAGCCTGGAGGGGGGCCTTGTCCAATATGCTGAGGGGGGATGGAGGGATCAAACATTTGTTGCAGGGGGCCTCTCTGAGCAATTGGAGGGAATGGAGGGAGTGGTCCCCTGGGTGGCATGATATTCTGTGGAGGTGGTCCAGGAGGTGCCTGCTGCTGGGTGCTTGGCCACTGGCTTTGGTAGGGGGGGTACGAGGACGGAGGTGGGCCGTATTGCTGACTGCTGTCACCTTGCATTGGAGGAAGACTGCGTACAGGTGGAGGAACGTGGACTGGTAGAGGGGGCCCCTGCATCGGAGGAGGGCCTGACATGGGAGGAGGACCTGGCATGGGTGGAGGCCTCATTATCATGGTCTGGGGAGCGGGGAAGCTGGACTGTGGGGGAATGTCAGCTGTGGTTCTGTACTCGTTATCGAAGCCTGGCGCAGACATGTGATGCGGCATGTGACGGGACTGGGAGTCAGCCATAGTGCTCTGAGTGAGAACTGGGATGGTGGAAGTTATGGTGGACATGTCTGCAGACTCTCTGTAATAAGAAGTGGGTGCATCTTGGCTATTTTCCTCATACTCCGAGTCCTCATTAGCTTTTAAAATACTTGCAGCATTTGGCCAAAGACTGTATTTGTCCATCTCTGTATCAGCCACTTCCTCGGTTTTCTCTTCTTTTTCATCCATGTAGCTGGCCTCCAAATCAGGTTCCACCTCCTCTCCTAGTAAAGGAATCAACACCTCTTCCTGGTCCGACTGCATGAAGGGTAGAGCCTCACTTTTCACCTCCTCTTCAGGCTGAAATACCTCTGGGCTTTGCGAGGAATCTGTAAGTTCAGCTGCACCGGGTTGCTGTGGTTCAGGCTGTGAGGGAGGAGCAGGTTCAGCGGACAAAGCAGGAGGCTCCTCTTTGTCCTCTGGTTCATCTGAGGGTTTATTTCCACCCGTAGGATAGCGAGGATCCCTGCTCTGTCTGGGGTCTCTCCTCTGGTTGATCAAGGGAGAAGCTGATGTAGACTTCACTAGTTCTTCAACCTTTTTTCCAAGCTGAAGCAGCTGATTTCCAGCCAAAAGGGATTGGGCGGGTTGGGTTACGAGTGTGTTTGGCAGCACCGATGAGGCAGCAGACGTCCCGGTGGATGACGTTTTCTGTTCTGCATGTTTCTGCAAAGCCTGATCTCCCATCTTTTTAAGGTTCTCCAGGATCTTTTTTGGGTCATTTACACATTCTGTTGCCGGCTTAGCTTGACTAGGTGCTGAAGTTTTGACCACTTCAAAAATAGAGTCATCCTCGGGGTCATATGCCACGTCATCGGTTTCACTTGCTGCCACCTCGGGGTGCTTTGAGACCACAGGTTTGCTCACAACCTCAACTGGCTTATTGGGCACGTTATAGCCTCTGCTGGGATCATATTCCTCTTCTGGGTCATATGGCCTGTCATCTTCATCTTCCTCAGCTGATTTCTCCTTAGGATTCTGCGCATACTGCCGCACAATGGGGTCTATCATTGTGGCAGGGGCGCTCAGCTCCCCAGCTTGATCAGATGGAGAATTGGAAGCGTCCGAGTCGTGTTTCTTTTTGAAAAGCGTGTTAAGGATTGTTTGAAGAGGATTGGCAGCTGCTACGGAGGCAGCAACGGAGCAGGATGTGGATGGAGAATCCCTGCCGGTGCCCATGGATGCGGCTGAAGCTTTAACCGACGACAGGAGGGAAAGAACTGAGGACACTACGGTGTTGCTGGAGGCCTCAGAGCTAGATGGAGGTGACCCTGGCGGAGTCGTGCTGAAGGGGATTTCAAGACTCTGTCTTAAGCTCCTTTCTGCTCTGACAGAGGGAGATGGTTTTGGAAGTCCAGTTTCATCTACGTCTTTGGTTTGAGTCTTTGAGCGCTTCTCCTCGCTTTCCAACGGAGCACCTGCACGTTTTCGGTCCTTCTGGCAGATCAGCAGACCCAGGAGGAGGTTGGGACGCGCTGGTTCAAGCCCTGGGACAGAAACAGGATTTTAAATAAGCACTTTAACAAAGTCAGCAGCCATTTTTTCAACTGGGAAAAACAGAAGGAGTAGAAGGGAAATGAGGCCTTGTTGGATGTAGAGGATGGTGATTTAAGGACATTGAACATTTTGGACCAGATGAGCCAATAAACTTAATTGGTATAATAGCTGCCATATTGTTCCAGTTTTTCCATAATTATAATTTTTCCTTTTAAAACTTGATTCGGGTTCATTAGCTGTCTGTTCAAACCTTTTTTTTATTATTATTGTTTAAACTCTCAGCCTCCAACAATCCCTGAGGCACAATGTGCTTTAAAAAAAACAAAAAAAACACACTTTTAGTATTTATTTAACAACCTGCGTTTGTCACGTTATACCTTTGACAACTTACCTTAAAGTAATGTACATAATGATTATACATGTACTTAATGTTTATAATGAGCCAAGTCTTAAGAAACAACAGGCCGAGACTGGCCTGAAACGGCACCAACCTGCGATGCAAACTTTCTTTATTTGAAATGTGTGATACAGAGTCAGATACACAAATATGACAAGGGCACTTTACAGGGGAGTCTCAACAAGGACTGTAAGCACCCCCTACAGTAAAAAAAACTCCATAAACAAGCTCTGGTCCAATCTGAGGAAACGTTACATGAAATATACCCACCACATGTGCAGAGAAGAGACAGTAAAAGATGTGGCTTGACAAGAAAACATACAAGTAACCACGGAGGCACGTTTGTGCTCCGTTTTCTATGCTTACCTGGCCCATCAAAGGGTAACAGTTTGGAGGGTAACGGGTCCTTTGAGCTGAGTGGGATGAGATAGAGGTCTTTGATGCGGCGGTTGTTGTTGGCAACCACGCCAAATTTTTTTCTGCTGCTGAAGTAAGAGTAGAGGGAGACATATGCTACCTCCTCTTCTTCTGTTGCTGGGTGGAAACGGATCAAACACAGCTCCTGTAAATAAAACAACAAACACAGGTTTTAAAAAAAATCCAGATATTTAAAGGACAAAAACAGCTCTTCTTCAAGTTCTTTGTGACAACAAACCTTGGAAAGTGAAGTTTTCAGCTTCCCAACGTAGTCCCACACAGTGCTGGGAGCGATCCTGCCTCCCACATGAATGGTGTCCGGTAAATCCTGCACAACAGGGATGACACGGTTTTATGTTAAATATTAAGCCAAAATGATTATTTTAATGGTTTATTTAAAAGAACGCAGTAAAACAAACTGTGCTGGTGAAGTTACCTCTTTCAGGTGCTCAAAGGATCCTGATACCAGGTAAGCTTTGGTCACAAACTTAGCAACTGACTGCATGTTGACAAATCCTTTCCATATCTTCTCTTGACTATGGAGGAAGATGGCTGTTTCTCCCTCGGGAGGCGGCTCAGGTGCACTGCAAAACCAAAACCATCTTCCTTTTAGACAACATGCTAGATCAAACATTGATCACCCCTGTAGCATCAGGCCTCTCCTCAGCATCAGCGCCCTGCAGTGTTTGGTAACACACTAATAATCCTACAGGAGGAACTTTAAGGAGAAACTTTGCATTGTCTAACACGAGGGAGCTGGAGGAGAACAGAGAATAAGCACCTTGTTTTTGAAGCTTTGGTGAGAGTCAGTGATGTGGGCGGAGCTGTGGGTGGAGCTGGGGGCATCGGTAGAAGGGCTTTAGCTGCAGCCTCCACTGGGATGCTGACAGGTGCTGGGAGCACTTCTGCTGCACTGCTGCTGGCTTTCTCTGCAGCCGTTTGAGTGACATTCACCCCGGAGGTGTGCCTGGCCATGCGAGGGTCTCTGCGGGTGATGCTGACAGAGGAGACAGCGGGGGTGACGGGTGGAGGGGTGTGAGTTGGAGCCGCCATCTTGTTGAGGTTCTCTGGAACAGCTGACTCCACATTGGGCTGGAAGGATGGAGGGGCTGGATGCTGGTATGTTCCAGGATCCTGGTGTTGGTAGGTTGTGGAGCCCTGCGCTTGGCTGACAGGAGGGACGTCTCCGGACCTGGACAGAAGTGACTCATGTCTCGAGGTCTTTGTATCAGGTTTCTTGGCGAGTCTGGCTTTTTTGGCTGCAGGCTCATCTTCTGTTTTCTGTCCTAAAAAGCAAGATTAAAATAAAACATGAGTACAGCCATATTTTTAATTACAAAATTATATATATATATATATATATATATTTATTTTTACCTGTGCATATTTTACAGTTGAGGTCAAACAGATGAGTCCTGTGTTCAGCAGTGGTGTCTTTAAGCATGCTGCTGAAAATGTCCACCGTGTTATTCCCGTCAGATGCAGAGGACTGAGCTGAAGCCGAGGCAGTGAAGCCAGACTCATCTTGGTCCTGAGAATACATCAAGACAGAATCCTGTTAAAACAAGAACTGATAACAATCGATTCCAGATTAATTTATTGTGCATCGCTGCACTTGCGTGAGCAGGACAAAGCCACAGAAAGAAAAACAGAGGTAGCACCGCTGGCTGAGTTACAGTCCTTGCTAGTTTTATCGGGTTGTGAAAAAGCGACGTGAAAAGAAAAGTGTGAAAGTAGCAGAAGAGCAGCTTGCCACCACTTACTGTAGCAGAAGCCATGCGAGAAGCTGAAGTGGTGGCAGAAATACATACATCTGCATCAGATGTTGGTGGAGCATCCTCCATATCCACACTGTGGGAGCTGGAGTCATGCCTGTTTCCCAGTTTGGACTGGCCTGAATGGGCCCTGCCACTGGGGGACTGACCCTGCAGATTAAAATCAATAGTTTAACCAGATAAAACTATATTCCCATCGTTTAAAGATCACCAGTCCCAACAGGAAGTCCTGGTATTTGGTCAATGGGAAGTCATTTTTACCTCAGGAGCATCAGGCTTCCTCCACTCGGATATCTCTTTGGAAAGCAACTCTTCAGCACTTAGTCTCACCAGTCTGAAGGGAGTGAGCTCCCCACCGATCACCCTGTAGAACAAGCCCTGAAACAAACAGCCTGGATGTCAAACATGAGGTTGCCTTTTAAAAAAAATCTTAATATCTCTGTACATGACTGAGAATCAAAGCATGTTTCTGTTGGCTCACTTTGTTTTTAGGGTCCTTCAGGTTGAACATGAGGGTCCGGTATTTGTTCTTGTACTTGCTGTCAGTGCTCAGGCAGAGGTTAAACATTTCCTTCTCAATGCCAACAGCCAGTCTTCCCACCTCACTCTCGGTCATTTTCAGATCATCGCTGTCACTCACTCTGATGGAGGGAACACAACGTTTTTATGAACTTCAAGCATTAAACAAAGACCTGCTGAACTCGGCTTGATGAATGACTTACCTCTTAAAAAGGATGTCTGTTAGTGAGCGGCGGATGTTCTGTCTCATCTGATTATTGGGTGGAGGCCGCATGGGGGAAATGGGGGGCGTTGAAGCAGGTGGATGTGAAGATCTGGAAGATGAAGAGTGGCTAGAAGGAGCTGAGGACACTGGAGAAGATGCGACTCTTGAGGATGAGGACGACTGATTTTGGGAACTCGTATCCTTTGGCTGAGGCTGCTTTTTAGGAATGGTGAAGTTGGTCTTGGTGACTCTCAGGGCCCCTGTGACGTGAATTGGACCCGGAGGGAAGGGAGAAGGGGTAGGAGCGGGCGATGGGCCTGGCTTCTTGGACTTTACTGAAGGTTTTGCCGGGGGCATCACAGGCTTCTTGGATGCCTTCGAGTTGGCAGCTTGAAGGGAGGTCTTCTTGCCTTTGGGGGAAACCTTTGCTGCTTTATTAGTCGGGGACGACTTCTTCCCTTTGCTCGGTGCCGCAGATGCCGACGACTTCTCAGGAGCTGGCGTTGGCTCTTTCTCGCTCTGCTTCTCTTCTTTGGGAGAAGCTGAAAACCAAGAAGAAGATCCAATATTTTAAATTAAAATATACCTTTTTTGTGTTTTCCTGGGTTACGATAAATGACAGAACATCCGTTTAAGAGAAATCACTTGTTAATAACTAAGTTCTGATCATTTTATAGGCAATTCCAGGGCTAGAGAAGTAACCTAAAAACCACAAAATGTAAAATTAGATCACTTTAAAGCCGTAAATTAGTGTGAATGAGAAGACAATGTGAAATGAAAACAAAGCTGACAACAGAGATTATAAGGCCCTCTTTATTAGCAGCAGTAACAGCAGATACACTGTGCTGTTAACACAACTACTTGTTATTAAAAGAATAATTTCATATTAAAATATTTGGGGTTGTGTTTCTTAGGAGGAGCTAATGAGTTCAGACAAATCCATATTCTTAAAGAATGAACAGGTGAGGGTGCAGTTAACTTAGCTAACTGGCTGTTTTCCCTCATCTGATTGGTGCAAAAACAAACAGCTTCAACCACCTTTCCCTCACCTGTAATGTACCACCTGCATTTATAATAAAAACTCATTATGTAATTTTGAGAAAAATTAATTATTGCATTTAAAAGGTGATCACATCGCTGGCTCAGCCTGAAACATTACCCACAAACAATAGCTCTGACCTGAAAAAGCAACTTGGCCAGTGTCACCTTCACGGACCGTTCATTTCATTATTCAGGAACATGTTTGAGAAATTCTTTGAACACTCATGTAAAATATAAACTAGATAAAAAAATCTTTCAAAGTGAACCATTATTACTGCTGCAGCTTTTATATCAAGCAGTATGTTGTAGCTCCAACCCCCCTTTAAACTGTACACCCACCAAAAATACACAAGTTGTTGAAGCAGAACAGGGTTGAGACCAAAGCAGCCAAAAATCATTTCAATGGATCATAAGTTGGCACAGCAGTCATCAGGAAAGCAGTGAGCTGTGGTTTCCTATGTAAACACAACCATGCTGAGGTCCTGCAGACAGGATACAGTTACATAACGTTAGCTCTGGCTTCTACCAGACACTCTCCTCAGATGTCCTTCAATGAGCTTTTCACAAAGCAAAGCTGACATAAACATTACATCTGTCCAAATCTCATAGATATCCTCCTTCATATTTCATATCAGGTGCTAAATGTATGGAAAACGTTGTGAGGCTGCTTTTCCCCTCCTCCTCTTCCTCCTCTTCTTCTTCTTTGTCCGTGTGCTCTTCTAGCTTCAGCTTCTATTCTCTGCCGGGGCCTCCTGAGCTTCGGGGCATCTCTCCCGGGCTGGTCTTCCCAGCAGCAGCTCTCCCTCCATCGGATGACCCAGCATCTCTCCAGGTTCCACAGCGTGTGCAGGTCAAACAGGTGTAAATGCTTGTTTTCAGCTTAACTGCTCAGGATATCCTACAGTAGGCCAACACCGCTCACATAATCAATAGAGGCATCCAAAAATCTGTTTTTCACCTTTATTTTAAAGCCAGTTTCTCACGAGTAGTGATGCATCATTCAATATGAATCATGAACTGGAAAAAAAAACAAAACGAGAAACCCAGAAAAGTAAATGCAGACAAAGCCAAACAGCTGACACAATCGGCTCAATATGAGCCACGTTCATGGATTCACATCGACGACGAGACGTCTGAGACACCTACCTGGTGCAGGGGGGGGGGGGGCTTTAGGGAACAGCTGAGGTAATCAACCCAGAAGGTGGAGACTTGCAGAGGCAAATGAGGCTGGTCATTTCACACTTGCTCCAAACACAAACACACACTCAAACTAATTTCTCTCATTAAATCCATCCAACTCCACTACTCTGACATTTAAATGACCCTTCTAGATGTGTCTACTTGTTCCCGTTGAGGCTTTCATTTGCAGCCCTGAGGGGGGACTCTGTGGTTACTGTAGTGCACTTCCCAAAGAAAAACCCAGAAGCAGTTGAAGGGATCTAGATTTTTAGTTCATAACGTGGATCCTGATCCAGAAGCGCATCATTTGTCAGACCCTCTGTATATCTGCAGACTCCAAACTGCTGACTTGATTTCTAACTGAGGTTGAAATAACCCTGAAGACAGAGCTGCTGCTTCAGGCTTCTTAAAAACTCCCCCCTCCTTTCTAAAATAAAGCTTCTTGATCATTAAATACTTACCAAAAGCCACGTCCAACACTTACCTGTTTGACAGCTGCCAACAATTCATCAAGAAGCAAAATTTGTGACATGATTAAAAACCACCACACAGATCAGTTCATCATGTTCTCTCCCAAATACGCAGACCGAGTCTAAGTGACGTTAGCGTGACAGGAACCACAGATATGACAGAAAAACAACAACGTGGCTTCAACGACAGCTGGAAACCTTCAAAGAGATACATACACTTTCTGTTTAACACTGTTGGTGATATGGGTGTAGTCTTTTCTGGTGTTACTGCAATGTAATTATGGTCGCTGGACCAGGAAGCAGTGGCCGGCGGGGGCGGGTGCTCCTCGGCATGCTCATCTTCGTCGTCCTCATCGGGGTCCGAGCTGTAGTCTTCCTCGCTGTCTGACTCCTCCGCTGTCTTCCTCTGTGCCTTCTTCCCACCAGCACCACTCCTCTGGGTGGACAAGAAGAAGCAAACAATCAGGCATCTTAGTAACTTGGAGAGCACAGTTTCAACATTCTCACAGGACAACGCAGAAATAATGAGCTGAACAGGGATTCCTTCTGGAATCTAATGGCAGGAAGGCTTCCCTTAATAAACCATTAAATAAAACTTAAAATTTAAAGCAAGCTAATAGCATTAATGTTAACGGCAGACCTGAAACTGGAAGCATATACACTTCTGTATACCTGGTTTTATTTTCATTTAAAAAAAAGAAATCACATTTTGGATTCAGCAAGGGACTGAGACTGCAATGCATTGTGGGTGATTATACAATTTAAATCTATTAAATCATCTGTCAAACATTTCTTATCAGGGTTAAAGCTTAAAAAGAGACACCCACAGGGAATCTAACAATTTGAGGTAATTCTGATAATAAGTGTAAGTAAAAACTTCTATTTATACAAACCATTTTAAAATGGTAGCGCTACAAAAAAATGCTCCGAGTGCTAAAATATGGTTATAATGGATACCTGCTGTGTGTAATACATCATTTGGATGCTCATGTTTGTGTCCACCCAGAACTTCCAGTGTTTCTACGGTCAATTTTCATGCACACGTTCAAACATCTAGTGCATTTAACCCAGAAAAATTCTCTATTCAGTTCTCAGTGTCAATAAGATAAACCTGTCTGAATACGTGTCCATGTCATAACCCAGTGGGAATGATTACACAGAACTTACACAAAGATTAACTAAATATAAGATATAATGGAAACTGTGTTGATAAATTCTGTACATTTCCAACCACCACTTTTTACCCCGATTCATCAGTGAAGTGACAAACATCATCTGTAAAGTCCAAATTTAGGTTTCCTTCTTCAGATGGACACGTCAAACATTTACATCATTTTAAATCCAAAAAGGGCAGCTTTTAATTACCAGCTGCTAACAAAGTCCTCTTCCACATGGTTCATACGAACAGTAACAATCTTTAAATCATTTTAATGAGGCAAACATTGATTTAAAGTTCATCTGGAGAAAACTTCACACTATTAACAAAATATTTTACTTTCCAAATTCCCCCCAAAAAAAGAAGCCTGGGTGAGTTATTTCATAGACAGGTGAGTACAGTACTGGTTTACACTCACACTAAACTGGTGTGCTTGTTGATGCTCAACCACTCCAACAAGAAAACAAAGCATTTACACGCTTCCCACACACAGACCGACGGGTGGCGCAGCGCCACAGATTTCGCCCCGTTCCTGGGATATTTTAGGAAATGCCTTTATTCTCTTTACTGGTGACTTGCAACGGCTCAATGTGGACCAACCTGTGCATCACATGCACTCACACTGACAGCTGATTGGCCGCTCCTCGTCTCCACGCACAAAGTACGAGGCCTATCAAAAGAAAACCCGAAGCAGCGGAGAAGGCGGTCGACGACATCTGGAGTTCACCAAAGGTTAGTTATGATGAACTGCGCTCACACACCTGCACACAAATGATTGCAACTCAGAAACGGTAATGTTAGCCTAACGAACTCAATGTCATAAATACTGAACATCCTGCACGCTGAGTCAGCATCTAACGCTGGTAACGCAGCAAACGATGCGGTTAAGATGAAATGCGGTGGGTTGAGATTGGCTCGGTAGGCTACCTGCCCACAGGGGCGTCGCACCCCGGGAACTTCACGGTGAGAGGGTCCAACACCGACAGTTTTTCCTGTGTTTTTGCTTTTTTAACTTTGTGCAGACGTTGCTGCTCCAGTCGCTCTCGGCCTCAGCACAGCGTCTGCCTCCTCGGCTCCTCCCTCTGCTGTAGCTCCTTGAATCATGACAGGACTGTCGGTGATCAGCTGATTGGCTTTTCTGCCGTCTCTCGTTAACCATTCAGCTCGTGCTGAGGAGGAAACCAGCAGGATGATGACGTGAAACGGTAACCCGTTTTAATTAGCCTTTTTTTCCACATTTATTTTATTTAATTTTCATTATCAGCAGAGTTTTGCAGGAGCCACAGCTGTGAAATCTGCTGGTTATAAAACAGCCAGATGGATCAGGCTCAGATTTCTAGTGAGGAGCCACGAATGTGGTGAAGGTAAACGATTAACAGATTCTGAAATACAAATGAGAGCAGGACCTTCTCTAACCAGGTGAATGACAGGTGATATGAAGGATTTCTGTGCAGGGACCAGACATGGGCATTGACCGAGAAACGGGGGTCACAAATGAGAATTTATTTAGTTTTTTTAAGGCCTAGATTTTAGAAAATAGTTTGCTGATTATTACAACCTAAGAGGCCATCAGACGTTAAATGTTGCCAATGACATTTTTCAGTGTTGACGTAGAACAACATATAGAAGTGCAATGCGTGCTGCATTCACTGACACTCGGGACATCTGAAGTTTACCTAAGTGAAGGTTAGCTTACACTTATTTTTTTAAGCAATTCATTACCACCAACCATGCCTGTCTATGCAGATACACAGCCCTCTGATGGTAAAATAGGCATTTGATCTATTTTAGTAAATAGCAACGAACGCCACCAGCCCAGTGACAACCTCCACCGACCGCCCCGACATCGCAACACTAGATTCCCTCACCGGCGCCACAAATTGCTACCTGGTCAGTGGGAAACACTGATTTACAACAAATCACGCATTTTCTTTTAAATTGTAGGTTTTACATGTATGATGCAGGTTTGCAGTCATTCGCAGCTCTCATGAAAATCTTTTCCTTTTGCTAGTAAAGCTGTAGCTTAATGGAGTCTAATGTGAACTAACCTGTACCACAAATCGAGTGTTAGCAATCAGCCTAGCTGCTTCTAGGAAAACATTTCGGGCAGTCCTGGTTACCTTTGCGGTGGACTTGTTTTTCTGAGCCTTGGCCTTGTCCTGCTTGGGCTCTTTGACGTCGGTGATGGACTTCATGGCTGCAGCGGCGTGCCTCAGGATGCAGTCGGGTCCACAGTACACAGAGTCTGGCTGGGCATTGCTATCGCAGCCAGGCCCGATACATTTAGGAAGTGAAGAGTCCTCAGCTTTCTGCCCGGACTTGTCCTCCGACGCTTCCACCGTTGGTGTGGTTTTCACCTCCACAACGGTTGCAACCTTCTGCTCTGGGGCTGTCGCCTTCGTTTCCACAGCTGCTGCCGCTTTCTGGTCCGTTTTACGCACAAGTGGCTGTTGAACTGCCTGCTTTGGGTTAGTGTAAAATAAAATTAACTACATGACAGATGAGAAATAGGCTACCAGTACAATGACTTCTATTCGATACACAAATTACTATAAATTTAAAAGGCTAGATAAGCACTGCCAAGGCGAGTAATCGCCACCTCAAACAGCATTTCATTACATGTAACGGCTGTTATCAGGACCTACCGGCTGAAAGATCTTTATCTTCTTTTTTCCAGTTGGATTAATGGCCTTCTCTATCCTGCCTTTGATGCCAAAGTCCTCTGCTCCTTTCTCTTCCGTCCCGCTCGCCATGGAGGGCGGAGCTACAGCCCGACCAGCGGATGGACCCGGGTCTGCTCCACTGGTGACGGCTTTCTCAGCAGTTGTAGTGAAGGTGGCAGAAGCATTTACTGGAGGAGCGACGTCAGCTTTGGGCTTCAAGATCTCTCCACTTAAAGGGAGGATGGACGTGGCAGGCCTGACCACCTGGTTTTTCTTTGCTGTGCAGTTGGGACAGATGTAGTCTTCCCCGTTTCTCTCCATCAGTCGCCCGCGGGCCTCCGTGATTCCCACACAGTCCCCATGAAACCACTCCTCACAGCGGTCACAGCAGATCATAAACCTAGTGAGTAGAGGTCATTTTAACAGGGACTTCAGTTGTACACAAATCTGCTAATATCACAGCAAACAGAAGCATCATGGAAGCCAAGGCGCCGTACAAGTTGCAGCTAACATTAAAAGGTTACTGAAGGACACGTACCGTTTGTTGTGTTTCTGACGACAGATACAGTATAGTGCATTGGGGTCGTAGCCTCCATCATCAGATTCAACTGATGATGATGATGATGATGAAGACGAAGACATAGAGGACTCGTCTTCGTCATCTTCGAGCTGAGGCTTGCTCATTTTTCCCATCGGCTGGGCAGCTTTGGGCTTGATGTCCTTCTTAGCAGGAGCAGTGTTCTTGCTGGCAGGAACAGGAGCTTTCACTGGTGTAGTGTTCTTTTTAGCTGCCCTCTTTTTATTGACGTAAGTTCTTATTGGTCCACGTCTTCCCGTTGAAGCTGCAGGCTGGTCTGCGCTGTCCTCAACAGTCTCCTCCTCTGTTTTGTCTTCATCCTCGTCCTCATGAGCGTCCCTCTTCTCAGAGTCCTCCCCTGCATTATTGCTACCTACATCTTCAGAGCTGGGATCATCTTTTTTCTCCTCACTGTTTTGCTGAAACTGATCAGTGTTGCTGGCATCTCTACTGTCTTCTTCATTCTCAGAGCTTCCCTCGTCTTTGGCTGCCGCCCTACCACTGGCTCTGGTCTGTCTCCCAGTTTTCCGTTGAGCCTGTTTCTTTGCGCCACTTCTCGTCCTCCGTTCAGGGGACTCTGCTTTGTCCTCTATGGTTTTGGAGTCAGCACTGCCATCGAAGCTGGCTTCAGAGGCTGTCTCTGCATCGGTTGGGGTTTGAGAAGGAGGATCTCCACTTTCCACACTGGGAGGAGCACTCTTTCTTAACCCTCTTTTGGTAGTCAAGAGGAATTCCTCTAGTTTGTCAGTGCGCTTCGGCTGCCGGCCGCTACGCCGCACTGCACAGCGGTTATCTGTGCTGTCGGTCGCCGCCTCCACCGGCATCCCTCTCTTTGCAACAGTGGAGCGACGAAAACCCCAAGTCTTCTTCACTTCGCTGTTAGCATTCACAGACTTATCAGGCTCCTCTAGCAACGCTTTGGCCACATTCTCGCTTTCTGTTTGAAACAGTTTCTTCTGCTTGCTATCCCCTCCAAAGCCTGCAAACAAACAACCATGACAGTCAATCACCAAAACGCACTCAGGCAATATTTCCCAAAAGCAAACTGCATTCAGCAGGTGTACATGACACCATCAAAACTACACTTTAAAAACATAACTAATCATGCAAGTCCCACTGAAATCCCATGAAATCAATGATCTTAAGAGCTGCACGCTCGACTGGATTTAAATGGACTTTGGCACTGAATACTTTCTCAGCAGTTTCTCTGGAGACAGTAACAGAAGACGGTAACAACAGAGTTCAACCACTTTGTTGTTACTGTGCATCTTCAAATGAAGAAAGCTATAAAGCTGCCCAATCAACAATTTCCTCACCGGTTAATTTTGTGAAATGACAAGTCAACAAAAGAAAGCCCTAATGCTAACACGATGAAAAAGGCCACTTAGAACATACTTCTATCAATAAATCAATTCTCTTTCTGTTGATGCAAAATGCGACAAGAACAGTGGTCCTATTAAAATACATGAGTTCAAAAATATAAATACAGCAACTGGTTAAACTCGCTGCCAGTATTCCACATATTTTTACCTGCATTTACAATCGCTTAACAGACCACAGAACTTGTGACAAATATGAGAATTAACAGTGAAGGAAGAAAAGCTCATTCAAGGTACCTTGAGAACAGCTATCCAAACGGTCCTGGCTCTGCTCTGGCTCAGGAGCTAGACAGAGCTCAGGGCTCACATTCCCCTCCATAGATGATGGAGTCACTACTTTCAAACTCAATGACTACAGTTAAGAGAAGAGCACAAGAGACCAACTATGAGTCACTCAGTTACTGAGAGCTGCCAGCGTTTAGGGAGAGCTGGGATCGCTTCATGTCCTGAGTTTTCATGTCCTTGTTTCTAGTAACTTCACAAGCTAAAGTATTGTTAAAAATGTAGCACTAACTGATTTTATAGTTCAAATCTTTTAAGAATAAGAAAAAACATGTGACTGTTTCATGTGATAGCATTTCTTAGTGCTTTATATTGTCAACAGCTCCAACAAATGGGAACGGATCACACCATCAGAAACAAAAAGGTAGTAAAAATCTGTGTAAATGATGACTTCCTGACACCAGACAAGCTACGGTTAAAAAGATAAAAATGCTTTATCGTTGGTATTTTAACAAGACACAGCCTGAATATGACATAATATTACCGATTCTTGCTCAGTTTTCTTCTTTGACATTGAAAACATGGACTTTCAGTTTTTATGTACAATACTTTCTTCTTTTGTGTAATCTTTTTCAGGGCAACACTTTTCACAGCACATATTCTTTTGCAAGTAAAAAAAATGTATAAAAACAGGACGTATGATGGTTAGTGCACATTAAATGCTAAAGAGTAACGGATCATTTTGGCAGAAAGTCGAATCATATTAATCTAAATGTCATCCATCTATCATCTAACATTGCTATCCATATAAAAGAATTACTCTGGCAAAAAACATCATCCTGGATAATTTAAATGATAAATACAAGTATTTAAAAAGTGTTTTCACTTCTTTGAAGGTATGCATGAGTGTAATATGAGAAGTAAAAACCTGAACATTGCACCCTATAGAAAGTCAGGCCAAAAACTACATTTACAGAAGCACTCGGAGGTACTTGTGTTATTTATGATTATTACAATTTCAAATTAAGGAAGGCTTGATTAATACACATTAGTAATGCCAAAGCCACTTTGCTGTTCCAAAATTTGAGAGGAAATAAAAAGTCATGGTTCATACCTGCTATTTAGCAGTGATGGGTAATAAGATGTCTCTTCTGACAAAATGACACCAAATCAGTTATCATCAGTACAAGGTTAAAGGATCTGCCAGGGGGAGGAGAGAAAAAAGTTATCAGTAATCACCTGTGTGCAGGTGCTTAAAAATCATTAATGGGATAAGTAACAGTAATCCAACTACTTTTACTCTTTAGGACAGTCTGAACAGATATAAATGTATTTCTAAACAACCTAGAGTGAAAATATGACAGTAGAAACGGTTTGCTGAGCAAAAGTAAGACACTAAAAAACTGACAATAAAAATATTTAATGTACTCGTTACAACGCTCTGGGGGCAAAACTACACGAACACAGTCCAGTAGAGCTATATTGTGCATTAAGTCATAAATAACGTTTGCTTTCCTTGCATAATGCCCCGCCAGCATCGGAGGAAAATCCAAGCAAACGACCGCGAGTGATTGAATAAGATGGTCACGGCGCTGTGCCACGTGAATGGGAGGCCAACCGTTACCGAGAGAGGTGGGAGGGCGTCTGTGTAGCTGCGCTAATTTAGCACAACATCTTGTATTTCAACATGTTTAATATATGTTGACGTTTAGAGATGTTCAATGAGAAAAATAGAGGGACTGGAGTAGACAGGACCACTAGTTCCTGCGCGAGACACTCAAAGGCGGAAGGTGGCCACGGCCTAGTTGCGCATATTAGCGTAACCTCAAAACAACAAAACAACATGCAACCGGATCACATGCACATTAGTTAAAAGTGTTAAAGTAGCTCAAAAGCGACATTTGACTGGAAAGATAAGCCAGTGTGTTGTGATAGCACACTCCTGCACTCTCGACACTAACCATGATGGCCGCCAAAGCACTTTATTTACTGTTAGCTTAAGTAAATCATAAGTAGATTGTCACAAGAGGTTCTACTTATCAAAAGGGAACACCGTGCAACTTAGTATAGAAACACACGATTATTTTACTCTGTTCTCGTTTTATCGAAGTCGTAGTTTGTCGTTTCGTCTCATAACGTGGATCTGCGTGTTGCAAAACGTGCGCTTGCAGCCAGCAGATAAGCTAACGCTGTTAGCCGCTAACGCCAATGTTAAACGGAATGTATCAAAATTCCGTCGACATTTAATACAACTAAATTAACAAATAATTACCAAAAACAAGAATAGGTAAATATTCTATAGAAAATGCCAACTTGAATCAAAAAGACTTTTTCCTTTTTCAAGAACAGATATACACAGGCAATAGATGGAGCTAACGCCAGGGGCATCATGTTCAACCGACACCGACACCTTTACTGGGACACTGCCGTCTATTACACAGACGACACATACCACAAATCATTAAATACTACGTAAATTAAATATCGAATGGTTTTATCGTACCCACCTACATTCTAGAAATAACGAAGATATGTCCTCGTTCTTCCCTCGGTCAGTCCTCCATTTTCCATTCCCGTTGGATTTGACTGCGGCAGATGGCTGACGGTTCACAGAAGACACCTCGAGCATACAGCGCCGCCACTGGTCAGGAGGAGGAATTACACATGCGCACTAGTAGGCATCTACTTGGGTTTTTATAATGGATGCCTTATTACGTTTTGTTTTATTTTTAGTAAAAATTGGAATTTTAGTTTCCAGCAAACTGATGTGAATAACAATATGCAGATTTATGATCCTTTGGTTCAGGGTAACATAATCCAGTATAACCACAGAGCCAGCTTGTTTAAAATGTATTTATAATTTTCTTTGCAGTATACATCAGGCAACATTAGAATAACAAATAAATTAACAAAGAATAGAAAATAAGTCATTTACAGACATGTCTGTCAACATTTCTAATCCAGAAATAAAAGGGCCCATTAACATGGGTTAAATTATTTAAATCTTAAACTGTATAACTGTTTTCCACTGAGCTATGTGTGGGATTTGTGATACCTGCACATGCTAATAGGTTCTTTATACTGATAACTCTGTACTGACCAGCAAAGTAGTGAATATAAATGCAGCTACCGCTTTATCAAATCAGCCCTCTCAATTACACCACCATGCAGCATGTGAGCCCTGAATGGCAAATGGAAAATGAAGTAAAAATAATCTGACTTGTTCATTTGGAACAGGTTCTTTAACAAAACAATGAACATAAATATGTCATCATTAAAAAAAATATACATACAATCTACATTTACATTTTCAAGTGCAATCGACTGGATTATGTCAAAGTTACAGCAACACTGTCGGTGCTCTTTTCTATGTCGCAGTCTTTGTCTGGTGGTGCAGAGGCTGGCGTGTCTCTGACTGAGTTTGGGCCACTGTTTATCTGCCCTGAACCTTTGTTTGGGAGGTCTGCTGTTGGTTCAGACTCAGGTTCTTGTTGTGGGGCTGTGGCTATAGATTGAAGAAAAGTTTGGAAAAGAAAAATGTATTAAATGTCACCAGAAATGTGGATGATGAATGTATTTATAGTGGTGTTTTTGTACATATAATTTTTATTCAGACGTGTTGATCCTGGCACATGTTACCTGACTGAGTGCAGGACTTCATGTGTTCTGGCCAGTGGGCCTGCTGGCAGGGGTAATCGCAGTAGCTGGTGTTCCAGCAGCAGTAAAAGATGGCCTCTTTCCTGCAGTTAGCACACCACTGCTTCTTCTTGGTCTCATCCACAGCCTGCTGCTTCTCCAGCTCCATTTGTTTCTTCATCTCATTCACCAGCCTCTCCCTCTCCTGCTCCAGACTCTGCCTCATCTCGGCCATCGTCAGCTCTGACGTTGCAGAACAAAGGAGATAAAAACATAAAGATGATATTGCATATTTTGGGGAAAAAAACAGTAAATGATAGAAGCTGATCAACGAAGTTCTCACCAAGATTGTGTTTCATTTCTGCCAACTCCTGTTGATGCAACCACTGTAACTTTTCTATTTCAATTCTCAATCGTTTAATCTGTAAGACAAACTGGTTGGCATAAGAATCACACACAAAGACACAGTTATGATCTAGAATTCATATTCTAAGGTGCCAAGAGTTCACACCTACCTCAGCAATTGTATTCCCTGAAGTACTCTTAGAGAGGTCATTGTAGATTTCATTCATTGTACCTTTGATTGCATCCATTATCTAGAAAGGAGACAATTATTTACATATAAAGTATGTTAGTCTGTCTCACTGTATGGAAATTAACAATAAGGGCTATTTTCTGGGGATTAGGTACACCGCAAGGAAAAAGTCAATAAAAAAGAAAAATATACTAACTTTATTTGTGTACTTGGCAATGTCTGCAGCCACATCTGCTGAGCCCGTGGGGATATACAGATCTGTTGCTACTGGCGATGCTGTTGCAGCTGTGCCCAGACCAGATGCTGCCATCACGGCAACAGAAGCTGGACTGCTGGATACCAGAGTGACAGCCGACATGGATGTGCTGAGTGGAGTGTCTTTTTGTTGCACAGCTAGAATCAAGAACACCAGTAACATTATTATCAAACACTCAGATCAAATCAAATCACTTTTCATACAAGTAGCACAAAGTTAAAAACACAACAAGCCATCCCACATTCAAGTTTATTACAGAACAATTTACGACACAAACACATACACACAATCACACTTTTTCTGTGTTTCACACACACACACACACACACACACACACACACACACACACACACACACACACACACACACACACACACATTATTGGTACCAATAAACCAGGTCAGGACACTATATCTCAGGGATCCTTAAGGATCCATCCACATCACAAGCCACCCCACCCATGACCACAGAGGTCATCGCCACAGAAACAGCCCAGATCAGAGCAGACATGGGCCCAGGGTAAAATAGATTAAAAAACTGTAGCCAAATAAATAAGTAGTAATTAAACTGAATAAATAATTAATTAAGAACAAATTAGTTTGAAAATAAATGACTAAATATGATAAAATGAGTCAAAAGCTAAGCTAAAAAAGTCTTGAGCCGCTTTTTAAAGAGAAAAAGTCTCTGCAGCCCTGAGGGCCTCAAGCTGTTCCACAGGCGGGGCCCATAACGATGGAACTTATGAACTCTGGGGACAGCTAAAAGGCCAGTACCAGAAAACCTCCGGCTCCGCGAGGGCTCAGATGGCTACAGCAAAATGTGTGACCAAAAACATTTGACTGACCCTTAACAGCCTGTCTGGTCTGATAGCGTGTGCTTTGTGAAGACTGCTGTGCTGAAGAGGAGCCATTTCCAGCTGCTTGAGTCTGGCCTTGCTTGGGAGACGATGCCTGCGTGTGATTGGCTGCCACAGGTTGCTGCGTCTGCTGCTGCCGCTGCACCTTCTGCATGTGCCACTTTTGAGAGGAGGTCTGAAACTTGGCCGTGGGATTCCACACAACAGCCCTCTGAACCACCGGCATGGCTTCTCTGGGCAGCAGAGGGCGCTGTTTCTTTAAAGCCGGTGTTGCAGAGGCTGAGGAGGAAGACGGTGGCGTTATGGTGGCACTGGACATGGTCGCGAGGCTGATTGTTGCAGGAGAGGGAGCAGTAAAGGAGACCACGGTGACGGGAACGGATATAGGGGACTGTGTGGAGACACCAGAGGGCGCTGTGCTGTTTGTTGGCGTTAATGTTGACATAGTCGGAGCTTTACCTACAAAAGAAAGCACTTGACATTATCTCCTTGTTTTTGATTGTACAAAGCAGCTGGTGGGAAACCATAATGCTCACCTTCAGATTTACCATCAGTTGACTCTTTAACAGTGTTACTGTCTTTTCTGCTCCTCTTCCTCTCTTTGCCACCCTGTTCCTCTCCAAGATCAATAACCAGTTCCCTCTCCGAGTCAGAGTCCTCTACGGGTGCAGTCTGCTTTGTCTCTTGCTTCACCTGAGGCTTTTCTCTGGGAATTGGTGATTCTGGTGGCGGTTTGGTCTCCTCTGGGGTCTCCTTTTCCAAATCAGTGCTTATTTTCTCCTTAGTTGGAGCATCAGGCGGTGTTGTGTTGGAATCGTCTGCTGCGGAGTCTTTTGACACAGGCAGATCAGCTTTATCATCCTCCTCTTGGCTTGAGGAAGTTTGTTCTTTCGCTTCAGTTTTGCTTGGCTCCTTCTGGAGCTCTGTATCTGGCGCTGTGTCTTGGCCATCCTTGGTCTTTTGCTCCTCATCACTGGCATATTCACTCTCACTGGAGTCAGATTTGTCTGAGTCCTCTGAGTCGCTGTGTTCCACACCTTTGTAGACATCTACAGAGATCTCATTAATACCTGCAAAGCAAAAGAAAATAGACCATCACACCATGATGCAGCTGTCAAAGAAAAGTTTAAAAAGGCCCAAAATTGCTAAATAAATGTAATTAAGCGATACTCATTTAAGACACTACACAGATACATCCATGGCATCAGTACTAACCCAGCTGTGCCTTGCAACTCTCAATAGTTTTGTCCAAGTTCAGCTGGAATCGACTCTTAATCTGTCTTTTTGGGGAGGTGAGGACATGTGCAGCTCCTTGTTTCTGCTGAACCGACTCACTCAGCTCCTTCAGGTCCATTTCTGCTTTACTTCGATCTGAAAGCATGCAAGAACCAAGGATTGGTTTATATCGGGAAAAAAAGAGAGATCCAATCTCCTGGAGATGCAGCAGGTTTAACACACTTAGGCTCATTATACATGATCTATTCCAAAGCCATGAGAGATTCACCTAGATTAAGATTGAGAATGCCTCCTGTCTGTGGTGCTCTCTCCTGCTTGGTGATGCCCAGAGCTTGACATTGCTGTGGTTTGGGGCTGTCCAGGGAAGTGCCTGCTAAAACAGGTTGAAGAAGAGCATCTAAGACTGAATGAAGGTTTATTCTGATTGGACACATAAATGAACTTCACCCTGTTGGTAGCAGACATGACAGATTAATATGCACTTTATTCAGTCTACCTTCCAAGAACCTACACATGCTATACACCATCGGAAAGCAAAGATTTTCTTGAGATGTGAGTCATGTATACCATCCAGGCTACAATCATAAGCGTAGATTCAGTAAAAATTCATTTCTGACCAGTCGTAAATTCTATTTATCTTTGAAGCCACACTGTACTCCAGCAGCAGATGATGCTGTTACATCAGGGTCCAGTAAAAGTAGTCCAGTAAAAAAGCTGCTTCACAACAAGACTTTTATCCATAAAACCTGAAAATTTAAGAACTTTAAGGGGTTAATTTGACTCTGAATTTCAAAGTCCTTAAGATTTAATAATAAAAAAGGCTCTAAATAGAGAAGAGGACATTTAAAGTGTGTCGAGTATTTTCAATAATTCTAACTTTTCTTCTAAAGGCAAACTTACATGATCTAATAATCACTTCCTTTTGTCTACAAATTAATTATAGTCCATCGGGTGGCAGAATTAGGACTTTTTTCCAAGTCAGGGGCCAAATGGGAAAGGAGCAAAGTATTTGTCCAGAAACTACTGTATGTCCAAGTCTTTTCCATTTGGTGCATTTGTGTCTCACCAGACAATTCATTTACTACAGTTTGAGATTTGTAGCTGTATTTTGCCCCAGTTATCACTTTTAAATACTCATCTACAAAGAGCCAAGCCAGGTTTCAGCAGGGAAACTATGCCTCATGGGAAGTTTGGTTGTAAAAGACTCCACATTGACTACCTGTACAGTCCATGGACTCCTCTCCTGTGCTGTACTGGCTGTTTGCTGCTTTTGCCTGGGACTTTTCTGCTGGTTCCTGTTCCCCATCAGAACCTGTGTGGACTGAGGAGTTGGTGCTCATGGGGGAGCGAGGCATGTCACCGAGAGCAGGCCGGCGCCCTGCTGCCACCCCGGCTCCAGACAGCATGGTCCTGGTCAAGGAGATCTTTGGCGATGCAGTCATATCAAAGCTCAACTTGATCTTCTCCTGTTTCTCAGGTTTGATGGGAGTGGATGTGGAGTCAGATGGATCAAGAAGCATCTGGAAGTTATTGTCTGGAGTGTAGGGTGTCCTGAAGGGGGCATAATTAAACACTCCGATCTTCTTTTTCATGTTCTCCACATAGACCTCCATCTCTTGCATGGCGCTGTTGAAGATGCTTTTGGTCTTCTTCACAGAGAAAGGGATCTCTTTGGACATGAGGTAGCAGTTGTTTAAAGGAACCCAAGCCCTGAGGGAGGAAGATTAGCAACACAAATCCATCATTTTCATAACAAACCCTGAAATGCACCTTAAAGTCCAAGTAACTGAAGCATAAATGGCTGATACCTGTCGTGCTGACCAAAGAAGCGAGCGTCCACCTGTCCGTCTTTGTCCCGTAGAGCTTTAGCTGGCCAGAATGGAAATCCTTTCAGCTTGGCCCACACTAGAGGGTGGGGGTTGCTCTGCAGACATACAGTAAAACACTGGAACTACGGAGTTGTAGTCAAGTGATCTGTGTTTAAATAATACTTATTAAAGAGCTGAAACTTCAGGTAACTGAACTTTCTTACACAAGGCTCACAGAACCAGTTGTCTCTCTTTTGGCAAGCAGACAAATAACACTCAGGACAAACTTCAATCTCATTCATCTGAAAAAAGAATTCAGTGATATAGAATAAGTTTAATAGTTATCAGTAATGATAAAAAAAAAAAGCAGTAAACTAAACGCTTACCTCATGTTCACAGATTTTTACAATCACTTTAGCTGTAGCCGTGAGTTTGTGATTGCCTGTAATAAGTACACATGTTACTGTTTATTTACAGTAAATCTAATTACTGCCATCTGGAAATTTTTAAAAACTGGAAAATTTTCTAAGACGCAACAGAAACTGCAATTTATTGCTTGAACCTTCATTAAAGAGATGCAAGTACAAAGAAATAATTTTCAATGTCCTGAGAATCATCATTGTGTTTAGAAAATATGCCCAGATTTAAAATTTGATGCCAGCAGGTAAAAAGTTTATAGAAGGTAAGGGTGTCAGAATTGGGTATAAAACCCAAAAACGTAGCCTTTGCAAGCATGCGTAGGTTGTGGCTCACCATTTGTGCCAAATCCTGTTCGAGAATTATTAATAAGTTCCGAAAAGATTTTTTTCAATGCAAAATTAGAACCAAAGTTAAGCCCTGACCTCCTGGTTAATATCACCACTGAATGACTCACCTGGAGGTTTCATTTCATCACATACACCACTCACTCCATCGGAGAAAGGATGCCACAGCAGGAGCAAATGTGCTTCACAAACAGTAGAAGGTGCAGTAGGCTTTTAATGAAAATTTATCCAGTTGTATAACGTCCCCCTTTGGCCTTAACGCCATGAGCATGTGCATCCGACCATGTTTAGAGCTGGTTAGCTCAACTGGTAGAGTATCAGTCTCCTGGGTGAGAGACCAGGATTCAAATCCCCAAGGAGACAAACAATAACACCCTCCAGTTGGGTCCTTAGGCAAGACCTTAACCCTAATGTCACTTTGGATAAAAGTGTCTGCTATGTCACATTTATGGTAGCAGGCTGCTGTCCAAGTTTAGAATTAAAGACACAATTGTACATAAAACTGTTTTTATATGGTCCGAATGTCACGTGTCGTTATTTATAACCAAGCTTTTGCTTTAAAAATGTGAAATTACTTTTTGTTTTCATTCATTCTTTTGGCATTCTGTTTCTTTTTCCTGGTCCGTCTCAGTTCTGTCTGTTTACACGAGCCACAACATTTTATGGGCATTTTTTGGGTGTTTACCTATGAAAGTAGCGCTAGCAGACACATCTTTTTAAGTTACGAGAGACTGGCATTCACCAATCTAAGAGAAAAGAAAACAATTTTCCAACCAAGGACTGACACCGGTGTTGGATGCGTATGAGCCCTCAAGTAGCTCTGCATAAGAAACCGTCGCGCCACCATGATCAGTGTCCACAAGGCTCAGGGGGACCTTGGAGTACAATTTTCCCTCCACACAGTCAGCTGCTGCATTCAGTACTGTGATCTGAAACTGTATAATACAAGGATGAAGCTGTATTCAGCTCTGCACAGAAACACCGTCACGTTTTCTGGACATGAGCTCATGGCCAGAAAGACAGCGGGCGTGAGTCCATGTAGCACCGTGCGTTTAAAAGCCTGAAGATGAGAAAGTCCATCCACGATGTTCTGTGCAAAAGATGCATAAGTCAGTGACCTTGATGCCATGGGGGTGCATCAGTTTTCATGGCATGACTTACACATGTGTGATACTGGAAACTGGAACTTCAGAGACATGTATACTACTATCAACCTGACTAATTTTCTTGGGAGATAAAATGTTATTTCAGCACAGTTCATTCTGCATCACTGTGCATGACAAAACATCTGGATTTATCAAACATGTTGATAAATCCCAGATGTTCCCAGACCAGCTGTGTGTGCCCGTTCATGGTCATTTACATTCAGAAACACCCTCATTTATAAACACATTTTTCTTGTAGGACTGCAACAAAACGTATCATGGGGAATTCAGAGGAAGGGTGATGTACAGTAAACATCTTTTTCAGTGTGTTCCTGGCAACAAATTTTAAATTTGTTTACACTTTCAGAATACAGTGACTCTGAAAATTATTTCTTGTGTCTGCTAAACCAGGTTCAAAGAACTATTTACAGTTTTTATAGATTTAAATTACTGAAAATACACAGTTTAAGATTTTAATACATTTTAAAAATAACTTTTCTGGAAATGCGATAAGTGTTTTTAATCTCCAAAAGCAGATGTTAATCTTTTATCTATATTAAGCCACAACATACCTCCATTGTATATAATACAGTTGTGCAAAATCCATTTAACATCAGCCAGAAAGGCCTCTGTGCAGCCGTACATTTTCTTTTTGATGTTCTGTAGTGCAAAAGGAAAAGACGCCGAACAACTTTTTAACTTTTCTATATTTTTTGTGCAACACCATATTTAGTAAGAAATGAATAAATGAAGAAACTGATTATTTAGAAATCATTCAAACTATTCTTAACTGGAATACTACATTCCAAAAAATGTGACATATAAGTGACAATATGCTGATTTTAGATTAGTTTAAGTGTTATTTTTGGCCATGGAGCTTCTAATTTACCTTCTCAAGTGTGCAGAGATCCATGGGATGAAAAATGTACTCTGCATAATCAGGATGCTGCTCAAGAGACACTGGTTTCTGGAAGGGTTCGGTCTATAAAATGCAGGCAAGAGAGAAGAGAGTGAAGGTTAACACACTCTAAAGCTTGAACCTAGTACACAATCGCCTCCAAAGCACACCAACATGCCATCAGCACACTACTAAAAGCTCTAAAAGCTGCTTCAGACAAAAGGAGGAAAAACCAGTGAAGAAGGAAATCATGTCGCGGTCTTGTTAGTGATGTAATTGATTACCCAATTAAAAGTCTTTCTCTGCGTGGAAGCTGCATGGGGGGGGCGAGATGACAAGCGGGGATGATCCTGAAAGAGAGTGAGAGGGGCAGCTGTATCCTCACCACCAGCTAGCATGTTTCTTTGCATGGTTTCCAGCCATGACAGGCCCAATGTAATACAAATAATGTGCTTGTTAGTTCTGTTATTGGAAATTATCTGTACATGCAAATTAATATCACATCATGCTGAACTGAAAGGTGAACTTTAAGGTGCAGATCTGGCACAGCTGAAAGGAATATAACGTCTTTTGGTGGCATAGACCATTTAAAAATCATGACAATCCAGCAAAAGAATGCATGCCTTTAACAAGAAATTAAAAAGAGAATAAACAGAACCAGCGCCCAGTCTGTGAAACAATGAATGCTCCGATAATGTTTCAGGTTTAAACCCCTGAAAGACAGAGGCTAAAAAAGATACTTACACCTGGTTGTTTCATCTTCTGCAAGGCAAACTTTAGTAGGTAAGAAAGCTGGTCTATAGTTAGCATCATCATGGCTTTGCTCTGTGTCTCTATGCACTCTGCAACGGTTATTTTCTGAAAGACATCCAAGAAAAAGTCAGCGCTCGACCTCTGTCATTTATGTCCACTTCCATCATTAAACTAACATTACGACAGCTCTGTAGGGAAGCAGAGAGCGGCCGTGCTTGCATGTTTTTAACACCATTTTCCCATGATAACATTTATCTCCTTATCTTAAGAAAATAAACTTTTTTCGTGGATTGAAATTGAAATGCAGGGTTGCTGCATAAGGACCCAGGTCCACAAGGACCTCCAGACACGTCTGAAGAAGGGCAGGCATCCAAAACGTCACTACATTACACTTTTCAGGAGCAGCTTCTGGTTTGCAGACCTTATTTATTTGTATGATGACATCACGACTAACGACTAATTGTTTAGGCATGACTAGTCAACTTCAAAAATCAAGTAAAATGCCTATCCCTAAATATATATATATAGCTTGCATTTAGCTTGCATTCGATATGGAACATTTGTCAATGCGGGGTTTCTGGTACACTGATTAAATTAATTGACACCTCAAAGCTCGATCAGTGTTGCTAATTTAACTACTTTGGTGTGGTCCTCAGACCCATCTAGTGAAGCGACGCACAAATCTCAAGACTTTCTGGTGTTACTGGAGACTTTTGGAAACTGATGTGAAAGAACATTTACTTTTTCTCAATGAGTAGCTTCTGCCCCTCCCCCTACGTTTAAATAAAAGAATAATAATAAAAAAACAAAAAGAAAGTTGCTTTCTGGTGCAAACATTGTTATGCCATTAAAATGTGATTAATCCAGATTAATTAATTACAAAGCTTGTAATTGATTAGATTTTTTTTTGTTTTTTACAGTCAGCTTATCTTTTTTTTTTTTTTTTTTTCTGCTAACCCCCTAAAACTATTTTGAGACCCCCACTTTGAGAAGCACTGGGCTGCTGGGAGCAGTGCTGGTTTCCAGTCTAATTGCTGCAGGAATCAAGGACCTGCAATAGCTCCTTTACATGTCCAAGCGGCATCCCAGTACAGAGCTGCTCTGTACTGGGATGCTCCACTGCAGCCAAGCTGATGTCAGATGGAGGAACATGCATCACTCATCAATACATCCGATTTTACTTCTACCAAGTCTGACGAAGACTGAAATTACAATGTGTCTGATAATTAAGTTTCACCATTAATCATTCAGAGAATTACAGGAAAACACTGTGACTTTAGCCCCTCCCCCAGCTGTCATGGTGTCTGTTTTGATCAATGAAATCAGGTGTAACACAGTAACCACTAACTTTGATTCCACCTTAATCATCTCGTTATCTCAAGATAACGATTAAAAAAAAGAATAATAGTTGAGCGTGGCTGCTTTCGGCTTCCATACCTTTGACTACAAGTTGTAAACATGACTTATAACACTACTACAACGTAGTACCTCACATTCTGGACAGAACCAGTCACCCTCGGGCTCGGCCGGCAGTTTGAGACACTTGGCGTGGTACACCCTGGGGCAGAGCTCACAGCAGAGCACCTGACCCTCGCGGTGGCACAGCCAGCAGTAAAAGTCGTTCCTGCCGTCCTGCGGTACAACATCAACAGGGTCTGTGGTGAGTGCTGGCTGCTTCACATAGTAAAAGGGACCATGTCTTAGTTCTGACTGGAATGCAGGCAAAAGAAACACAAAGTTGGGGAAGGTCAAAGTCAGGCCACAGAGCAAAGAAGCCAAGCAGACATGCAAAGCATCAACCCAAAGATTTACTAAAAAGACTGCTCTGAGCTCCACGTGTTACTAAGCAGCCTCCAGTTAAGATAAAAAAATCTACAAAGGTCAACATGATATGCAGAATCATTTACTTAATGTGCATTTATGAACTGTTAAGTACAAATTAAGCAAATAAAGTCGATACAAGATAAGCCAAAAATGAACAAATATGAGTTTTTTTTTATTTCACAAAAATACTGGAGGGTAGCTGCACTTGTTTGTGAGTCTTACAACTCAAGTACTCAAAGAACAGAAAACCAATGCAAAGTGTAAAAGGTTGCTATTATTAGTCATTTCCACAGAAACATAACATAGAAGATGTAAAATTAGTTCTACACATTTTGAAGGCGTAGATTAGAGATAAAAGACACACAGCAGTTCATTGTTTAGTGTGATGAAAATATTTGATATTAATAATATTTTACATTTTATCCCTGATACTGAAGTTCACATACTTTTTAAAGTCTTTCTGACATGCTGCATTTTTAAATTAATTTATCTTTTAACCTTTTTAAAACCTGAGGTCCCCGAACTGGGAAACATTGATGTTATCACACTTTGCCAACCTGGGCCAAAACGGCCATACTGGAGACCAGTTTTTACTAAAACCTCTGTAATTTTGTTCTGCTTCAGTTTATCAGATAATGTTCACTCACTGTACAAAGTTTTGAAGGAGATTTAGAGCTACAGGTACATCATTCCAAAGGGATTTTCATTATCCTTAAGACAGGGATTTTTAGGCAAGCCTGAAACTTTTTCATTTGTGCCCTGTGCCATGTTCATTTACTCCTCACCAGTTACAAATATACTTATATTTACACATCTTTTCCTTTACTGTAACTCCAAAAGTATTCAAATCGAACTTGTGGTTGCAGAGAAATACTTATTTCATTATGGGTATGCAATTTTCAAATTTTACCTGAAAGGTAGGTATAGGGCTAAAAAAGGGGGGGGGGTTACATCATTCCCCCTTTTTCTTTCTGAAAACAAATCCTTGTGTTGTTTGAAACTGAATCAAATCTGGAAATAAAAAACAAAAAATGCTTCATGGTCTTATTTTAACTACCAAAAATGTCAGGTTTTAGAGCTTAAGTCTAAAAAAAATGACCAATACCTCAACAGTATCATACCAGTAATATTATTTTAGTAAAATAAAGAAAGCAGACACAAAGCGAAACGCCTACATGCAAAAATCCTCACTTTCTGCAGCCACAGTTACACCCGGCAGGTGTGTGCACCGTGTGCAGGATGTGGAAGAAGTTTGTTCCTGTAAAACAGCTTTCATGCTCAGTGGAATGAACAAGAGCAAATAGAGACCGTAGTGCACGGGTGTCAAACATACGGCCCAGGGGCCAAAACAGCACGCCAGAGTGTCCAATCTGGCCCGAGTGATGAATTCAGTCAATATAGAAAAATAACATAGAAAATATTAACTGTAATATTTTAATAAAAGTAACTGTAATTCCTAATTTGTCCAGTCGAGGTTTCATTTTTTTATGTTTAATATAAAACATTTCCAGGGCAGAGGGATAACTTCTAATTTTTCTATATTTCTTACTTAATAGATGTGACTACTGCTGATGAGATGCCTCAGTTCAGGTGGTCAGGATTATGGCACATATGTGGAAATGTAAATAATAAAAAATAAATAAATACATAAATAACAACAAATGTATATAATAAAAATATAAATTCTATTTATTATATTTGTAAAATATTTTATATTATCAAATAATAAAACATTAAATGTTTAAAATTATATATTTATATCTAAATATATATTTAAATTTAAATATAAATATATATTTGATCTTCATAAACATTAATATTTAGATTATAAATATGGTCAGGTGTATGTGTTTATGTGAAGAACATGAAAATTGCTTTATAAATAAAATTTGATTGATTTATTTTAATTTATTTCATAAAGATAATAAAATATTAAATTAATAAATAAAGGAACAAATAAATATGGAAATTTGTAATATTATTGAAACTGCACTCACATTTCTCAAGAAATTTCAAGTTTGTTATAATATTTTTTCTAAATAATAGTTCAGTAAATGTAAATCCTGTTCACACAAAAAAAAGAGAAAAAAATATTATTTTTATATTGTAGTTTTTTCATATTTATAAGTATTTTATGTTACTATTTTACCAGTCTGGCCCACTTGAGGTCAAAAAGTGCTGTATGCAGCAGCATTTGACACCCCGGCCTTAGAGTTATGACAAATAATGAAATGTTGATCGTAACTAACACTCTAGAGCAGAATACAGTCATGTGAGGAGAAAAAGGTTTCACATATCCGGATATAAAAAAAGTAGAATCTCGTCTTAAATCTAGGTACATGCAACCTTAGATGAGTAACATGAGACACATCATTGTTGAAAGTCCAACTTCAGTAAATTCAGACAATCATACGAGTTAAAGACCAGGCAGTTGCTTAAACCACATTTAGTGGTCTTGTTCTTGAGAGAGAAGTATTAAAAGAGAAGCTCATCCTATCAATACAAATGTCCATTTTTTTACTTTCCATGTTAACTGGTTGGTTGCATTCATATGTGCTGGTCTGCAACCTCCTGCATATCTACTCCAGACCAGGTTTGGTGTCCAGTTTCAGTTTCTATGACGATAAACTCAATTACGAAGTTAAATTAAACCAGAAATATATCTGTTTTGTGCAGAGCAGACCTGAATAAGTCTGAATAAAACTGTGGTTTTAGGACAAACCGCAGTACCGAGATGCCTTTTTAAAGGGTTTAAATTTGATGCACGGAAACTTTCTTTTCTGGTTCAACTGGATCTAAGCGCCGCCTTTGATACAGTAGATCATCAGATTTTATTAAACAGACTCAGACGTTTGGTGGGCCTCTCAATTACTGATTGATTTTCCTTTTATCTCACAGATCGACAGCTTTATGTAAGTATGAGTACATGCTCCTCAAAGACCCATAAAATCTAATGTGGGGTCCCCAAAGGATCAGTTCTAGAGGATCCTCCACACTGGTAGCTCTGCCTGCTCTGTCTGTGGGGTTGTTGCCATGGTGACTGCCCTTGTCTGGGGGCCTGGGGTCCTGCACTGCAGCCCTGTGGCTGTAGTATAGACCCCGGCCTGCCCTGACCTGGGTGGTTCCTGTGGCGGCACCCTCTGTGGTCATGGGTGGGCTGGCTTCCGGTGTGACCGGATCCCCAAGATCCTGTTTCCTCACAGCAGCGTCAAGCCAGATGTTTTCATTACTATTATTATTTCAGTTCAGACAGTAACTAAGGATTGGAGTTCATGGTTGTACAGAATGGGGTCTGGGCGGGTGGGGGGAGTGTACATGCGCTTTGTTTGTATGTGTGTGTGTGTGAAAGATTACTATGAGGTGTGTTTTAATTTTCTGTTATATACTCTGGTGTGTTAAGGCTTTTCAGTTTTGTTTTTAATATGCAGAATTAGTTTTTATTTTAGCGTTTTGTGTTGCTTTGTGCATAAAAAAAGTGCTCTTTAAAAAGGAATTTGATTTGATTAAAGTCCTGGATCTAGTCGTAGAGAAACTGATAACTTTTATTTTATTTAAATAAGATGAATACCTGGTCTTTGCTGCTGCTAACTGCACCTGGCTTTTTCTTCTTTTTAACTGGGGAAGGTGAGATTTCAGCAGAGGAGTGGCCATTGGATGAGTGAGAAGGACTGGGCATTTTTCGTTTTTGGGCCATCCGCTCTGTTGATCCCGTGTCTGAAACGACAAACAAATATCAGTGTAAACACAAACCTGCAAGAGCAACCTGATGGTCTTTTATAAAGCCAGAAAACAGCCAGAAATGGCATGCCAGACGTTTCCTGAACTCTTCCTGACTGTTAAATAAAGCCAGTATACAAGTTTTCAGTAAAACACTTTTTATCCAACCCTGTTTACAGAAGTGTGTAAAGCTGAGCTCTTAAAAAGGTTCCAGACTTCCTTCGTGGTCCTTTGTGTTTTCATGTGTTACAGCAAAGATCCTCAACCCTGGTCCTCAAGGTCCACTATCCTGCAGGTGTTAGATGTTTCTATGCTGCAACTCACCTGATAGAACTCCAACCAGCTCTGCAGAATCTGAGTTAGATGTGTTGAAGCAGGAACACATGAAGAGTCTGCAGCACAGTGGGCCTTGAGGACTGGAGTTAAACACCCCTGTGCTACAGGTTTTCAGTGGGAGGCGGGTCTGGTTCTACAAAGACGTGCTGCAGCATGGTATGCTCTTACCTTTAGATCTTGTTGAGATCTCCATTTCTTCTGTTACAGCCTGTTTCTGTGCTTTTCCCTCTTCCTCAGAAACACTGATAAACAAAAAACAAACATGACCTCTATATGGAGGTTTGCATTGGCTCTGTTCATTTTCTGATAGCAGAAACAGCTGATCATGCAGTTTAGTTCCATGTCATTTAACAGGTAGTTCCAGGTGCTCTGACGCACAGAGACTCTTCCAAGCTACGGTTTTTAAAAAAACATCAGCAAAGGGTAAAAACGTTTTAGTGAAACCGTTTAAAAATGTTGCTGTTTCATCAATTTCTCTCTTAACCACTAAAAATGTTGGTGGAAACACGGCTGCAGAGGCAAAGAATCATGACCACTAGTCGCTAGTTGCCCTGATACCCATCAGTGGGGATAAATGTCAGCGGGCAGAGCGGAGGATGTTACCACCATGTCCTCTAAACAAGAAAGGTTCCAATGATAGACTCCCTCTTAGTCTAGTCTAGAGCTAGATGGACAGGAACATTAACAATCTTTGGGGAAAACTGTGTTACATGCATATATCCAAAAACATTTTTAGCATTACGTGTTACAAAACATCACCACCTGGATTCAACTAGGCGAACAGGTAAGAGTCTCCTGTTGGATTCCCAGATAGCAGACCTGTTTTGGCCAAATCCAAGCTATTTATGGCTCAGTTGCAGCACTGGCGAGTGTTATGTGGGCCAGAAGTAGACCAGATGTCAGTTCCCAGCCTGGCTTGGATTATGGCAAGTCTCCTGTGGGCCACATGTGGTGCAGATGTCAGTTGTTGGCCTGGACGTGGATTACGGCTAGTATGTTGTGGGCCAAAAGTGCTCCTAATGCAAGAAGCCTTACTTATGTCAGTTTCTTCGTGGGCCGCATGTAGTGGTCATGTGACTGAGTTTTGGCTGCTACGCTCACATTTAATGTCAAAGCTGTAAGTTGAGGCCAAATTTGGGGCAAACTTTTTTTTATTTTTGCTAACTGGGTAATTACTGTGTGGATGAGAATGTTTCAGCTGCAACTTAGTGATGCAATGAGCAGCTTCTCATTTCTTAAACAAGCATGTGGAAAAACACATCCTGTGGTCGTGGGAAAGATGTTAGTCTGTTTAAGAAGCGTCAGATTGTTGGCATCACGCAGAGAAAACATCTCACGAGAAGCAGAAACTACTAGAACTGGGTTTAGAACTGTCCAACACATTATTAGAAACTGGAAGAATGGTGGGAACCATCGTCTTCCGGGAAGAAATGTGGTCATAAAAACATCCTGAATGATGGAGATCGGTAATCAGTTAAACGCTTGGTGAAATCAGATGGAAGAAAAACAGCAATAGAACTCAGGACCATGTTTAATAGTGAAAGTTAGAACGTTTCCACATGAACAATGTGAAGGAACTCAAGGGACTGAACAGCTGTGGAGCCAGAAGAAAACCACTAACCAGTGAGGCTAACCGGAGAAAAAGGCTTCAGGTTGCTAGGGAGCATAAAGACTGGACTCTGGAGCCATGGAAGAAGGTCATGTGGTCTGATGAGTCCAGATTGACCCTGTTCCAGAGTGGTGGAGCATCAGGGTAAGAAGAGAAGAGGATGAAGGAATGCAGCCATCATGCCTAGTACTGCTGTACAAGCCTGTGGGGGCAGTCTATGATCTGGAGTTGCTGCAGTTGGTCAGGTCCAGGTTCAGGTCTAGGTTCAGAACTATGTTCAAGTCTGGGTTCACCAACATTATGTGTCCAGAGAATCAGGTCAGCTGATACCTGAATATACTGAATGAGCAGGTTTTTCCATCTTCCCTGACGGCACAGTGCCAGGATTCATGGGGCTCAGATTGTGAAAGAGTGGTTCAGGGAACAGGGGACATCATGTTCACACATGGATCGGCCACCACGGAGTCCAGGCCTGATCCCCATGGAGAATCTTTGGCATGTGCTGGAGAAGGCTTTGTGCAGTGGATGGCACAGAAAATTTATGACGTAATCAAAGCTAAAGGTCCAACAAAATATTAGGCAGTCTATATCAACAACTATCTCCCAACAATAAATTCTGTACAAAAACAAGAAGCTTAAAAGATTTAACATCAACAGTACAAAAACATGCAGGTTTCACTGTCACAGTAAACATAATCATTTTTAAATAAATTCATATGAGACTATACTGCATGACAACAAATTACTCAAAGAAAATATCCTGCTAAATGCTAACTCTGTGATACTGGAACTGAATATGCTAATTAACAAAAATAAAAGCTTCTGCAGCTCTCAAGACCCCACGACAGAAAATACTGTTACTACACACAGGCAGACAAAATGTGTATGGGTTGAAGAGTAAAGTGCAAATTTGAGTAACAGCGGCTCATTGTGTAGCGTCATTGTGTGGTTATAAATAGCAAGCATCTTTCTCTTCTGACCCACCGGTTTATAAACGGGCAACGTGAAGACACAAAACAGTCAAATCTTCCATTTTTAACTGCCTGACATCCAGCAAATGATAAATCTTTTGAACACTGATCAGCTGACCTATAAACATAGAGATTATCATAATGACATGAACAATCAGTGTTTGTTCTGCTGGATGGAGGAGCCCTAGTGTGCTGTCAACCAAGCTTTATTCACAATCTGCAGAACAGGTTTTTCTTAGTATCACTCTAGCATGATTCACCTTGCTCTGCAGATGCCCTGATGTCGATCCTATTGTTGTTGTTCCCATTTTCTCTGAAGCCACAGCAGATCCAATGGTCACACTGTTCAGTAAACTTAGGTTTTATCCATTTTCTTTTCACACACACCTGAGGAAAGCAGCATTTAAACGCATCCTTTTTATTCCTATAAAACAAAAACACTGCCTCCTCCAGTTTGCTATCTTGTCCACTAACCCCCCCCCCAACACATTTCAGCCTCCTCTGTCACTACAGAAGGATGGGAAGACGTACAGCGACAGCACAGTAGCAGATACAAAGAGCAGTGCATTGAAATGCCTCTGCTGGCCTCCTCCTCTAAACCGTCTGGAGAGCCTCGGACAGTTTACCCCTGCAACGTTTTTTCCTGTCCAGAACAAGAAATACAGAAACACACAACACGACAGGCACAAACAGAAAATCAACACAGCACATCCTCACAAGTCAAATACCACAAAACCACTAAAGCAGCCTGTGGAAACCCAGTGATACATCCCTGTCCACACCCACCATTTCCATAACAATCATGCCTCAGACAAGGAAAATACTAGCATACCTTTTTCCTTTCTCACATACAGATTCTTCAGCTTATTCTTTTATCTTTATCAATTATTGAGAACGTTGGGGGATGAGGGAAAAGATGGGTCCAGGTTTCCCAGAAGGCCTTCTCTCCCTGCTGTTCTCTTCTGCAATTGTCAATCTTTAACCTCAGCTGCAAGCTGCCGATTGGTTCAGGCACCACACAGAGGTATGTGATTGGGTGCCCAGCTCAGCGTACAACACAGGCTCTCTTCTCCCCGCTTTCCTCAACCACAGTGCTGCAATGCAGAGAGGACTGATGGTTGCTTTAGCTACAAAACTCCTCAAAATCAAGTCCTTAGCTCCCCTTAAAACCTCATACCACCATAAACTGGCTGTGTGCTTTTTATCAGACATGTAAGATGCAGCCCTACAGGCTTGACAGGAAAAGGATCAGATTCCCTCCCTCGCTGCACTCTCATTCTGTGCATGTGTGACGTCCATTTTGAAGCCACACTCTCTCACTCTCTCTCTCACCCATGCACACAGAGCACGTACACACAGCACCATGCAAATCGGCTGTAGGAGCACATGCAGCTCATTATGTGGCTCAGTGCGCGGATGTGCAGCACCGGTCCAAATTCTGGATATGAAGACAGGCGTGCAAATGTCGCAGGCCTCGCAAACTGCATGGAAGGCAAATGCTCGTAATCCCACTGTATACTTTTAAATCTATAAACTCCTGGAAATCTGAGCATGAGGAGCACAACAGAGAGCAAAAACTATGCTTCTCTAGTAACCAAAATATAAGCAACTCATGTCAGGAGTACTTTAGATGTATAAATCTTAAAAGAGTGCATGCAATTGGCCATACAAATGTACAAAACTGAGAGCAATACAGGCCAAAACATCATCTACACGAGTTTATCTGGTAGATATTTTAAGTCTGTGCGAGTCTTGCTTCCAGTACAGGTGATTTTCATTCAGTTTGACTGTTTTCTCCAACAGCTGAAAGTGGAACAGCTTGGAAGTGTGACAATATTAGCAGCATGAAAAGTATTTAAATAGCAACATAATCACAAGATTCTGGATTTTTCCATAAAGGATGAGACCTAAACCTAACCTAACCTAAAATTTTAAAACAAGGCAAATCGTGTTTTTTTGTTGTTTTCTTTTCCATAATTTGTGTTCACATTGAGCATTTCTGATCCAATCGAATGTCCAATCAGAATAAAAATAAACCTCCGTTTATCCGACTGACGTCAGTTTCAGACACCAGTTGGTGGCGGTAAAGCGCCGCCATGAAGGTGTTTTCCCAACACACTCACACAGCCTTTCTTCAAAAGCCTCCACCATGTCTACAGTTGTCCTTGTTGTGTTCTTCTGCTATTTTTTCTTCTTCCTGTTCCTTTTCTTCTCTGGTTTGTTCATTTTGATGGTGGCATGTCAGCTATCCTGCTCAACACTGCCCCCCGCAGTCTCCAGTGGTATTGCTTCCTTTGCTGTATCAAGCGACAGATCTGCAAGGCCCCCGAAAAAAGATCAAATTACGACGTAGGAGACGGAACAAAGTGTGCGTCCATCTGTGTTTCCGTCTTCTGCGTCAAGCATAAACGGGCCTTTAAAAGACAGGGTGGGGGGGTCAGATATCAGCGTATACGATATAAGTGGGAGAGGATCAAATTAACCTTCTTGGGAGGGGTTGCTGTTTTCGGGGGGCACCACCCCTAATACCTAATATAATGATAGGGGAAACACTGTGTTTGGAAGAATTTTGGCCACTGACGGCCACTGTCCTGAAGGGATTAAATGCATTACAGGAAACCACAACCAAAGCACTGAGAGGTGGATTTACGCTTTCAGTCGATGCAAACTGCTCATGAAATCTAGTCAAGCAACATGTTTGTCATTAAAGACAGGACATTGTTTCCTTACATTCAACATAATCTGTCAGAAATCATCCACTCATTATAAAAGCTCCCCACCCACTCCAAACATTAATTACATACTGAATTTTAATATAAAAATAAAGAATAATATATACTAAAAGTTGCAGAAATAATCAACTAGACCCAACATTTTTATGTGATTTATGATCAAAAACAGAATTCAATCTAACCTGGTTGATGTGCAAAGCCTTTTCAGAGGAAGTCCTTCCTTTCTCCTTTCCCTCTCTCTTACATACAGATAGGCTGTGTTTGGAGCAGAGGGACAGAAAGGGGAAGCTTTCTAAAATGGCTGACGCTCGGCAGCAGAGAACAACACTGGGAGGCAGACTCCATTAGCCTCTGCAAATTCCTCCAATCCTGCCATAAGTAAGCTGCTGGAACACATTTCGTGTGTTGATAATTGGTATGTAAGAAACTCTTGAACAGCTTACAGGATTAGGCCCTTCAAAGACGTGCTTTTCCTTTCCCTTTTTCTTATAATTCCCCCAAAACAAGAAAGAGCAACATTTTAGGTGAATTAGAAGAAATGCAGAAAAATAAGCCAGTGATGTGATTTATAGTCAGTCTGGTAAACAATGAATAAGCTGCCTTGCTCTCATTCCAGTTTGAGGCCTAAATTAAACTTGCTGTGCTGTCAGTTTACCATCTGTTAATTCCTCTAGGGACTCCTCTCCGCACTGCTCCCTGTTTCTCCCATCCTGCCTGGTTCCCTCACAGGGCCTGCCATCTTGACAACACAGGCCAGGCAAAGCTGTAAAACACTGCTTTCTTCTCAGCTTTAATAAAGAAAACAGGTATTTAGTTCATTATACAATCAGTATACAGTAACTTGCATTTGGTCCATGGCACTGTACTAAGTGGAGCATGATGGAGGTTTTCAGTACTGCAGTGCTAGGTTCTCCTGTGCTGTGGGGGTGACACATATTCCTACCCTCAACAGCAAATCTGTCAGACAAACCTGTATTATTAGTCAGGTACAGATCAGACACAGTGGCTGCCGCCTTATCAGCAACGTAGTATGTGTGAAAAGACAAAAATAGGCTTACCTCTGTGGATGCATGGTTAAAAACTCTGTGTGATATGTCAATGCTTATTAAAACATGGAGGACAGCCCTTTCAGCCCTCACCCTGCTCAGAGCACAGCCACGACTCTCCAAGCTGTCTGACTCCACTGTTCTGATAAAAGCCAGGCTGAGACTGGCCCCACGTGCAGGCCAAATGTAAGGCAGCTGATGATTGGCTTGTGCATTTCCTGGTTGCTTGTCTTTTGTGTAGCACAAGCAAGCTGCAACAGACCAGTCAAAGCAAGAAAATCTAGGCTCGGATAAAAATCGTCAGCTGCTGGCACGTTTCTGTGACGGCTACATGCTGCTGCTGCTTCATGAATTTGCAGCAGAGGAAGGCGTAGTTGGAACTGTGAGGGGGTGTCAGCAGTCATGTGCAGAGTAGTCTGTATTCCTAAGGAGGAATTAGTTTCACAAGCTCCCAGCCTCAAGTTAAACTAACCATCATGGGGAAGATAAAGAAGCTTCTATATGAGTAAAACAAAGGGTAAACATTGAGTCCTGACGGAGCTAAAAATACAGGCTAATTTACAGCCATGTGATTCACCTCCCAGTGGCCTTTGAACTGGTCTCACTGCATGTTCACAATGTGATCCAGATAAGAGACAATGGCTGTCAGTTTCACTTGGATCTTTTGATTATGGAGAATAATGCAACTGTATTTCCAGCAACATGTTTTCAATATATTATACACAGTACTTCCCATTTTTATAAAAATCCAGCTTTAGTTTAAGTGCCCCTTCGTTAAAATAAATTATGTAAGAAAATCCAGGACTGATTGAAATTTTTATTCTAACACATTTCAGTCATAATTAAGCAGAATTTTGAAATGTGCAGTAGACATTTGTGTGCACGAATTTATTTCTTTAAAAAGATAACTGTCCCATGAGTATATATATATATATATATATATATATATATATATACTACAAACAATTTTATTGATCCTGACGAATATCAGATGTGCCAGATTATGGGAAAAAAATAGAACAAAAAAGACTATTGCACGTGTTACGGTTATGAACAGATATGAACTGGTATATGCAGATAAACACTGCAGTTCTTGTTTAGAGTAAGCTGTTAAAGTTTTTAAGTTTAAGCTGCCGCTGAAGTGGGAGGAGTTATAAAGTCTGATTGCCTCAGGTAGGAAAGACCTCCAGTGGCGAAGATGCTGGTGCAGACCTTGATGACAAGCTGCTGCTGAACTATTTCGTTTGAACCAGGTGCAGCAGGGACACATTAAAAACCTGCAGGATGCAGGCTCAGGAAGTCTGGAGTTGGTGATCCCCGCGTTAGAGGATCATGTTCAGCCTCTGGTTGGCTTGTGTTTGTATCATTTACCAGATATTGCTAAGCTAAGTAGAATTATCTGGAACAGAGCTGGAAATGTTACTCATGCTTTTGTTTGTTAGAGACTCATTACTCGCCTGCCTAAACAAAGCATCATCGTTACGTCTGCAGATTGTACAGAACGCTGCTGCCAGGCTTCTGATGAAGTTGTCTCATGTCTCCGCTACTTGTCCGGCTCCATTGGCCCCCTATCTACTCCAGAGGACACTTCAGGGTCTTGGTCCTCACTTATAGGGCTCCGAATGATCAAGCCCCATCTGCATGTCCCTAGCAGGTCCCTAAGGTCATGTGACCAGGGCCTGCTGGTTGTGCCAGGTATGAGGCTGAAAACTAAAGGCGACAGAGCCTTTTCTGCCTTTTAGTTTCGTGATCAATATCTTGAAAGGTGCTATATAAATAAAGTTTTTCTTACTGAGTGTTTAATTAAAAAACCTAAGAATGAGTTTTAATCCTGGTGTGTCTGTATGGTATGTGGTATGGTAACTCTCTACAACTGTCATTTAGCTTGTTAATTGTTATTTAATTGCAGACAGTATGAATCCAAGATATTTTATTTTGTCTCATATTTGTTCATGTGCATAAATTTCTGTATTTCATGGCTGTAACAGCTGTTACAGTTTCACAGCTTCGGTGTGGTGGTTAGCACCACAGCCTCCCAGCAAGAAGCTACTGGTTCGAGCCTCGGCTGGAGGGAGGGTTGAACAGCGGCCTTTCTGTGTGGAGCGCGCATGTTCTCCCTGTGTATGTGTGGGTTTCTCCAGGTTCTCTGGCTTCCTCCCACCGTCCAAAGACAAAGTCACTCTGAATTCTCCCTAGGAGTGAGAGTGAGTGGTTGTTTGTATTTCTGTGTTGGCCCTGCGATGGACTGGCGACCTGTCCAGGTGTACCTGCCTCTCACCTGTTGATTGCTGGGATAGAGTCCAGCTTCCCGTGACCGTGAATTGGACAAAGCGGTTTAGAAAATGGATGATGAATGTCCTAAAATTTGCAACAGTTTGTCACATTTGTTCCTGTGAAATTCTCCACATCTCCTCCTGCAGCCATGCTTCTGTAACGTGAGCATTGCACAGTTTTAACTCGTCGTTTTTGAAAATTGCATCAATGTTGAAGATGGCTTATAATGAATTTTTCAGAGGTGAAGTCCATCGTTGCTAGTCTGAAATGTAAAGACTGAAGCATGTTAACAAATAAAATTCAACTAATTGAAAAAACATTAAATATTGAGGGTTCAGACTGTCTGCAATGGAGGAAAAGTCAAGTAATGTAAAATTTTGCAGGATATTTATGCAAGAAGAATATTATTTCCTGAAAGTTGTTGCCATTAAAGAGGGTTGGTTGAAAAAATGGTGCTCAGTTACTGTTGAATCTTTATGTAATATGTCAGATTTGACTCCTAAGGAGTGCAAGCGTCAAAACAATAATCACAACATAGTACACATATACATACATAACCAAGATGTCAATTTACAATCTCTTCATAAACAACAGATTTCTTGTCTAAACATGATAAAACACAGAAGGGAATGTTTATAAGAATGAGCTCTTGATGGGAGATGGATAATAATGTGCGGACTGTCATCAACGCTGTCGCTGTGTACTAACATAACAGGCTGAGATATCCATGAAGCAGGAAATAATGAGACAGATATTTTCATTTAGCTTTGGCCTCTTAGATGTGATCACCGTTTGCTGCTCGGGTCATTTGCCAAAACTGAGTTGTGGGACTCAACTGGCTGCAGACTGGGAGGTGCATCTCGATCAGTCACAAACCAGCATTTTAACTGGGGTGTAGTACATTTTCATTAAATCATGTAATAATAAAGATGCCTTGTGTATTTATACAATAAACTCGTTATTAAACAACATTTTGTGCAGAAACTCCTTCAAATAAGTGTCCCAAAACAGGCCTATACTACCAAAAAGTTGACAAAGTGGTGGTCCTCGGGTATAAAGTCTACTACTGAGAGAATGAGGAGTGCTCAGGGATCTTCAGTCCTGGTCCTCAAGCGTCCTGCAGTTTTTAGAAGTCTCCTGCTGCAACACATCTGACTCAGATCAGTATCTAATTGGCAGACTTGTGCAGAGCTTCTGAGTCACTGTGTTGCGATGGGGAAACACAGCAAACCTGCAGGACCTTGAGAACCAGGTTTGGGGTTTCCTGGTTTAGCTAAACTCTCCTCGCGGCTAAATTCCTAATCATTTTAAACAAAAAGTGCGCAGTAATGACATAAAATGAACCGCCAAAACTGAACTATTGGTTAATATAAACACTTTTTATAAGGGCGCATTTCAACCATCTCTTTCACGACATAAAGTTATTCATTTGCAAGAGTGTCGTATCATAATGCAGCTTCAAGAAGAGACACCGAACACACTAACGACGCTTCGGCCTCTTTGGCCTGAGACACCACCAGACAAACTGCTATATTTCCACCACATTCGTCATTTTTCACTGTACCGTTTGTTGTCCAGGCTGCAGGTGAGACCTGTGGAGGGACTGGTGATGCGCGCAGAAGCCCTCGAGATGGCGCGCGCTAGCTTCACCGCGCAGAGCAGAGCTCCCAAATAACTCATTTCCCCTAAAAAAAAAAAAAACTATTCATTTAGAGAACTGTGTGTTTGACTGGATTTCTTTAAGATCTGGCATCTATCTGTTTTTTTTTTTTATTTTTATTTTAAATAAATAAATCCCACGGCTCTCTGAGACTGCTTACAATAATTATAATAACGATAGTTTCAAGTTTCAAGTTGTTTGTCACGTGTAAGATGGCAGTGCACACCCGCTAAAATCAAGAATTTAGCCAGTCATATTTCTATTTATTATAATGATTTCTTCTACGCTTTAGTAAACTTTAGGCAAAAACTATTTTAAATGAACAAAATCAGCATTGACGTTAGAAAAATCTACTCAAACAGGAAGAAAGAAGGTTTGAACAACAGACACACACACACAAAGATAGGCTGAGCACAAATACAGAAAATACAGCAACATATCTAGTTATTATTAAAACATAAATAAAAGCCTAAATTATACTTGTACATCAGTATCACAGAAGGTCAAGCCATTCTGGCACACAGCATGACAGTGGACATGACATGCTTTTTGCTTACCAACCAAAGATTAAATAAACAGAAAATTAATAAGGAATTAAGTTTCTAAAATTATCTGAAGTAGCAGTTTTCAGTAAATGCATGAAATCTTGTTGTTTTTATTATTATTATTCACTGGATTTACACAGTGTTGAGAAGATGGGGGAAGGGAGTCGGTTGGTGCAAAGAATTGCATGCTGTTAGCTGTTTACAGGTAAACCAGTCTGAATACATTAATGATTAGGGGGCTATCTCCTGTCCTTTCAAACTGTTATCTCTTGTTCTTTCAAAGTGGCGAGGGGGCCGAGTGGGGAGGGAGGCTGGGATAAAGTGTCTCACACTTACTGATGGGGGAGGCCAGTTTACCATGTTTAGTGGGGGAAGGGACACAAACAGAGGGCCATGGGCCCCTCTTTTAGTTTCATTGGAATGTAATTGAGACTTTCTCAGACAGAAAGATTTATATTACAACCAAACGCAGACACAAGCAAAATGCACTTTTTATATTTGGGAAGGGCATCAGAACATGAACGATTTAATCTGGATGAGGATGGACCCTATCTTTTATTTTTATCAGTGTTTTTAATATCTCTCCGAAATGACCTCTTCTTAATTTTAGCCACTGTGCTGTGTAACCCTGTAGGAAATAATTTATTTCTTTCCAGTTGTTGGTATTTTAAGTTTAACCTATTACACACATCTTTTTAGATAGCAGCTTATGAAACTTTATTCTAGTTTTTTTTTTCTTGCTGTAGACGCATTCTTTGATGTTTTACATGTCAAAGTTTTGTTGAAAATTGCCATGGTAATTTCTCTTCAGACAGGAAAAGGCAAGCAAAGAGCTAATTGCCTGTCTGTTCACCCCCCTCACCCTCATCCTGTTGCTCTCCCACCAACCTTGGCTTTCACTCCCTCCTCATTCAGACAGTTAAAAAACTGGTGTGCCCAAGAGATCCCCAAAGACAGTTTTCTTCCATAATCTGGGGCTACATAGGGAGTTACAATGGCTCCACACTCACTTTAGCCTACTGTGCCTATACAGTTTCCGTGGTCTAAGTATGTGTGGGCTGTGCTTGCATATGAGCAACAGTCAAATTGTAACTGACTTAACTGCAAGATACTTGACTGTGATGATGGAAATAAAGTTTTGTTTTGATTAATAATACCGAGTACATAAGTCACACATGCATATTAATAGGTTTTTTCTGCAGGATATCATATTTGCTCCTAAATATTTTCAGAACGCATTATACATACTTTAAAATTACACTGACAATTTAATATCCCAGAGAGATTACTTCAACAACTTTACCCCTTTAGAAGACAAAAAAGCCAAGCTTCAGACTATGTGTAGACTTCATGTTGCCCTGTATGCTCTGCTTAAAGATTAAAATGAATCTTCAGTTCCTTACATTTGAATAAAAAAATTGTAATAATATGCAATGTTAAAAACACCACAAAACAATAATTACGATTAAGACACTTTAATGTAATGTAAAAGCAACAGTAATTAAAAGGTAACAAACACTGTGTTTTTTTTTTTTTTTACTGTGTAGCACTTGAGACCTGTTGTTTTACTAATATAAAGTACTTTATAATTAATACATTATTATTATTTATATTACATTTTATTACATTCTTTAATAATAATAATAACAACAACAACAACAACAACAACAACAATAATAATAATAATGCTTGTTAAGCGCAATAAATTGTATGAAACTGTTTCTCTGCCAGCTTATAAATAGCATTTTAAATCTCTCCCTCATAATATCAGCGACCGCTGGTCATATCACCTAGGGGTACGGGTGTACATGTAGTTCATTTTTGGAACGTGCCGTACAGTTTTGATGCGGTATGCAAAAACAAACAACTACATTACCCAGAAGCCCCCGCGCTCTTTCACAAGCTGGCTCCCTCCGCTCTGGGAGTGTTTCCCATTTAAACAAACACGGTCGTGCCGAAGATGGCGGAGAGTTTGTAGAGGCGTAAAAGAAACTGGTGTAGTCAATGAAAGCGTCGAAGCCGGTGAGTTTTTACAACTGGTTTAGATTTCTTTCCATAAATAAGTTTTTAACACCGGTACTATCGTGTGGTTTTGAACACGTAAATTTGTTAGGGAAGCAGTTGGCGCTGCTTCGCCTCCGAACAGGCTGTGTTTTATGCTACCGTGTTAAAACAAGCCACCGTATCACTGTCTATTTGTTGTGGAATGTTAGTCAAGGTGTTATTGCGCTCTCAGCTGTAAATGTAATCACAATTTCTGTCAGTTTTGGCTCCACATTGTGCTATGCTTTTCGGGTTTTCCTTTATCCGCCAGCCACAAAGTTTACGAGACGTTGACTCTGATTCGCTGGGGTGCTGTAGCCTTGATCTTAACACTCAGCGCTGCGCATTAGTGGACTAGTTTATGTTTCAAAACGTGGAGTTTAACTCTGTAGTGCCACTGAAGTGCGTTCATTGCCCACAACACAGCTCATTAGTTCTGGGCTTTACATTTTTTACCTTCATCGTTCATATTAATTGTTAAACATTAGTGATTGTCCAGTGAAGGAGAATTTACATAATGTTAGTTTGCGTTTAGCCTCCATCGGGAGTCTGATTGTTGAAATACACGACAGTCATACACACGGTATAGCGTTTAGATAACTGAAATTTAAATGAGTAAAAGAATTGAGGAGTATCTATCTATCTATCTATCTATCTATCTATCTATCTATCTATCTATCTATCTATCTATCTATCGTACTGAATATGTAACGAAATCTTATAAGTGACTGTTTTGCATCACACGCAATTATATAAAAGGAGCAAAATAGAAAAGCTAGTTAATACAAGGAACTGCTTATTTTCTTGGTGATTAAGTTTATGATGTGAACCATTTTACCCACTTAGTCATCACTGGTTACCAAAGTTGAACTAACTAGTTCAGCATGGCTGCTTTGGGACCCCCCCTCCATGATTATAATGGCTCATCACAATATGATCAAGTAGCTGTTTGTGTGTATAACAGATGGGTATATTTAATTGTTGGAAGGGTTTAGATCCAGTTTTGGTTTGCTCTCTGTCTGATCGTAGAGGTTGTAAGAGGACATTCTTGGAGAGCGTACTCATGTGTAAGCAAACAATGAGTAGGTTAGTCATTCCGCTGAAGCCGTCGAGGTCTAGGTAGCTGTTTGCCTGGGGTTATCCTTGCCAATACTTGCAAGCACTTAGATTTCAGTGCTCGTTTGCACGAAAGAGTCTCAGAAACTATGTTGAAACTATCCCTTTTGGTATATTGGATTGTAGATTGGTCAAATATTACATCGAAGGAGGGCGTTAAGTGGTGTGACGCTGGGAATGAGCAAGTGAGAATGGTGCTGATGGCAGTTTTCAGCCATCAGATGAGCTGACTTGTCTTTATCTAAAGTCTGATAGAAAGTCCATTACTCAAGCAACGGTATGTGGTATTTTTGTAAGTGGAAGAATATCCACTGTGGGAACCTGTCCAGTGAACTGCTTCTGCTCATATTCTTGGCAAGTGAAACCCTCTGTCCCCTATTCTCTGTTCCTTTATCTACCACTTTCTTTCTCTCACACACAGGGTGTCAGGCTGTGTTAACAATGAATCAATCTTTGAGGGGATTCTTTGACTGCAGATGGGGTGCAGAAGTGACTGCGATCCATGGCTTTCGCTCTTTGTCTGCCGTCCCCTGTGCTCTCAATAATTCATTAACTTATCACTTTTTCTCATGGGTCTGGGAGAAGTCTCCCTGCGGAGGTAGATTCTGAAGTTACATCACATGATTGATATTGAAATGAGTATTTAGTGGCATTACATTGTAATTAGCTAATTCTCGTACCTTCATTTTTATCTTGATGATCTAATATCCCATTACTTATGCAGTGTGCTTTTTTGAGGCAGTTTGTAAAATTTAGCATATCGGATGCTAAATGTGAGTTAGCAGTGATTGGCTGAGTTAAAGGGAGCTTTGGAAGTGTCTGTTTTTAATCTACCAGGCTTGGAGTGAGGAAAACTAGGTCGTATGGTACCATCAGCAGGTAGCAGTAAGGGCTGATGGCTGGGATACACGTGCTGTGATCGCAAGCGTACACCTCAGTAAAAACTTGCTGCAAACAATGGAAGCACGGCGCAGCAAAATCGCTTAATACTGGAGGCCACCACTAGGGGGAGTACACAGCACTTGGACTTTGAAAGCGTGAAAAGGTCAGTGTACCAGTCACAATGTATTTTTGCGTCATCAACCTCGAAAACACCTCCAATGTTTTGGAAACTTAAGATGTTTATCACTGTGCGCAGGGTAGGAAAAATCATACAGATGCAGGTAGATGTGGACAAGTTCCGAGAAACCTCGGACCTGTCATGTTCATGCTCTTGTTCGCATGAGCGCCTCTAGCGTTCAAGTCAATATTGCAATTTGTGCATGTCAACGCGAGTGGCCTACATGCCAAAAGAACGCGTGGCAGACACAATATATGCTCGGACGCGCCGCTAACAGTGAGTATATTCCAGCCCTAAGATGCCCATGGCCGTGGTAAATAAATAAGTAGTCTATAAAGATGGTTTCCATGGCCATACAGAGAGAGAAACAAGAGAGGGGTCTTCAGGAATATGTCCGTCCATCATTAGGGGTGCACCATCTTAGGTACCTCGCGATTTAATTACGATTTATTCATTTATTGACATTTATTCCCCATCCAGGGTTTTTTCCTCTCTCTGTAGCTACTTCATACTTTTAAATCCATTCAGTATATCTAACATATTTTTCATATTATGTTCATATTTTTACATGGAATCTGCAGGAAAGGTGTGTTAACAACAGGTGTTCTGTTGGTTTGACATACGTTGTCAGAAAATCTACCCTTGGTTAATGCTCATGTGTAGCACAGAAAACTGTAGTGAACCATCAGTTGAGCACCACTGACCGCTCAGAAATGCTGCAAATGGTCAAATGTGATGCCACAAGTTAGTTTAGTGTATTATATTTCATATTAACTGTATATTACTCTAGTGCATGTCTCTAGGGGAAATGCGCTTGAAAACTCAGAGACGACGTGTATGAAATTGTGCTTATAATACATTCTGCTAATCTTTTTGCAAGTGTGGTTGTAATGTCGTTTAAACAGGTATTGTAGCATCGACTTATTAGCATCCAGTGACCGCTCCCAAACTGCATGAGATTGAACATGTAATGATTAACTTTGAGATAACTATTTTAAAACTTAATGTTTTAAATAGTAAAATACAGCCTGTTTTAGACAACTTATACAATGCCAGACTATCTGCCTTCTTTAACTAGTTTGTCAACTATAAAAATCAAACACACACACACACACATTTATTTATATATATATATATATATTAGTGGTGTTCCGATCGATCGGACACCGATCATTATCGGCCGATATCCGTAAAAAAGTATGTGATCGGTGTTCGCCGATCAATGCCTTTTGTTGCCGATCACAAAATCTGACCACCTATATTTCATACTCTGCAACCTGCAGAAGCGCTGCGGGCAGTGTCATAGCTCCCGCTTTCCTCCACAATTTGCATGCGTGCGGTTGCAAATCCAAAGCAAACATGTCTGCCGTGTGGAAGTTTTACACTGTGTGTGAGAATGATGTAAAGTTTGCATCCTGCAACACGTGCAACGCAAAAGTACCTCGCGGGGGAAGTACGTCAAAATCATTCAATAAAACGAATCTAATACGGCATTTAAAGAACAAACACTTGACGGAGTACGCTGAATTTTCGAGGCTCACTGCACAGAATGAAAGGAAGACGCTGGTGCAGCCAGAGCGCAGCTAGCGCAGCCAACAGTTACCAACACTCGTCCGTATGAGCGTGACAGTCAAGCAAATAACCACAAAAATAATTCAGTTAATCGGCCTTGACGACCAACCGTTCTCAGTGGTGGAGGACGCCTCTTTTACTTGGCTTTTTGTTTTTAGCAATATTAAGATTTTGTTTTACTTTCTTATTTAGCCTTATGAGAGCCTTATGTGTTTTCAGTCTGTTAAAATATAGTACTACTGATTACTGAAAGATAGAGCATTGTACTATGTACATGTTATTGTCTAAATTAGGGGGATTTTATGGTTCCTTTTCCACATCAAATAGTCGGCAGTGCTTATAAGAAAATTACAGCCAATCCATGTGATTATCGGTGATCGGCAGTGATCGGCACTCATGGGTGATCGGTATCGGAATCGGCAACAAAAAACCTGATCGGAGCATCCCTAATATATATATATATATATATATATATATATATATATATATATATATATATATATATATATGTTTGTGTGTGTGTGTTCTTAGAAGGAAGACTAGCAAGTAGGGAGCGATCCACTTTCAGTTGCCATTTTTTATTATTCCTAGTATGTGTTAAGTGTCATTTTGTATCATTGATGTCAGACTATGTGGCATTTTCTGGGTGTTTTTTCAACATTTGCATTTTAAAAGAGATTGAGAGATAATATCTTTAGTTTTGAGTAGCTGCCAGTCAGTCCTGTAGTGTGTGTTCATTGTTAGATGAACAGCTGTGAGTATGAACTGGGCTTGTGAGAGTTGTATTGATGACAGAGAACAGAAAAGACTGAAATCTGACTTCTTGGTCTTAGTGTCGTTTTCAGGCAGCTCTACAGCGAGTCGATGGTGGGTCAGGGAAAACGATTGCTTCCTTTTCCTGGTAACGTTGAACCAGTAATACTAGTCATTTAGGATGACGGTGCATCTTTTTGGTGGCTGCCGGGCTTTAAAACATGAACAACCAGCACATCACGCATGTACTCCTCTCTCCACTGGCTTCCAGTCAAATTCAGGATGGATTTTAAGCATTCTTGTTTTTAACGCTTTTAATGTTTTTAAAGCATGGCAGAGCCTTGGGTGCATTCACACCAGCCTTTTTGATTAAAATCCTGTTTGCTGTGAAAGTTCGCTTCGTTTGGGAAATATGTAAATATGCAACTCCCCAACTGAACCAAGTTCTCAGTCGTACTGAGTCTAACAGTCTATCCTGGTAAATGCACTCCTAAGGTCATCGGACCAGTTTTTAATCAAAGTACTCAGACTTAGATGAAAAGACTTCTCCCAGGCTCTGGAAAAATGGTGTTGTCTTGTAATTCCGAGTGGCCGAGAGTGGGCTACGTCATTAGCTACGTCATCTCGCTAGGTCTCATCACATTGCTGGAAGCTGCTGAAAGTGGTTTGTGAGCATCTATAATTATGCAGCATAAAACTAGAAAATCACAAACCAATTCTAAAACTTTCACAATGAGAATACCAGCTGATGGTGGTGGTAATGATTAATAAACCACACATATTGATGGGAACAACGTACTTATCATTAACAACAACTGGCTGATGTTTACACTAGAAACTTAGTAGACATAAAACTGGGCGGAGCCAACTTTAAATCTGGAATCTCGGGGTTCTTTGCGAATTATTCCATGTGGAATAAATGTTCACTTTGCCTTTTCTGGCAAAAATTCCAGAGTCTACGTGTTCTTCAGCCTGTTTTTTATGTCAAAACCTTTTTGTTACCTCCGCCAAGGACATGTTTTTGGCTGCGTTGGTTTGTCGGTCTGTCTGTTAGTAACATACCTCTCAAATTAGGGACAGATTTTATTTAAATTTTCAGGAAATGTCAGAATTGGAATAAAAGAACAAATGATTAGATTTTAGGGGTAGTCCGGATCACTGTCTGGATCCAGGAACCGTTTAAAGGATTCCTTACTATGGGGAAATAGGAATAATTTTGCCATTGCAGCTTCTAACTCAACAGATAATGCCCAGAATTACTGGCAGAAAAAAATTTAATTACAAGATGACATCATGGTAGATGTTAAATACACTAACAGCTAACCCAGATTAACCCAGATTGCCACCATTAGAGAAGATTTCTTCAATAACTTGAAGACTGTTAAAGCCGTTTGCTTCATCTTGGTGTCTGAGGGTCTGTGATTCTAAAGATGATGTGACATTTAAACAGATGGCGATATTAGCTTGAAGTATACATCAGAGTGTTGGCATGACGCCGGTAACTGGGTGGGTTGTTGGGCCTTGTGGGGTTTGTCTCAGGTGAGTGACCCTATGGCTTCGCAGAGGTCTGCGCTCTCTGTGCTTCTAGTTTACAACTGTCTTTAATACTCAGTAGTATTTCCAGTCTCGATGCATCTGCACTGGCTTCCGGTTAGGGCTGGGCGATTAATCGATAAAATCGATAAGTCGAATTTTCCATTTCTGGAGATTAATTTTTTTGAAAATCGGGATTTTTTTCCATAGTTAGTTAGCATCAGACTTCGCCCTCCCTCCACACCAGAACGGTGTTTGTCTGACAGATTTTCAGTAAAGTGACCCTTCACTCACGCCTGGGATTTAGCTGTGCGTATAACTGCAGTGAGAAATGCTGCTCTCTACGAGATGCAGAAATCAACTTAACCCACAAACACTAGTTAAGAGATAACCTTCATCAGGGGAATTATTTCTGCAGTGGATCCTGTATGATAAGGATCCAGATGGAAAGAGATCACGGATGCATTGTGTCGCATATTTCAATGTAAGATATGAAGTCGTTTATATGGTGGAAGAGCTATGACATTATATGCTTTATTTTTGCTAGCATTCATCTATATAAACAAATGAATGTTTTAATAAGTTTATTTATGTTTTGTAAAAGAAAAGGAAAAAAATCGATTAAAATCGGAAATCGGATTTGGTTATAAAAAATCGGAGATTTTATTTTTAGGCCATATCGCCCAGCCCTAGTTATAGTTTATTTCAGAGGTCAAGTCAAGATTCTTTTACTGACCTGGAGATCTCTTCACGGACATGTCATCCTGGCAGGTCTCTAAAATCCCATGACCAGGACCGGCTGATGGGGCCCCATACAAAGTTAAAGCTAAAGGAGACGGAGCTTTCCGTTCAGCGGCCCCCAGACTCTGGAACTCTCTTCCTTTGGACTTGAGATCGGTGGACTATGTGTTTGCTTTTAAAAGTCAGTTAAAACGTCTTTTTAAATCTGCTTTTTATTCATTTTACATTGTTGGCTCGTATGAAGCAACTAAATGGTTTTGTATCTGCATATCTTGCTGTAAACAAAGCTTTACTTACTTTTATTTTTCTTTACCTGTGGTGACATTTTTATCCAATTCTGTTTTATTCTGATGGTTTTTCAACTTTTTTTTACTCTTGTGTTTAATTATTTGCAGTGTTTTCTTCTTTGTACTCATTTATATTTCTGTACTTGCTTTGGTATATTATATTTTGTAAAGCACTTTGGTCGCCTGCAGGTCGGTGGAAAGGGCTATATAGATGAAGTATTATTTATTTGGCTTTTTTTCTTTTTTGAGAGAGAAACTTTAACAGTTGATTTGCTGAAGATAAACTCCAAACGGTTTCTTGTGGTCAGCTCAAAGTGTGCAAAACATCCTGTTTAGTCCACACATTTCAGTCCTAATGAGCTGTTTAAGAGTTTGGTAAACATACAACACGCTGGTGTGTTGGTGGGGTAGAACTCAACAGGTAGGTTTGCTGTTTTTCTACCTTCCTCTGTAGGGCTCAATATAGAAATCTCTGCTCAACAAGATAGTCATGTTTCCACTGCTGAAATATTTAGTTACTTTGCCTGAACAAGTGAGAGTAAGAGTGTGAAATGAGAGCTGCTGCAACCAGGTAGACCAGAGAAAGCCATATTTCCAGTTCACTTCGGCCCAAGGTAAGTGGTGCAGTTTGCATCTTATTCGTCCCCTCGTTTTCAACCCTGAGGTAGAAGTGTTGGGCTAGTTGAGCCATATGTGAGCCATGCACACTTCTAAAAGCCAAACCGGCAGCCTGAAGCAATCATTGCACCCAGTTCTAGTTTATAACCAGCACAGATTTGGAACAGTTCTCGCTCCAGCCCCCATTGATTGGATGAGGGCAAGAGTTTATTAGGAAAAGGAGTGCCAACAGTCTTGCCCCCCTCCCTTTGTTGCCCTTCCTCTTTAACTTCAACTCCCCCTTTAACTTTCGCTCCCCCAGCTGAGGAATGCTCGTAAAACGGGTTCACCTGAACAAGCCATTGGGAGGGCAGAGCTCTGGCCTAGTTTTGTTACCATTGTAAAATGTTAGCAAGACCTTGTTTGTATTTTGTTTAGGGCCCCCTTTTATTCAAAGGAAGAAAAAAAGTTTGGGAGAGACAGCAAGGATGAAAAAAAGAAGTCTGGTTTGTAAGATAACTGCTACCAGATGCTCTCTCTGTCTGTTATTTAGCATAAAGAAAAGGAGCAAGAGGCTGGTGAGCAGGGAGAGAAAATGGATGAACTCTTTAGCTGCTACATATACATTCCTTTCAGGTGACCACCCTCACAACCAGGGTTAGACATCCTCTGTCATTACTTATTATCAATGATGGAAATTAAATCAGTTTAACAGAAAATTTAAGGGAATATGTTTTTTAAATATATATATACACTAAATCTCTGCTGTGTAAAGAATAAATAAACCTACATATTAACTCTGGATTTCTCAGAGAAACCAGATGAAAAGGCTTCAGGTCCTCTACCTGGACTTGGGAGGCTTCTTTCTGAAAACTACATTATAAAATGGTTTTGAACATTTCTTTAGAAAGCAGGAAACATCCAGCTAGCTCACCTGTGTGTGCATGCAGCTTGGCATGTACAGACATGGTGCGACGTAATTACATGTCAGCATGAAAATAAAATAAATAAAACCAGGCTGTTTAGTTTTCATATAAAAAAACAAAATATAAACCTGTGGGAACTGTAGATCTGGTGCAGAAATAAAATAACCTAAATAATTAAATAAGATAATATTTTATTCTAAAATAATTAAATGAAAAAATATATTAATTAAGCTATTACTTGAGTAAGTATAGAAAATAAAATAAACTTGATCTTCTAGGGTTGCTGTGAGTTGGGCCTCCCTCTAATGGTCGGGGAAACGCTGGTTTTTATTTAGTTTATGAGAACAGGTTCTTGGTTCAAAATAAAACTGCGTTGAAAAGGAAAAATCACAATAAACATTAATTTTGCTGAGCTTACAGAAATCCTACTGGTTTCTTTTTATGGGTGATAATGTTTAAATTCAATTAAAACAAAACTGTAATCGACTAATTATCTTGTTAGCAGCTCGAGGTGAGAGTCATACAGGTTGAATCTGCTGGCTAAATGTCAAAATTACTTCATTTTACAATTAATCGCAGTATTAAGCTGCACGATTATTTAATTGTAAGGATTCCTCAATATCGTCACTTTCCATAAAGGATCATTTCTGGACCATGACTGCAAATCAGAGGAACTAGCAAACGAAACGAAAACGATGTTAAGGGATATGTCTGACGGGTCGTCCTGCAGCATCCTCTAAATGTGAGGCGTGAAAACGGTCAGGATCTTCATAAATAAGGAGGATAAACGGCTTTTGGTGGATTCAGGGTTCGTATAGCAGCTGCGGTTGGCGTACCGGTGCAGTTGCATGATCCAAGAGCAGGGGTGTGAAAGGTTGGTCCTCGAGGGCCGACTTTATTTCCTGCTGCAGCACCTGAATCCGATTAATGGGTCAACATTTGAGCAGAACTTGACAACAAGCCGTTGAGTAGAGCTATTTGATTTGAATCAGGTGTGTTGGAGCAGGAAACATCTAAACCCTGCAGGACTGTGGCCATACAGACACGGGCTGTAAGAGTGCTGTATCCTGGTTAGAAACGTCCTTTCATTAGGGAAATAAGCATAGGCTGAAATGAGTGTGTAGACGCATTTTTATTTTCCACTGTAAGTTTACTTTATTGCAGCCTCAAGTTCACTGAAAAGTCAAGTCATAAATGACAGACTTTCACGCCATCATTTAAGGCTCCAGACGTAATGTAGCATGTCAGCACTGGCGAGGCATGTGTTAGATAATTTATTACACTTTTTTTTAATTGGCCTGTTTTTATTTTCTCTCTGGATAGAGTGGAAAATTTTCCTTCCTCCATAACTGGTCGTCAATCTGCCTGATGATGTCACTGCTGTTTATGTGGCTTGTTGTCAAGGCAACGCTTTCATTACACCGCAGCTTGCTGATGTCCAGAATAGCAGGACCGACAGTTGCCTCTTGACTTTACCATGTTATGTAGTTTAAAGTGTTGCTATAAGTAAAAGATCACTCAGATCCAGTATTGTACACACCCTGGTTCAGCAAGTGGTTCTCACTGTAATACCTAAACATAAGTTTCTATAAGACCACGTTATGACTGTGATTCAGGAAATTAAGCTGTACAAAAAGCACAACTCTAACATTTTATACTATTCAGATTTTTACCTATTCACCGTGGTTGAGATCAGGTAGAAGATTGATTTTCATCTTTTGGTATGAGCCATAAACGCAGCCAGTGGTGAAAAATTTGGATTATTTGGACTATTTCCCTGTATTTTCTTCATTTTAAGGGGATTTCATATCTATTGGCTGAAGATGCAAGCTCTCTTTAGGTTTCCTGATCTTTTTTTAATGTAAAACTGATTTTAGAAATTAAAAAAAGAAAAGAAATATTATGGTTTAGGATTTACAAAACTCAAGTTATTTCTCTTTTTAGGCACTGCCTTGCAGGGACATTGAGAAACAAGGAAAACAAAAATAAGCTCCAACCATCAACCACTTAGATTGCAAAGTGAAAATTAATTGTAAACTTGCTTTTATTCACCACTAATAAAACTTAAGATATGATTTAAAACCAGTAGCAGCCATTTGTCCCCATACTGTAAAGACTGCTGTAGTCCTCTTTAATCAGGCTGCACAATATCAGAAAAACATGCGATGCATAACAGTTGACAGTTGCCGTGACGATCTGCAATAAATGAAATTTGATGCCGCTTTGATGTTTTCTCATACAGAACTTACACTCATAAAACTCACGCACGGACATCTGGTGAAGTAGCGCTTGTGCTATAATAACGCTAGTAGCGTCGCTTTAGCCAACACTAGACTTCAGTAACTTCCTCTAATAAAAGGAATTTTGTCAGCAACGCAAACAGATCATGTGGACTGGTGTCCTGCAGCCTAAAGACTAGAGAAACAGAAAATGAACAGCCTTCGAAGCTACTTTTACCAGCTTTTGATAAACAAATTGAGGAGATTAGTGTTTTTTTATGAAAACATGACAAAACGAACGGATTACCGTATTTTCAACAGAGACTTTTTAACTCAAGTATGATACGACTGCAGAAACACTGACCACCTTTAATGGTTTAGGTGGGGAGAATAAGGCATGGACTGGTGTGCATCCATTCAGACGCATTATTGTCCTTCGCCTCCTCCCTTACAGTGCAAACGACTTGATTAGCAGTGCAGGCTTAATCACTCAGCAGATGGGACAGAGTGCAGTGTCACCAAGACAAAAACAAACCCACAGTTGGATTATGGCGTGCGTGCTTGTGTACACGTGTGCACATGCGTGTTTGTGTCCAGTCCGACTGTGAATTTTGATTCTTAAACAGATTCCCAGGTCATGTGACACAACTCCAGCAGATCTTTGTTTCTTTTCTTCATACTCTCCATCTTTATCTGCCTTCCAACAATTGGTCATTGTGACATCTGTGTGTAGCCTGTCTTCATACGTCACTTAAACACACTTTTAATGCTCTAAAGCATCAAAGCTGAAGATTGAGTGTTGGGTTTATGTGGCATCTTCTGCAAGAGTCTTTATTTTTTTATTTGAGATTGTCACAAGCAAACTGCAATGATGAAAACTCGTATGTTCGGTTGTAAAATCATGTCATGATTAGTAGAATTTTATTAGTTTTGTTTTATTTCCTGCATTTTGAAAGATCGGTTAAGGTTTTTTTTATCTTGAGAGATAAAACGGGTATTGCGAGTTTCATCTGCTTCTGCTTTCTGTTTCGTCCTTTACTCCATTTCTGGAATCTTTTTCACCTAGACTGTCAACACATGAAACCAGCCGGTTGAAAGAAAGAAAAAGGAGTAGCGGGGGGGCGGCGGGATGGGAGGGGCTGAAGTTGTGAAACTGGCGTCAGACCATCTTTTGAGTGGAATTCTTTACAAGGGTCAGAGTTCAGGCGCTGCAGTGTGGCGCTGTGATTGGCTGAGGAAAGGTGAAATGAAAACCACGGTAAACTTTTGACCCCAGCACAGCAGCACTGCAGGAACGCCCAGGCTCAGCCCAGGCTCAGCTCTGGCGTGGTGGAACAGAGCCCGCTCTCTTCCTGTGTTTACTCCACCAATCCAACAGGGACGGAGGGGAGAAGAGGAGGAAGAGGAGGGGGGATGGAGCTCAGAGAGGGAGGAGAGAAACACAAGCATGAGGGGGGGATGGTGGAAGGGAAAGGAAAAAACCGGCACAGTTTTAACGTTCACAATCACGACACACTTCTCTCCCAAACTGCAAAGTTAAAAATCTTTTAAACGTTAATGTCTGATTATTTAACGATAGTAGTTCAGATCTTTTAAAATGAAGACTTGCTCCCTGTCTGCATCTCTGTCAGCTGTGTTATCAGAGTCTGCCGCATGGAGGCTGATCAGACCCTGACATTCTGGCTACTCAGATAAAAGGCTGGTTCCCCATTGATTAATGAACTCATTTCCATAATATTAGCCTTGTGTGATCACAGGAGACTGCATTTCGTTTGGTCACTCCTGTCTACTCTGAATGGTGTTATATCCCTGTGCTGATCACTTCTCTGTATTGAGTTTATGTAAAAGGAAGGGATTATTAAAGACGCGTTAGCTGTTTGAATTTGTGCCCTTGTTTATGCTTTACCACTCCTTTCTTTCAGTAGTAATGATGGATAGCTGTAGGTGACGCACACAGTAGAATCTGCCATCTCTTTGTTTTCACCTTCATTTGTTTTCCCTGACTTTCTGTTTTTTTAACACCTCACAGTTTGGATGAGAAAAAACTGTCTCTGAGCTCTTGTGTGTTTTGAGCAAGGGTGGGGGGCGTATTTTTTTCATTCTAGAGGAAACAAGCAATGTCATGAAAGCTTTAAGCAACCTCTCTGACTCAGCACATTCATCATTGTGTAGATAGTTTTATATTTTAACTTTGCAGTGTGATTAAGTCACTGAGAATTTAAACTATGAGATTTTCTTCAGTTCTGAGTATTTGACATGTGATTGGTTTATCAGAAAGGCATGCATAACACTGCTGAAAGTTGCCATGACGATATGATCTGCAGTAAATAAAATGCGATGCTGCTTCGATTCTGCTGAACTGTATAGCTTGTGCCAGTGTTTCCCCCTCCTTGACTCAGCCGTTGTGGGCCGCCACGGCTGTATTGTTGGCGCCACGCCTTCAAAATGCTGAGAATTAAATTGTTTCACATGAACGTCAAAATTTCTTAACCGAACCGGCAGAAGCGCAGCAGCTACTCTGCTGTCGGACACCTGCTCTGCACATGAACACAGAGTCCGTTGAGAGGAAAAGTAGCTGCAGATAAGCTGCTTTAGAAGTTGAATAGACATTCCTGTATGGTGCTTCCAAAATATTATTCAGATTTAAATCATTAAAGTATTCTCCTTCATGTTTAAATGGAAAAGTAATTCAGAGTTACGGTTTACACGTAGAACACGTTTCATCACCTTTATATAATTCAACTTAAGATCTGGGGGCTGGGAAGGGGTCTGATTGGTCGGGGGGGGGGGGGGGGGGGGGGTGACGTATTTACGTCTACCAGAAGAAAACAAACTCCTCTTCCTGCTTCTTTTCGGCTACAACTTGGGAGACCACAAAATCAGAACCTTTTTCGCTTCCATTGTGATTCTAGTTCGAGAATCTGAGGTCTCCAGACCAGATGCCTGCATCAGTAACTGTGGACCAACGTCTAACATCATCAGACCAGATGTCCATGCTGCTGCAGGTGTCTGCAGATTCGAGGTAGTAAGGAGTCACAGTGATGCAAGAACGTTGGCTGGATTCATCTGTAGCTCCTTGTGGTTGTCCTGTAGGTGGCAGCGGAGATTAAACGTGTTTTCCTCGTGGTTGGAACAAGTGTCTGACATGTCCTGCGTTTGTAGTGTCTCATCTTTCTTCTAGCCAACTTCGCTCCACATAGCCGACGTGCTGTTCTGTTTAGCAATGAGTTCTTCTGCATCCACATTTTCCTCTCATTACCATCCACCACCACGCCACCACTGCATGTTCTCTGCTGCTGCAGCCATCAGCATCTACACGGAGCATCCAGGAAAAGTCCATTTGATCCGCCATTAATGCACACAGCGCATGAACGCACAGCTCGGTTCGTACAGCGTCGCATCACTTCCGTAAAACATGCAAATGGGGAAGACAATTTATCGCAGTTTAGGCAGTTCCTGCAACATGTATATCACACAGGCTATCGCCACCAAGGTGAATTCTTTATATTTTGTGCAGCCCCAGGTTAGTTTACAAAGAACAAGGCTGAAACATGTTGAACTCCGTTTTCTCTGCTTCACCAGCTCCACCTCTCGTATAGTCACTAGCACAGCTTTGAAAGGTGTGATGTATTCTAGTCTAAACTCCATCTTGTACTATGAAATTAACTCAAAGTTGAAAGTTGAAGCTGTTAATTTGGTAAAACAACTTTTTTATTTAGGTAGTTTTCAACTCACAACCCAGAGCTTACTTCAGTATATTGTTGAAAGGTGCAGAGGAAAAGTAAAAGATGCGTTGCATTACCACCAAGCACGCTGTGAGAAAATGAAGGACTAAACATGTAGGAACTTCATAAATTCCTCATCTCTGAAGCTTTTATGAACAATTCACAGCTTCACCTTAAAAAAAGAAATCTGCACTTTAACTCACATCTTCCTCATCACCACAGTTTGCTGAATCTGACGGAACTGCAACACATTTTACTTTCAGAATCTCTAGTTTCAGTTTTGCACCTTTTTGTGCTCACACTGACGATCTTAATGCTCACATCCTTTTTTTTTTCTTGCATGGTTGTTCACATCAATGCGACCTCCATCACACTGCAGTGTGAACCATACACGGCCCTGAAGTGATCCGCATTGCCAGACGTGACATCACATGCATCGCGCCATGTTTACGAAGTAAATTTGGTTGCTGCTGTGTTTGTGTATTAGCTTGGAAGTGACAGAATAATGGCCGACTAATGAGGGAAAGGAGATTGGAGAAAAAGGGAGCAGAAATCTTAACAACAGCCTTTTGTGCAGCAGTGGCTGCTACCTCTGTGGATACAGATTCAGAACCTGCTGCAGATTTCTGACCTCTCTCACTTCGTTGACGTAAACGTCGCATGAAATGCGACATAACCGTTCAGACTGAGGTCGCTTTGAAAGAGATTGGATATGAATCAGATTTAGTACCTTTCAAGGTTGTAGCCTGGGTTGGATTTGTGCTGTAAAAAGATCAGATATGGGTCAGATATGAGCAAAAAAAAACTTTGATTTGAGTGACTACTTGCCTGCAGTGGAGCGGAGCCTTAGTCTGGGTTTGATTTAAACCATGTGTTAACTGCTTGTTAGCCATGTGGCTGTTTTCTCCGGCAACTGTAGTGCATCTGTGAAAAAGATCTTTCCTCACAATTAGGAGGAAATCCCCAAAATGTCGAAATGATGCATAGATACTAAATTAAATTCTTATTCACGGTTCTCTTGTTTTTCTGCTAATTTGTACAGACAAAAAATGACAGAAAAGTCCGTGTTACAGTCACTGCAGGTTTTTCTTATGACTTAATTTAAAATTATGGATGAAGAAAGGTTGAGAGACGCAGCCTGACGTTGATGAAGTTAGCTTCTGATCTGTGAAGTACAAAAAGGGCAAATCCACTTCTTTTAGGGGACCCAGACTAAAGTAGACCAGGTCCTGTGGAAAAACTAGCACTTAGGACCAGGGTCTGCAACCTTAGAGTCCAAAGAGCCATTTTTCCCTCAGACCTTTTGAAAAGACATCTTATAATTTTTAATAAATATTTACTATAGGAAATTTGTTGTTTTTGACCAACCACTTATTTATTTCTGTTTTTAGGTAAAAAAAAAAATAATATAAATGGAAAATAATGTAAAAAAAAAACAAAATGAAGAAAAACGTAATGTAAAGTAAAATAGATTAAAAAAATATTACTTCTACTTTTACTGTCATTATGTTGTGGAAATTCAATGCAATTATTTCATTTATTATTAAATCTGTATTTAAAACCATTAGTTAGTTCCTTAGCATTTCTAGCCATGTATTAAGAGCCATTGTGGAAGGTTCAGAGACTCACGTGGGGCTCCGGAGCCGCAGGTTGAAGACCCCTGATTAAGGATGTTCAAATATGCACTGAATTATTCTACAGAGCATGAAGACCCATTAACACACAGTTCAGTTTCTTTAACCCCTGCTGATCTGACTTCTATTCCCTTTCGGATTAATAAAGTATTTTTCATTCATTCATTCATTCATAAAAATGTAGTTAATATCAGGTTAATGGCAAAGTCTCAAGTAATGTGGTGCGAAATATGTCCGTATAAACTGTTTCTCACATTGGCAGAGTTTGCTCTGGGCCTCTTGTTTTAGTGGGTTTTGGTTTTGCGTCAGACACGTACCGGAGCGTGGCAAAAGTGAAGCATTGTTCCATTGCTGTTTAGTGGTGGTTGACAAATGGTTAAGTGCTTTGCAAACACATCATGGTGATAGTAAGGCATGATTACCAGTTAAACCAACGCAGGCCTAATCAAGACAATAGTCACAAACCTTTTGATTTCATGTCATTTACTGACTATTTGAGAATCCTAGTTGCTACTAGGGATGTCACCATGGCAGAAAAAAAAATAACGATTTTACAATTTAATTATTTTCCCAGTATTATGAATGTGTAAAATCACATGAACACTCCTTATAAGTCTGTCAAAATGAATATGATATACACATAATGACAATTTATAGCTAACAAGCTTTATTAATTTATATTAAACCTTATGGTTTCTTTTTTGTTTCGTCTGTTCTTCCCACACAGCGATGGAGGAGGTACCACACGTTAGCCCACCATTTTTCCCCCATACTTTACAAACAGAACATTAAGGCGCCACATTTCTGCCCTGGACTGACTGCGTGAAAGGGCTTTTGTCATGGCCTTGGAGTTTGTTAGTTATAGTGTGCTGGCCAGCAGTAACTAAACGCGTGTCTGGCAGCATAACTCAGACTCATTAATCTACCGTGAACTTATTTTTGAATATATACATTCATGCATAAGTGGGACAAATAGTTGTATATGATAAGGAAAGGATGTTCCTTGCAAAGCTAAAACACTAGTCATGTTGTCAAAGGGCTCACCTATTGCTCATTTTGATGGGGCCCTGTTCTTTAAAGGGGACCTGGATCATTTCCACTCATTTAATTCATTATAATACTTCCTAGATAAGCTTTGCACCCATTTTAACTCCAAATACGTTGGATTTACTTCAGAACAAGGAAGATTTTTTTCTTCTCCTAAAATGATAAGCATGCTGACGAATGACAGAACCTCAGATCTAGTCATAACTGAGCCAGAATCGGATCCAGAGATATGTAAACCAATAGCTTAGGTTGTGTGTCTGAGATGGTGGTCAACAGCACTGGAGCACCACAAGGGAGTGTACTCTCCCCATTTCTCTTCACACTGGACACCGCAACTCTGAAACTGATTACTCTGCAGATGTGGGGAGTATCAGTGATGGACAAGAAGCTGAGTGCAGAGAACTGGTCAGTCAGTTTGTGAGATGGTGCAGAAGCAACCACCTCATCTGGAACACTTGTTCAAAAGATGATTGTTGAGTTCAGGAGGAACAGGAGTAAACGAAACACAGTTTACATCCTGGGAGAAGAGGTGGAGGTGGTGGAGGAATACAAGTACCTTGGAGTTCAGCTGGACAACAGACTGGATTGGAAATAAATTAGAAGCATCTAGAAGAACGACAGAGCAGACTCTGCTTCTGGAAGAAGCGGAGATCCTTCAGGGTCTGAACCAAGATGTTGCAGATCTTCTATGTTGTGGAAAGTTCAATCAGCTCTGCAGCATCTGGCTGAGGCAGCAGAACCAGAACCAGATACTCAAAGGAACAAAACTGATCCAGAAGTTCTGGTTCCGTGCTCGGTACAGCTTGCTAACCCTGACATGGCAGTCCCAAACAAATTATTTAAAGGACCTCTGAATCACATGGAACACCCACTTAAACCATCTTATTCAGCGAAAATGCTCATTTCACCTTAACTTGAATGAACTGCTAATCCAAGACACTCACAGATTTGTAGTTGATAATGTTCCTTGATAAATATATTGGTTAAGTTTGCCGACTTGAGAAAATCAGATGTTTTAAGTCAAGTTTAAATACTGGAAACTATTTGTTCAAAATCTTCAAAGCTCTTCCTAAAATCAGGTATGAAAAAATCAACTCTTGCACCAGTTTGGCAAATGATCTGAAAACTCTACATTAGTTTTTGTTTAGCTTGCATAGTTAAAGTGGCTTCAGAATGTGGAATCGGAGTGAAAGGACTCTGAGACTGGGATTGGGATTGCACCCAGCCCAGTATCTAACTGGTTTTATGATGTTCTGGGGGAGGAGAAGTTCTTTGAGGCAAACAGGAAGTCATCCTGTCCTTTTGTTAGCTTTTTGCACTTGATGTCTCAGACTCCAGTGGACACCTTTTGTTGCTTTATTGCTTTGTCTGCGTTGTGTTTGGGTAAATATTTGAGTCCAATTAAATAATGATGCAGTTTTGTTAATCAGCCCAGATCTGAGATGACTTGAAATTGGCATCATAATATACCGGTAAACTCTTTCATAAGCCTCCTCCGTTCCTTATGCGGGGTTGTAATCATGTGTGTGTGTGTGTCCCCCAGTTTGTGTGATCTTTGTTTTGGGTGAGCCAGTGTTTATTGTTAGGCTGCCACTCTTTGTCTTGAAGAGCTCAGATTGCAGGTTTTATTTCAGGCTGTGCAGGAATGTCCTCACTGTTCTGGTCCTCACTGACTCAAACTGTTGATGCTTTTGCTTTCACCCAAACAATTGTGCATCAAATCCAAGCATTCAGTTATGATAATTAAAAATACGAGTGCAGAAAACTTTGTGTTTATTAGTATTAAGTTTATGCAAACAACGTAATTTTTTAACCCTTAAGCTGGATTTATACTCACACATCTTCCAGACCTGACGTGAGCCCTGCTACGCAGACGTTACGCAGAAGTACTCCTTTGTGATTAGTCAGTTTGGGATTACACGTTTCCAGATTTCTGGATGAATTTGTGTGGTAACCTCCATTTTTAAAAACACCCAATGGATCAAGTTGATGAGAGGCTGTTCGAATTATTTCTTCGTTTGCTTCCACAAGCTCATGAAGACACTGCACCGTGTTGGACGCCATTGTTGTTTGAAACAGGAAATACCTACCGGAGCTGAAGTAAATCATTTACAACTTTTAAAAAATGTTAATAGTGTTCCATAATCTCAAACTGTGTGCATGATTGTTTATTTACGATGAATCTTTTTTTCCCTTCTGACCAGATACCACAAATGATCACTCCCAAAAACCTTCTGTAATCAATGCCTGTTTCAAACTCATTCAGTCTAAGAACGACCCCACACTCCTGCCTTGTAAGATGCTCTGGATATTGCGTGTGCTGAATCAGTGTAATATGATGAAGACACACCAGGAAGCTGACTTCACACACGCTGCATTGATAAACCGCTGATCCAGCCTAAGTTGAGGGGAGTGCATTTGTAGTGGAAAAATAAACGTGGAAGAGCGGTGCTGGCTGTTCAAGACCATAGCGTAACATGTAATGGAAAAACACCACCTGGTAATGGTCCATGACTAGTTCTTGGTGTTTTTTACATTAGGTAAAAAAAATAGCATTGTTGGTGCTTAATTGACTTATAGAAATATTATCCATTAAAAACACATAATTAAAACCCCAAATACGTTTAGTTTTTTCCGTTTTGTACTAAAATGCGTCATGGGGTCATTCTACTGTGTAATAAGATTTTCTATAATGAAATGAGAGGGGATAAATGAAGTAAAGTGAAATGAAATCAAAAATACTCTATATATCCCAGAGGGAAATTTCAATAACCAATATGACAGGTTTAGAAATTCACCAACATTTTTCTGTGAATTTTCCTCAGTGCTGTGTCTCCTCTCTCTGCCCCTCCCCCAGATACCCCCTCTCCTCCTTCCTCTCTTTATTCTAATTCCACTCAGTCTGCTTTGACTCCTCCTCCACCTCATGCAGTCCATAATCACATGGTGTTTATATCTCTGAAGTTTTGTGTTTGTACCTTGTAGCCATGTAAACTATGACAGAACCACCTTGGAGACCATCACGGTTTAACCGTATTTTAGGGTGTTTGTGTGTAATTAACAGCTGCGTGGTAGTTATTAAACTGTGTTTGGACAGTTGGCTGGAAGAAATGAGAAGGGATGGATGGGTGCTGTCATGTTTCTCTGTTTTAAATTATGCAGCTGCAGCATTAGCTCAGTTGCAGCTCTGTGTTTAGAACTGATGTGATCAGTGGTCTGTGATGGGGGATCATGCTTACACACACGCACACACTTGGGGGAGCAGCAGCTTGCAACTTGCACGCTGCATGTGGCCGTGATAACTGTGAGTTAGCTTAATATTGAGGCCAGTGCTAAGTGGATAGGCCAAACAAGGATTTTTCTTGTTGTCTTACTATTTAAAATCTCTACATGTTGTATGTCTTCAGGGAATGAAAGTTCATTCTCAACTATAAAGTTAGACTCTGCTGTAGCTGCATTTTAAGGAATCTGTGTTTGATGGATGATTACTGTTGATTCCATGATGCAAAGCCCATCTGTCAGGCTTATTGTTGGCAGCAGGATTGTGTTGCTAAAGGTCACTGGTTTTAGGAGTAGTGTGTACCCTATAACACAACTCCACACAAACTGGTGTTTGGGTTAGGACTCTTTAAGACCCCTTAATATGAATTTATATGTAAAAAATTAATTGAGAAACAACAAATCTAGATTATCAGAACGGTTCAGAATTGTTCTACTGATGAACGTTTATCATGCTCAGTAGCTTATTGCTCACTGAAAATACTCAAGGCCTTAAACTCAATGTTGTGGGTGTTTTTTTCCCATAATTATTTTAGATTTTATGAGAATGTCAGGCCTTCATCTGTTTTTTCCCCACCTTAAGACTTGTTGATGTTAGTTTGGGTTAACTCCTGATTACCAGCAGCAATCATACAAGAAGTGGGTGAGAATTAAGACGGCAGGGAAGCAGACTGATAAACAGAATATGTAAATGGGGTGGATGAGTGGCCACATTTCCAGGAAAGGGAAGTGATGACGCGTTGGAACAGGCCGAGAGGAGGACGCAAACAGGATGCTGTCTGCTGCGACTTCCTGTGCAATTTTAGAAATGAGATTTTCCCATGTATCTCTGAAAGGCGAAAGCCATGAGAGCCAATGCTATTTTCATAGGATGAGACATCTAATCATCAAGACATTTACAGAGAACAACAGTTCATGACCTTATTTTCTTTTTCTGTTTCAGGAGATGTTAAGACACTGAGGCCCTGAATGGAGTTTGACTGGGGCTTGTACTGGCTAAGGTGAGCATGTAGCAAAGATAAAAATAAACAAATGATCTTTATAATGTCCGAAAAGCTCACACACATTCCCAGCCATCTTAGTAGCTGCTGTGTGTACCTGACGGCTGTCCCAGACCAAGCTTCACATTGTCAGGTGACGTTTCAGGTCGGCGGCACGCTGACACCCTGTCGAGAATCAGCTGTAGTTTTGGTGGGTTACTGCTCTCAGTATCTGTGTCTTCTCTTTAGGCGTTGTCGACCAATGTGCTGTTTCTCTTCTGATTCGTGCCAGCATGCAGCAACTATAAAATGTCAACAGCGAGAACATATAAAGCCTGAGTTGCATTAGTTCAATCACATGACATGCTAGAGGTGTATATACCAGAGATGGGTTCTGTTTCCATGTTGGAACCTGTTTACATTTGCTACCTTAGCATTAACTCCCTGTCTGCAGACAGCAGCTGCAGCACTGCACTTTGTCTGTTTCAGGATGTGAGCCTGACTGAGGGCTGATGTCATCTTTCTCTACTGCAGCAGAGGTGAGCCTTGGGACAGAAATCAGGAAGGAAGAAAGAGAAAAGGAAGGGCAGCAGGAGTCACAGCTGGAGCACGACAGGCAGATTTAGACCAGGGTGCTGAAAGGTAGAGAAGATGCAGATTTATGGTTTCTGGTGCATGTCTAAGAGCTGGTGCTGTTATAGTTGTAGTGTCTGTAGAGGGGACTGGCTGCATGTCCTAGCCTGCAGTTAACGGAGCAGGAGTTGCATAACGCTCCCATCCGTTCTACAGTTTTCCTCTCTGGAATGAGCTCACACATGCAGACACAAAGTCCAAGACGAGGTTGTACTACGGAAAACTGGTTGAACAGCCACATGTTACAGCTTTGTGCACGTTTCTGGGCGGGAATAGGAAAGAAACGATGACCATAGAAGCTGGCTACAGGGGCTTCCTCTGAGGGGTCAGACACAGGGCAGTGCCAGAGCAAGAAAACAAGGGCAGGGTCCTCAGCTCAGCACCGCTACACCCAGGGAGGGGAGGAGGGGTTGTATAAGAATAGTAGGGGTGAAGTAGAAGTTAAAATCTATTAGAAGAAAGAACGGATGTAGCCTAGTATGCAGACTGCAGAGTAAAGAGAATGCGGGGATAATACTGGTTATTGGAGTATACTCTGGAGGCTTGCCTGGACAGTTTCAAGGCTCCACAAGCTGCCTGTGCAGTCCCTGAGTGTTAGACAAAGAGAGAGGCTGGTGAATATGTGCCTTGGTGGAACTGTGGCTACAAGCGCTCTTCTCTCTCACAGATTGTGCCATGACATGTCTGAGCCTGTAAATGCACTGGAAACGCTTTGCATAAGCAGTGAGAATGTGTGTTGTTGCTGCCAGCAGAATGGTTCTAGCGGGTAAGCTGGCTGAACGCAGGATGACCCGTCTCCCCCGAGGCTCCAAATCACTACATCATCATCAGTCGCTCCTCCCCGTGGAACAGATGAGATTTCACTCCCATCAAACATGGAGCAGAAACCAAGGCTTCTTCACTGAATGGATAGTCTGTCCTTATGTTACTGCAGGAATCTGAAATCCGATTGTTCCCATGAAAGTCACTTGATTTATAGTCATTAGCTTCTGAGTGGATTTATCGGGGGGGGGCATCACAGCTAAGAGCACTTTCCAATCCACACTATCTTTTGATTAGATTGTACCTAACATATATATGAACACACAACAGCTCTCTTAGTTTATTCTCTCCGACGTAAATGGGCGTGTGCTTTCAGGTGCTGATATGCGTTGAAGATGAGTGGCGTCGGAGACAACTCGTTAGAGCCGCTGTGCTCCGACCGCAAACGTAAACTGTCTACATGTGACACACCAGGACTCGGGTGAGTGCTGTAGCTTCTGTTATGTGCTTCTTATTAACAGCTCACTCTTCTGCAAGAGTATGAAGTGACTTCCAGCATTATAAAACCCTGGTTCAAACACAGCAGCTGCTCTCAGAATATCGAAGGCATCTGGCCTCTGAATGGCCTGCATGTGGATGGAGCATGGGGAGGTAAGGTCGTCATGGCAACATGTCTAATCCCCTTTGGCTCCCTGGCAGGTGTGACAAGCGTCGGAGGGAACAGGAGAGCAAGTACATCGAGGAGCTGGCTGAGCTCATCTCCGCCAACCTTTCTAACATTGACAGCTTCAACGTCAAGCCTGACAAATGTGCTATCCTCAAGGAGACCGTGAGGCAGATCAGGCAAATCAAAGAGCAAGGTAACACCTCTGGGTACTGAACAGAGAAACGGATGTGAAAAGTGTTTTTTCTTTTTTTTTTTTCCATCTTTTCTTTTTCTTAATAATTTGGAATATGAACAGCGGATAAAGTCGGGTTTGTCTGGTACGTTGTGGCAGGACAGATGATGCCCGTGATGAAGTGGTGCTTTTGGTTCACGGTCAGGACGGTTCAGAGCAGCCAGTTTGGCTGTCTGTATTGCTTGGGGTAAATGAACACCAGTAATTGAAACCAGTCCTTGGTGGTCATGGCTCAAGGCTGTTAGTGACAGTGTGTATTTGTTAGTGACAAACTCTGCTTCTCTCTCTGGGAGACTAATAACCCCGGAGTCTCTGAAAAAAAGACTTCATAGTCGTCTCCCTCCCTGGGCCATTCTCCCAACACTTTTGCAGATCTGAAAGAATTAAAGAACCAAAGGAAAGTATTTTCCTTCACCTGTTTTTAGCTGGATAAAGAGGAGGTTTGTGAAGACAAGTGGGCATAGAAAAAGAGCAATCTATGGAACCTGTCCAGAGGGTCATGGTGTTTGCAGCCAGGTTACCATAGTTACAGGATTGAACTGATAGAGGGCCTCGCTGTCTTTTTAAATTTGTTTGTTGACTTTTAGACCCCCCTCCCGCCCCTTCTTTTTTTATTTCCTCTCTCCAGTTACTTCCTTTCAAGTGTATCTTATTATTATTTTTCTGCTTATTGGTCTGCTAGCACAGCTTTTAATTTAAAATGGATTTTAATCTAGTCGCGTACTGTTTCTCTTCTCATGTGGGATGACCTTGCTATATTGAGTGGTAAAGCCTCAGACACATGTGATTTTAAAAATAGAAAGGCATGCAAGCCATGCGTGTAGTGCTTGTGCTGCCATCTGGTGGCTAGTACGGAGGGGGACTTTATAAGAAATCTGCCGTTTATGCTTTGTGAAAGTTAAAATTGTTCCTCTTGAGTGCATTTTCAGTAAATAAAGCTTGTTGGTGCGATGTACTTCTTGTGTCTTCAGGGAAGAGCTCTTGCAGCGACGACGATGTGCAGAAGGCGGATGTGTCTTCCACTGGTCAGGGGGTCATTGACAAGGACCACCTGGGACCACTGCTCCTACAGGTCAGCTTGGGGGGGGATCATTCTGGGGCCGCTGGTGCTGGACTGGTGCCTCGGTGTCATTCCTCACATAATGTTGATAAATCTGTCTCATGAGCTTTCTAGAGCAGTGTTTCTCAAATGGGAGTACATGTACTTGGAGTCACTCCTGGGTGTACCTAAAAAATAAAAAAAGAGGGAAAACTTGTCAACTATTTTCCATATTTCTGACTTATTAGATGTGATGTTGGTTTGTATGATGAGGTGAGTCAGTTCAGGTGGTCGGGATTACTGCACGTGTGGAAATGTACACGTATGTAAATTTAATATAAATCCTAGATCTGGAAAAGTTACTCTGATCATGATGTGCAATACTCTGTTTTAAACCAGGGATAAAATGTTTTGTGATTTTATAGCTCCGTGGTGATTTACAAATTGTGAAGAATGTGTAAGTGTGGACATATAAAAAATTAATAAAGTATGTAAAAAAAAAACTGAAAGATTTTATAAATAAAATATAAATATAATAAAATATGACATGTATTTGAAAAATATGAAGTTAATGAAATTTTTTAATATGTATGTTTTCGTTTTATTTTTTAATTAAAAATAAATATATAGTATTTTATATTTAATATGTATCTAATAAAATAAATAACAAAAAAATATTTAATTTAAAATGTAAGGAAAATTGTAAATGAAAAATATATAAAAATGTTTATATAGATTGTATTTAAAATAATATACAGGAATGATTTTAAATAAAACTAACATTTATTGCTAAAATTATATATTATATTATATTATATTATATTATATTATATTATATTATATTATATTATATTATATTATATTATATTATATATTCATAGTAAAATATCAAATAAAGTAAAGAAAAAAATTATATAAATGCTAAACGGAGGTAAAATACTGTCTCCAGAAATTTCGGGGTTATGTTTTCTAACGGAGTAATTTCTTAAATTTAAACATTTTGATAATGTTCTCGTACTTCTTTGTACTAAAACAGAGGGGGAAATGTGGAAATTCTATTATTTATTTTACTGGTCTGGCTTACTGGAGACCAGTTAGGCTGTATGTGGTCCCTGAACTAAAATATAAACCTCTGGGTTTGGGGGTACTGGGCTGAAAAACTATTCTACAGAGGTACAATGTTGAAAAAAGTTTGATAACCACTGGTCTAGAGTAGCATGATTTTAATATATTCTTATGAGATTTGCATGTAGAAGTTGAGCATTTGTTTAGACTTGTGATTTTCTGCTGCTCTTAGGCTTTAGATGGATTTCTGTTCGTGGTTAACCGAGAGGGGAGCATCGTGTTTGTGTCCGACAATGTGACACAGTACCTGCAGTACAAGCAGGAGGAGCTGATCAACACCAGCGTGTACAAAATTATCCACGATGAAGACAGAGAAGAATTTCACAAGAATTTACCCAAGTCTAATGGTGAGGCGGGATTCTTTACCTGGCTAGAGGAAAACACATCTAAAAGGAGCACTAAGATAAATGTGAGGAGACAAATGACTGAATTTAGCCTGTTTTTTTTATTCCATTTCAGCACCAAACGGTGCACCTTGGGGTGGAGAGACGCCCCGTCAGAAAAGCCACACCTTCAGTTGTCGCATGCTGGTCAACCTTGTTCACGGTCAGAGTCATGGGTTGTCGGAAGAAAGAGCTGGGGGCCAACGCTATGAGACCATGCAGTGTTTTGCCCTGACTCAGCCCCGGGCCATGATGGAGGAGGGCGATGGTAAAAGTTATTCTTCACAGCTTTAAATGGGTCTGAAGGCGTTTTTAGACTAAAAATAGATGTGAAAATACAACAGTTTCCATTTATTCCTACATAGAGTGATTTATACGCTACAGAGCTTTATTTATTTGCTTGTAATTATGCAGTTTTTTGTTATTAAACTTTTTATTTGAAAAAGAACATGCTATACATGTGGCACTTGCACATGTTGAAATAAAAGTAATTATTATGATAAAAATATTAATGCATTAAACAGAACCTAGTGAGAACAAATCTTAGCTTCTCCATTACAAAAATACCTTTAACCGCTTTGATCAGCATCATTTTCACTGTGTAAATATGTAAATAATACCCAGAAATCATCAGCATCCAGAGGAGTCATGAGAATTTAACCTTTGTTGCTTCTGTGCTCAGATTTACAGTCATGTATGATCTGTGTGGCACGACGTATCATCGCAGTGGAGCGGACGGAGAGGTTCAGCACTCGCCACGAACTGTCGGGTAAGTTTCTGCAGCTTTGATAGATCATCCAGGTCATACACATCCTAAAGGCCCGTTTATGCTGGCCGCAGACGTACTGACACGCAGACGTACGGACACGCAGACGTACGGACACGCTGACGTACGGTCACGGAGACGTACGGACATGCAGACCTACGGACATGCAGACCTACGGACATGCAGACCTACAGACATGCAGACGTACGGTCACGGAGACGTACGGACATGCAGACCTACGGACACGGAGACGTACGGAGACGTACGGGCACGCAGACGTACGGGCACGTACGGACATGCAGACGTACGGACACGCAGACGTACGGACACGCAGACGTACGGACACGCAGACGTACGGGCACGCAGACGCACGGGCACGCAGACGCACGGGCACGGAGACGCACGGGCACGGAGACGCACGGGCACGCAGACGTACGGGCACGCAGACGTACGGGCACGCAGACGTACGGACACGCAGACGTACGGACATACAGACCTGCAGACGTACGGACACGGAGACGTACGGACACGCAGACGTACGGACACGCAGACGTACGGACATACAGACATGCAGACGTACGGACACGGAGACGTACGGACACGCAGACGTACGGACACGGAGACGTACGGACACGCAGACGTACGGACACGCAGACGTACGGACACGCAGACGTACGGACATGCAGATGGCTCGTTTCGTCCATCTCCTGCGTCAGTTACGCTCCTACTTTGATCCGTTTGCAGGGAGCATAGCTACCCATACTTGTCACAGACATGCAACCAGAGAAAGAAACAAACCAAAGAAGAAGATCAGGAAGGAAACAAAAAGCAGAAGAAGAATGAAGACAAGCACAACAACTGTAGAAATTGTGCGAGCTTCTGAAGACTGTATGCGAGTGTTTAGGGCATGTTGGGCAGTTGGAAACAACTTGATGGCGACGCATTATCGCTGCTAAACGGTGTCTGAAACTGACGTCGGCTCGCAGCAGGGAACTCTGAACTCAGCACTGCCCCCTAGTGGAGGACTTCAACAACCACGGCAACGCTAAAGAAAAGTGGAAGTATAATGACGGCGACGTTTTAATCACTATTTACGCGTGTACGGGAGCAGAAACGGGCCTTTTCACCTCGTGTTATTTGATTAGAGCTAAATGAAAGTTTAGCTTCCTTAACCAAGTTGCACGTTTTTCTTTCTTTTCTGTTTTTTTGTTTGTTTTGTTTAGTTTTTTTTATTATTATTAAAATCAAAGTTGTGTGAAATCCTTCCAGCAAACAGGTATTGAAGAGAAATCTCAGAACTTAATTAATTCCTTTGGCTTTAATCGACTCATTAAGACTTAAATGAAAGGTCAAGAACTGGCAGCTTATAACAGTTTGAGAGCTTCATTAATTCCTGGACACTTCAAACCTTGGAGTTAAACCCATTAAATGTTGTTTGATGTGAACAACAGAGGGTGTGAAAATCCCTGATGTTTAAAAAGCATGGGAAAGCTGTCTGGAGAAATCAAAGAGCTTCCAGCTTTAGATTTCCTCTTTCCAGTTTGTTATACTCGCCTTGTTTTTATTAATATAACAATGTGACTTTCAAAGCTGTGTTGTTGGGGGATATTTAACATGGAGCCCGTTTATATAAACACCAAAAAGTCTGACATCCTTCATCAGAAAACTCAGAAATAAATCTGATAATGGAAAACAGTAAATGTATAGAAGGATCTTTTGAATATCGTGTTTCAGATGCGCGTGTCAGATCAGATTATTGCCCAGATATCTGATGATATTTTGATGGTTGTGTAACTACATTCTTCCCTTGTGCAGCACTAATTGTGTGTTTGTGTTGTAGGTAAACTGATAGAAATTGAACAGCAGAGTTCTCTTCACACCACGATGCGTCCAGGCTGGGAGGACTTGGTCAGACGATGCATGCAGATGTTCCTCAATAGAAGTGATGGGCAACCATGGTCCTGCAAACGCCACTATCAAGATGGTACGTATTCATGCCTTTCACTATCATCAAGCATCTCCTGCCATCATCTGTTAGTAGGGTTGCAACTAATGACTAATGATCATCGATTAGTCACCGACAATTAAAACGACTGGTCAACCAATCGGATTATGTATCTCATAATTATTAAATGGATCTTATTTCACTTCCAGCTTTGAAATCTTGCATGAGGTGTTTATTAAAGTCCGACGTTCCTCCTCTTTAAATGTTTCAGCATTTCAGACGTATTTCCGTGGTACACAAGGTCCATTTACAAAGCTCACATGTATTTAGTTTATTTTATAAGTTTAACGTGAAGTTATCCCAGACATTTGACGTCGTTTTGTTCCCTGGTCGGTCGCCATATTTTTCCCCTGGTGGACTTTGTTGCGCATGTGCAACTCTCAGCAGAGATAGGAAAAGAAGACAATGTCTCACTCTGTAGCTTTTTTTTGTTTGTTTGTTTGTTTGTTTGTTTTTTGCTGACTATAGTCGACGGGTAAATTTGTCGTCGACTATTTTTATTGTCAGCTATTGTCGACAACACCGACTAATCATTGCAGCCCTATCTGTCAGTCACCCAGGAAGCCTTGTGCTGGCATCTTATCCTACATTAATGGGTTTGGTCTTTGATGTTAATTTAGATTAGGGTGGGACTGGACGCATTAGTTATGATTAATTACTTACAAAAATATTAATGCATTTAATTGCAGTTTGTGTTGCAAACAACGTGGCACGTTTGTCCGCACATCTGTCTAGCCGCTTAAGCTGGTCTGAAACTGGGTCATGCAACAGGAAAATGATCCTAAGCACAAAATCCAAAGAACAGCAGGTGTTGCAGTGACCCATTCAGAGTACCTGTGGTGGGACATAAAGTAATGGTGGACCAAAATTCGTTTCCACACACTGCTTCTGTTTTTTGGCTCAATTTCTGTTGCATAATAATGTCATGGTGTAATGCATCACGTCAGGTTGAACTGCGGCAGAACTATCAGAGCAGACTTAAGACCAGATGATTTCCTTTATCCTTCCTCTGATATGGAAAGCCTTACAACTGAAAGGGGTGTACTTTCTTTTTCACATAATTGTAAACTGAATTATGTCGGTTTAATCTTAACATTCCCTTTAATTAAACCACTTCATGTTATTTTATGACTCTTTATTGGTCATTGATGCTCATTAGGTGGTTGACAAGCCTATGAACCCTGTTCACGATGTCTCATAAGTGGTCATATTTTAAAGAGAAAAGGAGGAGCCCTTAAAAGACACTGAAAACTATTTTAACAGATCGGTTAACAGAAGATCTATTTTGTCCACCTAACTGATTATTGTCATGCTTAATAGCTTAGCAATTTTGTTACAGCTTGATATGTTATTTCATGGGTTTTATAAAAAATTATGAGCAACAGAAGTTTCTGCAACTGCTCTTTTAAAGTATAACACAAACAGTTGTTTCAGTAAAGATTAAACAAAAAGTTTTCCACTTATATTTACTAGAAGCAGAACATTGAAATAAATGATGTCATAACTGTCGGTGTTAGTACCTGGACAGTATCATGGAGCAGATCCGCTAGCACAAGGGTGGCCAACTTCGATCCTCGAGAGCCGTAAACCTGCTGGTTTTCCATGCATCCCTGCAACACACCTGACTCAAATTAAATGGATCCAACAGCCTATAAGGATCTGCACAATGACTCATTAGTTTAAGTCAGGTGTGTCTGTTCAGTGATCCATGTAAAACCTGCAGGATTGTGGCTCTCGAAGCCCGACGTTGGCCACCCCTGCGCTAGCAGAACAGAAAAGAGCTGAAATGTAAATGTTTTCTTCGGACTGTAACTTGCATTGTGACAGAAAATCACTTTCATGTATTTTTTGCTGCTCCAGCTTTCCATGCCGGCCATGCAGAGACGCCACTCTATCGCTTCTCGCTCTCTGATGGCACGCCAGTCACGGCTCAGACGAGGAGTGACCTCTGTAGGAACTCCAACACAAATGAGCCGCACTCTTTCCTCTCCACACACTTCCTGCAAAGGTACGGATGCTGAGAGCACAAACACCAGTTCACCAAACTATCATCATTTTCCTCTTCTGTTACAAGTTAGCATTTTTGTTTTTGTTTAGGGAGAACAACGGTTACCGTGGGAACCAGGGTGTCGGTATAAGGTCCCAAAACATGAGTGTGAACAACCCCAATCAGCAGATGAACATGGGCCCAGGAGGAAACATGGGTATGAACAGGGGCTACAGCGTGGCTGAACAGGGCAACATGCCACAAAGAGCAGTGCCTCCATATGCAGGGGGTGGCCGCATGAATCCCATGAACCAGATGAATCATATGAATCCCATCCATCAGATGAATCAAATGAATCAAATGCATCAGATGAACAACATGGGTCAAATGAATCCCATGCATCCAATGAACTCAGTGAACCAGATGGGTCACCATGGAATCCATCAGCACCAGCATCAGCAGATGGGTCAATTCCACGGGGGTGGAGGTGGACCTGGCGGTGGGGGGTATGGGATGGGAATGACCAGCCCTCCACAGGCAAGTCCAGGGATTAACGGTCCACCCCACAATGTCATGGGTTCACCCAGAGTCAGAGGAAGCCCCAAAACAGGAGCCAGCCCCTTCTCCCCTGGAGGTAAAACACAAATGTTAAAAAGCTCTCTTTAAATGTCCACATCCTTTAAAATGCTGGTTAGACGTAATGTTTTAATAATTATAATTGTAATTATTATTTTAGCTTTATTTATCCCAATTGGGTGATTCAGCTCTGCAGTTAACCCATCAGTACATGTACTAGAGACCAGTGGGCTGCCATGTTTCGGTGCCCAGGGAGCAGTTGGGGGGTTGAGGGCCTAAAGGTGATGTGGAGCATCCCAACTTATGCATGTCATTGACTCTTTTGCAGCTATGAACTCTCCCATGAGCTCCACTCATGATAGTAACTATGGAGGTGGAGGAGGCAGCAGCTTCTCCAGCAGCTCGTTGAATGCCCTCCAAGCCATCAGTGAGGGGGTGGGCAACCCACTGCCATCACCACTCACATCCCCTCCTCCTCACAAGCCTGACAGCTCCCCAAGCATCAACTCCACCAATCAGACAGCCGGGGGACCCTGTAAAACTGGTCTCCCACCTTACTCTGAATCAAAAAGCCCAGGGAGCTCGTTAGGGACAAGTGGAGAGCAGCAGTCTCAGCAGCATCCACACACCCCCACCAGCGAGGGTCCTCCTGACAAGCCTGACAGCCAGGCCTGCCTTGGAGCAGGAGAGTCCAATCGACGGGTCCCAGACAAGTGCAACAAGAAGCTTCTTCAGCTCCTCACCTCCCCTACAGACGAGCTGGCGCAGCCTAATCACACACCAAACTCTGGACCCAGCTCCACACCCGACACTAAGGATGGAACAGCCAGCGTTACCAGTCCCTCCTCCTCGACAGGCGTGTCCTCCTCGACGGGTGGGAGTCACGGTTCTGTGTCGTCCTCGGGTGGCGCCGGGCATGTGCCAAGTCTGTCGCTGCAGGAGAAGCACAAGATTCTGCACAAGCTCCTGCAGAATGGGAACACTCCCGATGATGTAGCTCGCATCACCGCTGAGGCCACCGGTAAGACCAGCTTGGAGTCGGGGCCACAAGAACCGGGGCCTGCAGCCACTGGAGGCCTGAAGGGACCAGAATCAAAGAAGGAGCAGCACAGTCCCAAGAAGGAGAAACCTCATGCCCTCCTTCACTATCTCCTCAATAAAGATGACTCTAAAGAAGTTGGTGATATGAAGTCAAAACTGGAGGATTTAGATGGAAGAGGATCTCAGGGAGCAGGAGTCACCAGCTCTGAGTCCCACTGCATGGATGGCAAGGTGAAACTGGAGCCATCTGATGAGGTAGACCTCTTACCCAAAATGGTGTTGCTAAGTTTATGAAACCCACACAGACAATGTTTTTTATTACTTTTGCTTTTTTGACGCTTTAGGCGGAGACTCTGGAGACTATTTTGGGTGTTCCGAGGAACAACTCTGGTTTCTACCCTGAACCAGACTCCAGGGCCGGAAAGCAAGTGGGAAGCAAACCGGGAGCTATTGCAGATAGTTTACATGGTGAGTTTAACCCTTTAAACTGCCACATCGTCGGCACCGCCAAGCACTAGCGCTTGTCTCGTGTGGGGTGAATTGTGATGGATAGCTTACCCTTTAGGTCAGTGGTGTCCACCTTCTGTTCTCGAGGTGCTGCAGGTTTTGGATGTTTCCTGCCGCAGCACCTGAATCAGATCAATAGGTCGACATGTTTGGGCAGAACTTTGACAACAAGCTTTTGAGAAGAGACATTTAATTTGAATCAGATGTGTTGGAGCAGGAAACATCTAAAACCAGGACTGTGGCCCTCGAGCCAGAGCTGAGCGCCCCTGCTTTAGGTGATCCACAGAAGTTTTCCAGGCATTTCTCTCCCGTCCAGGAGGTTGACAGTCCAGCCACAGAATGTAGTACTGCTCTATATAATAAATCCTCAATGATAACTTTACTATTTATCATATTTTAGTCATAAAAAAGCACTATCACTACTACGTTCCAAAGAGACCTCAGTTTATACCTGGAAATTATGGGAATGATGAGCACCGGGAGCTCCACACCTCCAAGGTGAAGCACTGTTTACATGCTGTTTTTTGCTTTGCTGTTATAAAACATGTCAAACTTTTCCTTCAGCCAAATTCCTGCCGACATGTTGAGGCCTTTGCACCCAGCTCTCTTCTGTGGTCTCTAATCCTGCTTCGATCTGCTTCACACAGCCTGTGTTCTCCATCCTGCCACACAGGATGCTCCTGTATGACCAGGATATTGTGTTTTTAGATGTAGCCAGTTCTCAAAGTTCTGTTTGATACTACATTTAAAGTAATCCCTGTAAGTATCTGAAGAAGTCCTCATCCCTAGACCGAATTTCTGCTTTAAAGCTTCAAAACCTTGAATGTTATAGACGTGTTCCTACTCCAACACACCTGATTCAAATGAATGAACTTCTTCATCCAGTTCTTTGCAGCCTGTTAACGAACCATTTGGAAACACATTCTGCATTTTATTAACAAGAAATGTACTCTAATAAATAAAATAAGTCATGAACATCAGTGGAAATTAAACTTTGTAAATCAACACACAAATCATATCCTTACTGGACTTTACATACTTTCAGTGAACAAGCATGAGACAAACACATGAAACCTAAACAGTGAAGCAGCAACAAGCCTGGATATCGTTTCTGATTACAGCACGTCGTCATCTGCAGTTAATGAATCCGTTAAAGTACTTTCTCTGTTCATTTAGACATAATGTCACTTGTATTTTTGTATTTTCTTTAACCTAATTTCATTTTGTTTTGAACAAAAACGATGGAAATGTTGCAATTTAAAATTAAAATGTTACTAAATGAATAATTTAAATTAATTAGCCTGACTGAGTTTCACATGTCCTTATATTATTATTACCTTTACTTTCTAAAATTCACATTTGAACTGTAGGTCATCTTATGACAAAAAGTCATGTGTGTATGTGTCAGATCCACCTCACTTTACTTTAAGCCCTGGAAGCTGCTACAGACTGGTTTATACTGGGATTAAAAGCTGTTACAGACTGGTTTATACTGGGATTAAAAGCTGCTACAGACTGGTTTATACTGGGATTAAAGGCTGCTACAAGCTGCTACACACTGGTTTATACTGGGATTAAAAGCTGCTACACACTGATTTATACTGGGATTAAAAACTGCTACACACTGGTTTATACTGGGATTAAAAGCTGTTACGGACTGGTTTATACTGGGATTAAAAGCTGTTACGGACTGGTTTATACTGGGATTAAAAGCTGTTACGGACTGGTTTATACTGGGATTAAAAGCTGTTACGGACTGGTTTATACTGGGATTAAAAGCTGTTACAGACTGGTTTATACTGGGATTAAAAGCTGTTACGGACTGGTTTATACTGGGATTAAAAGCTGTTACGGACTGGTTTATACTGGGATTAAAAGCTGTTACGGACTGGTTTATACTGGGATTAAAAGCTGTTACGGACTGGTTTATACTGGGATTAAAAGCTGTTACAGACTGGTTTATACTGGGATTAAAAGCTGTTACAGACTGGTTTATACTGGGATTAAAAGCTGTTACAGACTGGTTTATACTGGGATTAAAAGCTGCTACAGACTGGTTTATACTGGGATTAAAGGCTGCTACAAGCTGCTACACACTGGTTTATACTGGGATTAAAAGCTGCTACACACTGATTTATACTGGGATTAAAAACTGCTACACACTGGTTTATACTGGGATTAAAAGCTGTTACGGACTGGTTTATACTGGGATTAAAAGCTGTTACGGACTGGTTTATACTGGGATTAAAAGCTGTTACGGACTGGTTTATACTGGGATTAAAAGCTGTTACGGACTGGTTTATACTGGGATTAAAAGCTGCTACGGACTGGTTTATACTGGGATTAAAAGCTGTTACGGACTGGTTTATACTGGGATTAAAAGCTGTTACGGACTGGTTTATACTGGGATTAAAAGCTGTTACGGACTGGTTTATACTGGGATTAAAAGCTGTTACGGACTGGTTTATACTGGGATTAAAAGCTGTTACGGACTGGTTTATACTGGGATTAAAAGCTGTTACAGACTGGTTTATACTGGGATTAAAAGCTGTTACGGACTGGTTTATACTGGGATTAAAAGCTGTTACAGACTGGTTTATACTGGGATTAAAAGCTGTTACGGACTGGTTTATACTGGGATTAAAAGCTGTTACGGACTGGTTTATACTGGGATTAAAAGCTGTTACGGACTGGTTTATACTGGGATTAAAAGCTGTTACGGACTGGTTTATACTGGGATTAAAAGCTGTTACGGACTGGTTTATACTGGGATTAAAAGCTGTTACGGACTGGTTTATACTGGGATTAAAAGCTGTTACGGACTGGTTTATACTGGGATTAAAAGCTGTTACGGACTGGTTTATACTGGGATTAAAAGCTGCTACACACTGGTTTATACTGGGATTAAAAGCTGCTACGGACTGGTTTATACTGGGATTAAAAGCTGCTACAGACTGGTTTATACTGGGATTAAAAGCTGTTACGGACTGGTTTATACTGGGATTAAAAGCTGTTACGGACTGGTTTATACTGGGATTAAAAGCTGTTACGGACTGGTTTATACTGGGATTAAAAGCTGCGACAGACTGGTTTATACTGGGATTAAAAGCTGCGACAGACTGGTTTATACTGGGATTAAAAGCTGCTACACACTGGTTTATACTGGGATTAAAAGCTGCTACACACTGGTTTATACTGGGATTAAAAGCTGTTACGGACTGGTTTATACTGGGATTAAAAGCTGCTACAGACTGGTTTATACTGGGATTAAAAGCTGCTACAGACTGGTTTATACTGGGATTAAAAGCTGTTACGGACTGGTTTATACTGGGATTAAAAGCTGCTACAGACTGGTTTATACTGGGATTAAAAGCTGTTACGGACTGGTTTATACTGGGATTAAAAGCTGTTACGGACTGGTTTATACTGGGATTAAAAGCTGTTACGGACTGGTTTATACTGGGATTAAAAGCTGCTACACACTGGTTTATACTGGGATTAAAAGCTGTTACGGACTGGTTTATACTGGGATTAAAAGCTGTTACGGACTGGTTTATACTGGGATTAAAAGCTGTTACAGACTGGTTTATACTGGGATTAAAAGCTGTTACGGACTGGTTTATACTGGGATTAAAAGCTGTTACGGACTGGTTTATACTGGGATTAAAAGCTGTTACGGACTGGTTTATACTGGGATTAAAAGCTGCTACGGACTGGTTTATACTGGGATTAAAAGCTGCTACAGACTGGTTTATACTGGGATTAAAAGCTGTTACGGACTGGTTTATACTGGGATTAAAAGCTGTTACGGACTGGTTTATACTGGGATTAAAAGCTGTTACGGACTGGTTTATACTGGGATTAAAAGCTGCGACAGACTGGTTTATACTGGGATTAAAAGCTGCTACACACTGGTTTATACTGGGATTAAATGCTGTTACACACTGGTTTATACTGGGATTAAAAGCTGCTACAGACTGGTTTATACTGGGATTAAAAGCTGCTACGGACTGGTTTATACTGGGATTAAAAGCTGTTACGGACTGGTTTATACTGGGATTAAAAGCTGCTACACACTGGTTTATACTGGGATTAAAAGCTGTTACGGACTGGTTTATACTGGGATTAAAAGCTGCTACACACTGGTTTATACTGGGATTAAAAGCTGTTACGGACTGGTTTATACTGGGATTAAAAGCTGCTACACACTGGTTTATACTGGGATTAAAAGCTGTTACGGACTGGTTTATACTGGGATTAAAAGCTGTTACGGACTGGTTTATACTGGGATTAAAAGCTGTTACGGACTGGTTTATACTGGGATTAAAAGCTGCTACACACTGGTTTATACTGGGATTAAAAGCTGTTACGGACTGGTTTATACTGGGATTAAAAGCTGCTACACACTGGTTTATACTGGGATTAAAAGCTGTTACGGACTGGTTTATACTGGGATTAAAAGCTGCTACACACTGGTTTATACTGGGATTAAAAGCTGTTACGGACTGGTTTATACTGGGATTAAAAGCTGTTATGGACTGGTTTATACTGGGATTAAAAGCTGTTACGGACTGGTTTATACTGGGATTAAAAGCTCCAGCTGCTACATGCAGACCAAAAACAGCAACAAATCTTTTGCAGCATCTCGGATGGGTTTTTAAATCTTCCTCTGCCAGCAACACATATTTAAGGTTTTTATCATGTTTTTCGTCATGTATGTATGAGATGTTTGGTGGCAAAGACGTTCCCCTTTAGGGGATGAGTAAAGCTTATCTATCTGTCACACACTGGGGCTTCGGTCAGTAGAAGTGATCAGCTGGGATGTTTGAAGGCACTGTAAGCCTGTTTTTGTGTGTTTCAGATGGCGAGAGGGGCCCTGCACTTCCAGGTCAGCGTGGATCCTTTCAGAGATCGTTGTCTGTGGATCCTAAGCCAAGTGGAGAGACAGGGGTCGGAGGTGGACTGGCAACAAGGCGAAACGTTCCCTGTCCCACTCTGGTCAAACAGGAGAACGTGGACGTTCCCGTCAGACCTGGAGCTGTGCCCAATGGCTTTTCCGGAGGCATGGGTGTGTGTCCACCACGGGGCAATCCAACAAGTAACTTAAACACCTTCTCCTTTGCATGCTCAACATCGCTGGGCTTTCTTTGAAAACCAGTCCCACAGAATAAAGACCCATTTATGCTCAACGCAGAGGACGGACATGCAGACAGACGGACAGTTTCGTCCATTTTCTGCGTCCGTTATGCTTCCGTTTTCAGGGAAATTATCTATCCGTCGCTTGACGCAGAAGACAGAACAAAACCACCGGAAATCGCAGGGGCAGTGCTGAGCAGACTAGCTGACAAGCGACCAGAAAAAGAAACAAACCAGAGAAGAAGAAGAGAATCAGGAAGGGAACAAAAAAGCAGAAGAAGACTGAAGATGAGCACAACAACTGTAGAAATTGTGCGAGCTTTTGAAGAAAGGCTGTATGCGAGTGTTTAGGGCATGTTGGGCGGTTGAAAAATATTTTTATGGCGACGCATTATTGCTGCTAAATGGTGTCTGAAACTGACGGCGGCTCATGGGAGTGAACTCTGAACTCAGCACTGCCCCCTAGTGGAGGAACTGACTTAACATCCATGACAACGCGAAACATGCATGGAAGTATGAGGCGACGCATGATTAATCTTTGAAACGGACGCTGCTGTTTACTTATGTAAAGGAGCAGAAATGGGCCTTAAACAGCATGCACGAAAGAAAAGAAATGACTTTTTTTTCTTTTTTTGTTAAACTCACTATCTTTGAAAGTACAGAAGCCTTTAGCAGCTGAATAAACACTGAAATGTTTGTGTTGTTTAGGAGGAGTGGGCAGAGGAATGGGTGTCAGTCAGCGCCCTCCCATGGCTGGTCCAGGGGAATGGGGAATGCCAAGATCTGGCAGCAGCCCTGTGGCTGGACCTGGACATACAGGCATGACTCGCGCTGGTCAAATGGGAGTACCCATGATGAACCGCTCCATCAGCGCACCTGAAAACACACGGTCGATGCTGCAGCAGCAACTCTTGGATATCGGTATGTGTGTGTTGTACAGAATAAACATGTGACTTGTTTGTGCTTTACACAGTGATCACATATCATCCACCACTACCTCTGTAGGAAATAATGAAGCTAACATGGGCATGAGCCCATTTGGTGGGCATGGGCCCCCACCTCAGTCCCCGTCCTGGCCAGACTCTGCCATGGGAATGGACAGACCACACAGTAGCATAAACAGGTGAACCTTACAGCTTTATGTTTTCAGGTTCATTCCTTCTCTGCTGGGAAGCTGCAGCACATCCGTCCGGTTTGCAGGACTTAACAGCTTCTGTGTCATTTGTTGGCTTAGAGACCAGTTTGTGCATCATCTGGAGGAGCTGCTGGGACCGTTGACCAGTAGCGATGGTCCAAGTGATGAAAGAGCCCTTTTGGATCAGCTGGACACTCTGCTCAATACTGCTGACGTCATTGCCCTTCAGGAGATAGACCGAGCCCTGGGCATCCCTGAAATAGTTGGCCAGGTACAAGAGCTGGAGCATGAATATAAGTGTACTTACACAAATCCATTGTAATGATTTTATACTAATAATTCAGATTCTCTAAGGACCTGAGGTGTTTTGTACAAACACATTTCTTACTATGTCTGTTTCTTAGCTGCATTTGAAAATAAGTCATTTTTGAGCACCAGCCTTACGATAAAACGTAGTCCACAACCTAACATTCCCTGCATTTATCGTAGCGTTGCTTTTTCCCCCAGTTTTATCATTAAGCTCCTTCCCCCAGCTGTATGTGTCGTTATATTACAAAGTCTTCTCTGTGCATCAGGCTCAGGGACCTGAAGGCCAGCAAGCCCAAGATCAAGGCCAGGGGCCACCATCAGAGCATTTCCCCGGTTTGGACTCCTCCATAGGCATGGACCAAAAACCCGTGTATGGGCAGGGCTACCCAGGGCCCCCAGGCCCCCCTGCTATGGGAATGCAGTCCAGTTATGCCAACAACACGATGCAAGGTCAGTCTTCTGGAGGCTTCAACCACATGATGAATCAGATGGGACAGACGGGGGGCTTCCATGGCATGCCAGGCATGGCAGGTATGGGAAACCCTCGTGCAAACATGATGAGACCTCGCATGATGACAGCCACCAAACCTCTTCGACTGCAACTCCAGCAGAGACTGCAGGGGCAGCAGGTGATCACACACACTCAATATTTACCCTCATTGCTCCTCCACATCTTTTTTCTTTCTTCTATTTTTCTGTTAAACTGTTTTCCATCTTACCTCGCAGTTTATGAACCAGACACGACAGGTCATGAAAATGGAAAATACCCCTGGAGGAAACCCGGCCATGCGTCCCGGCATGCAGCCTGGCATGCAGCCTGGCATGCAGCCTGGCATGCAGCCTGGCATGCAGCCTGGCATGCAGTCTGGTATGCAGCCTGGCATGCAGCCTGGTATGCAGCCTGGCATGCAGCCTTCAGGAATAAGTGGTCAGGTACGTAGGCAGCACTTTGCATATGATTTAGAGTTAATTCACTTGTTGCTGTTGATGATAAGAGCCCAGCTTTTCCACAGTCTGGTTTCCTGAACGCTCAGATGGTGGCTCAGCGCAGCAGAGAGGCGATGACGATGCAGATGAGGAGGCAGAGGATGATGATGCTGATGCAGCAACAGCAGCAGCAGGGTCAGGCAGCAGCTGGAGCCTTCAGTCCTCCTCCGAATGTCACAGCACCAGGAGGCATGGACCCCCCCATGGGAGCCCCCCCCATGAGCCAGCCTGGACAGCAGGGTTTTAGTTATGGTGGTAACTATGGTGAGTCCCCTGAGGCAGAGCCAGCTTTCTACGTGCTGAAGATGCTCATGTTTCTCTTTCATGACTGCCTCTTTGCTGTTGTGTTTGCAGGGATGAACCAGCAGGGGGACTCGTCTTTCATGGCTCCTGGTAGCAGCCCACCAGGAAACATGATACCAGGACGAATGGGAGGTCCTCAACAGAACACCATGATGCCAGGGATGCAGGGGAACCCGCAGGGAGGACACATGTACCAGCCTGGAGACATGAAAGGCTGGCCACAGGGCAGCATGCCGCGTAACAAGTATGCTACACCAGACTGCTGAGTCATTAGTTACTCTACTCTGATGCTGTTGTTAACTTCTTTTAATGTTTTTTGGTTTTCTAGCCCATACCCCCAGCAGCAGTACCCCCAGCAGGGCAGCCAGGGCCAGTTTGGACCCATGATGATGAGTAACACAATGGGTGGACCTGGACCAGTCAGTGGATCTGGCGTGGCACAGATGCCCCAAATGCCAGGACAGATGCAGGGCCAAATGGGCATGAATCCTATTGGAATGGGTCGAATGCCAATGGGACCTGATCAGGTAGGGATGTAATGGCCTTATAGGAGGTCCACCTGATACTCAACGACCCATACTTCCTGTCTAATGTTTCTATCTATGCAGAAGTATTGCTGAGGACCCGTGGCTGATGAAGACTGGACTGGACCAGGATAGGAGCCGGACAAATACACTCAAGCAGAGTCAAAGATAACCAGGATACAAATGTGACACAAGACTCAGCATCGGTTGCAAAAGAAGAGACTAATCTGTGCACGGCTTGGACCCCAGCTGCGTGTTTCTGTTCAGGTGACTAACCTGCAGCGGTCGGGCAGTATTCAGCGTCACGGCCGGGATACGGAACAGGACGACGGTACAACTGGCTGTGGCTGCACTTTACCAGGAAGCTCCTTTGTGTGGGAAAAAAGATTAATGCAATATTTCTTCATCATTACAGCCTTACTAGAGATTCAATGCCTTCACAACAATGGGTTTATTTTATTTTTCCTTGTTCTTATCCTTTGAGTGCGCCTCATTCTTAGCTATAAGCACAGAGTTTATTATGTTATGCAGATTGGAGCAATAATTCTTGCCTCTATGCTTTAGACTGTAACTGAGCATCATAATCCCTGTTAATAGCAAACGGTACTGCAGTATTAGATGTCTCAAATGTCCTCTGTGAATATGAATTGTAAATATTCAACAAAGTATATCAAACATGCTTTTTAAAGGCCCATTCTTGCACAAAGTATGAGACCTGGTTGTATTTTTGTGTCCCATAGGTCAATACTGATTTGATTGATTTAACTTTTTTTTCCTTTTGGAAATATTTTAGGCATATTTGGGTTTCTGTTCTCTGGTTTATCTTTTTTTTGATGAGTATCTGACGTGTTGAAGGTTTCAGGTTTTTTAGGAAGCTGATGGAAGTGGCGGGATGACGGCACATGACCTGAATAGGAGGTATTTTTGGGGCTTTTTTGTAGGGTTGTGTGAGGTGTGCCGTGTGGGTTTTGTCTGCAGTACAGTGAAGATGAGAACACAGATTCCTCCATCTCCCACCATGTTGTTTTGACTGTTAACTCGCTGAATCTACCTTTTCGACATGCGCAATCCAAAGATATTTTTTCACGTCTGTGTATAGTTTCTGAGGTTGCTGGTGTACATTTTTTCCTTTTTCTTTTTTTCCCCCCTATGAAATGTGTTATCGATCTATTCTGATGGTAAATGGGTACATATCATGCATCTGTAAACACATAGGATGGTTCTGGACATGGGTTAGGGGTTGCTCCATTGTGGGACGGGAAACCACAAAGTGTGAAAAAGGACCTGAAGCTCAAGCCCAGCCGAGTTTTACAGCCAGACAAAAAATAAATACAATAAATAAAAACATAAGCATGTTTTGCTGTGACAAAAAACAAGAATGGAATGACTTTAAAACATATCAGTATCTTGTCTATTTTTCAGGAAGCAACTTCTATTTATGTCCCAATTTTATTACTTCAGGAAAAAGGAACTTTGTGAGTTGAATGAAGTGTAAAAAAGAGACAGAAGACCTTTTAGTTTTTCTGTGTGGAGGTCAGATAAGCTGTCATTTTACAGGATGTATATTACAGATTTTTTCTCTTGATGTTGATATTTATGTAAATATAAATTTATATTTAAACAGTCTGGACTTTGTTTCTAATTGTGAGTGGTGATGCCTCTGTGGGTTATCAGTGAGATCTCACCAGGAAGTGACACGTTTCCATTGTTGATTTTACCAGGAAAACATGAATTATTTCTTATTTACAATGTTGGTGCTAGAAAACACTCTGGGGCAGGCAAAAAAATATATGCAATTCATTTAGGTAATCTTTATTTATAAAGCACTTTTTATACATTGAACAGCAAAAGAAAATAAAACGGTTGACGTGTCAACAAGTCAGCCTGAACATGCAACACAAAAAGGGCCACTGGAGGGAAAAACCAGAGACCTAAAAATGATCTTACACAAATAAAAACATCAAAGCCAGACAAAGTAAAAATAAGTTGAATAAAATATCTAAAAAAAAGGTTAAAAATGCCAAGTGGACAGAAGCAGAATAAAAGACAAAGGTTCACTTAAATAGGAATAAACATTAATTTCAGCACATCATTAGAAATAGAAAAGTGGTCTTAAATTATGTTAAAACATTTACAAATATTAGGAAAAGACAAAAACATTGAGATTTTGGTGGTTTGATGAAAAGGATGATTGTCCAAAGAGTATGTGAGGAAGAGCGTTTAACCCGAGACAAGTTGGGTGTCGGAGTGGTGGTGAAGAGTTTAAAGGGAGGACGGTCTTTTCCACAACCACGCTTAGCAGCAGGTGGAAATGAGGAACGATTTCTGTAGAAAAACATTTTTAATGTCATGTTAGAAAGATGCTGCATTATCGAGCCTGTTCAGTGGTTCATGTAGTACTGATAACTAGTCCCCGCCTTCCCCAAGACGTGGGCTGTTCCTCAGGGGTCCAGTAATGACTGTCTTGTGTCCAGTTAAGGGGGCTCTGGGAAAGAAGCTTTGGTTTGCATCTCCTGCCTGAGGGCAACAGTTCGAAGAGATGGTGAGCAGGATGGGAAGAGTCCTTGATGATGTAATCAGTACAGTAATCTGATTACTCCCAGATATCTGATTTTGAATGCCATGTAAACGGGCTCAAAGTCCCTCCAGTGTGTCCTAAGTCCTCTCTGGGTCCTCCTGGTGAATTTAAGTCCAAATTTAAAAGCATAAATCAAAGTAAATTAGTTATTTCCATGAAAATTTGATTTTCAGAAAAATGAAACGTGACTGGAGAATCAGCACAAAAGGTACAAGTATTGTAAATTTGTTATGAGCTTCATGTATATATATATATATATGTGTGTGTGTGTGTGTGTGTGTGTGTGTGTGTGTGTGTGTGTGTGTGTGTGAATCATGTGTTTGCATAAAGAAGTTATATATTGGAAAGTGGAAGCAGCTTCTACAAACACAGTGAGTAACTGAACTGATCATAGCTGCATATTAAACCCTGCAGATCGTGTGTTTTGCTGCCAGATAGAAATCTGTGGTACAGAAACGCAACATAAATGAGTGGACAAGGAAATTCCTTTATGGAACTGTTCTGAAACGTATCATGGATATAACCCTGACCACCTCTCAGCCAGCTCTGTTACCACAGATCTTTCCTTCTGTATCAGACAGAAACTCCAGACTCTACTCTTCCCTGCAGCGTGTTATACATTTTTACTCTTAACTGCACACTGTTTACATTTTTAAACAAATTTTTTCCTTATTTTTATTTTTATATGGATATGTACTGTATATGCTTTCCACATGACTGTGTTATCATAGCATTATATGTATATTTTTACATCATAAATCATTCTAGGCTTAATTTCAGTTTATTATACTCTTGCATCCATTTTTTCTGATTCTAATAAAAACAAAGAAAAATCCAGCTGCCGCTTTTTGACCAGCAGAGGGCGCTGTTGTCTTCCCAGTGACACGTGACAGGGTTGTTTTTTAGGATTTGCATGGCTGCCATTCACTTCATGCCCGCAAGAGGGCGCTACAACTTCAAGCTGGAGCTAAACTCACGTTTCTGCTCTGGATTTTGAATAATAACAATTATTAACGTCGAAACAAAAAGAAAATGTACCGCAGAGTCCTAACTGGGATTAAAAGCTGACAGAATATGAAGCGTCGGGTCATCACAGAGCAGAGTAACGCGGGTTCTACACAGATCAGATGTGTTGCATCAGATTTAAATAGCCAGATAATTAGACTTTATTTGATTAACAGCTGAAGCAGGTAATAAACAGGAGGAAGCAATGTGGTGGAATTTGAATGTGTTGAAAAACTCCGATCATTTACTCAGACACTCCTCAAGTCATGATTTTTTTCTTTTCTTTTCTTTGTTTTGTTTTTTGGTTGTATATATTAATAGCAAACTTAGGACACACGAGCGTATTGTGGGAATCTCTACCCTTAGAAACTCTCTCTCTCTCTCTCTCTCTCTCTGCTGGCGTGGTTCCCAGCCCATCTGCGGCCTGGCCCGTGGATTACTGTTTGTTAATGTTTCAATCAGCTGTGTGTTGAGGAATGTGGAGCTATTTAACCTGAACTTCCCCAGGTGTGCCGAGGCGCCGCTCAGTCTGGGCCCCGCCGCCCTCCTCTGCCCTTGGCACAAAGCTATCACACAAACACAATCACACTCTGGCCACGCCGGGGCTGCAGCTGTGCGCATCGCACCGCAGGGAAATGGGAAAAACATTGCACCAGGGAGACAGAATAAATCTTATAACGAATCGCCTCGCCAGAGCCGTTTTAACCCCTGTGGTGCCGGGAGAAGCGGGGAAAACGCTGATTTACAAGATAACATATTGAAACTCCAGATTTAAATGGACGTTTTATGACGTGAAACACTTTTTATTTATTTATTTATTAACCAGTAAGCTATAAAATTCCCTAAAAGATGTTCCTTTAGCACATAAAGAATATTAGACCAATAGGGGTTGCTATGATTTAATTCTAAAGTTTATTTCCAATTCTGCTTCTTTTTGTCTGGATCTCCTAATTTAGAGGGACTTCCTCTTGTAATGTGATCCGTTAATGACCCACAGGGAAGCAAATGACCAATTTAACCGGCTCTGGGCCAATATGTCTGCCACCAGCTGTGGTTTGATGTTACCTGAATGACTTAACACCTTCTGCTAGGTGACAAAACCTTTTAGTAACTACCTGTTTACAGTGACCGTCACCAGATTAGATGATCACATTGATAAAAACACAAGTTATTGTTCTGCTCAGTACTCTAACAGCATGTTGGAGACGCCAAAATGTGACTTTCACTACTTCGGTGCTTGGAAATTAAACTAATACATTACTAACATTCTAACTTTTCTATATATTTTATCTCATACAGACGGACACCACACAGGAATTCTTGTTCAAAAATATTTGTCTTGTTTTAATAAAAACACAAATAAGGTACATTGTAAGAAAACAATATCTTCACATACTATGGCATTGTAATATACAATACAGTTTGTCGCTCAGGAATCTGAGAAATTATTATTGTCTTTTACAAAATGTTGAATTTTCTTCTGTATGATTTACACATGATACAAAGAGCGCGACAGAAACAAATGTTTGCGTTAGAAACTCTACAAGCAACAAGCTGGTTGCTCTGAACTCGTCTTGGTCCCCGGACTAACCCAGTCTCTATCTGGGCTCGCTAGTCTTCCTCTTCATCTCGCCCTCGGATGAATCGAGAGCCAGGATGACAGAGACCATCTCTGCTGTAGAAGGTCCCAAAAAATTATTTTATTTTCTTTTTCTTTTTTCTTTTCTAGCTTTGGGAGTTTGAAGCGCCTCTACACAGTTCAAGGCGCTAGATGCTGATGTGGTCCAGAGGTCACACCAAGTCGCCTTGTTCGTTCTTTGCGGGTGCACGCTGCTGGAATGATGGGGCGATGCTCCACGAGCTCTTAGCGGCACATAATCCTGTCGTCCGAGCAACCATTCTGCTGGGGAGAGAGACAACAAGCTGGTCAGTACACATCCTGCTTGTACAGATAAACAGGAATTACGAGCTAACGCAGGACCAACAGTCAGCACGAATTTCTGCACGAATTTGGCAACTTTACGCACGCGTCCTGACATTCAGATTTAAACACTGCAGGGGTGCGTGCAGCACTTTCAGGCATATAAATGATCGCTGCTTTATTCTGCAACACGTGTGACGAGATATGTACCTCCACTGAGATGCTGGCGAGCTCTGCGTTCAGTGTGGTCAGCGGCGTGCGGGGGGCGCTGCTGACGGAGTGCTGACGGCTCTTCTCCGGCTCGTCCAGCTCGACCTGCAGGTCCCAGATGTAGTCGATGACGTGCTGCAAGATCTCCACTTTGCTGGCCTTTTTGTTCGTGGGCAGGGTGGGCACGAGCTCTTTGAGCTTGCTGTAGCAGCTGTTCATGTCCTGGAGGAAGACGCTCATCTGCTCGTCCAGGAGCGGGATCTTGCATTTGGAGATGGTCAGGCTCTGATCGGACAGGCCCATCTCTCCGCCGACCTTGCTCTTCAGGGCGCAGGTAGATCCGACAACCTTCATCGTGTTTAGGGGTAGTCTCCACAAATGAAAAAGACACGTGAAATAAAATCTTAAGCAACTTCTCCTTTGCTTGGAAGTGACGACAAGCCAATGTTGACAGTTCGCAACATTCACATGGAGAACCCGCCTCACATTTATACTTGAACAGCCGCACGAGGCGTGTCCGAATGGGACCGTTTGAAGGACGTCTGGCCAATGAAACAGCTGCGTTTGTATCGATGAGGCGGTCCAACTTCGCACTCCCAGCCAATGACTGCGCTCAGCTGCTTATCGGAATTTACAATCTGTTTGAGGGATGGCGTTACAAATGGAAACAAATGTGTGTCTTTTATGGGTAATATGTGGGAATCCAGCTGTCCGTGGCTTGGGGACTCTGCAGGTGTAGATTGCCTGGGGACAGTCAATGGGTGGTGGATGCTTGGGTCTGTGCTGTGAGAATGTGTGTGGGATGGAACGGAGTGAATGGGATGAATGGCTAATGACAATTAGGCTACCACAGTGGCCTAGATTTGCCTTTCACAATTGTTGGTGGCACTGCAGATGTGGCAGACAATAGTACAGCAAATTTAGGGAAATAATTAGGCTCTACAGAGGGACCAGTCAGGCTGAGGAGATATTAACTCTTCCTCACTTTTTATTAGTTCAAGATTATGCTGAGGCTAAAGTTGCACGTGATCTCTGTACGTTTATTTAATTGATCAGATTATTCATTTGAGAACATTATGATCTAATGTCATGTTTCTGACTGATTTGGAAAACATGCCACATTCCCACACCACCTCACCCTGCTACTAAATCTGTAGTCTTAACTCAATGCTCTCTTTATGCTCACAAACTTGGCTTTTTGGAGGCACAGAGTCTCTTTTTTCCCTCCTGTGCTGAAGGAAAGCCAGTGTGAGCAGCAGCTTCACGGATTCCTTCACATGTTTCTGCAGTGTGTGCTCAGCCTTGTGAGTGCACACTCAGATCGCATCGCTCTGTTCCGAATCTTCCCCCCAGATTGTCCAAACAAGCCCGAGCAGACTGGCAGGCGCCAGCGCGGTGACGTCACCCATTCATCCGAGCCTTGACGCCTGTCAGCCTGGCGCCGCTCGGGCGGTCTCCATGGAGATGTCAAACAAGAGCGAGCCAGCGCTAGGCACTCCTCCATTCACCTGCGCGGCGCGCGGAGCCCTGAGAACAAACCTGCTCTGGAGCCTTTCTGTCCTTCATTTATCACCTTAAAGCAGCGGGATGAGATTACCGCCCTCGCGCACCTGCAGAGCAGAGCGATGTCAGCTGGTTAAACGGAGGGAGGGAGGCCATGATGCTGCAGCCAAAATCACCATTTCACACAGGAAATATTTAAAAATGAACGAATCGTTTCCTTGCGTGTTTCTTGCGGGGATTCGATCATTTTTACTTTATTTACCAAATATTGCAAAATGCTTCGATGCGTGTTCAAAAAAGCACCTTAAGCAACAAAAATAAGGAGGTTTTTATTAATTAAAACAAACATTTTACAACTATTATCAAATATAATTTTGCTGTTAAGGTAAATAGATTTTATTTAAAAGAAGTCAGAATTATGTCATTACACCAGTATTATGTTATAGATGTTTTATTTTGATGTAATATGTTAAGATTGATAGATTTATTTCAAACAAATAAAAAAATAGGGTTACGTTACTAGCTAACACCCATATAGTTTGAGTAAACGTCTGTTTGTCCAAAAAGAGAAAAAGTTGATCTTTTCACGACCTACCTCTTAAAAATGAAATAAAATAAAAAAACTGAAGCAGAAACAAACATACTCATATGCATGTTACTATGACAGGTAAACATCCGTCACCAAAATGTGAATTTAGAATGACATAATCAGACAGTTTGGTTACTGGGACAATTCTTACCTCAATTTAATATTTTTTAACATTTGTTTGAACTTATGCGTTGAACATTTTTTCATTTCCTCTGTGCATCTGTTCCACAAACTAACTCTTTTTACTGGAACGCATTATCACAACTAACCAGTGTGAGGTTTTTCTTTGTTAAGCAGCAAACATTTTACATGGAAAACTTAATTTTTACTTTTGTTGTTTCATTTAGAATAAACAGATAAACTCCCCATATCCATGTTTGTAACAGGTTATTGTATTTAAGATCTCTTTTTAGAATACTTGTGGTTTTCTTACAACACAGACTTATGCAGTGCAGCTTTACTTAAAGTTTAATCTATTTGAATCGTCCTAAAGTAATTATAAGCAGCGATCCTTCCCTTCAGGGTCCGTGCTCATATGTGCACAGATGTTGCAGCATACCACAGCTAATGTCACTAACAAAGTTAACTACCACCGGCTGTTTCTTCGAGCCGTCGCAGTAGCCTGTAAAAACTTTTCTAAAACTTTCTTTTTCTCTCTCACTCTTTTTGCCCTCTGTCCTAGGTCGCAGCTGATGGGGCGGAGGGAAGGCCGGGTGGGCAGAACAATGGGAGTGCGGTGCAGGGATTGTGGGAGAGAATCTAGGCTGGAGCCACAGTGTCTGGAGCGCCCCTCCACTCCCCTCATCCAGCTTTTGTTCAGCTGCAAAAGCTATCAGCACTTCCTACTGACACCAACAATAACTCCACACAGCTGGGCCCTTTTTAGCCTGTTTACAGCACATCAAGGCAAAGGGGAGAGAGGGAAGACAGAGGGAAGAGGCAGAAGAGGGGAAAGAAAAGTGAAACATATTAGCTCCTGATTTTAACTGACAGAGCAGCAGTGCCCTCTCTCCGCTCCCTCATTGCACTGAATTCATTTCCCAGTGGGCCACTTACACTTGAGCTGGTTATCGCTCGGTGTTTTGCCCCTTCCAACAGGCTACTGTTTGACTCTGAGAACAGCAAAAAGAAAATGGCAACGCTTGTATTCATTTGCAGCCTACTGTGTATCTCAGCTATATTTGTGTCATCACACAAAGTTTCCCAGTAGCATCTTTCAGGAGAAATTCTTCTATTTGGAGGGGAAACGTATTAGCTGATAAGCCCTCTTCATCACTGCGCCAAATAGATCTAGAAAAGCACACTACAGGAAGCCACAAGGGGAGAGGTTGGTGCAGGAAAAAGGACATTCCAGCAATGCTTTAACACTTTTGCTGCTGTTATTATTGCTGTGAGAACAATGAGTTACACTCATACTACTTCCTGAAACATGAAAAGTGACCAAAGCGGAATAATGGCGGATGAGAATAAATGGTTTCTTAGATGGGAGGATTTTACTTCTGAGATGAAAGTAACAGGGAGGAATTTGGTTATGAGACCAAAGCGCTACCTGGAAGTTTTCAACAATTTTTACTAACACACACACACACACACACACACACACACACACACACACACACACACACACATAGGTCATCTCCTCGCAGCTGTGGGATTAGTTTCCAGTTCCCAGTCAGGCTCTTCCTGTTTGCTTGATAATGATCACACCTGTGTGCAGGTGTGTGGAGAGGCTCATATGGGAGTGGGAGGGGTGAGCGTGGTGTCAGAAAAAACTTGTAGCGCACCACAGTGTCACATTGGCGCAATGACTGACTGGTGACACTTGAGACCTGTCATCAGCAGGTACAAGTTTAAAGAATGGAAGGGTTTGTGAGGCTCCTGTGGGTGGGTGTGTTATGAGTGTTTCTGCTTGGATTGCTCAGCATGGCCTGGCACCTCCCTGGGCAGCCCAGACTCTGTAATGACTGAGGGCCGGTGGTTAGGACTCACTTCCTGTGGGAGTCCTGGTTCAGATGTGTCATTGGCAGCGCAGACCGACTGGAGCCTCCTGTTGGGTGTTTTTCCTGTGTGTAAGCAGCAGACTGGGTGGGTGGATGGATGCCCTTCCCTGAGAGCCAGGGGAAGGCTACATGGGCACTATCTCTATCTGATAGCTGGTGTGCAGCGGAACCTCCCAGAGATCCTTGAAACCCCACAGGTGTCCTCTGCTCTGCGTCCTTGGCCAGTGAGGAGTCACAGGGACAGCTTGCTCTCTATATATCTTCTTCTGTATGTGTGTTCATTTATTGGACCCAAACTTCACCCCTCCTTCACACCCCTGTGGCTATCTCCCTCCGCCTGGTTCCCACACACACTATCAAAGGCCTTTAATGGCTTCTAATTAGCTCCCCATCTGCTGGTGACAGCGCACTGGTGGCATGCTAAAGCACCCATTGAGAGCATGGGCATTGTGCTCTGGAATACTTTCCACTCCAGTGGCAATTGCCTGGAGAGACAGCTTTAGTTGGGAGTGAGAGTGCATGTGTGTGTAGGGTGGGAGGGGAGGGGGTGGTGGGTTTAGGGAGGACTGGTAGTCTTCTCTCTTCGGTCAGGGGCTTGGGGGAGGACAAGGATGGAGGGATGCACAATGAAAGACAGTGTTACGGCTTGTTGCAAATCTAATAACGCCAGAGTCCTGTTTCCGCTCAGTGGTGATCACCCCCCACCCCCCACAGCACCACCAGCAACTATTTAACAAGCACACACCCCTTTAGTTATTTAAACACAACAACAGTTTGATATCAGAGCGCGCCACTGGGCAAGTTAACGCTGAAGCTGTGGGAAAATTGGTGACACAACCTGATGATGCGCTCCATTGTCCCGAGGAAACCTGAGGCTCTTCTTCTTCTCCTGAACCGAACAATAGATGCACCACTATAGAAACTGTAAATGAAACCTAATGAGGCCTCTTCGTTAGCAGAACCTGCCTATGAGTGAATGCTGTTTGCTTGTTAGACCCCATAAGGCCCTCTCTTTTGCAGGACTTCCAGCAGGGCCTGGTTCCACTGGTAGCAGAAGGGGAGGCCAGCTGTTCCCAGCTGGTAGCCAGAAGATGCCTGTGGGGGGGGTGTGCTGATTGCTGCTGGCGAGCTTCCCCCTGCTGTGGGAGGAGGATGAAGAACAAATAAAAAACATCTTCTTTCATCACTTTATTTCTAATCTGCACATCTAATTTTTATTGTTAGACTGGATGGGGAAATAAAAATTTAGGTTTTAGGACATTTAGTAGACTCATGCAGCTTGTTTCATCAGGTCACAGATTATCATCAATACATAAAGTGTAAATATTACCAACAGGTATTCCTAAAGTGTTTCTTTGACATTTAGTGTCTCAAATAGTTATTCTTTGTATAAGAATAAGTTTCCTTCATAAGATTCAAGGAAGGAACCTGAGCTGAAGATTGGAGCTCCTTCTTCTGCTTCGAAAACGCCACGGCAACCAAATGCACCACTTTGAAATGACAAGTAAGACCCTGTGTTAAGCCACATATTTGTGTGTGTGTGTGTGTGTGTGTATGTGTGTGTGTGTGTGTGTGTGTGAAACAAATGGCTTGTCACCTGACCTCTCTCTACATCACACACACACACACACACACAAACCCGCACATCCCCACAGCTGCACAGAGGCGTCCAGTCAGCACGGCCAGGGGACATGGGAGCCAAAGCCCAAAGATGGAGCGTGGACAGTGGCAGCTGTGGAGCTGACAAAGCCCCATTCACAGGGCCCAGGCCTGGGGACAATGGCTGGGCCAGGCTGAGCCCTCTCCTCCACTCTTCCACCAAAAGATTAATACTTCAGATGGGCTTCCCGGTGGCAGGCAGGGCTAAAAGGAGAGCCCTCCTGTTTGTCACTGGGCATTGTGCAAGTCGCCTGAGAACCAACCTCTTGGATGGGCTTGACAAATGAGAGCCGCCATTGACAGTGAACAGATTGGGCCTGCCACTTTTGTTTTGATTGTGGAGCTGGTATAATCAAGTTATTTGGGCCTCGGGGAGTTTTTGTTTCTTTCTCCTGATGCTCTTGACACTTAAGTCCAACCTTAACATTCTCTGCTGGTTCAGCTGTGATCTGAGCCTGCTCAAGTTTCCCCCCGCTTGTTTGTTGTTTCTGTTTGTTAAAGCTGTATAGAGGGTGCAACAGCGAGAGGAAGTTAATTTACTTGGGTGTGGGAATCTTTTCATGTATCCCACAGAAGGCAGTGCAGGTGCAACAGGTGTAGGTGTGTGTGTTTTTTTGTCACAGTAGAGCCACGGCGCAGTTATTGTAATGTTTTTCTATGCTGAAGTCCCCCCGGTATGCCTGACCTGAATAATGTGTAGAAAGAAACAGTTCAGCCAGAGGACTACAGTAACCAGAAACCTCTTTTAGGTAAAGGTGTGTGTGTATGTGTGTGAATTCAAGCAGCTCAACTCTGCCCCCCTCCCAGCCCACACCTTTTTCTGGAAACCTGTGAGTACAGCACAGGTGTTTAGCCCCCAGCAAGGCAGCATTTCAGGCTAAACTGTAGGAACGCTGCCCCACCTTCACACACGGAACTGGAAGGAGCCACAAAGCACACACCGTCACACCTGCACACCTGTGTTCCCGCTGTTTATGTGTGTGCGTGTTTGTGTTTGTGCGTGTGTGTGTTTTTGTTTCTAGTGTGATCTCATCACATGATTTCACTACAGGAAATATTTCACCACATAATCTTGTCAGGGAAGGAAAACAAGCACTCAGTTAGTATTTAGATGCAAATTCATTTTCTTTTCAGCTCCATAACCAAATGAAACTGACCTGAAATGATTCATTTTGCCTCAATGAAGACAGAACTTTTGTTTTCATGTCTGTAGCTTGGGACCTGGGGCCATCTGTCCTGTTGTCCCCATTTTACTTGCTGTGCATCCACCAGCTATTCTCACGGTAAAGGAATGTGTCCTTCTTATAAACATACATCGACCCCCCGCAAGTTCCACAAGCTTCATTCCCTTGCCCTGTTCCCACTCATCCCCCCCTCTCATGACTGGGTATCCTCTCATCTACCCCACTGTACATCAGCCTGTCGTCCACGCCCCCACCCCTGGCTCTGCCGGGTCGGCGTACCGCTGTCAGTCTAGTCTCTCTGTCCCCTTGGCTGGCCAGTGAAGATCCTCCGCCAGTTCCCATGTAGAGCTGACAAACACTCAGCTAAGACAAACGCCTTGCTTGGCTTTTTTTTAACCCAGGGCTCCCTTCCAGGAATCTGCTTGTGTGAAACTTTGATGCAGCAGAAGGTGCCCTACTTTTTAACTTCATTCTTCTCCCCAGGATTGTTTCGGAGAGTTTTTAACAAAAGGGGGGTGAGGGGGGTGGTCTGTGTGCGGTTCAGCAAGGGTGTGTGCATTTGTGCATCTAGGTTTGTACTTGTGTGTATGTGTTCATGTGCATGTCTACATTGACGTGTGTGTGTGTGCACGTGAGGGGAGGGCTTTTGGATTATAAAGAGGAAGTGAATGGGAAGTACACACTCAGTGACAAAATAAGAGGGAGACATTCCTTTGCTGCCCCCTCCTCCTCCCTCTTTCTCCTGTCTCCCTCCGCTGTGGCAGGGCCCTGGGAAAATCAAACAGGTGGTTTATGCCTGGCAGGAAAGCTGGCTGGGCCCGGGGTGGGCAGGCCTACAGGCTGCTGGGGGCTATCAAAAGCTCTTAGCCCCAGCTTTAGGCCAGCGCCATGAATGGCCCCGGGCTTCATTATCATGTGAATTCTGGGAACTGCCCCGGGCCCCCAGTAACACCAGTGAGCTGCCCATATGGTGTTCGCTTGGCAACTAGAGAGACCTAGCCCTCCCTCCCCTCTCACCCCCACCCTGCTCTCTAGTGTTGCTCCTCCATTCCAGCACTCCTGATAGGCAAGGGAGGCAAAGCCCTCAGCCTCACCCCTGTCTTGGTGGAGGGGGGTGAGTGGACCACACAGAGTAGCACTGGTCAATCCTGAGGGACACCGGGTCCTACAGCGGGCCCAGCACTGGGTGGATTCAGCCATTGAATTAGCATTAAAGACATATTGTATAGCTGTCAATTTAGCATCAGAAGCCTTGTTTTGACTGATATAGATGTCAGCAGCCTCTCCTCTTGACATGATCAGCTACCCGCCCTCTCATCAGACTGAGAAGCTTTGGAAATGAATTCAGCTTCTAGAGAGTGACATTTAGCTTGGTGGATTTTGGTCAAATGTGACATTAAAAGTTCAGTTAAAGCTTGGTGTGGTTGACTTCTCACAAGGCTAGCTTTCATGTTAGATACAACAGCTGTCTGAGCTTAACTTTAGCTATCTTGTCCCCTATATTTACTACAGTCGAATACATACTCATTCTGTCTGTACTATACTCTTCATACATCCTTATAATTTACAGATAATTTTACCAAAATGGTTTTTAATGCTACCCAAGCACCTTAATTTGAATCAGACATATACTGATCATCTGTTGGATCTATTGCTAAGGTGGCCCCCAAAGAAAAGAGGGGGCCCTCAAGGCTTTAACTGTACACAGCTAGTATGATTGTTAAAAAGTTTTTCACATAAAATATTTGGCTTTTACACAGAATTACATGGATGCCCTTTCTATTTATTAAACATATTCTACTTATTGTATTTATTTGATCTGTTTGCATAAATATTCATAAAATATTATGCTATCTTGTTTCTCTTATATGGATATTCCAGAATATCACTGAGGCAAACTTGCTCATTACAGTTTATGTATTATAATGTATTTATTTATTCTACAGTGAGTTATATTAGATGACTCACTAATTCAAAAATATACCATCTTCAGCCATGAATACATCACACAACAACTGTTAGATAGGTGAGACTATGCATAAAAGGGTAAAGGCCATGTCCACACAGCCATGAGTCGAGGCGTATCCGCTTACGTTTTTAATCATTTGGATGTTTCGTTTACATGGAACCAGCATTTTAAGAGCCTGAAAACACTCATTTTTTTAAACCAGTTTCAAACATGAATAAATGGGGGCCATTAAAATCTATCCGCTAAATAACAATATTTTCAGACATATAACAAAGCATATCTTGTGTTAAACACCACCTAATTTGTCCCTATTGTTTTTTTTAAAGTAAGGTTGATAGTTACTTTTTCTTGGTTTTATCAGAGGACAGGGAATGACTACTTTGTCGCTAGCTAAAGAAAAGCATGATTTCATTTTGGGCTGGGGTCCACGGCTTTTTGGTAGTTGCAGGAAGGGGTTCTTACCTGCAACTTTTGTGGTTTCTTCTTAGTTTTTCCACTTTAAAGTCAACTTTTTAATGTGTAAAGGGTTACATGTCTTTTATGTTATAAGCTCTTTAAAGGAAATAGAGGATTTGTGATATTGGGATACACAAATTTAAATGATTTGGCTTTTTCAAAAGGCACATTTTGTATCAGTAAAACTATCTTTTGACTGCCTGGTAGGAATATAATTTAGTTTTCTGAGGCAGTTTTTTTCTGCTATGCTGGGCTTAGACCAAATTATTTTCACAGTTGCAGACTAAAAACTGAAAGTCTTTGGTAAATCTAGAATTCTTACTGGAGTCACAGCGCGCTCCAGTCATCTCGATTGTTAGGTTTAAGGTGGTAATCTACGCTGTTTCATGTCAGATCTGTGATAATATCAAACCTGTTTGATATTATTGCAAATATTCACACAATGAACAACCAATAAATGAGCTCTGACAAAAGCAGAAACAGGAATCCTGACTGTCAGAGACATAGACATAATGAAGCCTTTATTATAGATATCTACAACAATAAAAACAGATAAAAAAAAAAGATAAACAAGAATTGGTGAACCATTGTAGGTGGACCATCCAGAAACAGGAGTGGATGGTGGAGCTTGTGGCAGATGAGCCCTGCCTTTGATTTTAACTGTCCAACATATCACAAAAAATGCTAAAAAAAATCTAGTTGTAGTCCTGTAAACAGCTGAAACAGTAGCATAGCTGCATTAAGCTTTGCCCTATAAACAATTTAAATTGCTGTGATTGGCTCTGCGCTTGCGTTTCTTGCTACGCTATTGGCTGACCCCACTGTAAGTTACTCTATTCCAAGCGCTAGAGCTTCTGGCTAGCTGTTGGCTAGCACTTCTGGTCAGCTTCTGGCTAGCTGTTGGCTAGGGCCCATAGACATTATATAAAAGGGCCTCTGGCTGGTGCTTTCTAGCTAGTGCTTCTGGCAAGCTGTTGGATAGCGCTTCTGGTTAGCTTCTGGTTTGCGCTTCTGGTTAGCTCTTGGCAACGGCCTCCGGCTGGTCCTTTCTGTTGGCTAGCGCCAGCCAGTGTGTGTTGTGCTGACTGTGGTTGCGTCTTTAGTCAGAACTTAAGGAGCAAAGAAAAGAAACGGAGACATCAGGAGTTATTTTAGACTAAGTTAATGTAAAAGTTTAATTCACAAATAACCTATTTCCCAGCTGCCATTGTGTCATGAATAGCAGTCACTAAGCCAAAAACCTGTTTCCTTATCTTGAGTGTGTTATTTTGGCAGGTGACAGAATCAAAGCGGCTGATAGCTCAGAAAGAGGAGATGCTGAGACAGGTGGAGAGGAAGGTGAAGTTGAGTTGTGACTCCATCTATATAACTGATTAAAATCTAATCTAATGTTTGTCTGACTTCACATATTGTAGAGACTAATAAAAAAAATACATGTTTTATACAGATCCCTGCAAAAAAACAAACAAAAAAAAAATAACCATGGGTTTCAGTTAAAACAAAAATAAAAGAAAATAATTATCTTTTTAAAAAATATAAGTGTGATGATGTGCAGTGTAACAATGGTTTATAAATGTTTATAATTATATCTGTTAATGGTCACATTTTCCTTCAAGGTTTCATTAAGCTGATTAATATAAGCAGTGGATTTCTTGTACTGTGTACTACTTGTAAAGTAATTTGCACCATTGTGTGGACAATATTGATGTAAAGCTAATATGCCAACAAATGTCTTCATCTCGTAAAATTCCAGAAATCATTAAGTAAAATAGATCTGTATTTAGTTTTGCAGAAAGATGAGATCTTAATGTCAGTCACTGAATAGGATAATTTGCATTATAAATTTCTGCTTGTTCAGATTTTCTATATGATTATGCAAATAAATGTCTATCATAAGTGCAATGAAACACTCATCTTCCAGGGGCTCTGTGGAGCAATTTTATGTCCCTTCCGATGTCAAAAACAAACCTATGCCCTTGGTCACTGGTTTAATTTCCATAGATTTACTATGGATTTACTCTGAGAGCAAATCTATGGATGAAAGGATTTTAAATGCTGACATAAGCAGACCATTCAAAAGTTAGAATCTTCACATTCACATACCTATAAAACTCATCCCTCTGAAGCAAATTACCACATGAGTCATGTGATTTTCCTGGCTGAGGATGGGGACACTTCTACAGAGGAGATGTCACTTAACAAGGAATGCTGCTCCGGCTGCTGCAGTCGGCCACCTGGTCTAAAGTGCAGCAGGGCTACGAAGAGGAAGTGTGTGAGCAATGTGTGTTATATGTGACACATGATCTCATCTTGATGAGGACACTTTGGATGGCTCCTGCATTGTTCATTGTGATCACTGAGGCGTGTGGGTATATTTGTGAGATTAGACAGAGTTCTTCTGTTGTACATGTGGACAATGTGGTCAGCTTACTTCACAGCTTGCACCTGTGATAAAGGCGGTGAGGTATGGAAAACAGAGGAGTGAGGGAGGGAAATGTGTGTATTTGCGTGTGTGTCTGAGAGAAAGAGCAAACTGAAAGTGTGATCTGACTTCTGAGGAACTCTACGGGTGATTCATGCTGTTACACATGGAGCGATTCACTCCCTCTGCAGCTGTGCTGGCCACATGCGCAATATGATTTCACAACATCTTCCCTGTCCTTGGAAATTCCTTTTTTTCATGCAGACCTCTCACCCCCCTTCCCTCCTGTCAGTGTGCTGGCCGTGTTTTTCTGACTGCGAGGCAGGTGCATAACTTAGTCATTCTTCTCTGAATAGCTCGGTATTTCAGCTAGAGTCATGTGATTATCACACAGTAAGCTGGTGACGGTGTTGTTGTTACCACTCAGCTTCACCGCAGCTACCTTGCATGTCAACAGCCAGCTGGTAGCAGAACAGCCGGTGAAGCTTGAGTGACTCAACAAATCTAAGAAGTTCCTGCTTTTGCTCGTAGTTAGTTGGGTTTTATCTCTTACGTATCATCCTTTCTCCTTCCAGAATTTGATCCACTCCAAGTTCAGTTGTGATCCAAGGGAAAAATCTTTGGGATTCCACCCAAGATGACGTGTGTGTGTGTGTGTGTGTGTGTGTGTGTGTGTGTGTGTGTGTGTGTGTGTGTGTGTGTTGGGGCTCTGATTCATCCCACAGCTGACCGGCTGCAGCCCAGCAGTAGAAACACAGCTAAAGCTCGACTTATGTTTACAAGCAGCCACGGCTTACATCAGCGGGGAAAGTAAAGCTGCTTTCACACTCGGAGGCCGTCATGATACCATGTTCAATTACCCAGGTAACAGGATTGTTCTGCACTCTGCTCATGTGAGACTTGGACTCTTAAGAGCTTCGTCTGTCAAAGCTTTGATGTGACTGCATAGTCGTGCACGTCAGCACAGGGCTTAGCATACGCAGATCTGGTGAACAGCTCTCCTGCTGATATGACATTGAAATAAGATTGTGTAGCATTTTTTTACTCAGGAGGCAAATAAATTCCTCAAATAGTCCTTCAGCTTACAGCATCCTTAAAATATTGACAAGAAAAATCCCTTGAAAATTGTTCGCCAGTAGGTGAACCGCAGTGGATCCATGGAGGGTCCCACCGTAGAGCTGAGGTGTCCCAGGATCAGTCTCTCCAGTGTCTTCATCAGATGGGACACGGATACTACCAACCTGTAGCTGCTGAGTTCTCTGGCATGAGATGCCTTGTGGTACTACCTTCATCTTGAGGCTCAGGTTGAAGACCTGCTCCATAACTCCAGACAGTTCATCTGCGCAGGACTTCAGGAGCCTGGAGCTGATGCCATCTGGTCCAGCAGCACCAAGGAGATCTTCAGCAGAGCTTTAATATCAGGGGTAATCCATGGCTTGTTGTTAGAGAAGCACCGTACCACCTTGGAGGGAACAGTGTTTGAAAAACAGAAGTTTATGTATTCTGTGATGCAGTCTGTGATGACATTAATGTCCTCCCCATGTGGGTCACAGAGCTCCGTCCACACAGTGGTGTTGAAGCAGTTACTAAGAGCCAGCAGACTGTAGGATTCCAAGTAATTTTTCAATGCAAGCAGACAGACATGAACTCCTCCAAAAAGCTAAGATCACAGAGCTGATGGAACTAATGCAGTGTGGTGGCTGAATGCTGACTGGCAGAAAGGTTTGAGTTATACTGTTATGCTTCACATTTTGGGTTGCAAGTTAAAGGCAAGCAAAAGAGGCTGTTCCAACTACTGACCTTTGCTGCTTGGAAGATTATCCTGCTCTCCTGGGACAGGCTTGCAGTCCCAACTAAGAAATCCTGGCATACAATTATAATGAACTGTATTCCTAATGAATACATAACATGCATGCTCAGTTCCACTCCAAAGCTAAAGAAAACAACGCTTGCGCAAACAAAGACTCATGTCCTCGAGTTGTGCGGCTTCTCTGTCCACACAGTACCGCAGACGGTAGAGGACTCAAACCGATCCACTCTGGTACCTGCTTCAGACATGGTCGGTTTCATGGAGGCTTATCCCTGCTTCGTGGGGATGAAAGGGTGGTTTGCTGAAACACTTGAGCGGTTTTGCTGCAATCCAGCGTCGACGGCCCCTCAGTAAACACTTATTTCAGACCCGTCCCAAAAGTGATTCATCGTGCATTATGAAGCCATACTGTCATCCAGCAGCAGATGATGCTGCAACAAAAACACTCAGCAAGGGTCCAGTGAAATAGTTGGTCCACAACATGTCTTTTATCCATAAGAAGCTGTTTTAGGCAACAACTGAAGGGTTTTAAGGGGTTAACGGTCTTTCTCCATGATGATGATGATGATGATGGTGATGATGTGTGTGTGTGTTTTACCAACACAGACTCAAGCCATATATGAAATAAAGTCACATAAATTTTATTATTTGATTCATGTCCACAGACATGATTTTGCTGTTTTTCGTGCCACTGAACACCAACTCTTCAGTTCTCTGTGAGACAAGCATCACTTTCAAAGAGTCCATATTAGGAGGTTGGGGGGGTTGGAGGATGGCGTTACACACCCTGCTGCCACCTTCCATCCTCATGCTTAGACTTGCTGTTTGTTGCTGTTTCACACATTGCAAATTTGGTTAAGCTAAGATATTGGCGAAGTATTTAAAAGTACTTGGTAAAAGTTGGGTATTTAAGGACTAGGAAAAAGTTTTGTTGTGCATTAGAAATGACCTTCTAACAACGTATTGGATTGAAATATTCTTCTGATATTCTCTGGTTTAGTCTTTGTCTGTATTAATATTTTTTACTTTTTTCTATTTTTTATATGTGACTATTTCTCATGTTAATGGGCTGATTTTACTGTTTGGATTTATTTCTTATTAACAAGGATTTGTCCACAAAATTCCAACCAACACAACATTTCCACTGGAGTCTTTTCAAGTTTCAGCTTTACTGGTGGTCATAGTGGTTAGGGTGAGGAGTCAAAAACACATGGCAAGGAAGAGAAAGTAGCTTTTGGACTAATATGTTTAAATATTCATGGATGGATGCTCCTCTGCACAGCCTGTAAATCTTTTTTAAACCTTTAATTGCGGCACTAATTTATTTTGGAGATTTGGATAACCACACCTATAAGTATTACAGCTTGTCTTGTGAGGTTGATTCCACATTTCCTCGGTATCCATACTGGAATTCTCACCTACTGCTTTAGGAATAGATTAAAGCTTCAGCCATGTTGGTGTGATATTTTAGGTAAAACGGAAAAGATTTTTACCACCAACTGGAAATATCTCCATCTTTTGTGCATGGAAGAACATTCTGCCTTGCTGGATTTCTGATCAGGCACCGGAGCAGGTTCAAACATTTCCTGTAAAATGCAGAACTAAATCTGTGTGCTGTTGTAACACTGAACGTCTTCTTATGCAACAACAAAAACAAAGCATTGCAGAAAATGAAAGGGCTGATCAACCCGATCAATCTGTACTTGGGCCTTTCAGACGTGGCTAAAACTGGGAGAATCTGTTGCTTGCAGCCAGTCCACAGCTGAGTGTTCATTCTGCAATGATTCCTCATCAAACATGCAATAAACGTTCCCAAACCATAAAAAAGTTCCTTTGCAAACATCTTAAGAGTTCTTTGATGTAATTCCTTATCTAAGCAAGTCATTCAGAGGAAAAGTAAAGTTTGTAATGCTGGTAGGAGGTTTATGCTTCACTGTTGTGCTTGGATTGTGTTGCATAGCAATTTAAGAACCCATATCATACTTTTTTCTTCTTTTTTTTATGTGCTTAAGTTTCCATTATCTGATAACTGGCTGTGCTTGAATGAACCTGTAATGACACTGACAAAAAGAAACAAAAAGAAATCTATTGTTCCAGTATTTGTACTCTGTGAATCATGACAGGGGATTTTTCCTGTTTCTGTTTTCCTTTTTACTTCTAACTTTATCTCCAGACCCTTTCTGGTCTCTCAGCATGAGCACATGCACAGCTGAGTTGATCTGCAGGTAGATTTTGACTTGAACCACAATCCTTGTCCTGCAGTACTGCAGAAAACATTTCAGACACTTTGTTGTTATTTTCTCTTTTTAGACATATATTTCTATAACGTGCCACACCATAGTGACATACAATATATCAAATAACAGCAAAAAGAAAACAGAAATTTATATTAATAAAATAAATAAATAAAAACTTTAATCCCAGCAAATACACACACACAAAAAAATAGTATATCAAGGAATATATATATATATATACATATATATATATTAGGGGTATAAGGGATGGGACTCAATTTAAAAAATTAATTAATTAGAGGTTTTGTAATTAATTAATCTTGATTATCGCATAACAATATTTGCCCTAAAACGCAACATTTTTTAATTTAAATTAATTTTAGTGGATGATTGAATCAAATAACAAACAGACAACAATATTATAAACTCAGCTCTTGTTATGTCTGAAAAAATGCATTTAATTGCATTTCAATTTAAAACCGTAGAAAAAGAAATAAAAAAAAATGTCCCTGGCCAAAGGTCCTTTTAACTTTTTAAATGTTTTCTTCCAGACTCTTCATTAAAGGGGTAGTGCACCCTAAAATGTGTTTTCTGAGGTGTAAACAACATAGGATTAATTAACTGTTATGAAAACCACCTATATTGTAGTTAAAATTAGTCATTTTTTCATTTCTTTGAAAAAAACTCCCTACAGCTTTAAACCAGGTTTTATTTGTTGTTTTTTTGTCATGTAGAGGTAAACTTGAGAAATTTTTAAAAACCCCACAGCCGCCTCCCTCCAGATGTAGGTAGGTCCTCGCCTTGCAGGCATACAAGATTCACTAGTTTCAGACTTTTTCAGATTTTGAGAAAATATCACTGCAGTGGGACAGATTTGTGCTGTTGAGGGGTGTAAAAATAACACCAGACTTTATTCTTTACCTGCTGTAAACAACACAGAATTACTTAATTGTGATGAAAACCACATATACTGTTGATTAAATTTGTATTTTTTTTAATTAATTTTAAAAACGAGATTTTGTGTGGAAAAAATAGCTCATAACACCCTCTACAGGGTAAAACCAGGTAATGTTTTTTGTGACATAGAGCGGTTATCCGCAATGAGAAAATGTTAAAAACCTCACAGCCTCTCCCTCCAGATGCCTGGCAGGCGGAGAAAACCATGCCCACCAACTCATAGGAAGGGATGTGAACTTGCGTGGTGTACATCTGCTAGTTCTATTCTTTCACAGAGTTTCTGCTGAAATATTCCTGCAATGGGATGGATTTTTTTTGGGTGCACCACCCATTTAATATCTGACTGTAAGCCAAGGCGGAATAAGCCAGTGTCAACTTTGTGTGTTTCATTTTCAGTGGTCGTAGAGCAGAGGTGATCATCTCCTGCTTTGACTGCAGCTGGAAGCTGGGACCTGCATGAGGACCGAGCCTTTTGTGTGTTCCTTTGGATGAAGGAGGGGCCTGTTGCAGCACTGCTGCTTATTGAGAAGAGTAAAATATACATGCTTTCATGTCACACTCCAAAAGTCTGCAGTAACACCAGAAAAAGTCTCTAGATTTGTCGCTAGTCCCTTATTTGAAATAGAGTCGCTAGAGAGGTATGAAAACTTGCTAAATATAGCGCTAAGTTGTTAGCCAAGCTCTGACGTGCACCATTTTAATTTGTGTACCGGAAACCATGACAAACATTCCACATTGTTTGGAATTCACACTGCAATTAAATGCATTTTTTGTAACTAATTAATCGGAATTAATGCTTTAAAGTCCCATCCCGAATATATATATATATATATATATTTATATATATATATATATGTGTGTGTGTGTGTGTGTGTGTGTGTACAGCCCTAAAAATGAGAAGAGAGTTACAGAGAGTCAACAGAGAAAGTTAATTCCTCCTTGTTCAGTTGTTGACTCTTCAAAATATCTGTGTCAAATAATATGTTGACCATCTCGAAAATGGAATTATTAAGCTTCATTATTAAGCCTCTCTTTTTTTTTACTCTTTTTTGCCTTCTTCCCTTCTTTTCTTTCTCTCTTTCTTCTTTCCTTCACTTTGCTCTCTCTCATGTTTTTCCCTCTTTGCTAAGGTGCAGTATGATCTCTTCATTCAAGATTGTCATGAATCATGCAGTTTTGGAGTCTCAGCTTAAGCACATAATAAGAATAATACACATAATTTTTACAATAAGAAAATAGAAATGTAACAGGCACACATAAACAAGTAAAAGATAAAGATATAAAATATATAAGAACACATCTATATTCACAGAAAATGAGACAGAATTCACAGCAGACAGTAAAATTTACAGGGTGGATAAAATGCATCCCAGAGCAAGGATGGAGGTGTGTGTGTGTGTGTGTGTGTGTGTGTGTGTGTGTGTGTGTGTGTGTGTGTGTGTGTGTGTGTGTGTGTGTGTGTGTGTGTGTGTCTGAGAAGGTGTGAATCTTCAATTTGTGTGGCTGTGGAGGGATGGTTGCATGTCTTGTGTGTTGGCATTTCACCCCCACTTTTTGGATAGCGCTCCCATTTAGCTTTTTTTCTCACTGGGAGGTTGTCATACATGCAAATAAAGCAGAATTCCCTGCACAGCCGTGGGAATTCCCTGCACAGCCGTGGGAATACAACAGTTTGGAAATGCTTTACGTGACTGTAAGTTGACACATAGTCTAAATGGAGCAATAATTTCTGCTGTGTTTTGCTGTTTGACAGAAGAAACAGAAGCATTGTTGAAAAAGAGCAGCTTGTTGGGAATTCTGCTGTATGATGAAGCAAGACTACGTAGGTTTTTTACTCGCTTTGATGGTACATGACATCATTATATACAATCCTGGAGTCGTCGTTTCCCTGCAGTGTCCCTCGGCTGAGAAACCACCTCATAACTTTTTTTCCCACCCAGGCACACTGTCGCTGATTCAGCAAAAAAGATAAAAAAAATAAAACAAGAGGAGGAAGAGAAGAGAAGAAAGAGAGTAAATGATGAGATAATAGCCAACATCTGGAGAGCTTAGAGAAGAGACAGGATGCAATTCCCACATCAAATTAACCTTCGTTACGAGCTGCCAAAGGGTGAAAATCTACCAAGTTCAATAATTCTGCTTTCATTTAAAATGCACAAAGAGATGCATAATAATTCAACTTAGGAGCATCTGGAGTACACTGAGCCCCATTTAAATCAAACTGTTTGACCTCCAGCTTCATCATCTGGGTGTATTAGTTTAATTTCCAGAGCTTAGAGTGTTTTAGAATTTTAAAAAGTCCAGTTTGCTCAGACTGTCACAAAATAATTTTAAAACTGGTTTTAAATAAACACTGAACAAGAGATTAATCCTCGCCGTCTACAGCTGGTGACTCAGGTCTGATCTGTAGTTTCCCACTTTCAAATCAACATTTAGTCAGTTTTTATCAAAAGCCAGCTTATTTATTGAATTTGTGTATAAGTGGGGTGAAATTCTTGAGACAATGTCCAACCATAGTCATCAAGTTACCTTTGAAATGTCTGTGAAACAGCTGCTCATGACGGCTAACCTGCATCATCAGGAAATTTGGCCAATATCTTTCTTGCTTTTATCTTTCTTGCCTTTAATAATCTTTTATGAATATAATAATTATAAGCAGCAATATCCTAAAATCATAAACCCCCCTTGTCGCCCACCCATGCACATCTCTTATCCCTCTTGGCGCCAAAAGAGCCAGCAGGAGAACATGACATAAAGGAGAATGGGCCTTCCAAAGGCGAGGAATGAGAGCTGAGTTGAGGAACAAGTGAGCGAGCTGGAGAATGAGAAAATGAGAAGGAGAGACAGCATTGATTCTATTCTTTAGGGCCTTAAAGACATGTTTCCCTCAGATGTTGGCTCTTCTTCAGATGCTAATGGTTCACTCTTATTCCCAAGCTGTGCCTTAGCATAACAATGCAGTGGAAGTGAAAGAGCTAAACCTCTGCTTTCTTTAAGAAGCCAAAGCTGGGGCTTTTCTCGTGGACTAATGCCCCTCTCCCTCTTTGTGCTCCTGCTGAAAAGCCTGTGGAACGCAAAGGGAAGGTGATCACAGAGTTTGCTGAAAATGAGACTGAAACAACACATGTGCCTGGACTGAAAATGCATCGGTGAAGTCACTGAGCACCAGGAGAAATGACCAAATATAGAGCCGTGAGCTGGCTGGCCATGAGCCAGAGCGCTCACTCTCTAACAGTAATTTTTAATTTTTTTATCAGCTTTTAAAGCTGTGCTAAATTATGTTTGTTGGAAGACTCCAGCCCAAATGTTATGGCTGTGTGTCCTGTGCTGACTCCTAGATGACAGAGTCCCATCCGAAAATCAGTTTGGAGCCTGAAGGGGATTTGGATGAACAGCATTTTGACCTTGATGAGGCCCTGATAGATACGGCCATAAAGCCCAGATAACCTCTGACAACAAACACAGAACATATGTTTTTTTTTTCCTCATCGTTTATCAGGGAGAATGACTGGGATGATATGTAAATGACGTGCAGGACACATAGATACAGTAGGTCGAACTGGCTGTGGAGAGACGAGATGACTTGAACTTATCCATGTTTGTACAGAGTCAAAGTTACCGTTCTTCATGTGTGTCACTTAGAGATCTGCTTTTCTGTAAAAGGTGTCCAATGTGGTTTCTGGATTGACTTACCTTTTGATCATTTAATGAGCTAAAGATGCACAAAAAATATCTGAAAATGTAAGTAATTCAAACTTTAGCTGCTACCCAAATTGCGAGGTTTTAACCCGCTGATACCTCCAATGCTCTCCATCTTTTCCCTTCATCCTTGCAGCTCTGCTTCAACCCCCTCTCATCTCCTCTCTGTCTCTTTCCTTTATGCAGATGAGCAGTTGGTCCAGGTGCAAAGCAGAGAGGAAGTTAGCACCTCCTCAGCACAGCAACACTCTATTTACATGCAAAACACTGGGCTAAGTCAGAGATGTGTGAACACAGGTGTGTGTGGGAGCGGGACATGGTGGGGATGTTGTTGCTGGAGCCACTAATCTGTTTGTCCTGACGTACTCTGTATTTGCTCTTATGCTGCTGAATGGCAGTATTGTGTAATTAGATGCTTTGTGGAGACACATTTTGATTTTCTATTGTAGGACTCTGCAGAAGAAGCAGCTGGAAATATGCCTCGTACAAGCGAACACAAAGCCTGCATTCGCTTGTGCTGAACTGAGCTTTTTGTGCTCTCTCATTTGTGTGCGTATATATTTGTGTAGGTTGAGAGGAAGTCGTGGTGGCACCCAATGTCATTTGAAGCGTAGCGCCTGGCGCCACAGCATGGGGAACATCACTCCCTGGTGCCAGCCTCATTTTTATAAGCGCTCCGTAAATGACACACAGCTGGCGGCATTGAGACAGCTGTCACTGCCGTCACTACGCCCTAATCTATCTCTCTCTTTTTCCCTCTTTTTCCCTCCTGTCTCACACTCTGGTGTTCAACTGGGCTGCCTCCCTTCCTCCTCCCTTCTCCCTCCCTTCAGGGTCCAGACTTCGTGGAGCCGAAGCTGCAAAAATGCACTTCCTGCAACTGGTGCTCACTTCCTTTTCTTTTTGTAGGACTTCCTGTGCTGCCTCTGTGATCAAGCCGGCCAGTGCTGACTCTCTGGGAGAGACTTCCTGATGCACAGACAGCTGGGGAGATAATTCACCCTTTCTGCTTTTGTCAGGACTTTTTTTCCTCTTCTTCTGTGCATCCAGAGGTCTTCCGCCCCTTCTTTACTCTTTTTCCATTTTCTCTTCTATGCTGCAGGTTTATGTTGATAGGATCCATAGCGAATCCAGTCCCTAAGAGATGGGTCATCCTCTGAGAGAGCAGACCTATGAAGGAAATAAACTTAACAGATATAATACAACCTTATGATACCACAGCATGGTGCAAAAACACAATTCATACCTGCTGATTTGGAGAAAATATCAGACAATATAGCACCAGACATGCTTGAGGACTGATGTTCACCTCATCCAGCACCTAACACTCCCCTTTGGCTCAGAGTAGAGGAATGCAGTGGGTGTGGGTAACTGGGCCCGGGTAGCGAGCAGAGACTGGCTCTAGACGGTACGCCAAACCCAAGAACAGGCTTCTGTGGTAGGGCAGACAGGACAAAGCACAGATAGCCTGCAAGGAGGAGGCCTCGTGGGTGAGCAAACACAGGCCTGTAGAGAGAAACAGGCAGCAACAGAAGAAAAATGAGCAAAAGGAGTGAGAGTGGAGGAGGTGTAGGATAAAATATACTTTAGATTTAAATGCTTCTCTTGGTGTATCCCATCTTGCAACACATCACCTGTCACAAGCTTTATCACAGCTTCTATTGCAACACTCTTATTCTGGGAGGTCATGTGTTGTGAAAATGGGAACAAACAGGCTTACTACCTCTTCTTTCTCTCTAGCATATGCTCGCCTTATGCTGCTTCTTTTCTTTATGTCCATCTGGCCACCTGAACCACTGGTGACAGCAGGGTGGCAGGCCTGGGGTCCGGCCAGAAGAGAGAGGGCAGGGAACAAAACTATCCTGGAGACAGAGTCCTGGTTCACGGGGTCTAGCAAACCTGACCTGAAGGAAGGCTGCAGTCTAGTATACCATCTCAGCATCTCTTTGTATGAAGGCCAAACTGCAAGAATCTCCTTTCAACCAGAGGGATGTGGCTCACAGATGGGCTTCGTAGAGATTCAGTGAGTGTTAGCACCCTTGGCTTTATGTTTTGGACAAATGGGTTTGGTGTGTTGCTCATTTGTTTGCACGGCTGTCCTCACACATTTGAGGTTCTTGCAGGAAGCAACCTGGCAGGGACAATAAACAAGTGTTGTTTCACCTGAGAGTTCAATATGTGGTCAAACAAGCTCAAGGGATACCTGTTAAAGTATGATTTATTTAGCCTGATAGTATGCGTGTCTAGAACTTGAGCTATGCAAACAGATGATACTTATCAGTGAAGGTTCCTTGGAGAGCCAGCAGCACTTTGTGGCAGCCTCTGACAGCTCCATATTCCTTCTACAACTAATAAAAACCAGGAGTAGTGACCCAATTTCCATTTCCATCCAATGAGCTTTTTTAGGACTCATCCTTCAGGATGGAAGGAGAACTGAGCATAAAGCTGACTCCTGCGTTCTGAGAGCATCCAGTTTGTCCATGTGCTGGCACTGGTGTGCATGACCCGGCCTGGCCAGCTGAGTGACAAGAGAACACTGCAGCCTTTCCCACTGCTGCTGGGCTCAGCAGCACTCAGGAGCTCCACATGGCAACAGACTGAGTACACACACAGGAAGAGGTGACATCTGAAATAGCAAAAGCTGCAACAGTTTGTTTGTCCTCTTTAAACTGCTGAAAGTTGTGTGTGCATTAGAACCCCTGAGCTTCTAATTATTCAAGAACAACTGCCAATAATACCCCAACTTTTAAATTCATGATGAATTAAACATTAAACTTCTGTAGAAGACTTCCAATTCCAGTTTGTTCATCATGTCTTTGACACTGTCTGTACAAATATATCTGCCTGGGACAAAAACGGCATGTTTTGACAAGATAAAAAAATGCCAGCTGGCCTAATTATCTAAAAAAGAAACGATAAAGTACTCATCATCCATAGTATCTTTTTTGTTGTTGTTGCTTAAAATCATCATGATAATGAATTCAAACACTTGCAAAGTATTAAACAACTTAACCCGAATGTTTTTTCATATAAAAGGAGATGCTTTAGAAAAGCCCAGGGATGAATGTGTAATGAGCTTGAAATAACCTAAACCCTTTTTTTTCTCCCTTTTTCTCTTCTCTGTGTCCTCCTTCCCTCCTCCCCTCCCTGTCCTTTTTTCTCCTCTTTTGGGAAACATGCCTTTCCCAGCTGCACAGCCCCCACAGCGCGAGGCCAGGCCAGGAGCACAGCTGGCCAGACTTGGTGGAGCCAGTCGACAGGCGCATGGAGCGCAGCCCGCCCAGGGCCCGCTTCCTCCGCAAACATGCCCAGGTGTGGGGCCTCCGAGCTGGGCTTCTGATCTCCACCAAACAGCACTATGTGTGTGTGTGTGTGTGTGTGTGCAGGGATGAGGGATCAAGAAGGCAAAATGGAGGGGAGGAGGAGGGGAGTGGGTTGTCATGGGGTAAAAGGGGGTGTCCCTGTTGAAGCTGTGTCAACAATGTGTGCTAATGTGTGTGATTGTGTGCATCTGTATCTGCATGTGTTTGTGTTTCGGGAAGTGAGGGGTCATCCCTGAGGGAGACAGTGGGCAAAAACAATTACTGCAGCATTGTAGCTAAATTGTGTCTGAATTGTTCGTCCCTGCCCACAGCTGGCCAGTGCCAAGAGACAGAAGCACCGAGTGGGGACGTAATTACTCTGCAGTTGCTCATTTGCATCACTGCTTATTAGCATATAACAGAAAATAAATGATCACCTGCAGAATGAGTACTTACTTGTACCGATCTCAGAAAGCTGTTAGATCTGATTCTGTGGATATTACATGCAGATTACTGATTACTTTCTACCTTTATGAGGAATTAAACCAGCAGCACAACTGAGAACTTTCTGTTGAGACCAAATTCCATGTTGTGCATGTTAAGGTGTGGTTTTAACACACTTAAACAGAAACACTCACGAAAGCATCTTGCACAGGCCACAGAGCTCGCCCGAGAAACTTCTCCATAACTCACTTCATAAATCATGGCTCAAATGTACGCTTAACCAATTTCAGATTGCATCGTAACAGTAACATTACCTGTGGCTGAGTTGAAATGCAACCCCCCGAATTTGCTCCTCTATCCCTTTATTTTACTGCGTTACAACTGACAGTGACCTCACACTGGCCTGGTTGACATCCAACCCAAGCATTTAACTTTATAACCAAATTCCAGCATGCACGCACGTCTTCAAATGCACGCACACACACACACACACACATAGCAAATGCTTCCTCGTGCTGCACCAGATGAAACACAATGTAACAGGAGGCGTATGAGCTGGGGTCAGATCAGATAAGGCAAGGCCAGACAGCCTCAGATAAGCTCTTTGAACGGCTCTATCTGCAACGTCAGGGAGACGTTCTCCCCTCCAGCCGTTTCACATGATTACTACTAGCCAAGTGACTTCTATTGGCTTGTTTGTGGCCTAGCCCTGCTACTAATTAACTGGGAGAGCCCAGGGCCCTCTGACTGACTGTCTTCTCTCAGGATTGCTCATGCATGCATGCTAACTGAGACTTGTGGAAATACACACACATAGACACAGAGACGCCTAACTTGCAGACCCCCAAGAGGATCTGAGATGGTGTATGTGGCCCTCTTGTGGTGCAAAATGATGGCTATAGGGAAAAGTGAATACCTTTAGTTTGTGGGTTTGTCTGTCTTAAAAGAGTTTCCTTGAATGCAAAAGGTCAGTTGCAAAAACAACTTTCCAGGAGCATTTTATTTAAACAGTTGAAGCTCACGAAGTGAGCTGTAAAACCTAAACACAATTACAACTGAAGATAAACGCAGAAGATCTAAATTGTCACATTGAAATTATGGACTTTATAGAAATAGATGGCTTAGAAATAACTAAAAGCAAAAAGAAGTCTAGTTGCCTTTGATTCAAGCTCTTAGGATCACCTGGTAAAATTTTAAGGGCCTCTAAATAAGGACTATGATAATTTTATCACATTAAAACTAGTCATATATATCTATTATTGATGTATATTTTCCCCGAGTGAACCCTATTGCATCTACATTTTTCTGAAGCAGCTCAGAACAAACCGAACCAGAGTTTGGTCTTCCAGTTGAAAGGGAGAGGATCTTAAGCTGGTTGCACACTGCAATCAAAATCTTAAATGCTGCTTTTTAAGAGATTATTTACACGCACATGGATGAGAATGGTACATGTTTTCCCATGACATTTTATTTTCCTAACCCTAACCAAGCTTTAACCCAACCAAATCTGCCAGCAAGTGAGAGAAAAGAGAAGTTTGAAACCAAACAAAGTGTACAATAATTCTACTACCCGGAGAGATCACTGCATCCCAAAATGTGTGTATTTCACAAATGTGGAAACAGTTCTAAGCAACAGCCATAATTTGATTCAGGTCAATTAGCAGGTTTTGAACTTGAGAGAAGGAGGGCTTCATTTGTCCTGACGGTTAGACAACAAAGCCTGAAACCACTGTTCTGCTGTATAAACGTTTCCCAGGTGACATCTTGAAATTGCCACTTTCTGTTGCACTAACAGTGAATATAATATAAATGTACACTTCAAATTCAGAGACTGTGAGGCTCCCCTACGACGAAGCATGCACTTTGTTTACTGCTTTTTGTGGGAGAATGACGATTTGTTTTAATACAAAGCCAGAAAATTTTCCCTGACTCAGAAAAAGTGGAAGGAAAACTATAAACCTTCTTTAACCTGCTGTATCTTGGAATTTGGCAATCAGTCTCACTGTACTCATGTATTTGGGTCTTCTACGCCTCATTATCTAATGTAAGCTCCTGATGACAGTTCGGTCAAGAGGTCTGTGCTGTGTTTTAGCAGTACTCTCCTCCCTCGGTGGAAGAGGTTAAAGCTCAGTTAACCTCATATGTCCAGGAGAATTCCTACGATCATCAGCTGTTATTTGAGGGTCCTTGGCTTGATACTGGGAGAGAAGAAACACAGAGCAACTCAATGTAGATGTTTGAACAACTACTAAGTGCAAGCACACACTCATATAGCCTGAGGAATGGGGTGTGTGACCGATGTTGCAAGTAGTATCCCACAATGAGTATGGAGAGGTATGTTTAAGAGGATCAGCTGGGACTTGTGTGTATGAGACTGTGTGAATAGGTGTATTTGTGTGTTTATCTTACTATGTTTGTGTCCACTTATTGGGCCAAAATCAGTGGCTTGCTCACCTGTTCACACACCCACAGCTGACAGAAGGGGAAGCGGCCTGGTCCACAGTCACGGCTGAGTGACACACATGCAAACAGACCTACACACTAACCCCTCCCCTCTCCCTTCAGCTCACCTGTTTGTTCAGAGGATGTCTGCAGCCTGATCAACCTAAACCCACCTCCAAAGTTTCTACCTGTTCAAACAGCCGAGTGTTGACTTTAACACGTTGAACAATAGCTTGGTATTGGTTGGAAACACACACACATACACAGGCCTCCTCCTCTTGTGCTTTTACTGCTACCGTGGGTTTGGATGCATTTAACGCTCACAGTGAAAGATTGTGTTTCCCCTTTAAAATAGCACCCTCTGGCCTGACAAAGTACAATAAGAAATCTGGTTTTAAGTGCATGTTTGCGGTCTGCATTGCTTGCTATATATGGGCTCGGCTTCTCGGTCCAACATCTAATTATGTGTTGAGCGCTGATGGGAAAGGATTACCGACACACACACTCACATTCAGGAGGAATCTGTAATTGTGAGAATGTACTCTGTGAATATTGGACTAGATGTAAAGTTTGAGAAGCAGCAGCTATTGAAGGAATCCCCTGGTGCCAGAGAGACTAGAGAGCAGAGTTGTGGTGGAGCTAAATGAGGATGGAGACACATTCCTCTCTGATCTATATGCAGCCGTACGCTGGTGGGCATCATCTGTGTTTTGCAGAACACCTACACACTCGTAAACACGCACATAAAAACAAGAGTCAGAGAAGGTGTACATGGAAAAGAGCGGTAACCTTTTAAACCTTTCCGTCTCATATATGCAGAGAGGGAGGCTGTTATAGGCGTAACGCAGCACAACGGCCTCAGCGGCGTCCGTCTGTCGCTGGCCGGTCTGTTATGGGGGTCCGGGCGGAGGGGGTTTTGTGGCTGCGGTGCTGCCTGAGGCCTGGCTGGGCTGATTTACAGGCGGCGTGGGGACATGTGCCGGGGATACTCCCAGAGCAGCCTGGTGGGGGCCAGAACAGCCACACTGCTGCTGCCTGCACATCTGGAGTCTAGACTGAGTGGCTCTGCCGAGCGCCTCACTCCCTCCCTTCTTCCACATTCATCCATCCATCCCTCTGCCTCAGCTGCCCCCCCACTCCAAACTCAGTCTCATCCACTGTTTGTGTAGCTGCCATGGCTCCACTGAAATTTAAGATCAACTCTCACTTTTTCCTGCCTCCCACTCACTTTCCTTCACCCCTTTCTCTAACTTTCTCTCCTTTCTCCTCCTTCACCTCCAACAAGTCTGATGAAGGACAAAATAGTCAGAAAAGGAAGGAGTGCACATCGTGGAGCGCATGTGGAAGATATCATAGAGCAGATTGTTATTCCATTGGCTCTGCAAGCCAAGTGTTCACAGGGGGACCCCTCTCGGGGTCTTCCAACCAATTGAAGATCAGGCTCCTGAGTCAAAGTGTGGTCATATAAACACATTGGCTCTGACATACATAATAAACAGCTGTGATAAACACGATAGCTCACCCTCTCTCTCACACACAGCCTGGTTTTAATGGTGGCTCCTGTTGGTTTCTGTCAGGACAAATGTTCCTTGTTCTGTTGATGACCTGGTAAAGATGAAGACCACCATCTGATCTTACACTCCTTCTCTACCTTCTTACTTCAAACATAAACACAGACATCTCCTCTCACTACTAATTTTCTTCATCCATCACTCTTTGTGTGGACACACACATTCTTGGTTTACAATCTTTGTAAGGTTTCTCCACTGACGCTGCTTATTATCCAGATATTGGACCCCACTAATATATTTAAATAAACCCACATAATTTGACACAAATGGAGAATCCTATTGCAGGTGTTTCCGTTTTACTTTAATAGCTTTCTCTTGTATACATCCCATAAGGGCAAACTTATTAGCTTTGCATGTGAGAACATAATGTGTAAACAGAGACATATGTGTTATCTCTCGTTACATTGACATGATGGATGAAGCTCTCACATTCATGGGATAAATACTGTATGTTCTGGTTGTCTGGATGGTCTTGAGGGAAAATTTGAAGCTAACTGGGACACAAATTGTTATGCAAATTATGATTTGTTCCTGACGCTGGCTGTTTTAAATCTTAGGCTTGGCTCTCTCCGGTAAACAGCATGGTTCTGGGTTTCCTGTTGGTGCACAATCCCTTTTAAACAGTGGAAAGTTTCAGCAAAGACAACTTCTGTCAAAGAACTGAGAGGCAGACGTCAACGTGATTTAGGGGCATCTTTGTTTCTTTCCATTTCCTACTGCTGTGTTCCCCCTGTTGGATTCACGCTGTGCTGTACATTGCACTATGCATGCTGTGTTGAACTGTGGTGTTGACAGGTCAAAGGTGACTATATGATACTCTCCAACAAGGTTTGAACTGACTGCCGCCTGCCTCCCTTCCCCTTAAAATGGAACAAATTATGCAGCCAACTGGGTAAAACAATGTAATATTTAATTTACCAAGATGTGTAGAAAGAAACGAGTGCAGATTGCATCTGGGTGGGTGTTTGCCTTCTCTGGAAGCCATTAGAAGAAATTGTTTTCCTGGCCTACTCTCTTTCTCACGTTTCACTGACGTTGAACCTTGCACATCCTCTCGCCACCTGTATCAGCTCCGGTTCCCACCCTTGCTTTTTGTCGCAGGACAGATACAGAGGGCGAGAGATTGGAGAAAGACACCAGATACAACAGAGGAAGGGAGTTATGTATGAAAGACAAAGAGAACAAGAAGTCCCAAGTGCTTGGTGTGACCTCAGCTCTTCAGATTACAGGTGCAAACCGTTGGCAGGGCTCTCACCTGTGTCAAGGCCACGGGGCTTGAGTATCTCCCATGACAAAAGTCAAAGACACGTTTTGCTGCTGTGTGAGAGCCATGCTGCTTATAAGTTCTCGTCAAGTGCCAAGTTGACCCTCATAAAAAAAAACTATACTTTCAATGACTTACAGAGTTTGCAGTGGTCCAAATATATGCTTATTTTCCCCCATTGACAGTAATGAATAACCCTGAATGCCAAGCAGTGTACTATAAAGCAAACTTGGGCCTTATTCAAGGCTAAGTGTTGAATCAAATTGTCCCAGTGAGACTCATATATATTGCACAATGCTCGTGTGTAAGCCCAGAAGAGAGGATAATAGCTTTGCTTTTCAACTCATGAGTCTGAGAGCTGAAGAAGTTTTCTTTCTGTTTGCACAATGAAACACCAACCAACCGTCAGGTTTGGGTGTGTGTGTGTGTGTGTTTATGTGTGTGTGTGGTTTTTGGTGTGTTGAGACCCGCAGATTGGCACAACATTGTCTGTGAATCATCAAGCTTACTTAGGCATCACCATTGTCAACACAGGTCTGTCCAGCACCCCACTGGGAGAGGCTCAGCAGCCGCGGTGGTGCATGTGGGCTGGTATTAGCTGTGTTTGTATTCAGACACTTCAGCAAACACAGGCTTAACTCAGGTATGAAGGAAAGCGATCCAACTGCTGCTGAAGGTGAAAAGTGGTGCTATGATCTGATTCTGATACTGTGATGAAGGGAAATGTGAAGAGAAGTAATTATAAAGTGATGATGAACAATAATTCCTGCCTCTAGTTTGATAAACCAAGACCAACCAGTTTAAGAAAAAATTCTAAGAAATTCAAAAAGTGTAAAGAAAAGGAATGTATGTAAACCAATACAACTAAATAAGTACATACAGCTATACTTGTAAATTTATATGAATGCAGAGGTATGTTTGAGTATATGCACATGTGTATGAGTATGCAGAAATACAAATGTATATGTAGGTATATGTTTATGGGCACATGCATGGGTGTATGTATATGTGCTAAAAATATATATCTGCATATGCAGGTATACGAGTATAAACATATTGACAGGTACATGACTACTGCATACATACATGCCTATATTTATTTTTTCTGTATTTATTTTTTCTTAAAAAATGTTTGAAAACTGACAGTTAAGGGATTAATGTAACAACTGTAAGGAAGATAAAATTATGATTATAAAGGGGGGCATGAATAAATAAGTTTTTACTTCATCCTGCTCCTTTTCGGACTCTCTAGTAACTGATTAATTTGTGTTATTCTTTGTTCAAAATAAAGAGCTATCAGTTAATAAAACTGAACTGTTCAAAGTATTTTTAAAGCTCATCAGTTGACTTGATTTACAACGTTCACTAAGGGTGAATATACACCAGGATAGTCTAGTTCAGTAGGGCATCATTCTTCAGGATTAAGTTTCTGTTCACGCTGCACGACTCAAGTGAATCGGACCTTTTAAATAACATGTTCCACTTTCCTACCAGAGTCTGTGCTGCACCAAAGCTTACTGACGGAGACAACGAGACACACAACAAAGAAGAAAACTTGTTCATCTATTGGTTGATGCAGAACAACTTTCTTGTACATAACAGCTAAAAATAGAATAGAATAGAATAGAAATACTTTATTAGGCCCTTCGGAGAGCCCTCAGTGAAATTTGGGAGCTGCAGCTGATCCTAGCAGCCTTGGATTGATTAGATTTCTGTTCAGTTTTTCCCAAAAACTCAGACACATGATCATCACATGTGGCCCACAAGGACACTGCCATAAAGAAGGCTTCCAGTATCAGGACTACAGCTGGCCCACAGGAGACTTGCCTTAATCTAAGCCAGGCTGGCAACTGACATCTGGTCCACTTCTGGCCCACACAACACTTACCAGTGCCGTAACTGAGCCATAAGTGCCTAAAGCAGCCTGGATAGTCGGTGTTATTTGAGATTGTGCATCAGAGCAGGATGCCAGAAAAGACTAAAAGCAATAAAATTTGTTTTGGGGTTTTCATTTTCTCTTGCTTGAGGAGATTTATAACGTACTAAGGAAGGATGAGGCAACGAATAAAAAATAAATATGGCTAGTGAAACATATGTAACTGTTAAAAAAAACAAAACCTTGGTACCCTTCTTGGTGTAGTTTTGCTTCAGATTGGCAACCATTACCATTTCTATGGCAACACATAATGCACTGGCATCTCTGTCAACAAAGGTGAGTCACATGTCCCCGAGTACACCCCTCACATTTTTGCAAATATTTTATTATATCTTTTCATGGGAAAACACTATAAAGGTGAAATTTTGACATACAGAATGGTCAAAGTTTAGTTTCTATAGTTTGGTGTTCTGTATATAAAAGTTTCATTTCTATAGTGTTTTCCCATGAAAAGATATAATAAAATATTTGCAAAAATGTGAGGGGTGTACTCACTTCTGTGAGATACTATATATCTATATATATATATATATATATATATATATATATATATATATAAACATGATAAACTAATATAGTTTATGTAAACTAATATTTTGTTAAACAATCCTTCGAGGCAATCGCTGCAATCAGACTTCCACACCTGCTGCTCATAAGCAAAATGCTCTAATTTGTCAGGGACAGTTTTGTTAATTTTCAACTTAATTCAATTCAAAAGCAATGTCTTATTTAACTAAATGATAATTTAACTTTTCAAGATCCAGAAGATATTTTAAATCTACATACGTGTATATTTCCACTTGTGTGAAGTAATCCTGACCACCTGAACAGACTCTGTTCTAATCAAACTGAAGTAAGATCTGTTAGGTCAGAAAGATGGATAACATAGAACAAGTTATCCTCCTGCCTTGTAAATGTTTACATTTAAACAAACAAAACTTAAACCTCACCTGGACACATTACAGATTACAGTTTCTTTTATGAGAATATTACAGCTAATGTTATTTTCATATTTGCTAAATTCATCCCACAGGCCACATTGGACCCTATGGCGGGCCGGTTTTGGCCGTAGTCGTATGTTTGATACCCATACTGTAGACCTTTTATACCCCACAAACAGCTGTATAGTGTGACGCTGGCTGAAAGACAAAAACCTTGCATGTTTTGTCCTCTCTGAAGACATTTTTCCACAATATGAATATTCTGGTTGCTCCTCCATCTCACTTTGCAGTGTGAAACATTAACACCCAAAATAGCATTAGATTTTCAAGCTGTAGATTTACTTTGCTTTTAGTGGGTATTTGGAAGATTTTAGAACCGATTTTAATTACAAAGCCCGTGTCTGGCTACATTTGTGGGATTAAAATGTTTAAACCTGGTGCCAGAATATGATCCTGTAAAAAAAAAAAACTACCCTCAAAGCTGTTTTTACCTGATCAGAGGTTGTCGAATGATGAAGTTAAATGAAAATGAGTGGTGTCAGCATCATGTCCCGTCAGGTACGACCACACCAGAACAGTTTTGTTTTTATAGCACTCGCTCCACTGGGCCATGTCAGAACAGATCAAGTGTGCATGTGTGCTGGTGTCTGCCAGACAGTCGTAGCGACTGTGTAAAGTGCTTTTCAGTGCATCAGCTCAGGCTGTAAACAGCTCCAGTGTGTTAACTTGGTTTGCAACAAACTGCCTTAACAGGGCTTTTTACGGCTGTGTTATGACGTTGTGAATGTTCTGCTGTCTGCAGGTGGCACTTAACCTTTCACTCAACTTTCCTCACTCCCCCCTCTCTTTCACTCATGGTTAGTCTAATCTTACAGTTGATTCACGCCGCTCAGCACGTGAAGTGAAACAATCTGGCCACTATCCATCATCCAGCTGTTGCTGCCATCTGTGATCACACCAAACCTTTGTCACATTCTCTGTAAGGCCTGTAATAACAGCTCTGTTGGTGATGACAAAAACAATTCTCAGAGAAACATTTAAAGAGATCATGGGATGTTCTGTCTGGCTGGAGCCTGCTGTTTATACATATACGCTATCTTCTTGAGAAAGCTGACAACCATCACAGATAATGAAGATGTCATTTGCTCTTCACAGTGATGGTAAATTTAGAAGAAATCGGGCTTTTAAGATGAGCCGTGTAGCATGGATGAGATGCTATTTGTGTGTATGAGGCCTCTCCTCCAGGAGCTCAGGCCTCTGGGAAATAATGAAAAATAAACACAGAGCCTTGATGTTGACTCAGGGAGAAGAGATCCACAGGTTATTACCGCACTCCTCTTTTCCTGCTCTCCTTTGGCTGCTGGATGAGTTTATGTAAGCTAAGCAGATCCCCCTCCTCCTACCCCTCCAAACATACACTTTGGCCTCCAGGGCAATGGAGATGCCGTCATATCTCATTTACACCTATTATTATGCAGCTGTAAGGGAGAGTAGGATACAAGTCTTTGTAATCTCACATTTCTCATCTGAGGTTCGGTTCATCTAATTTCTTGTCTAAATAAATAATAAAAAGAAGCATTACTGAATCTAAATGTGACCAATTTAGATTGTAAAGCAACTCTTTGGAAGCAAAACCCTACACTCCACCATCCCGAAGCCGAGATCTGACAGTTGAATGACTTTCCTGATTTGTGTTCTTGATCTTAATATGTCTACCTAAGAAATCTGTAAAGGTGACTCTTCTTTGGTGTGTTCAGGTGACACTGGTACATTACATTGTGTAATAAAACAAAGCACCAAAAACTGCAGAGAACATGCTGAGTCTGGATGATTGAAGCTGTTTTGAGCTATGATGCTAGCATAGATTTAAATGTATTTGTCAGCTTCATATTGTATAAAATATACAAAGAGGATTATGGAAAAACACTTCTAAGAAGGGTAATGAAAGGCCAACGCTACCCCATCAAACTTAAATAAGTCAATCACACAACCTAGTACGGAAACAAAAGCAAGGACTCACTTTTCAACAACATTTGTGGTAAAAATGACGCATTTCCTTTTGAACTGCTTGTAGAAAACACAGCAGGTAAGACGTTCATGGTTAGACTTGTACCCGGGAAGATGGCGAGCTGATGGCGCCATCTTGTGTGTCAGAAAGGTATCTAAAGATGCTCGAAAATGTCAGTGTTTATTTAATTAACTTTTCCACTTGATATTTCATGACAAATGTAAAATGTTTTGATCTTTTTGTAATCAGTTTTTATACCAGCTTTTGCGCCTAACAGAACGACAATCGCTGATACAACTTCCGTTGGGCTAAAACCTTTCCTTCTCCATGATAGCATCTAGACTGGTAGCCAACCGCAACACGACGCTGCGTTAACTGTGTTGAACAGCGAATACTTATTTATACAAGTTATAGCTCCTAAAACATGTTTTGAAAATGTTATGGTATAGACTGGGGGTAGACGTTCTAATAGTCGTTAAAAAAGGCCTTTTTCAGAGCAAACATCCTGAGAAGTCGTAGCAAGTAATGAACAGGTGTAATAATGATAACAGCATCCCTCTCATTGTTGTGCCCTCCGCTGTTGCGTTAACTTGGGTAGCGCTGAGACCTCATTATTAACATTATTAATTACACCTGTGGTTTTTCTGGTTGTCAGGCGGTTTGATGTAGAAAAGTAGTCGGAAGGTGTCGCTGCGAAACCGATAACTCGGGACTAAAAAAAGGGTTTAAGTAGGCCTACTCCGCAGCAGACATGTCCAGTTTTGGTTTGTTTAATTCATGATTTAGAAAATCCGGATGCCACTTATTATGTCAAAAATATTTTAAAATGTTCTCACCCCCTAGACAAAACAAACAAACGTTTTGCATTTGAGCGGACTAAACTTTTATAGTTTATAGTGCAGGACATGACAGAAAGAAATTTCTCCAAAATTCCCTTAAATGGATCTGCTTAAGCCATTTAAAAAAGTCAGACAATGCTATATTATCAGTGTTTAATTATGCTACAAATCAGATATGTTTAAAGGACAGTTGGAGATTATAATCAACCAGGTTCAGCTTCATTAGCTCATTCTGCAATCAACAAAACCCTCATCAAAAAGGCACATATTAGTAAGAGACAAAATAGAAGCAAGAGATGGAAAAATAAGAGATAAAAGACCAAAAATAGATAATATGAGTTTGAACAAAATTTGCAATTAATGTAAATCAGAAAAAGGGGACAAAGAGAAACAAAACTATCTAAATGGGACACAAAACAACCATAAAAACAGACACCTGAAAGACACAGCTGGAGACAAAAGAGAAACCTATTGCAGCTGCATTGTTTGCCATTGTTTCTCTATTTCAGTTTAGGTTTTATGTTTTTGTCTCCAGTAGGATAAATGAGGGTCTTTTTTACATGTCTTCTATGTATCTGAGGGCATGTTTGAGTCCATTGGGATTTACAAGAGCCTGTTAATTGCATCGTCACAAACAGCAGGTTTGTGAAAAATTATGCAAAACTCCTGATGCAAAACTGTGTGAGGGTAACATCTGCTGCCATTGGGGGAGGTGGGAATGGGACTGTCTACCTACCACTGGTTTAAGCAACGTCTATGCAATTTATTATAGTCACAAGTAATGAATTCAAGTGTCTGTGCTTGTGGGTTTGTTCCATGGTGGGGAACACGTTCATCAGTCTGTAAGGCTGTGGATTTGATATTAATTGTCTGCGAGTGATGTTTGGAGATTCAATAGGCTGAATGAATTATAGATGATTTGTCCTGGAAAATTTACCCCTTATCTCTGAACAGAACATTAGAGCTGATCAGCCTTCTTCCAGACTGCCCTGAGACATCCGGCCATGGAGAGACAGAACAGTGTTTGTCATAAAATACTCCCAAATTTTCTCTGATCTTCTGCATCCACCTCACCATGTCCGTCACACAGGCACACCCCCATTCAGCTCAGCCAGCGGTTTGGTGTATTTGGGATATTTGTGTCTCAGTGCAGCTGTCACAGAAAGGTCATTGTGAATTATTTTCTGTTTGTAGATGTCAGAGAGGAAGCTCTACCTGACCGAGGTCTTAACCAGAGAGAAACAAAGGGAAGCTGTTGGACTCATCCACAAACAAGGTAGGTATGAATAAATAACACATTACAGCTGAAAGAGGAATTCAGACTCTTTTTCTAAGTAACGGAAGCAATTCTGCCATAGAAATGTTCTCACACAAATTCATGTGTGTTTTAGAGTTTGATTACTTCAAGGTCTTGTTAGGCAATTTATCACATTTTTTAGTTAAAAGCTAGAGCTGTCAGATAAATTGTGTAAAAATTCTAAACATATAAAAACAGTGCTTTGATTTAAATAACAGTTTTTGATTATGGACCCTTAACAGAGGTAGGCAGGCTAAAGCTAAGATGTGCTGTTAGCCGGCTAAATATTGTGTTTGTGCTGCACTCTCCCTTCTTTCCAAGGATATTGGATACCTGTCAATCAAAAGGACATGCCCCTAAATATGCCGACTTTCAAGATTAAATAACATCCAAATAGATGAGTTATCACCCCCCTCACAGTTGTCATGAAGGTAAACTTGACTTATTAATCCTAAAATTGATTTTTGTACCAGGCTTTAAACTGTTGTTTTAAACTGAAATGTTTATTTCTGCTGTAAAGTTGGTCTTTTTAACGTGGGAGTCTATGGGGATTTGCTCTGTTTTGAAGCCAGCCCCTAGTGGATGAGGGGGGAACTGCAGTTTTTTGCACTTCCTCATAGCCTTCACATTTTACTGCCAGAGGTTGCCGCTTGCTTGGGACATATGGCTGTAAGAGTGGCTGATATAATGTGGGGCTTAACCATGCAGAATTCTGTATGTTAAAACCAGAGTTTAGTAGTGTACTCTGTAGTGGATTGGCTGCCGTCTGTCATAACTCTTTATCCATTTTATTTCCTTGTTTATTTGGATGGGACAGTGCACATTAACACACAACGTAGTGCCTTAAATATGCCAGATTTAGCAAGATGCCAATTTCCATCTACAGTCCCAGAAAAAGTGCACACAAAAATAACATCGATAACACCATAATCAATACGATGATATTAAAAATTTCAATAAAAAAAACTCAATATTACTTTGGTTGAACCTGCCTTAAAGTGCATCATAAACTATGATAACATGCTATTACGAGAAAAAATAACTATTTCTTTAAAGTAGTTTTTCTTTAAGATGTGGCTAGAGTAAGGCTTGGTTTGTGTGATCATTTGAATTCTGGCTTGCAACAATAATAAAACAAGTGTTCCAGCATGTCCGAATGTTTCTTAATCAGACACCTGACATGGCCCAGAACCATCTATAGAGTTACCGGTAACATCAACTTAATGATGCATGAATGTTGAACGCATGCCAAAAGCTTTTTTCCTCATCCAAATAAATTTAATTTAATTCTTGCAGTTATAAAGTGATGGCTTCTTTGTATTTAACTTGTTCTAAGCATATGTATATTGTAGATATTGCCAACTACTGGATTACTGAAATCTAATTATGTGCATCACATCCCTCAGCAGTCTCTTGTTCAGTCATATTCATTCACATCATCTTTGCAGCAGATTTCTCCGTCCGTCCGTCCGTCCGTCTGTCCGTCTGTGCTCTTTCCTTGCTGACTTTGTGTGTCTCCTCTGAGTGCTTTAAAGCCATATTGTGGTTTGAAGTCTCTCTGCTTCTAATGAGCCAATTGTTCTTGTGTTTTGTTCCCCTTGGGAAGCGTTGTGAAGCTAACAACATTCTGCTTGCAACCATTTTAAAACATATTCACTGCACCGGGGAGGGATAGAGGCCAGCAAAACAATAATGCCTTGGAGCGTGTACAAAATGAAAAATGTGTTAATGACAGCAACACCAGCAAAGTGACAGCACATTCTTTTCCTGTCAATTACAGCTTGGTTATTTAAAAGCAATTTGCAACTCCCTGCAGAGTAAAAAGTGCAGCGTCTTCCAGGCCTTACTTTGTGTTCGTGTGATGCTTTCATTAGATTTTCTGTGTCTTAGTTTGTCATGCAGAAGAAATGTTAAGGTTAGTGATAAGTCACAGTAATGCATCCAGGTCCTGTTCACATGAAAACAAAGAAAAATATCTATTTGGAGGTTTTGTGTGTGTGTGTGTTTCTCTCTATGTGCACATGTTACCAGGGGTATTGATACAGTTGGCATTCAAGGTTCTGATTAATAGCCATGGCATTTGGCTGCTCTCAGTAAATGCCATATCTCGTGCCGAGTGCTTGGTTAATGGATGTCTGCTTATTTTAGGCCTCACATTGCCCCTCTCTTTCTTTGGTCCCTTTCTCTCCTCTGGTCCCATGCTTTCCCGTCCATTTCATGAAAGGTTAGCTGTGCTCAATCAGCAGAAATAGACTCACAAGTGGACCTCTCCCATGCAGCTCACATCTCCATGTTCTTGATAGTTTTGTCCAGAGTGGGTTTGCCACACAAAGGCTCAGCTTGCTTTCTATTTCTGTCAGCACTGGTTCAAATCAAGATTCAGCTTGACTCTTTTATTATCAGTTAATGTAGCATGTTAGGATCAGAGCTGACGTAGAGCTCTACCTTCTACTGTGTATACCCCCTAACAACCAATTTCAGTTTGTCTCTATATCTTAAGAAAGGACAGATATGAAGAATTAGCTCCAGTCCTCCAGTGAATTAGTTTGCTCTATCTTAATGAGGTTTGTCATGTCAGAGGGAGCAGTTCAGAGTGTACATGCTGAAAAGACTTCATTGGAAGTAAAGCTTCAAAAGTACCTTCTTTCTCCAGCTCTAATTCCACTACTACCACACAATTACCCCGATACACAATTATATCTTGTCACCTCCAAATGGGAATGGAGGACCCAGCAGAGGGGAAATCATTCTGGTCTTTTCTCTTTTCTTTTTTTTTTCCAGCCTTTTGAAAACTAATTCTAAAATCTAATTAACTGCAGAAAAACATGTCACCAGTCACCAGCCATGCAAATAGCTCCATAGAATTTCATTCTGGATGATGTGAGTTTAGATAGAAAGATTACTCAGCCATGTCTGAGTTGAGACAAACAGGAAGGGATGATCCTGGTAATTTCATGTTCTGTGTTTGACTTCAGATGGCTCATTAAAGGGCGAGATGTCAGCCGGCCGGACAGAAAGATGGACAGCTGCGTTTCTTTGATGGCTTTTCCTCTGCGCCGGCTGCATCAGCACTTTTCTGGCTTTTGCGTCGCTTGTTTATGGGCTGTTTCAGGGATCCATGGAGAAGTGGCCACAAGGCTGCGGTGGAGAAAACAAAAAACAAGCCTGGATGCAGTGGGGATGGAAAGAAGAATGCTTTGTCAAAACAGCCGGCTGTGCAGGTGTCGTCCTGCTGCAGCCGGCTGGTGCCAGTGTTTGTATCAGCTCATGCAAACACAGGACTTCCTATCAACTGTTCTGTCTATAACTAAACTACTAAACTACTAAACTTAAACTAGTCTCATTTAATATGTCTAATCAAGGAAAATGTGAAAGTATTTGTAATGATTCAGGAGCACTTAGTTATTGTTGCATGTATAAATATGCACACACGTTTTAAGAAAGCTTCTCTGCAGTGGTGACCTTTTCTTGTGAAATCAGTCTTTACAGGAGGCTCATCAGGAGCCCTCCTCACATCCTGGCAGCCCCTGGTTGCCTGCCAGGGAGTGTTTGTTTGCAGACACAGAGCCATACAAAAAGAGGCAAGGTCCACTCTGTTGCAAACAAGTAATTAATTATTGAGCACACCAAACACGATTCCTTGCTAATCGACATCACCGTTTAAAACCTCTTGATTTATAATTCAGGCGCTCTCTTGGTCTAGTGGGTATTAAGAGGCTCAACTCGAAGGGCACTTGAATCTTCAGGCCCCTCGAGTGCAGGGCACCTTCAGTACCGCTGTGCTCCAGGAGTATAATACATGTGCCTACACCAAGCATGCACATCTCGAAATTTCACGTCTTCGTTTATGGTTCTGCTTTGCTGTCCTCATAATGTTATGAAACTGAATAATAAATTGATTTGTGCCAAAACACTGGGGTGCCGTGTTAGACAACCCATGAGCACTTCTTATTTAATATGTGTGGCAGATACTACTGAGTGCTGTACATTAGCATGCAAATAACATGGTGTTAGAGGAGTTTTAGTTAATTAGCTGGGGATGTGACGCTGGCTGTGGCCCATAGCGGCTTCTGTTCTTGGGGACCACAGGGGGGTATGGGGGGGCTGCTCTTTGATCCGTGAATCCCACGGTCTGGCAGAAGTTCCACCGCCCCTGTAATGCTGTCTCACATGGACAGATGGGAACCACATCTGTGAGTGTTGGTTTATTTCTGTGACAGTTCCAGTTAGCCTGAAAGATCTTTTACAGGCAGCTTTGAAGCGGTCGTGTTAAACTAACTCATGAAGAACGAACATTGGTAGTTTATGTTGCATATCTTCATAAGAAATCTTTTTTCTTTTGAAGCATAGAGAGAAATGGAGAAAAATGTGTTTTCTTTCTGGCTTCAGAAACATGTGTTTAGAACATGGAGGTATGTCCATATGGGCAGACAAATAATGAGATATTAATCTAACATTAACCAACTTTTCTAATCAGATTAGTTTTTTTTTGCTCCTGTTTCTTTTTTTGTTTCTTTTTGTGTTTTTTTTCCTGTATTCCACCCAGACTTGAGTACACTCCCCCTGCTGGCTAATGATCACTCAACATGGGCTCTTTTCGTTAGCTTGGCAGGGTGTTCCAGTTCAGTGTAATTGTTCTGTGCTGATGCACCATGTTGTAATGTTGTCAGGCCTCTGTTTTGGCAGGAAGAGTACACAAGAAATCGACAAAGTGTACCGTTTTGTATTAACAAGAAATTAAAGAGGCGGCAAGAGACATCATTCAAGCTACAGCTTGTCATCTAAGCTTGTTCTTAGGGGGCATTGGCAGTCCATGATTGACACTTTATGAGTTTTTAAAAGTGGATGTGGTTTTAATTGTGCTTTTTTTGGGTGGTAATAGAGGCTTTTAGCCGATTTTTTTTCACTTAATGTGGTATGCTACATGCTAAGATTGGTGCTTCCTGGCATGCACATAGACTGTTTATTCTGCATGCACCAGGACTGAGCCATTTCCTCCAGATGTAGGCCTTGTTTAGCAAACCTGGTAGAGCAGGCATCATATACGCAGTAGTGGTAACTGTTCCTCAGCTCAGGTACAATTTCTGGCTTTCAGCTGCTTGTCACCCCCTGGTCCATAAAGATCCCCCGATCCATAAAATCATTTTTAAAGAAAAGCACAGCAATTCCTTTGATTTGACGGCATCAGGTGTACTATGAAATAAACTAAATAATGAACTAAATAAGCAGTGAAAACCTAGAACCATCAAACACAGAGATCAGGCCAACATAGTGTGACTCGTGTGCAGCAGCATCACTGATTTCTATTGGATGCTGTTTGTAAATGAAACCCAATTTAATTTTCATATTGCTAAACGTTGCATAATTTCACTGCAGGATTTTTATGATATAACTCAGAATGATCAGCATTAGATATTCTGGGAAGACACTTCCCAGCAACATTCACACTGCACATAAATAAAAACTTTTTTTTCCATATGTTACGTATATCAGATTTTTATTTTTTATTTATTTTTTTTGTTGAAAAAGGACAAATCTCATATTTACAAACCAGACTCAGTCCGCCTTTTATGTCGTCCTGACTCCGATCCATACCTGATGCAGGATTGGAGTCTAGTGTTAAGACCAGCTGTGTGAACATAACCCTATCCTACATTTTAAGAATTGGGGGCCGTGAGGAACCTATGCATTACATAGAGTGGCATTGACTCAAAAAAGGTAGAGAAGCACTGCTCTAATACAACAAAAAAGACAAAGCCTCAGTTATTCTATTTAATACTTTACTGCAGCATTTCTATTCAGACTTTCTTCAGTCTTCTTTTCAAAATTGTGTGCCAGTCATGAACAAATACTGACATCACCTCAAGATAAGGACGCCACAGCTGGAGAGCAGTGGCCGCTCATAATACACGTCTGAACTATTTCTATTTTCAGTCGAAGCATGTGATATGACGATGACAGCAGGGGTGAAATAAATTAGACATTAGACATGACAGGACGATGTGTGGTTTGCATCATTGGTGGGATGTGGTGATATCAGAGAAAGTAGTCCGGGAGCAATGAGCACAGCTGGAGAATGTGCTTGTAATTAGCTAAGAAAGCTGTCCTCTGGACATATGTTTAATCCTCTGATGATTGTGTGAGTCTGAGCAATTTTCCTAATACACAATGAAGACATGTTTGTGGTTTGTCTGAGTCTATGCAAGCTTAGCAGGAGGTACAGATTGGTGTAATGTAGGTGTTTGCCTAAAGCAATACGCTCAGACTTTACCTGCAGTAGCCTCTGTTCTGTTTTCAGACCTAATGTTTCATACTATGAGGACTTCTCTTATCCTCAATTCTATCAATTCTGCAACCTTGAGTCTTTACATTTTCAGCCTGTGGGTTTTCTCCTTTGTCTCCCTCTCTCATTTCTTTTTACTAGCTCTGTTTCTCAGCATAATGTAGCCATGGTGACATACACATCCAACCAGGGATTTAACAGAAAGAACAGAGAGCTGAAGGGAAGTCAGCCTTGAACCAACTGGCCCATCCCACTGATATAACAGGAGCAAGACTCAGAGATAGAGAGCTGGTGAATAGAGGAAAGTGAGGTGGTCCTTCCTTCTTCACGCAGCCAGCTGACAGAGGATATTTTTATCAGCCTGGCACACAGTGTAGAAAAGAAACAAATTCATTTGTAACAGCGTACTCCCAGCCAAGGACAAGATCTCAGCATGATAGAACATAGCTGTCTTTCTGTGCTATCAGAAGTGAAATCATTCATTTTTATTTATGCACCTGCCCTGGCATTATCATGCAACGTTGTGCACAAGACCTTGCCCACTTTGTATTCAGTGAAGCAGAAAACAGAGAAGCAGAATGTACTTCCCAAGGTCTGGATTGAACCTGTGGCATTTAAAATGTGGATGTACTTTCTGACAACATGCATACATTTGTCTTACTTTTTTTCTTTTTAAGTCTTTATTTGTCTTCCTCATATTTTATCAGTGTGTTTTTTACTCACCTCTGTGGGAAGAATCTAGTGAGGCTGAGCTCACAAGTTCTGCTTCTCATACACTGATTTGATGGACGATGCATCTGTTGATCTGCATTAAACCTAATTAGAAGTCAGCAGGATGACACAGCTTAAGGGTGCGTGAGAGGGAGTAAGAGAGCACCAGCATGAATAAACCATGTGCTTAAGTGGTGTCACTGGGCTGCTGTGTTGGCATGTCGGCATCGCTCAGAAAAAAGCATGACATTCTCCGGAGTATTGTCTGTAATCCAGCATGTAAGAGCTGCTGGATGACGCCTTTATAGAAGCAGCCCCATGAGACATTAGACCCAAAATATCATTCGATATATTGGATAAATTAATAATTTTCCAAGAGGTACATTCTTTTTTAAAAATGAGTATTAAAACAGCTTAATGCATTGTTATAAGGACTCATGGTTCCAATAGGTTTGAATGACAATGTTTTTGTCGTCTTTTACAGGATTACACTTGAATCCACATGATGTTAGAGCAGGAAATATAATTTTCTTTATCCTCAAATGCCAAGCAAATCCCCTGCTCTGAATAATTTCCTTTGCGTCTGCACGGAACAGTCATAGCCAGAAAAATGCTGTTTGATTTTCTCAAAACAGCACGGTTTCATCTCTTTGCAGTGACACAAATAGCCTGGTGTGCCAACCTGACAGACAGATGATCCATTGCAGACACTGTAATTGAAAACACTGAGAGGGGGTGGACAATTAATCTTTCTGTCTCTCATGTCTTCAAATTTCCACGGAGAAATACCTCAAAATGCAGATAATAGATAAGAGTGTTATTGATTAGATGGGGTGGGAGGAGAGGCAACGAGGTGCAGAGGTTCTCCATCACTAATCTTTCTGTCTGTGACTGCATCTAAATAACCTGCAGAGAGGGATAAACAGGCGCATCCATCATGGGATGGCTGGTGCAGACAGAGATGGATGCCTCCACCTTCTGCCACCTTTCGGCGCACCTCTCCTTCCTGGTCAGGGATAGAAAGTGACACCTGCACTCAGGAGAAACTCACTGAGAGGATGCCTTCTTAAAACCTGCTGTGATGGAGGCACTCTGCCCTCTGTCTTCCATCTCTTTGTCTACTTGAGTTTGCAGACAGATCCTGTTTCTTTTGAAAGAAACTGGCTTTGTGTGTGCATGTTTATGCGTGTACATGTGTGCATGTCAGTGTGTAAAGTCACCCATTTATGTGTTTAGGTCTGTGTATAAATTGATTAGGGTGCAAGTTTCTTTTCTATCTGCATGCTCATGCACTGTGAGCCAGTGAGCAGGGGTGCCCATGCCAGCTCTGTTCAAAGGCGCCAGCCTGATAGATACGGTGTGTGTGCCAGTTCTGTGCCTTCGCTCCTCAACTCTGCAGCGTGAAGATTGATCCTTCGTTCCCTCCCATTCCTTTCTCCCGTCTCCTCTGTGTGCCTCTGCTTTAATGAGACTGTGAATAGGTGAAGCTCACAGGCTCCAACAGATGGCCAGAACTGCCCTGGGTCACTGTCTTGTGCACACACAGGGTCACACACACACACCTTTGTACGTTTGTTCATGAATGAACACCTAGAGAGAGAGGGAAGGGGGTAGAGGGAAAAGAACATATGAAAAGGAAAAGAAAATAAGAAGCAATGCAGATGAAGAAAGGCTAAAACTGAGATGCATGAAGGGACATGCAGCGAGAATATATTCAAACAAGAGGAGGACAAAAACGCAGCTGAAAAGGGAGTGAGAGCAAAATTGAATTGTAGATTGAGGGGAGCCTCTCTCCTCCCTCTTTCCCTCCCTCTTTTATTTATCTCATGTGAAACCACGCCTCCCTCCTTTCACTTGTCAGTGCATCTATAACAGGGAGCTGTCTGCACCGGGCTGTGTGGGGGGTGAGACTAGCTCCTCACTCTGACCGGACCGGATCTGAACAGACCAGGCAGGACTGGATGGTGTTTGGCTTCTCAAACAGGTGTGTGTTGAATTTATATTCATGCATAAATGTCTGTAATACATGACGGAGGGCAGCATGTGTATCCCTCAGAATTCATCCATTCGATCCTCCGCAAGGCTTGCTTTCAGAGTAGCATATCTAGAAGGTACAGTGCTGGAGCTTTGCCCTAGTTTACACTTGAATGCTCTGATCCAGTCTGTTCGCCTCTGAGATTTATGCATGTTGCTAACGGCACTGTTCATCAGGGTAAGAGAGAAGAGACCTTTCATTCAGCGGATGCGTCAGAGTATCTGGCTTTGACTGAGAGCAGCGAGGAGACGAGCTGGAAGAAGTTGGTAGTTTTTGAGCTGGACGCTCTCAACATGTGCTGAGTGTCTGTTAGCTTTATAAGTGAGTTTTCATATTTATGTTTTGCAAGGAACATATGGCATTGAAAAGTAGTTTTTCCCAAGCTGTGTATGTACGACTCTGCTTTGTTATGGGAAATAAGTCAGTAAAGCTTTTATTTAAAATTGTCTTTGCTCTGTTGAAGTGAATGAGTGTTAGCTCTGTTTGCTCACATCCTACCGGGTTTTGCAAATAGAAAATTCATTGTTTCAGCACCGGTTTGTGTTCACATTTCCAGATTTAATTCTTAATACTAGATGGGGTTTAAAGTGAGAGCAAAGACAAATAAAGTGAAAATATAAGTTTGTTTCAAAGACAGGATCCATCCAATTTTGGACAACTTGCCCTTTTTTAGAACGGGATTTGAGATCCACTACTCAACGTTCATTCCAGAGTCGCCATTTCATCAGCTGGTGCCGCTCCTATAGAAGCCCACACAGCTTTGGTCCCAGTTAATATACTCACTATCAATGTTTTGTCAATATCTTTATGGGTCAAAAGGCTGTGTTTTCACCAAGTGGTGGCAGTTAAGAGCGTCGGAGTGGAGGGGGGGGTGAACACTGACCTAGAGGTTGAAATATTTATGACAAAGACTGAACGTCCCTGAATGCTGTTTGCAGCTATGTGGATGGATGGATGAACAAATCCAAAGATGGAGGGATGGATAGAAAGTGAAGAAGCTTTGGGGATCTCTTCTTTAAGCATTCATTATTTATCACAACATACTCATGGATGCTCTAACCCCCACATCAACTGGCCTCTTTTCTCACCGAGGAGCCTGTGGACGGAAGGAAGGTGCTCCGGCTTAGTCTACCTGTCAGCCAGTCCCCAGGCACCTTAAATCTGCAGTTGCACGCTTAACTCTGCACCCACATGTATTTTGTCCATTTTTATGTTCACACACATCCAAAGCAGTTTGCCAGTGTTTTGGGGAGTGCATTAAAAGCACAGTTGCTCCTTTACACTGAATTAGTTGCAGATATGTAAGTCGTGCTCTCAAACTGCATACATTTGTGCTCATACATAACCCATTCACAGCACTCCAGTAACTACCAGCCATTTTTCTCAGACATATTTTCCTCCCTCGGCTGTTCACACCCTTTCTGAGACTCACAAACAAAACACATACAAAGACACACACACAACCAGTGGGGGTGACGACCTTGAAACCTGTTGATGTCATTTGAGGCAGTCATGCTGAGAATACATAAGAGGCCATGTGGGACTCCTGGTGAAAATGGGGCGCTCGACATGCTGTTTGTAAAAATATCTGAAAATGTGCGAGCGGGCTGATTGATGCAGTGGAAGGGAGACGCGAGCATGAATATGAATTGTATGCTAATGCAGCACGCTGTGGCTGTTGACTCAAGCTGTTGTTGAAAGCAGAGGACACGTTCCCCCGTCTCCACTCTTGAGTGAAAATGTTATCGACCAACCTATTGTCAGCACAGCCTCATCCCTTGGGCATGAGGGCAGCATGGTGACAGATATCACCGGCCAAGGTGACTCTTCTCCATGGTCTCTGCAGGCCTGCAGGCGGTTTGGCCAGCACTCATGTCTGCTCATTTACCCCAGCCTTGACCTTTTGTGGTTAGACAGAGGTTCAAATTAAGTTAGATCAGAGGTACTTAAATCTAATGTCACAGATCAGCTTCATGCAGCCTTTTCCACCTGCACTCGCTGTCCCGATACATAATCTACATTGTGTGGAGCCACAGCAGTATTTAGCTCATAAAGTTTTCCAGCTTCTCCTGCTGTTTGTTTCTGCTCTGCAAAGCATGCATGTAGTCCTGTTAAAAGCATCTTTTAACTAGAACGAGGCAAAATGATTCAGATGGAAAACAAAACACAGACACACATGTCCATGCACATAATGTTCTCTTTTAAGTTCTTAGATACTTTAACCTCTTAAAATCATTTATTTTTAGTCTAAAATAGTTTTTTATGGATGAAAGACTTGTTGTGGACCAACTATTTTACTGGGCTATTTTTACTGGACCTTTACTGATGTAACAGGAGTGTTTCTGTTCTGTTGTTGGAGTACAGTATGGCTTCAAAGATAAAGTGAGTTTGCATGCAGTCACCATTCAATTCTCAAAATCTTCGCTTCCCAATGGTGTATAACATGTAGGTACTTAGAAAGGAGACTGAGCATGTTTGTATCAACATGCATTTGTGCAGCATAACTATTCCCATTTACTTTAGAAGGAATTTCAACACTAAACCTAATGTTTTACAACTGCTGGTAATTTTATTTATTCCATGTTTAATGTGGTTTGATGTGAAGCAGTTTTCACCAGAATCTCTTCTGATTTTAATGTATAAACACACCTGATTGGGCGCCTTTCAGAAGATCCTTATTTAAATCTGTTTCTGCTCCTCTCAGCTCTAATCAGAGAGAGGCCGAGGAGCTTTTTGACAACACTTACTTCTCCCCGGAAAGAACGCGAAGCATCGTCAGCAGCTGATAGGAGCAAATAACAACAAGTACATAAAAGTGTGTATTTGTATATGACTGTGCCAGAGTCGGATCAGTGTGCACAGTGTGTACGGGTAAATCCCACTGGTGGTGTTTGAACAGTCATTCGACTGCTGCGTGCGACTGCAATCAGATTTCAATCTCTTTCCTCTATATGGCTGAGCTGCTGCATCAGAGGTGCCCCACGGGGAAATGTAATTATACCCTGCTGGTCACAGAGTATGGGCTTCACTGCCCTATCTGTCTCCAGAGACAGCGGCTAGAGGCCCCTTCTCACTTCCAACATCAAACAGCAGAGATGTTGCTAAAACCCTGGTATGTCTTGGAGTTTTGTATTAAATCCTCACTCCACTTATCGGTGTTTGGATCTTAGGGTTATCTGTGGCCTTTGTGAATAGTTGATGACAGAATCAACTGTGGTGGTTAAAAGCAGTGATTGGGAGATGTTGGAATATAAAATCTGATTTAAATTCATTAGGGATCTTTTTCCTCTGATTGCAACATCTTACCTCACCTGGAGTTTTTATTGCCATAATAACCTCTGTCTCAATTTTCTCCACAAATCACCGAATTATGAATCTAAAGAGTTTTTATTGATATTTTCTAATGCTGCTATTGATTTTCATCTCTGCATGTGTTTTTATCTTTCATGTCTGTTTGTCCTCTACTTCTTGCTTTCAGCTGAGGTGCATGCTGAGATGATGCCTATTAGTGAAGCAAAACAGACACACCCCACTTTCCTCAGTTTAGGCCACAATCAGTGGGAGCACTCGGATAACGGCAGCCTGAGTGGACCACTGATGTTACGATTAAACGAATTTGGGTCGCAGTGATGCTAAATGATGCTAACCCAAATTCATAAATAAAAAAACCACCTGGTCCTTGTTTACTTTTAAACCAAGCCAACTTTATTTGTAAATTACAACAGCAGAAACTGAACAAAGTGATGATTTTTTTTATATAAAAAGACAAAGTCAGTGAAATTGTTTGATTTAAAATAAAAAAAATGATAGAAAATGAGGAGAAATTTCATTCCTGTCAATGTTAGTGTGTTTTCTATTTAATCGTGTCAGGATTCTTTTCTTCTTCATTTCCTTGATTGGCTGCACTCCAACTCCGCCTAATCTCTATTTCTGCATTCGTCACCTTTCTCTCCATCCCTACGTCACATCTCCAGCTAACCACCACCCCCCGCATGCCTCTCCTCCAGGGTGTAGTAGCCATTGTTGTTGCTAATAAGGTTTATGATATTACAGATCTCTGAAATTGGATTTTCGCACCGTATCAATGCAGTGAGATTACAGGCTTAAAGTCAGGGGGAAACTGACCCGTGTAATAATTTCTTAGTGCATCCATGAGGTGAAGCTGATGGGGAGATGGACATGCCAACGGTTTTGGAGAAAGACAGTTGGGCAGGCATGTAGTCGGACTGCAGTATGTTGTACAGATGTGGATAAGATCACAAAGTCTCTCCTCTAAACAAGAGTCCATGTTGTTCTGCTTCCCGTCTTCTTGGTCTGGTTTGTTTTTATACCAGAGGTTGAACAAACTGCAGCTTCTTCTGTAGGGGAATGTTTGTAGTTTTTTTTGTCTCATTTATCTCAGCGTTGGCCTGTGATTGCCTGTCGACCTGCCCAGGGTGCACCGCACCTTTCACCCAGTGGTAACTGATATTAGCTCTAGCCTTCTTGAATATGTTGAAGTGGGTATGGGAAATAAATGAGTGAATGAATGGGACTTAACCAGATGCATGCACAGTCTGTGCACACTGAATGTGGACCTGCTAAACATCACCCGTTTGCTGCTTTTGGTATCACAATATTTGGTGATATATTTGTTTGATTTTGGCCAAATCTTTTCTTTGTTTTTTACCTAGTTTTGGTTAGGGAGGATACAGGCTACCATAGAAATGACAGAGGGTGTAGTTTCTCCTATGTACCAGGTAATTAAATAGATTCTGAGTCAGGCTGCTTTTGGGCTCCTACGCTTACTTTTTCTCTCATGTCGACCACTCTTCCTCTTATACACTCCTGTGTGTCCACACAACTTTGACTGTGTTTGATCTAATTCACATCTAATGAATCGTTTGATCTTCCTCGCCTGACACCCAGACACATCCCAGATTTCTACATCCAAAGTAGCTCACATGCTTCTAATCCTGAAAATCTGGCTGCTGGCTAAGCAGCTGACTCCCAGTGATGTATAGTGATTTGCACTGTCTACCCCGGGCTTTACTTCACAGGAATGAGGCTTTTCTTCACTAACCTCACCACCTCATTACAAATCCAGATCAATTGTTAAGTTGTGACTGCACATTAAGCTGTAGTAGAGCAGAGTAGTGGGCATCAGATACAATGCCAGGATTTTGGCAGGAAGATGGTGTTCATTTGGAGATGTGGCTTAGTGAACTCTTAATTGGAGAAGAGACAGGACTGGGAATGAAGGATCAATAGCGGCAGAGCAGGGGTCCCAGCTCGCTGAAATCAATCAGAAAACAAGCCTCAGGCTAAAGCTTATTTACCCTCCTGATCAAACTTCATCGAGATCAGACAGACGACTTGGTCCAACTCTCTTGACTCCAGAGGTGTCAAGTAACGAAGTACAAATACTTCACCATAAGTAGAAATTGTGGGTATCCATACTTTACAGGAGTAATTGTTTTTAGCTGACTTTTTACTTCTACTCCTTACTTTTAAAGAATAGCCGTGTTACTCCTAAAAAAACTGTTTTAGATGAATCGTTCCATCTGCACAGAGTGAATTTTATTGTGGTAGGATGAGAAGTATAAAGATGTACCAGCCTGACACCCTGCCGGCTTGTACGCGATCCATCGTACCAGCTTATGGCACAAATCACATCCCAGTCCAGCAGGAACATAGCAGACATATGCAGCCTGGTACAGGTCAGATTTAACATCCCAAATCTTTCAACATTAACATTTTAAATAGAAAATTTTGTTCATTATGGCCTTTAGAATAATGTGTTCTGGGTAAGGTGGGGTAGGCGCACTTTAAGCCCCTTCTTTTCTTTACATTAGTTTTACTTTATACTTTAAGTAGTTTAGTAGTTTTGAAACCAGTACTTTTACACCTTTTCTTGAGTAAAAAGCTTGAGCTACAGAAGTCTCTTTAAACCCCACCCAGAGGTCTTCCACCCTGCTCCTTCTGAAGGTCCCGTCTTCTTAGGCTCAGATCCAGGGTGACGAAGCTTTTTTGTTTGCTCTTTCACGTTAGAGCTGCCCAGTCTGGTTCTGGTTTTAAGTCCCTGCTCAAGACCGCCTTCTTTGCACTGGCTTTCGAACATATTGAGCTTGACATTTGCTAGCTTTTTTTCTGTCATTTGTTTTTATTTTATTTTTTTTTACCGTGCAGTTCTTTTATTGTTCAGAGCTTGAACTTGAACTAGTGTCTATACTTCCACCGGAGGAATGGATGTAAATACATGTAACACCTCTGTTTGACTCAAACAGGATGGAGTCGCCTGATTGCCTTATTTGTCAACGTATTCAGGGATAAATGTTCCCAGTTTCTGTGTAAAACATCTAGCAGAACATTGAGTTTCGACAACATTCTTCTCTGAAGGGAATATTAAATAAATCCCTGGTGAAGCTTTTTTAGTTCTTATGTTATCAGACACTCGTATCATAAGCCTACCTGACATGTTTCCACGGTCGTCCTCCGTCCTTCGACTGCTGTTGAAACATGTCAGGTAGGCTTATGATGCGACTAATGTCTGATAACACAAGAACTAAATCAGCTATAGAAGATGAACTTTATTAGATTAATCCCTGGTGAATTTTCACTTCACTGCTAAAAATAGTCACTTTCTAGTCTTCTTCATTTCTTTTTTGCTCTTTGCTGGGGTAATAACCATCTTTCTGCCTGTCACTTCTTGATGTATCATCCTCTTATTCGCAGCAAGGACAAGGCCAGGTGTCACATTTTCTCTCACTTGCTACGCTTGTCACCCACAGCCTGTTCCAGTCCCCTCCCTTCTTCCTCCCCCTCTCGGCTTATTTATATTAAATCTGTCAATCCTTTATTTTAGTGGGAGAAAAAGAAAGTAAATCACTTTGCCATTTTCAGTCTGCTGCGTCGGCTGAATGCCGAAGGTTTATGTGGATGTCATCTCTGGAAATATAAAATCCTGTTGAAATAAATTCTGTCTGCTATTTTGTCTTGTTGTCACACAGCTGAGTTCTTGTTCCTCATGTGTCCTTCACTTTTAATGCCTATGTCAGGTAGTTATTAAGTTATGTAGGAGCACACTAGAGTCCAGAGACAGCCTTGAAATAGATCTTAGGCTTTTTTTTTTTTATTGTCTTACACATCTGAGCTGGTTCAGGCTGGGGCCAGACATGAACTGGCAGTGGGAACAGAGTAGGATTCTCCAGTATTTTTAGCCCCACTGTGGTTAACAAGGCGTGGATGTGTGTGAATGTAGAATTAATTTTAAGATTTTACTTTGATTTTAAATCGTTAAATGGACCAGCGCCGGCTTACATATCAGACCTGCTAGAACTGAACCCTTTGTCCTCCTCCTCGTTCCTAAATCCAGACTGAAAAGCAGTCAGGCTTTTTCAATACTGGGATCCAAACTGTTGCATGAACTCCTCCCAGATAAAACTGGTCCCCACTTTTAAATTACATCTTAAACCACATTTTTACTTCTTAGCTTTTAGCATAGCACGAGAATAGTCTGGTCTCTTTTTGTCTTTTAATATATTTTAGCCTTTTAATTCCTCTCAGTGTATCTTAGTCTGGTGTATTCAACCTTTCTAATTGTTTTATTGTAGCTTGTCTAAATCTATTATTTCCTTTTAATACACTTTAATCTTTTCATTTCTTTTAGTGTATTTAGTGGGTTTTTATATTATTTCAGAGAGATTCGAGTGTCTTTTTGGAGTGCAGATTTTCTGTCTGTCCGTGTTTCAACAATTATATTTTAGATGTACGGCACATTGGCAACCGTGTGTTTTGAAATGTACTATTTAAAGAAAGTGGGTTGGATTCGATGTTGATGTTGGTTTGGCTGAGCTTAGATGTTTATGTTTGCAGGGTACTGACACCTGTCCAATCAGAACAGGCATCAGAAAACTCCACTCTTATCAACGCATCTTCACAGGCAGGTACAAAATGAGGCCATGCAGCTTACAAGATCACAGCTAGACGTACTTGCACACATGGAAGTGAGATGGCAGCTTGATGGAAAGACTTTGGTGAAAACGGGGTTTTTCTGACACCCAGTTTAAAGCCTCAATAAGGATTTTTTAGCAGCACATTCATGGCAATACCAACACAAACCTATTAGTATTTCTAATGTCCTGGAGGATGAAAGGTGATTATATTTAAAAATTAGACCATTTTTTATTCCCTGTTTCTGGTCTAATTACAGGTTCTTCTGGTCCATTATCTGCTTCCTCAGGCTTTAAAGCATTAATCAAACACAGATTTTATCTTGTGTGAACAGTGTGTGTTTATCTCCCTATCCTGCAGAACTCAGCTCTGCTGTGGTTCAACACAGATGTGTGATCATGTTTAGGTAGGTGTGAGGGAGAAGTGGCATCTGGACTCTGACATCTGTTAGGTAGGACAAGGACAAAACAAGCCTGTTAATACTTGCATGAACCGGAATGTGAATATGATTTATAAATCAATGGTTTTCAGAAACAGGCTGGAAAGGTATAGGTGTGTGATGGCCGGCTTTTTGTTTGAGGCAGCGTACCTGCCAAGAATTCATTCACTTTGTGTTTGCTTACAGAACTTGGCAATCTAAAGCTGACTCCTGTGGAAGAGGACGGCATCAGAGAAAAAGGTACGGCTATTCAACACTTGCTTGCTTTTTAAGTGAAATTTTCTCTCTCATTTCTCTCTTTCAGACATGTGTGGATGAAGGTTTTGTTTCTGGGGTAACTTGTTGTTAATTATCTCTTCATGGATGTTTAATTATTGAGGTTGGTCAGTGCATGCAAGGTCCTGCCCTCATGTTTCATCACTGAAACCAAATAATGGGATCACAGATCTTAATTGGATGAGGTGCTGTCCCTCTTGTCCCATCTTAAATTGATCAGCTCTGAGGGCATTCTTCCTCCATCCAGATTCTGATTCCTGTTTCTTTTATTATGGATTCTACTCATCTCAGAAAAAATTAAGTTACTGTCAGCACTTTATTTACTACATATTCAGTGCTATATCAAAAAGAGATGGTTAGAAATATGAGAATTATAACATCAAACCAGATTTATCCCCATCTCAACATAACTGAGTGTCTTTGGACGGTAAAGTAGCTTCATGTCTTGACTAAAGAAGCCTGGATTTTGCAGTAAATATCCTGCAACATGCTGGTGCATTTGCTGTGTGAACAGTTGGGAAGCAGCAGAAGCTGCTGTCAGCACATGTGGGCATATTATGTGCACAGCTGTGCAGAACTGACTCATTACCACTTGCAAAAGCATCGGTATGTAAGAATGTAATCAGTTCTCCCTTTTCATTAACAAACAACTCTCTACATGTGGCTCCCAGTATAGCTGTGATAGTTTGCTTTGAATCGTAAAACATGCCTGACTGAAGCTTCTCATCTGAGAGAGCAGGACTCTGATTTTCCTTCTTGTCTCACTGACTAGCAAGAGCAGACAGGTGAATGATGTTTCTTTGGTAAGATATTCTGTTTGAGGACTGAGCTCCACTTCAAAACCCTGCTGTGAGGACAGCTTTCACCTCTCACTTTCCTCTTCATCCTCTTGTAAAGGGGGATAAACACAAAGGTCTTCAAAGGTTCATTCATCTCATCAATTTTTGTGTCAAACTGCTGTCCTTTCCAGGGAGAACTGCTTAGTTTGTGTGATATTCCTCCCTTTTTCCTAGTTGTTGGCGACCTAAGATGCTTTTAGTATGATGTGAGCAACAAAGGGATATTTTTCCATAACACTTTAAGGGACTAGCTTAGTGTACGTAGCATTTTTTTTCAAGACAGGTCATCACATGGGGCAAATGATACACACCATGGGCCTCCTGAAGTACTTTTCTGACCCTCATTTTCCACATCAGCAGGACGGAAGCTGCCGGCTTGCTTCCATGCTCCATCCTGCCTTCTTCCTTCTGATTAAAAGTCAAATATTAAAGTGCTCTGTTGTGAGCTGGGCCTAATTGATTCTTTCTGCTGGGTGCACACAGAATGGGCTGACAGCAGGCGATACCAGGCTTTGTCAACATCGGGCATGTTGCCTGAAGTTCAGGACGGCACCCCAATAAAGCCTCCTGTGAGCGTGCCAACCTGCAGCACCACACACAGTGAGGCCACGAGAAACCCCGTCCAAACCTTATAGCGACAACACAGAGGCAGCTCTTTCTTTTGCTGTGTGTCAGCTCCCATCGGCTTGCTGGGAAGTCGGCTCTCTATTTGCAAGGAGGCGGCTGGCTGTGACGAAAGTCTGAAAAAATCTCTTCGCCCACTTGCATAACCATCATCTAACTTAAGCAATCTGGGGCGACGGCGCTGAAAGGAGCATTCATTTGAGTTCCACAAAAGGACCTCTTCTCTTCTGATCCTTCATTCCTGCTGTCATGATATTTTTAATATCTTTTAACCACAGTATAGCTCATAAAGGAGCTTATCAAACAAAAACTGGCATGGAGTATACCATCTCTGTCCACCCCATGAAAAGCACCAGAAAGATGCTGGAAGTCCTGGTTGAATTCTGTTAGCTTATATTGTTTTATACTTCCTACACTGTCATGCACTGTAAAAGCTAACAAGTTGGCTTTACTAAAACATAACCCTAAAAAATGTGTTAACTTGAGTGACTTTGTACAATTAACAGGCACAGTTTTAATTGGTATGACAAATCTGAGTTTGCTGTAAGTGCTTGAAGTTGTGGAGGAAACCTGGTGTGATAAATTCTACATTAGGCCCCATTTACATAACGATGCTGAAACAGTAAAACGCAAAAGTTTTGTTAAGTTTTGGACTCCCGTTTCCACGGTAACAGAGTTTTGGGTGGACAAAACCACAAAGGTTTGAGAACAGGATCCAGAGGGAAATTTTCTTAAAGCGCAAGGCGACGCCTGTCCTTGTGGACACAAACGTGAGTCTTTTGGTGGCGATGATGTCACACGTCATTTTGCATTCGGGTCCTGTTTACACTCGTGAACAGCACGACAACAACGATAATGGCTGACCTCCATGTTCTGTTTGTGCTGCTGAATCTTTTAAAGTAATTTTGGTCTCCTGAAGGAAAACCTGCTTTTGTTGTGCAACATATATGCAATCAACGACGATGCAGACATGACATGTGCTAGCTAACCAACACGTCTCTGTACAAGCAGTTGTCATGTCTTCAGGTCTGATTAAGATGCCGTGCACGCATTGGGTGTGTTGTTGTAAGTTTAACCAGCCACTACTACATCGTTTCCAGACCTATTTAAGTTTTCAGTCTGCATGGAGGTAGTTTTAATTCTGCTGTTGTGTAAATGACATTTTTTCCAAATACGTAAAGGAAAATTTGAGGATTTGCATGGAAATTCATTCTTAAAGCTAAACTGTATTTTTATGTGTAGAACATGTTGTCTAGACACTGAAACTCTGGTGAAAGGTGGATTATTGTTGATATGAGGTCAATATGGAGACCAGAACATGTTTTCCCGAGAAACTGGTTCCCTCCCAGCAGGAGATGTGGAGCTGGAGATCATATATATTATATATATATATATATATATATATATATATATATATATATATATATATATATATATATATATATATATATATATATATACATATATAATGTATATATATATATATATGAACTAATTGCTGCACCTGAACAGAAACACAACACAACAGATAATTTCCCACAGCTTTTAGAAGAAAACAAAACTGACAATCATCAGGAGTTCCTTAAATAAATAACTAACCAAAACAATAAATAAATAAATAAAACAAAAAACAAACATCTATCATGACAACAACCAAAGTACTAAAAACACAAAAAACCTGAACCAAAGCATCTCTTAGTGTATAAACGTGCTGGACAACTCGGTGACTGTGTCAACATGCAGAGGATAAGGAGGGATCAGAGATGAGTAAGATCCTGCAGATGTGACCACGCCTCTACGGAGGCTAGAGGCAGACTAGAGTGGCCCAGAGACCCGGGCCATCACCAGCAATCCTGCAGCACGAACACAAGCCACCCCACCACGAAGACCACCCTGGAACCACCCACAAGGCAGCAGAGGAAGGCCCCAGCTAGTGACCCCCAGCAGCCCAGGGTCTGTGCCCCATGGCTGCTGGGGGTCACTAGCTGGGGCCTTCAGGGTTCTAGAGGCCCAATGAAGGGCCTCTAGAACCCTGAAGCGCCCCCCCTCCAACCTCAAAAGGCAGAGTGCACGAACCACACCCAGGAGCCAGCCAGCACCCATCCCAATGTTCCCCACAACCCAGGAACCAGGGCACCATGTTTCCTCTCCTTCCCTCACCTTCCCTGCTCATGACTATTTGTGAAGTGTGTGTTGTTTGCAATTAAAATGGAGGGGCAGTAACCACACTGTGCTGGGAGCGAGGCCACACGAGCAACCCCGCCCGCCATGCACTACATTGCATGTCCACCAAAAGTTGTTTGTGTATTGTGTTAATTGTGTTTTGATGTCTAAGTAAAACTGAGAGGCGAGTTGCCACAGGGTGCAGCTAACGAGGCCACTTAGATGGCCTCCTCCGCTCCACCCATTGATGTGACAAAGTCTTCACTCCGTCTTAGATTAATCCGTTGGTACCAGACCAACGGGACGTAGGCAGGACATGACAAATAAATATGTATTTTAATCAGTCTCACTTCCATGTTATACATCATGGGAAAGCTAAGATTCCTGAGATGTGAATGATGTATACCATTCCAGGCTACAGTCATATCTGCAGATTCAGTAAACGCTTATTTCTGACCAGTTACCAATCCAATTTATACTTGAAGTCATACTGTACTCCAGTAGCAGATAATATCCTGTTAGATCAGCAAGGGTCCAGTACAAGTAGTCCAGTAAAATAGTTGCTCCACAACAAGTCTTTTATTCATAAAACCTGTTTCAGGCAAAAATGTGAGGATTTTCAGGGGATAAAGACTTTAGTGTTCCTGTCCCTCCTCTGTGTGCTTATCCGATGAATTTACTGGCCATTTTATGGGCATCATGAATGGGCTTCGTTTCCAGTGCTTTGCTGCTCCACATGTAAGAGAGTGCAACAGTGATCTTGGCTCTATCCAGTGTTCATTAAATGCAGACATTCATCCACAGCATTTTCTCATGAATCTGATTGACCTTTTTGCTCCGAGTGAGCCTCAGTAAATGGGTATTGGTTCCTGTTAATCCCTCCATGGTTGAAAAGCTGCATATATATCTCCACATTGCATCTGGTGCTTTATGTTCCATCTCAGCTGATGGATGGCTGCGATGAGAGGGTTTGAAGTTGCGTGGAGGCAGCGGTCAAAGAGCTTGCTGATGTCGAGGTAATTACTTGATAAGGGAAACTGTGCTCTGAGTCCGATGCAGCACTAATTGCAACACAAGGTTGATGAACTTGATCAGGACCCTGCTTATTTGCTTTTGATAGAAGAAGGAGGGAGAAAATGAAAGTGAAAGAAGGTGAGCAGCAGGTTGTAGGAAATATGTTGGGCTACCTTTCCGCTCGTCCCATTCAGTATTTGAGCTTTTCACATCCCATTTTGGTGTGACCGATGGCCAGCACAGCCGTGGAATAGTCTCTCAGCTGACATGTGATCACAATGTCCTTTCCTTTGAGAACTGAGCAGGGGTTCAGTTCTTCCTCCATCCTGTTACTTTGCTGCTGCAAATCCCAAGCGGGGGTCCTGAGGCTGAGACGGGGTTATGATCACAACAGCAGGGGGCTGACAGCTGGCTGGCTTTCTGACATGAGCCTAATGGAGGGCTAATAAGAGCGAGTCAAGTCTCAGAGACCACTGCTGTGACCTTGGTAAGAGGCAGGTAAAGATGAAGAGGAGGGGTGGAAAGGTGAAGATGTATTATAGAGGCTTGCAGGCAGGTGGTTTAAATATCACTTTCACCTCTTTTGCACTGACTTGTGTGAAACTGTGTCCATTCATTTACTCTACAATAAACACAGCATCTATACAGGCAGAGAAGGGATATGTGTTGTGTTTTAATTTTTTTTTATTTTTACCATGATTTACCTGCATTTCTTTTAATTATTAGTATTTCTAATCTCTTTATTGACAGAAACACTTAAAGCATTGTTTATTCTTTTTGTGAGAATACTTCAAATTGCGTTAAATGCATCTTTTTCTTTCATCACTACAGGAGAATAATTTCAGTTCTTTTTTATTCAATCATTTTTTATATTTACAGTTGGATGGTTTTTGTTATATGATCACAGCAGTATTGTTAAGAAATCGTCAGAATTGTGAAGCATCTTAGCTCAGTCATACATCAACAAGTAGCCTGTAACGAGCCGAGTTTAGTGGCCTGTAAAATCCCCTCAAAGCAAAATTAAAATGATTTTTTTGTTGAACAGAAAAATAAATATTTGATGTCGACCTTCACTCTGGAATATTTAATGCTGCTATATTTGCATACATGTGCGAACCTTTGTGTGTGTGTGTGTGTGTGTGCGCAAATTTGTTCTTTCTTGTGCAGTAATACAGATCAGATGGAGGTCAGGCCTGCAGGGACAGCTGATAAGCATTATCCACAAGAAAGAGAGAACCACTACTGACTGATCAATCTGAGATCTCATTAAAAGGCTGCCAAGCCCTTTGCAATCTGATACAATATCAATACGATAGCACCACAGAGAGACCTCCAGAGCTGTTAAGCTAGCTGCTGGTGGCTTTGCTGTCATTACTGAGTGGGCAACATGCCAGAGAACCCCTTCATTGGCCACTTAGGCTCCCCCTATGGTCCCAAACACAGGTCAGGACAGACAGATGGGATGTCTGGGCAGCTGTCCCAGAGATAGGCAGAAAGAGATGGATATGGATGCTCGTGTTGGGTTGCTGTGGGATGAGTGTGTTTGGTGTATACCGTTAGACAACATCATGGCTTCACCTGAAGCCACTCTGCCATTTCCTGTGTTAGTTCATAGCTCATTACAACAACAGTCACACATGTTGGTGTTTAAACAGAACAAAAGACAAAGAGTTTGTCTGAAAAACACTCGGTGAACTTTGTGGGTTTTAGGGATTCAGAGAATCTGGAGTTTGGCATACGACTTCAGAATCCTGCTGGGAAAACCACAGGCACTGAATATCTCTCTGTTGGGATTTCTGAGCAGAGCAAATGGAAGGGGGAGGTATAAGTGGCCATACACAAAGTCTCTGAAATTCAGATCTTTGTGCAGGGGTCCCCCTCTCTGTGCTCCAGTCTTAACCCCCTGTGTGGTTCTGACAGGGGAGGGTGAGATCCGTGTGTGCGTCTCTAAACCATCAGTAATCCGCTGATAAAAAGGCCAGGAGAAAGGCAGCTAGTGACAGTAGGGGGGGTTAGGACAGAGAAAGGGAGGAGTGAAGCTGTTGTTGCCTCTCCAAGTCCCAAGGGTGTGCTTAACACAAGATAAGATGCTCTCGCTGCGCCCATCGAAGCCTGACACCCCCTCTGTAAAGCATCCTGCTGCTATGGAGGGTTTTTGTGATTAATCCAAAGCCATCTTTTATCACTTTGTTTAAGAAAAATAGTCCCAAGTCTGCAGAACTGAGCACTTATGCAACTTCCCAGCTAGTGTTTTGATTTATCTCAGCTGTCTGAGCACTTGTTTACTGAAAGTAGAAACCAATATTGTCTGTAATCATCATTAAGTCAGTGCCATTAGGAGCAGTCCCCGTTGCAGGTGGTAATTTGATGATGGGAAGAAATGTCATGTAATTAAAACACAACAGATGATGGCTGAAAACCTTTTTGCCCCATGGAACAGGATCTAATTTTATCAACATGTGTGCAGCTTACAAACCAGAGGCAGACATTATTTAGAGAAATTATTGCAATACTGCGAGCAGATAAAAATGTTCCTAATAACTTTCCTCCTACCGAGCCTTTTCAGTATGATGGAGCTCTTTGAGTAACGTTTGATTTGCTGCTGCAGAGAAGTCAGTTTGCTGCTCTGAGGTCTCGGTAAGGTGGTTGGGTTGGTGGAACACTGACGTGTTCGTAATCCATTTAGTTGAGATGTGGCACCGTAGGGGGGCTTTGACTGTGGTCAATAAGTGCCAATAAGAAACAGTCATCACTCAGCAGGCTGCCCTGTCCACCAGCTTGCTCGCTTGTTTGGCTGTCAACCCCCGTGTTAGAAAGAAGCTGCTGGTTGTGCCGCTCTTTCGGACGCATCACGAACGGCTTTTCCATACAAACCTGAACAGCACAAAAAAGACAAGGACGCTCGCGGACTGCAAAGCAGCTGCTTTTCCCTCCCACATCTGAATAAACCCATCGGAAGTCAGAGCAGCTACGTATTTACAGAATACTGTTGGCACTTGCTCATTCTGTCTGTTAAACCCCTGGAGGTGGAGCCGTGGGGGGTTGAACCCAAGTCAGTGACAATTGGGGCTCTGTTGGTGCTCCCTTTGGACTCTCATGGAGCGTACTGCAGGGGTTGCAGGGGCAGGGGGGTAACAGCCTGACCCTGCCGTGGACCCCAGCTGAAGCCCTGCAGACCACCACGGTAGCCTTACATGCCACACGGTTGCTGCTGGAAACAGAAAGGAAGCGCAAAGTGGACGAATGAAAGTGAAAACTGGCGTCTTTAGAGATTAAGACTGAATTCAGCCAACAAAACATCCTCAGTGTAACTGGTTTTGACATTGTTGTTTGTGCCTGCATTCCAGGCTCATTAAATCTTCTCTGACTGAGTTTGTTAAACCTTGAGGAGAAAAAAAAGCCAGACAGTAACTGTGTGATGTCCTTCTGTCGCTGCCCGGGCCAAACAATCAGAGAACAATGCAACAAAATAATGCTGTTCATTTCCCCCAGATTGAGAGATAATTAGCTTAACTGGTTTTGTCCCCTTGTTGGAGAGAGAAGTTTGAAGTCTACACAGAGAGTGGGTGTATTTATAGTCAACAGAGAAAGCCAGGGAATCTGTCAGAGCTCTTTGTTCTGCAGCGAGAACATATCATGACTGGGCCTTTTGTCTGAACTGACACCATCTTACAGACCGTCTTTTCCTATTTTTCCCTCTTTCGCTCTCCTTCTCATTCTGCCTTCATTCTCTGAAATTTTCCACCAAACTAAACACCTGCAGTCTCATTTCTCACTTATTAAACCGTTTAAAAGAGAAAGGGTGCCGTGGATTGTGTTGTTTTAAAGCTTCAGATGATTTTTTCCACTGTTCTGGGTGTGGACCAAGCTAATTTATGGTTTCCATGGGCACAATGTAATGTGGACGTTTAGTGTAGTTTATTATTACCACAATCAGACTAATTCCATTCCCACTCATGAGGACGGACAATGATGATGTTAACACAAGACGTTCTTGTGCCTTTTTTGTCAGTGACGTGTCGGACCACTCGAGTTTAAATTTTATATCTCACAACAAAAACACAACAAAGACGAGTTCTTTCATCTCAGGAATATTTCCAGAGTGACACAGCTCCTCTCACGGGTCCCCGCTCTCATCACCTGCAGGACAGGTTATTGTAATTTCTGCTCTTTCTGAAAGAGACTATAAACCAGTTACAGCTTCTCGTCTGCTGATGAAAACCAGAAATAGAGCTCATGTTACTCCAGTTTTAAAATCTGCTTTGGCGTCCTGCGTGCTTCCAAATAGATCTTAAAATATTTGCATTAGTTTTGAAAGCTCTCAAAGGTTTTAGTCATGAGTATTTATCCAACTTGCTTTTAGTTTAGCTTGCTTTTCTTTTTCATTTTTCATTTATCTTTTGTTTTTTATTTTAAATTACACCAACTTTTATTTCTTGTATTTTATCTTGTTTTACTTTAGTTTTTTGTCTTAAAATTCTTTTATTTTCAACAATGTTACAACAAGAATATTAAGTCAGTGACCTTTTTACAAATAATACACTTTTGTCTTTTGAGCTTCTGCTTAATAATTATCAACTTACACAACATGATTTCTTTCATTTTCTTACAAGTGAGACATTTTTACTCATGACACTACTCTTATGAGCCATCCTGATATTTCTGCTATGGAAAAGATCCCGTTTCAGCAGCAGTGTAAAGTATCCTTGAGAGCCCTGCCAGGTACTCGATGGCTTGTCGACGGCTAGTGTGCAGAGGGTTCGGGGTGTGTGGGAGAGGGGATTGTCTGTGACTATAGATAAAGAAACATGGAAGGATATATGGTCTTGTGTAAAAAAGATATCATTTTGTGCACCATAGACTGCACATATCCCCCCGTTGCAGACACTGCCTCGACCGCTCCCTCTCCCCGTGGTGTCTTAAATGTAAAACTGATGGGGGAACTCTAACACACAGTTTTTGGACTTGTTGTAAACTTCGGACATATCGGTTTGAGATTCTATGTGAAACTGAGCGTATATTCTATACTGATTTAGAAATGGATCCTATGTCTCTACTCCTGGCTCTCCCAAGTAGACATATTACGGCTCAGCCAATAAGGGACTATAAAATAAGAAAAATATTCTGTTACAGTGGGCCAGTGATGAAAGTCCCTCGATTGGTGGATGGCGTAAAATAAAATTTGAGCTGCTGGAATATCTTACTAACATTTTACAAGCCAGTGTAGCTCAGTTTTACAAAGTGTGGCGTAAAAAGTTTCAAGCTTTGTCATGTGTCTCCGTCCTCACACTTCCATGCGTGTTTTGCGTTGCCATGTTTGTTAAATCAGTTCCTCCACTAGTGGGCAGCGCTGAGTTCGAGCCGACTTCATTCTTCTTCTGCATTTTTTGCTAAGCTCCCTGAAAACGGACAAAACTGTCCGTCTTCTGCGTCGCACATAAATGGCCTTTATAGACATCATTTTATGTGTGTGTGTGTGTGTGTGTGTGTGTGCGCGTGTGAATATGTCGTGTGTATGTGTGACTCGTGGGTTTGTGGTCTGGGGAATTTGATGGGTAAAGATGGGTTTTTGTTTAATATGTTTCTAATGTAAAGCACTTTGTGCTGCATTTCTTTGTATGTAAAGTGCTCTATAAAGATTGATTGATTGGTTGATTGATTGATTGGTTGATTGACCACTCTACCATATTTATTTGATCAAGACATGGCTCAGTAGTATTTGTGCATTGATCGTTTTTGTCGTGATCTGTGGCTTTTTTCTTGTTCTACCGCAGTCTTAGGTTCTAGTCTTCTTATTTTTTGGTCCACCTTTTTTTTCCTGTTTTATTTTGTTGACTTTATTCTCTTGTGTGCTCTTCACTTTTCTTCCTGCTCCCTGATTCTGGTTCCTCATTGTCACTCCTGGTTTCTTTAGCTGGTAGCCTCTGCTGTTTCTTAATTTGTGATTGGTTCTCTGTGTATATAAACTCTTGCTTTTTAGTTGGCTCTTGTTGGATCATGTTCATGTCACTCCATGATTCCATTTTGGGATTATCAATAGTTTCAGATGCCACTTCCCTTCCTCTCCTTTGGGTCCACTTCCTCACCTCATCCTTCTTGGAATCTGACGTCATTATGAAATTTGTGTCCAAAACCTCATAACTGAACGTTATCAATCCAGAAATGAAGGCAGCAACCTGCAGCCAATCAGAGGAAAAGATGGGCAACTCATACATTGGCCTTTCTTGGAAAATGAGATAAACATCAGAGGATATTTAGAAAAGGATATGCAGAGCCTAGTGAGGGAAAACGAGTGAGTATGTTTCATATGCTTCACAGCTGTGTACAACACATAGAATCTGAATTGAAGACAATAACCTTTCTGGGAATAAAGGCATCCCTTTCTTCCATTCATTCTCAAGATCACGAGGCATGCCGGCTTTAAAGCCTGACTTGCTGCACCAAATGCCCCAGAAGTTGTTGTACTGGTGCATTTCCAGCTCCAGCATGTCACTGCTTTACCACTTTTCTCAAAGAAGCAGAAGCGCTGCATTAATGATGTGTTAGGTGCTAAAATTACTCACATTCATATTTTAATTTCTAGGCAGAACATTTCAGAAGATAATAATTAAAGTTACAAAAGAATGTTATGAATAAATAAAAGGTACAAATATAGAAAAAACAATTGCAAGTGGCAAACCATTTCCTAGTGTAATATTCCCCACTAGAGCCATTTCGTCTCAGCAGAAATCTCATCCCCACTTTTAAAGTCTAACCATCGTCCTTTGTGCACACGTATTCACTCCATAAATTGCTATGCAGGTTCTGACTGTCGTCTTAAAATGTCTGCAGAGTGCCGAGCTTATCGGAACCTCAGGGAAATCTAAATTAAATCTTTGCAGTGAATGGGACCAGCCTCCCCATTATCTATTGTCACTCTCAACTATTAAAGTTAGTTATTCAGAAGTAAAGGCACATTTATCAAAGGAATGTGCAGGTGACATTTTCAACCGAAGAGCAGTTGGAGAATTATTCCATATAATTTCAGAGTTTCGATTAGGACAAACTTTAAAAGGAGTAGCTGTTTTTAGATGCCCTGCTGGCACCATTAATAATTGATAAGCTGTTTATCATTGATAGATTGAGATGCAGCAGCACTACGAAGATGCTCAAAGCAATTATTGACAGAAATGTCCCCTGTTAGGAAGAAAACAGTGTTATTACAAGTCAAGATAAGTGATAGATACCTACAAAACAAACAAGAGACTCACAAAAGTAGTCAGAGAGATTGGTGGAATATTTCTCTTATGTTTCCTTTTGTTTATTATTAATAATACATTTTATTTGGTGGCACCATTCAAGTCACCCAAGGTCATCTTACAGACAGCAAAAGCATGAAATAACAACATCAGACAATATTAAAACAAAGCATAAGCTTAAAAACAAATCCAGTCAGAGAGAGTATGAACTGGTGGGTTTGGAGTTTGAATGTTGGGATGGAGTCAGTGTGTTATGTGTGGGGGGAGGAAGTTCCACAGTCTGGGTGCCGATGGTACCGAGGTGTGATGTGGGGGCGGTTAGTAGTCCAGCAGTGGTTGAGCGGCGGCTGTGGGAGGGGCTGTATTCTAAGAGGAGGTTGCTGATATACAGGTGGTCCCATTTAGGCACCTAGTCTCATTTACAAGAGAGACCTGTTAGAACAGAGTAAACACCATTTAGTTAGTTACAGACCGCTCTCACAATACAGAGAATTAATTAGAGTTCATTAAAGGCAAAAAGCAGGTCCTATCTAAGAAATATAGATAAATACAAACACACTGAAAAGGTTGATTCAAACATGCTTTCTCCAGTCTCCTTGAGAATAACTTGAAATTCCCAGCTTTAGATGTCGCTGTATCCTGTTGAAGTGGAAGGAGCAGAGTAAGAGATACAAACTGAAGGAAACGCTGAAAGTAATAAATCCTGGGAGCGTAGGCTGTGTCTGTTCTAAGTAGCAGGTCGGAGAATAGAAATGATGGCAAAAGATTTAAGATAAACCAGAGCAAGAGTCTGTGGGTAGTGATGACCAGTTGACCAAAAGAGGACAATGTGCAATGGTGAGTGAGGCATTTACATTCAGTTATGAATCTTAGTGCACCATTAAAAAAACAGCATTCAAAATCTGTAGTGAACTGGAAGAAGCCTTCATGTCCATGATGCCTCCGTAGTTAAGGTGAGGTAAAACAGTGGAAGCAACAAGTCCTTTCCTAGTATTGAATGTAAAACAGGATTTATTACAGAAGAAGAATCCTAGTTTTATTTTTTTTTCTAAATAAGGGATTTGTCACGACTCCCAGATGTTCACTGGAGTTTCCTCGCACAGATGTTATAGAGGGGAGAACAGCTGCACCTTCTTTTCATTTGAGAACAGCTCTATCTTTGTTTTACCTGCATTTAGTAGCAGTCTGAGACGGGACAGCTGCGACTGAATAATGTCAAATGAAGACATTCAAAGACCAGGTAACGCTGTCTGCACAAGAATACACAACTGTATCATCGGCATAAAGGTGCATTAGTAACATTCTGACCCACATCACTGATGTAAATAACAAAGAGAGTGGGTCCTAAATCTGAGCCTTGAGACACACCTGTAGAGATACTTAAATAATTGGTTGAGGGACCACTGTGCTGCACACATTTTTCATGACCTGAGAGGTAATTTCCAAACCAGCCTACAGCATGTTCTAAGAGGTTAATGCCGATGAAGGCTTAGAGAGCTCTGCGAGTTTCTTCTTAGTTTTCTTTGCTTTAAATGTTTTTGATCCAGTAAATATAAACCTGCTGGTGTAGGGATGATTTTTAGAAAGCAGTTATATTTCTGTCTCTCTATGCTCTTGCATGCATTTTTTTAGACTTCAGCTGATCGGGTACTTTGGCATAAAATCTGGTGATGCTGCACTTACTTGGAGGTTTCTCTAGAAATGTGGATGTGGTAATTTGTGTTTTGAAACAGAACCACTATTTTTTCATCTGAATCAATTAGTAGATTACGTCTTTATTACAGAGATGTGCTGCAACAGCGTTCCGTCTCACTCCTGCACTACTCTCTCTTCTTGCACAAGAAAATTTTCCATTAAAGTACTTTATTATGCATGACTAAAATCCTTGCCTCAACCATACATGGGTATTTGAAAAATTAAATTTGAGAAATAACGTGGTGCCTACAATATAAAACCAACCCTCCATAAACTGCATCACTGTGAACAAAAGTTGAATGTTAAAGCTAAACTAGGCTGGATACCAGATAGGCTACAAGCATGTACAACCTGTAATGGAGATTGAAACTAGTGTTGTGATTGATTGATTGATTGATTGATTGATTGATTGATTGATTGATTGATTGATTGATTGATTGATTGGAAAGTTCATTTGAACATAATGACAATATAAAAATAAAATACATCATAAAAAAAAGAAAACAGTTCAAACGGAGTGGAAGCATAAGCTTAAATAATCACACCCCAGTAAATTACAACAATCTTCAGATATTATAACATTATCACAACCACAAGTGTTGGAGTAGTTACTCAAAAAAAGCAATTAGTTACTAGTTACTCATTACTTCTGTAAATTATAATTAAATTACTTTACTCGTTACTGCATTTGAAAAGTAACGCCACTACTTATTACTTTACCATTTCTTAATTCACCGTGTAGACATGGACAATCATCGCTGCCTGTCTGCAGAGTGTTTACTGTATATTGTAAACAAAATGGCTTTAAAACCACAAGAACATCATCCCTGTCTGTGCGATTTTTTTAAACCTGGGCAATTCAAGAGTCAACAGGGGGAGCATGTCTCCTACAATGAACCTGCGACTAGCTTGTTCATTTCTGTCCCGGCTGCTGCTCTCCAGGAAATGTTAAAAAAAAGCTCAGCTTGTTTAGGCGGGTCGGCTGTTTGTTTAGGTAGGTCGGCTGTTTGTTTAGGTGGGTCGGCTGCTTGTTTAGGCGGGTTGGCTGTTTGTTTAGGCAGGTCGGCTGTTTGTTTAGGCAGGTCGGCTGTTTGTTTAGGCGGGTCGGCTGCTTGTTTAGGCAGGTCGGCTGTTTGTTTAGGCGGGTCAGCTGCTTGTTTAGGCGGGTCGGCTGCTTGTTTAGGCGGGTCGGCTGTTTGTTTAGGTGGGTCGGCTGCTTGTTTAGGCGGGTTGGCTGTTTGTTTAGGCAGGTCGGCTGTTTGTTTAGGCGGGTCGGCTGCTTGTTTAGGCAGGTCGGCTGTTTGTTTAGGCGGGTCAGCTGCTTGTTTAGGCGGGTCGGCTGCTTGTTTAGGCGAGTCGGCTGTTTGTTTAGGCGGGTCGGCTGCTTGTTTAGGCTTGCCGGCTGTTTGTTTAGGCGGGTCGGCTGTTTGTTTAGGCTGGTCGGCTGCTTGTTTAGGCGGGTCGGCTGCTGAAGGACTCCTACGACTGACCGGCGAGCAGGATCTTTTTCCACAAGTTTGGACTGAAACTGGACTAAACTAATAATAATGCCACCACTGACCAAAAGCCTGTATCTTCGACTCTCAGCTCAATTTTTTTTTTCTCTTTAGTCGGTGCACAATCACTTACGTCCCGCAAATCTATCTCTATGGCAACGTGCCCAGGCAAGCACACACACAGGCAGTAGCATGTGTGTACCACTTAAAACAGGTCAGGACTTTACACTTAGGCAAACATGGCTCGAGTAACGCACCTACTGATTCACAGCAGATTACGGTCATTTAAACATTACATGGTTCACGTTCCTAAATCAGTCCAAATACACACTTCACTGACAAAATCTGGATCCAGTAGAAGAGTTACGATGTGCTGGGTTTGCATAGCCGTGTGTTTCATTCCCTTTTCATTACAACTATGCATCTGTCTTTGTGTATTATCTTAAGTCCCGACACAGAGCAGAAAAAACAAAAAAAAAAAAAAAAGGTGAATTTGGAAGCTGACTGCATTCCCACAACAACCATTCAGTTGTGTAGCTTTAATCCATATTCATAAATACATCTGATTAGATTAGAAATAAATTCTCTACTTGTATGTTTTACTTTTGCGTGACAGCACACAGAGAAAGAGGCTAATATTTTTTGTTCATAAAGCCTTTTTCTTTAACCATATTATTAATATTATGTGGTGCTTAAGCTGCAGTTATTTGGAAGCAGGAGTAACAGTCGGCTTAGCGAAGGGAAGCAGATGGAGCATAATGTTGCTCATTTCATAAACACAGCAGGTCATAAAAATGCAATCTGAGTGGGGGGCCTGGGCCCCAGCAGAGCCCATGTCGAGCAACGCCCCTGCTTCTGTCATTATCTGTCATAACTGTTGACATGGTGTGAGCACCGCAGGGAGAGCACCACCTCCTTAACAAACAAAATAACAAAAAACAAAAACAATCAAAGATGACTGTACCAATATTCTATCCTGATGCTTCGCAGTATACAAGAAAATGATTGTTGTTACTTAGTGGTTACTTGTACAGCTGCTTCCTGAAGCTGCAGCGACCCTCTTCTTTTTATTGCATGTTTCAGGATAAATGAGAAAATAATATTGTACTAGCTGCTAATGCTAATGTTGCCATGAACCTGTGTGATTTATTAATAAGCTCAGGTTCCTGTGTCAACTTGAAAAGTGATGATATGCATGTCAGTGTGTTTGCAGGTTATTTCCTGGTGTTGCGTCACACCTTCTCATCGCAGGTTGTAGAGAAACCATTTTCCCAGCAACGCTCAGAAAAGTCATTTAATAACTTTTTTTTTTAGAATATTCTATATTATTAACATAACTGATTTAAAGATGAGTTTTTGCTGCTTTATCCAGAATCTAAGGGTGAAACAGAGATTTACAACCAGAGAATAATGAATGAGGGATGACAACGAGCATGGCTTCTTATTATCATGTAAAAAGCATTCCATACTGTATGGAGAACTGCACACACCTCTTCACTGAGACATATTCACTCACACAAACTCACACACAGACGAACCCCTCTGAGACAAAGTTACTCTCACACAGATGCGTGCCATTGCACAATTTGCATCTGAATACCAACTTTTGTTGGTAAATTCAAGGGTCCTTAGAGATTTTCCACATTTTGTCCAGAGCCAGGCAGAGCAGTGGGAACAAAGTCACACATTAGCAAAGCCCTGCCAGCCTCAATTACGACCACAGGGATTGGTTTGATCATGCTGCAGCAGGCTACATTCATTTGGATGTGTCCTTTTCAACTTCCATGGATATTTCCATTATCTTTTTTTTTCCAGCACTAGGAAATAAAGGTTTGCAAATTCCTGAGTAAAAAACGAAGCAGTGGAGGTAACCTACTCCTGCATTCTGTTTTATTCTGTCCTGGTCTCAGTCTAGTTTTCATGTTCGGGAAAAATCCATCTGCAGTGGAAGTGCTTTGCATTTGTTCTTTACTTCCCCCCCCCCCCACTTTTCCATCTTTTTCCATCTTCTTCTGCCTCAGAACATCTGAGATGGAGAATCAAAAAGTGTGGCTTTAAGCTTGCGGGCTTTTGGCTCCATATTTCATATGCATTATGAGACATAGCTGATTAAACTGTGTATACGCTTTGACTTGGCTCTTTTAATGTGTAATAAATGTCTTTTCTCCTCCATCGTTCTCATATTCTGGCTGCATTTTGTGCATTCCCGAGGGAATGTAGAATGAATGAATCAGACTTTATGTACATTTTAAAGTCCAAAAAAAGTACATTAATGCTTCTAAAAGGTCTGGAAGATTGATGAACTTCTCCTTCATTGAGCCGCAGTACTGAAAGAGCAGATATGGGTTGCTGGGCGGTGTAACGTATATGTCTGTTGATCCGGTGTGTGTTTTCATCCTGCCACCGTTGCCACTGTCTTACCATCATGTCCATGCAGTGACACGGGCAGCTCCGTTGTCGCTGCATTTATTATTCAGTCTTATCAATAAAAGATGGAGGGCATTAAGTTTTTATCTGGTGATGCAGTGCTGCTGTCTCTTAGAGCCTCTTTACAAGCATATGACTGAAGAGCAAAACTTTCTCTCTGTGTTCTTACTTCCAGGCATCACTTGGCATTAGTATAACCTCAAATGATCCTTGTTCCTTATACATGCTTTTAGAGGCTTATTCCCTGTGATCTTATATTCTGCTAGCTTACTCCCACAGCCTTCGTCTCTAAGCCCATGGCTTTTAATGAGTTTTGCTGAGAGATATATTTACTCATGTTGTCTTCTGCTCCTGTCTAAATGGCAGAATTTCCCCTTTCATTCGGTCTTATCGAGCTGAATCAGCATTGTCGTTTCACAGTTCACTTAGTGCAAAGAGCTGATGTGGGCATAGCTCTGTCAGGAAAAAGAGCTATAAATCATCCCAGTTTACAGAAACGGCGTGGCCTGCTTTGCATTATGAATGCACGTTGTTGAAGACGGAGCGCTTTGCTAAGTGCTGCTGCTTTTCCAGCTGTTGTCCAGTGCTGCGTTTCCATACATCTTCAAAGTGTAATGATGGATCTGCTGCTCCTTTGTTTCATGTAGCATCTGCCACCCAGCGAGATAAACTATATGTGCAGATAAAAGAGAGCAAACTGGGAAGAAAGGAATTTATGTGTCGGTTAGAGCTGATAAAAGCCATGAAATCAGTCCTCAGTATCATGAGGAAAAGGGAGGCTTCAGGGGAATAACACTTTAGAAAATATCCCCAACCACAGCAACATGGCAGTAATGCAGCATTTACATTTCCGGTTATTGATGGATTCTGCTGTTTTCTAACCTCATAGAACTATATTTGGATGATTTTCATTATGGGTTTTGCCCACATATGCTTTTAGAACATAAACAGATATCAAACACAATACTGTACCTTCCACATATACATACCACTCTGAAAGTGGAGCCAGTGAAGGAGGATGATCTCTGCATTATCACAAATCTATTCTTTATTCACTACGGATGTCCTGGAATCCATTTACGTACAACGAGCGTATTCACCACTGAATGGAGATGCAGCTGCTTTAATGTTTCACCAGTTAAGATTGTGGATATCCTTGCTGCTGGTTCTTTGTTTTTATCCAGCGCCAGCGATGAAGGCAGGGAGAGAACATGAGAAAAGACTGAGGATGGTTTCTAACAGTACAGCGCCCCAGGTCACAGCTCATGTGCTCCCCCAGGGAAGGGCTGCATACCCTGGGGGTAGGTAAACCAGAGCAAACACAGCACCTGATTTACATTTTATGTGCACATGTTCACATAGTATAGATTTACATGTGTAGGTGTGTGTCCTTTGTGCAAAGCCACACCATGGAGGAGAATAGAGGACATGTGTGGGTGTGCAGTGGGAAGGACCTTAACAATCACAGTCTGGACAGCAGGTTAGACCAGAGAGAAACAGAGGAACTTTTCTGCATTTACTTGCTTCATTTTCTGTGTCTCTGCAGGTAAAGATTAGCCGTGCTTGTGTGCATCCAGACACACTTCCATGTTAATTTGTTCCACCCTATTCCCATGATAAACTGCAATCCAGTCAGGTTGTTGTTGTGGAGGAGCTGAAGTCCCAGAAGACAGACTTGCTATTGTTCTGTTGTTATTGTCTTCATTTTCAAACACAGATTTGTTCTGGCCACAGACTCCACACAAACACACATATCCAAAGCCTAACCACCACACGCCGTGGAGCATCTCAGCGGCTGCTCGGATGAGGCTTGTAAACTATGTTTATGGTCATATAGTCACTGGGGTGTGCTGCTGCTTATGTGTCATCATAAATTAGACGCAATATTAAAGACTTTCCCTCTTGCTCTCAAATATCAATTTAATCATAAATAAATGAGAAAGTACAGCTTATTGAAAAATGTTCTTTAAAGTCATTGATACAAACTGTGTTAGTTCATTTTTATTGAATATTTAATTAAAAAAACATTTCCATTGGAGTGGTTTTTAATCTGTTCCTCAAGCCTGATAACGGTTTTGTTTGACAGTCAGGTACCTCCTGCCAGTAAACAGTAAATTAGGAAGAGTTATTACAGAACTAAATTATTACAGTAAATTACACACAGAGATAAATTAACCTCTTCTTCGCGAGACCCCCCTGTACAGGTGGCAGCATGAGATCCTACAATCCAGAAGATGTTTGCAGACACCAGGAAGCAGCAGTGCTAACATGTAGCATAGCAACATGACTAGCAGGAAGCAGCAACGCTAACATGTAGCATAGCAACATGACTAGCAGGAAGCAGCAGTGCTAACATGTAGCATAGCAACATGACTAGCAGGAAGCAGCAACGCTAACATGTAGCATAGCAACATGACTAGCAGGAAGCAGCAGTGCTAACATGTAGCATAGCAACATGCCTAGCAGGAAGCAGCAGTGCTAACATGTAGCATAGCAACATGACTAGCAGGAAGCAGCAACGCTAACATGTAGCATAGCAACATGACTAGCAGGAAGCAGCAACGCTAACATGTAGCATAGCAACATGACTAGCAGGAAGCAGCAACGCTAACATGTAGCATAGCAACATGACTAGCAGGAAGCAGCAACGCTAACATGTAGCATAGCAACATGACTAGCAGGAAGCAGCAGTGCTAACATGTAGCATAGCAACATGACTAGCAGGAAGCAGCAGTGCTAACATGTAGCATAGCAACATGACTAGCAGGAAGCAGCAACGCTAACATGTAGCATAGCAACATGACTAGCAGGAAGCAGCAACGCTAACATGTAGCATAGCAACATGACTAGCAGGAAGCAGCAGTGCTAACATGTAGCATAGCAACATGACTAGCAGGAAGCAGCAGTGCTAACATGTAGCATAGCAACATGACTAGCAGGAAGCAGCAACGCTAACATGTAGCATAGCAACATGACTAGCAGGAAGCAGCAGTGCTAACATGTAGCATAGCAACATGACTAGCAGGAAGCAGCAACGCTAACATGTAGCATAGCAACATGACTAGCAGGAAGCAGCAGTGCTAACATGTAGCATAGCAACATGACTAGCAGGAAGCAGCAACGCTAACATGTAGCATAGCAACATGACTAGCAGGAAGCAGCAACGCTAACATGTAGCATAGCAAAATGACTAGCAGGAAGCAGCAACGCTAACATGTAGCATAGCAACATGACTAGCAGGAAGCAGCAACGCTAACATGTAGCATAGCAACATGACTAGCAGGAAGCAGCAGAGCTAACATGTAGCATAGCAACATGACTAGCAGGAAGCAGCAACGCTAACATGTAGCATAGCAATATGACTAGCAGGAAGCAGCAACGCTAACATGTAGCATAGCAATATGACTAGCAGGAAGCAGCAGTGCTAACATGTAGCATAGCAACATGACTAGCAGGAAGCAGCAGAGCTAACATGTAGCATAGCAACATGACTAGCAGGAAGCAGCTGTGCTAACATGTAGCATAGCAACATGACTAGCAGGAAGCAGCAGAGCTAACATGTAGCATAGCAACATGTCGGGGAGAAACTCAGCTAAAATACTCCACCAAGCATCGGCATCCAAACCAAACAGTTCAAACCCCAGCAGCTATATGGGAATGTAAGAAAACCACGAGAACAGCTTCCACTTTAGAGCTTCTGCTAATTTCTCCACACAAACGAGTCACATGAAAGCAGAGACTCTGCTGGTTACAAAGATGTCTGTCTCATCACTGTGGGACAGAAACTCTGGAGCTAGCAGCCAGAATCAGAAATCATGTCTTACTTTTGCTGCTTTGTGATGAAAAGTTTGATTCCAGCTCTAAAAACTCTGCTAATGTTTCTCCTATGACTCTACCTTTGTTTGAAATGAACCATGAAGGTCCTGCTGGTTTCCATGGAGATGAAGGAGGTTTTATAGTGAAGGATTCACTCTTACTATCATATCTTGGGTTTCACTTGTTTCTGGATCCTCATGTTGTTTCTAAGGTGAATGTGGGGCTATCCCTGGGTCCTCCTGAGTCTGACCATTGATAGAGGTGTCCATCGTTATCATCATCGGCCGATGGCTTCCTGAGATATTTACCTGCTAACACTTGGAAAACTGCTCAGCTTCACTTTTTACCTTCTCTTACCTTCTTTTACCTTCTCGCTAGGGAAAAACAGGTTGTGAACATCAAACACGTTCTCCAACCAAAACCACAAAATGCACAACGTTCTCAAAGACAAACTGCACAAATCACAAAGGTTCATTCCCAGGATTACTTTACTCATTCCAAAGATTACTTTACTCATTCCAAAGATTACTTTACTCATTCCAGGATTACTTTGCTCATTCCTAGGATTACTTTACTCATTCATAGGATTACTTTACTCATTCATAGGATTACTTTACTCATTCCTAGGATTACTTTACTCATTCATAGGATTACTTTACTCATTCCTAGGATTACTTTACTCATTCATAGGATTACTTTACTCATTCATAGGATTACTTTACTCATTCTTAGATGACCTGGGCTGCCATTCTCTGGTTTTAACTGAAAGTAATGTAGTTTTCTTTTAGGAGTAGACAACCATTTACATTTTCTACTTTGTTCCAGGTAAATTTAGTAACTCACAGCCTCAAGGAGAGTTTAAGTAAAATCGACTTACATGTGTTACTGTAATTGTTACACAAATAATTTAGGATTTGAGATTTTCTGAATATCACAGCCATTTGTTTTCATTGATCTTGGCTTAATGAAGTAGTTTCCAAACTTTTTATGCAGAGCCCCCTTTTCATTGACAAAATAAATGTCAAGCCTCTTGATGCACCTCAATGCTTACAAACAAACGACTAAGGAAATGTGCCAAGAAATATTCTTTAGTTTACTGGCTGCAGTGTTTCCCCTACATTGACTGAGCCGTGGTGGCCCGCCACGGCTATGTTAGCGTCAAACCTTCAAAATGCTGAGAATTAAATGGTTTCACATCAAAAAATTTTTAATGAACCGGCATTGCCGCCTCCAGAAGTGCAGCCTCGGTAACTACTCTGCTGTCAGACATCTGCTCTGCACGTGAACACAGAGTCTGTTGAGAGGAAAGGTAGCTGCAGGCATCCAATATGACGTTTCCAAAAGGGGCGCGCTTGAAAACCGACCACGTGCATGAGAACAGAGTAGAGTAACAGAGAGCTAAACAGTCCTCGCTCGCTTGAGTTTTGGAGACTGTGGTTGACGTGTCTTATCCTCTGATTGGTTGGTTTCCAGCTGATAACAGAGCTATGTCAGAAAGAACTTCTCTTAAGTGTTGTCAACACGTAAATAAACAACTCTGAGCATATCTGTAAAGGGCAATTCCATTGAATTCTTGGGAACCTAGACCACATTAGACCAGCCCCCTTAAATTAAAATCCCACAACTTTATGGGTAAAGTACCCTGACCCCCCTTCTATACAGTACCTGCTAGCTTCGTCGCCCTGATCACTGACCCCTGTTTTCAGTTTGTGCATCTCACCCTCATCTCTCCTTCACCTCTGCCCCTCACTCCTTCTCATCCTAATCCCACTGCCTCACATCACTCTTATCCACAATACCCTCTCAAGGGGAGGTGAGGCTTGAGTTGGCCCTGGGCCGAGGCCCATTAGCCCCAGCCCTGGCAGCCATGTGCTCATCACCAGAGATCATTACAACCAGCCAATGACACCACTCTAATGCATCATTAATGATTGATTAACGAGCTGAGCTCAGCCCAAACGGGTGCATTTGCACGGAAGAACACCCTGTAACGGCTGCGCAGGACTTCCATCTGCTATTTTTCAACCTGTCTTGTGTGTCTTTGTGTATGTGCATCAGTTTAAGTGTTTCATTCTCATCATTTTCCTTCTCTGTGCTGTTCACAGGCTGCAAGTGTGAGCTGCAGACTATCTGGGTTGTAAATGAAGGATTGAAGAGGTGACTGCACAGAAGCGTGATGGCGGGGTGGGGGCTCCTTACCCCTTTCCATCTTCTTCTTCTCTTTCTTGTCCTGGGGGGAATCCTTCCTGATGCCTTAGGCGCCGGCTACCTGTCTGGATATCGCCTCAGGTCTCGCTTGCAGAAGGACCGCAGCATCCGCAACATCCGGCCCAACATCATTCTCATTCTTACGGATGATCAGGATATAGAACTGGGTAAGATTGTTTCTTCTTTTAATCCTTTGCCTTCCTCTACTGTGCAAATGTGCATCTACATCTCAGTTTGCTTTGGTTTCATGTCCCTTGGGTATGGGTATTCTATCTGTGTGTATCCAACAGCATTTGCAAGGAAAAGTCAGCTTAATTCTGCCTTTTGGCAACATACCAGCTGGCTCCCTCAAAGTCATGTGCTCCCTTTGCCAACTCTGTTGCTGGCATGAAATGAGGGCGGCCTATGGCTCCCATTGTCTGGTTGCCCAACTCTGGCCATCTCCCTACCCGCTTAAGTCCTTTAGCAGCATATTGGGTTAGAGTAGCTGCATAATGGCCTCTGTGACATCCTTGGTCCTCATGTGATCGCAGTGAGAAGACTCATTGAAAAGCAGGAATTTATGGTCAAGCATCTGTTTCCCCAAACAATCACCATCAGCCTGAAAAGCTTTTAGCACACAAGAATCCAAATGCGTTACTCTTTACCAAAAAGATTTATTTCCTCATTTAACTCCAACCCCTCCTGTCCATGATGGTTTTACCCCCTATTGGCCTAAAGTTTATCTGTTTTGCTTTTAAGCTTCTGTGTTCTTCAAACACTCTTCTCCAACTGCTTTATATCCCCCTTTACCCTCGTAAGAATCCCCCTCTCTCTCCCTAACCCACCGTTTTCTCTCAGGCTCAATGCAGGCCATGAACAAAACTCGGCACATCATGGAAAAGGGCGGCACACATTTTTCAAATGCCTTCTCCACCACGCCCATGTGCTGCCCGTCCCGCTCCTCCATCCTGACCGGGAAGTACGTACACAATCACCACACGTACACCAACAACGAGAACTGCTCCTCCCCCTCGTGGCAGGCGCACCACGAGCCGCATACCTTCGCTGTGCACCTCAACCATTCCGGCTACAGAACAGGTGAGCGCTGCTAAGCCTGATTAGAGTCCAACATGCAGCCTAAGCTGCAAGATTCACAGCCAAATTAGGACTCAGAGGCGGGAAAATTAACATATTGCTCGCATATTTCTCACTCAGCCTTCTTTGGAAAATATCTGAACGAGTACAATGGCTCCTATGTGCCCCCTGGATGGAGGGAATGGGTAGCACTGGTGAAGAACTCACGCTTCTACAACTACACCCTCTGCAGAAATGGAGTACGAGAGAAACACGGCAGCAACTACCCAAAGGTATGGATTCACTCCTTTTTCTGCATGAGAAATCACATTTTACAGAATAATGAAGATGAAAATGATGACAGTAAATTTGTAAATGTCAGGATTTTAAGCACTTCTTATTCACCATGTCTCACTTATAATTAATCATATTTGAAGATTTAAGAAGCATAAACCCGTTTTAAAAGCTTCACGTTTTTTGACCTCTTAAAGTCATTTACAGGTCGTAATAATCTTCAAAAATTCCCGGAGACACCAAACACATGCAAGAGGCTCATTCCATGTCACTGGGTCTCAAAAAAATCTGATTTTTTCAGCAGCTGCTCCTCATTTATCCAACAGGCACACTGTAAAACTTTAGTTTAGTTTGCTTGGCTGGTTATTGTTAATTTAGTGGGACGATTTTCCTGTATCCTTATTTTTCCTCCATTTTAACGTGTCAATATCTCAGGAACTACACCACATAGGAAACTGAACTTTGGTACAGTAATACACCTCCACCTACTGTCTCAGAATATACAGAAAGATCTGTCATACATCAGAGCTGGTAGTCATGTCAGCCCCTCAAAAATAAATAAAAAAAAATACTGGTTTTGTGGTTGGTCATGTTTGGGCCTTCAGAAAGGGCTTTGAGGTGAACTTTTTATTAAATCTTTTAAGCTGCACATTCATGTAGTTCATGAAAAAATTGAGACAAATGATGCAACAGTCGTTATATTTTAGAGTAATAATGAACAAATAACAGTAAATGAATATAAGACACAGAAGCAAGCTAGTGGTGGTGAAATAGCCCAGTATTTAGGACCAGAAATACAAATGAAGAACTTCCATAAAGAAAAATATTTTTATATCCCAAGAAAGAGTAACAGGTCAGATTTTTTCAAACATTCATCTTCATCATTTTATTTAAAAAGAGCTTTAACAGCAGCCACAGCAGAACAAAGAGCTGAACTACACAGATGAGGACAATAAAAGCTTAAAAGTAACAGTAACATAAAAAAATTAAAATGAATAACACAGTAAAAGCTAAAAAAAAAAAAAAAAAAAAAGAAGCTGGGGCATAAACAAAGTCGTTTTCTGAAGGCCCGAACCCGAGCAACTGGCATGCCTACCAGTTCTGATGTATGACAGATCTGAGACAGTAGGTGGAGGTGTGTTACCGTACCAAAGTTCAGTTTCCTAAGTGGTGTAGTTCCTGAGATGCTGATACCTAAAAATTGAGGAAAAATTGACCCAACACCGCTCACTAAATCTTGAAAAGTATCCATCCGAGCAAAATGAAAATGTAAGTGTGCCTATTGGGTAAATAAGGTGCATGGAAATGATCCAAGAATATTAAAAAGGTTTATAATCTAACATTAAAAACAATTTTTCACTTGATGCTGTTTTTTGGCAACCCCATATAATTTAGATTATTAATTTAGATTTTATTAAATTTTTAATAGAAGACATGGTAGCGAATGAGACGAAGCGCTCAAAGGTGAAATTGTTGACCAGTTTTGTTTTGTGTATTTAGTTCAGCTACTAATAAGCCTCGTGGAAATTATTCTACAGGACTACCTGACAGACATCATTACCAACGACAGCATCAACTACTTCCGTATGTCTAAGCGGATGTATCCACATCGGCCCGTCATGATGGTCCTGAGCCATGTTGCCCCGCACGGCCCAGAAGATTCTGCCCCGCAGTACAGCTCTGCCTTCCCCAACGCATCGCAGCACATGTAAGACACAAAACAAGCTCAAATGGAGCACCAGGCTGTTGCAGGTTTTGGGATATTCAGCGATTATAAATGCACGAAAAAGCTGCAAAATATTTTATTGTGTTTGCTTATTTATGGTAATTTTTGTTTGCTCCCCTTGGGACAAAACAATCAAAAACAAGGAAGAGTTTTATATTTTAACTGCGGTTTGCCTGCGTGACGCATCCTTGCATTCATGCTTCTTTTCGTTTGACCCAGAATGACACAGATTGCACGTTAATGGGATCTCATCTTCCTTTGCCTGCAGTATGTTGTTGGCAGCTCAAACCTTTTCTTACAGTTTGTTTCGCTCCAGTTTATTTGGCTCAAACATTGTTGGCTCCATAATGAGCCAGTTTCATTTGTACTGTTTTGTCAGCCATGATCAAAGAGAGGCATAAATGATTTATGTTGAATGCAAAGGTAATATTTAGACACGTGCACACGCACATGCACAAACGTAACACACCTCTCATTTAAAGCTTTGTGTTCCTAACCTTCCATGCTGCTAGCTAATGGCAAACCCACTACTGGCCTCCAGAGATGTTTGGAGGGCCAGTAATGAGAGTGCAGTTTCTACCCCCTCCCACATGCTCATCCTGCTTCATCTAATCCCCCCAGCATCATTAACCTGTGCCACACAGCCTTTCTACACAGAATTTTCAGAAAATTCTGCTCCAGTGTCTTTGTGCAAACTTAATTGCTGTCTCTCCATAAATGTGCTCTCCCCCGGGTGATGTTAGCTGAGAGCGTCATCTCTGGCTGTTTTTCTCTCTCCATCTCTTTCTGACCTCATCAACTGAAGGAGGAGAGTGGCTCTAAAAATCCTGTACTACTTTGGTGCTAATCCCCCCTCACCTTGACCTTCATTTGTACACTACATTAGAGAATGCTGCACTGCATTAGCAGTTTAAATAAGTCTAATCCATTCATTTTAGTGGTACACATTTTCTTCTTGACTCTTCTTAGCTATTAAGCACTTTTTTTATTTACAAATGATTAAAGGTGCATATGAGTTCGACTTAAATATTGATCGAACTGCAGCCCTACAGATTGTAACGCATGCTTTATGTGAGCATCAGTTCAATGTTGCATCAACATTTGTTTATCTAGTCTTCAGATGACATGGCCAGGGAATATTGCTGTGAATCGGCTGTTTATACCTGTACTGTAAACCCAGAAAGCAGACATTTTTAGGCTCAATCCAGGCTACTTTTGACACTTATGGCGCAGTTACGGCACCTGCAAGTGTTGTGTAGGTCAGAAGTAGACCAGATATCAGTTACCAGCCTGGCTTGGATTATGGCATGTCTCTTGTGGACCACATGTGGTCCAGATGTCAGTTGTTGGTCTGGACAGGGATCAGGTTAGGGTTTTGTATGTCAGAAGTGGGAAGCCTTCCTGATGGCAACTTCCTTCTGGGCCCCATGGTGGTCATGTGACCCTCTCACATTTAGTCAACGCCGTTAGTCAAAGCCACAAATGGACCAAACAAAAATGCACATTTGGACCAAATATGGGCCAAATAATTTTTGCTATCATGGAGGAAACATCTTAGTAGAAATAAATGATAAACAACATTTAGGTGTACAAATATTCTTATTCCTCTGAAATGCAAGAATAGATTGATTCTACACCATATAATCTCTTAATCCTAATGTTTTCCTTCTATTTTCTGCCTTTAAAGAACACCGAGTTACAACTACGCCCCCAACCTGGACAAACACTGGATCCTCCGCTACACCGGACCTATGAAGCCTGTCCACATGCAATTTACTAACATGCTTCAGCGCAGGAGGATGCAGACGCTCCTGTCTGTGGATGACAGTGTGGAGAAGGCAGGCAATCGTATACTTAAACACACACACACACACGTAAACGCAGACGCACACATACAACCTCAGGTCCTGGGAGATCTGTGCTTGTTCTGGCTGGGGCTGGATAATGAATTCACTGACACACTTGGTAAAATGTTCAATCCCCCTTTTTCCTTGAAACTGGCACAAGAGACTTAATCTATCAAACATAAAGCGAAACTTCACACTGTGTGTGTGTTTTAACGAGTTATGTCTGCCCTAGGTGTACGACATGCTGGTGGAGACAGGTGAACTGGACAACACATACATCATCTACACCTCAGATCACGGTTATCACATCGGCCAGTTCGGTCTGGTGAAGGGAAAATCGATGCCTTATGAGTTTGACATCCGGGTGCCCTTCTATATGCGAGGACCTAATGTGGAGCAAGGCGCAACGTGAGTTAAAGATGTTTTTTCTCATTTTTAAGTTATTCACATCCTGGTGAGTATAGAAGAGAATTTAGTAGCAAACAACCCAGATTTTTCTCCAGGACTTGGTTGAGGCTGATTTAATAAGATTAATGACATGAGACTTGTTCATGGCTTCACATTCTGTATAAAAGTGTGTTCTTGTCACCCTGCAGTAATCCTCACATAGTGTTAAACATTGACCTGGCACCGACTCTGCTGGACATGGCTGGTGTTGATATCCCTGCAGAAATGGATGGCAAGTCCATTCTCAAGCTGCTGTCCACAGACCGTCCAGTAAACAGGTGAATGCATTGATTTTCCATGTAGACGGGCGAGGAATGGCATGCAGAAAGATGAGTTTAGGGACCACTTCTCCAGTGGAAGCTAAATTTATTTTATTTAATATTCTTTATATGTATTTTTCCAGAAAAATGTCTAAAAGCTAAATTTTAAATTTTAATATGTATATATAAAAAATATGTTATATGTAAATATGTATGTAAGTGTATGTAAATAAATAGAATTTATTGTTAATTTATGTCAAATAAATTGTTGAAATTTTAACATTTTTATTTAATATATTTTATATATTTTATATGTATAAATTTTACATTTGATATATAAAGTATTATTTTTATCTAAATTTATAAAATGTATTAGCCTCAGATATAAAAATATTCAGTATTTTCTTTATGAACATATTTCT